>NW_027141885.1:280000-880000 GCF_036365525.1 Heterodontus francisci
TAGCCGGGTCCCTTCTGAGCTTTTCACAGTCTTCCTGCTCGCTGCAATATGTCGATGATCTTCTCATCACCGTGTCCACACATTTAACCCTTTTACAGGGACCACTGAAGTTACTTTGGGAGCTGGACTAAAAGACCATCCACGTAAGTCCCAGCTGGTGCAAGACCGTGTCACCTTTCTACGTGCCCAGATCAGATCATCCTGCATCAGCCCACACCAGCATCAGGCCGAGACCATCCAGTGTCTACCCCTGTTCACCTCAAAGACCTGCCCTGTGTCCTATCCTCAGGCTGGCGGGGTATCAGTGGACCCTCATCCAGTATCTACCCCTGTCCACCACAAAGTCCTGCCCTGTGTCCTATCCTCAGGCTGGTGGGGTATCAGTGGACCCTCATCCCTCGATTTGCAGAGACTGTGACTCCTCTTTATGAACTACCTAATGATGGTGATGACCAGATTTAACCTGGTTGGACTGAAGAAAGCATAGAAGCAGTAACACAATTAAAGAAATCTGTCGCCCAGGCAAGGTGTCTTATCTCACCTAACCCTGACAAGACTTTCAACATGGAGGTGGTGGACACAGTGAAAAGCCTGACTGCTGTCCTATGTAGAGAAAACGAGGAGAAATTATTCCCCATTGTGAATGACTCCAGAATTGTCAGTGGGATTGAACTGATTTACTCTGTTTGTGAAGGACATTTGTTAACCACTTTCTGGGGCATCAAACATTTCACTTACATCACGGGGTTCAACAGGGTGATACTGCCCAGTCCATTATAAACTTTCCCAGTATAGGGCGGCACAGTGGCGCAGTGGTTAGCACTGCAGCCTCACAGCTCCAGTGACCCGGGTTCAATTCTGGGTACTGCCTGTGTGGAGTTTGCCAGTTCTCCCTGTGTTTGCGTGGGTTTCCTCCGGGTGCTCCGGTTTCCTCCCACAAGCCAAAGACTTGCAGCTTGATCGGTAAATTGCCCATTAGCAATTGCCTGTAGTATAGGTAGTTGGTAGGGAAACATAGGGACAGGTGGGGATGTGGTAGGAATATGGAATTAGTGTAGGATTAGTATAAACGGGTGGTTGATGGTCCGCACAGACTCGGTGGGTCGAAGGGCCTGTTTCAGTGCTATATCTCTAAACTAAACTAAAAGTAGTAATCGTATTCCCCTGTCAGAGAGTCGTAGAGTCACAGTCATTTCAGCACAGAATTAGGCCATTCTGCTCATCGAGTCCATGCCAGCTCTTTGTAGATAAATCCAGCCAGTCTCATTCCCCAGCTCTGACTCCATATTCCTGCAACTTTATTTACATCAAGTGTTCATCCAATATCCTTTTGAAATAATTCACCTTCTCTGCTTCCACCACCCTCGTAGGCAATGATTTCCAGGCCATTACCACTCGTTGTGTAAAAATGTTGTTCATCACATCCCCCTTAACTCTTGCCCTCAATCTTAACTCTAGTCCTTGTACCATCAGCTAATGGGAACATCTTTTCCTGTCTACCTTATCCAAACAGGTCATCATCTTGTATGCATGCATCTAATCTCCCCTCAATCTCCTTTACTCCAAGGAAGACAATCCCAGCTTTTACAGACTATATTGTACTTAAAATCCTCCATCTCTGGAACCATTAAAGTAAACCTCCTCTACACCCTGTCAATGACCCTCACATCCTTCCGAAAGTGTGGTGAACAGAACTGGATGCAGTACTCCAGTTGGGGCCTAACCAGAGCTTCATAAAGTTACAGCATAACTTTCCTTCTTCTGAACTCACCACCTCTATCTATGAAGCCCAAGATCCCATATGCTTTCATGACGACTCTCTCAATATATCCTGCCACCTTCAGGGATCTATGTGCATGAAGCCCATGTCCCTTTGTCTCTGCACACTCTTTCGAACTTTACCATTAAGTGTATATTGCCTCTCCCTGTTACTTCTGATAAAATGCATCACTTGACACTTGTCTGTATTAAATTCCATTTGCCTCTCGTCTGCCCATTCTGCTAGCCTATCTATGTCCTCTTACATCGATTGGTATCAACCTCAATGCCTGCCCCGCCTCCAAGTTTGGTATCACCTGCAAATTTTGAAATGTTTCTCTGTAAGCCATTATCCAAATCATTTATACATATCAGAATAAAACAGTGTTCCTAGCACTAACCCTTGGGGAACACAACTGTCTATTTTTCTCCAGTTTGAATAACAACTATTTACTGCAACTCACTGTTTTCTGTCATTAAGTCAGTTTTATATCCAAGCTGACACTGACCCTCCTTTTCCATCAGCATCAATTAACTGTCCAATTCTCACAAACTGATTGTGAAATAAAGTACAAATGCAGCTTAAAATTAAGTGAAATGCTAAATGTAAAATTAACAAATTGTTGGAAAGAGATCGACTCTTAGATCACTTAACATTCAATCACTCGTTAACTTGACTGCATTTAGTACTCTGTCCAAGCAGGACTCCCTAAAACTGGGCTCAGTGCAGCTTATTGCATTTAGGGTTTGGGGAGAGAATTCAAAAGCTTAGGGATGAGACCAGAAAGTGCCGGAAATACTCGGCAGGTCTGGCAGCATCTGTGTAGAGAGAAACAGAGTTAATGTTTCCGGTCTCTGACCCTTCATCAGAACTGGTAAACGTTAGGAATGTAACAGTCTGTAATTTAATCTATCCCCTCTCTGTCCCATCACAGTCCTTCCCTCTTGTTCTTCTTCCCCCTTCCCCTCTTTCACTTGCTCAAAGACTGTTACATTTCTAACGTTTACCAGTTCTGATGAAGGGGCACAGATCTGAAACATTAACTCTGTTTCTCTCTGCACAGATGCTGCCAGACCTGCTGAGTATTTCCAGTGTTCAGCATTCGCAGTATTTTGCTTTTATTTTAGTGTTTACTTCACTGACATTTATCTTCCAGGAATTCCTCCCTGGAAGTTCTGCTCTACTCTTCCAGAGCGTAGGGCCTCGGCAGCTGAAGGCAGGACCACCAATGGTAGAGCAATTAAACTCGTAGATGCTCAGGAGGCCAGAAATAGATGAGTGCAGATATCTCGTAGGGTTGTCGGGCTGGAGGAGATTACACAGATAAGGAGGAGTGAGATAATGAAGGATTTGAAAAGAAGGCTGAGAGTTTTAAAATTGAGGTGTTGCTGACCAGGAGCCAATGTAGGTCAGTGAATACAGGGGGTAATGGGTGAACAGGACTTGGTGTGAGTTAGGACATGGGCAGCAGTGCATTGGATCACCTCAGGGTTATGGAGGGTACAATGTGGGAGACCAGCCAGGAGTGTGTTGGACTAGTCGAGTCTACAGGTAACACAGGCAAGGGGGAGTGTTTCATCAGCAGAAGAGCTGAGAGAGGGGCAAAGTTGGGTGATGATACGGAAGTGTAAGTAGGCTGTTTTAGTAATATTTAGCAGGAAGCTCGTCGCAGCGTCAACTATGAAACCAGGTTGTGAACAGTTTGCTTTAGTTTCAGACAGTTGCCAAGGAGAGAGATCCAGTCTGTAGCTAGGAAACCTTTGACGTGGGGTTTGAAAACAACGGCTGCAGTCTTCCTAATATTTAATTGGCATGGCAGATGTGTGAGGAGATACATTGTCGGAAGATTTGATATATATTATCCGTTCATGGGATGTGGGTGTCGTTGACTAGGCCAGCATTTATTGCCCATCCATAATTGCCCTTGAGAAGGTGATGGTGAGCTGCATGCAGATGAATGACCAGGGATAATACAAGCTGAATGGCACAACTTTAAAGCTATTGAGAGTAACAGAGAGACCTGAGGTGTTTGTGTGCAATCTTCGAAAGTAGCTGGACAGGTTAACAAACAGTTCACAAAGCAAATAGATTCCTAGGCTTGATTAATAGAGACACAGAGTAGACTGGCCAAGATATTGTGTTAACCCTATAGAAAAGACAAGTCCGGCTCCATCTGCAGTATTGTGTCCAATACTGGAAACCACACTTTAGGAAGGACATGAAACCTTGGAGAGGGGACAGAAGAGTTTTACTGGAACTTTTCCAGGGATGAGGGATTACTGTTAGGTAGCTGGGATTGTTTTCCTTGGAGCAGGGACATTTACAAGGTGATCAGATAGGGATATTTAACATCATGAAGGGTTTATATAAATTATATAATGTTTCTAATGTATGAGGGGCCATTAACCAGAGGACATAGATTTATGGTGATTGCAAAAAAGAAGCAGAGTTGACATGGGGATTATTATAATGCAATTTTTGTTTCGGATTTGCAAATTATTGTGTGATAGGCTGAAGGATACAGATTCAAAAGTAGATTCAAAAAGTGATTTGGGTAGATATTAAGGGGAAAAGATCAAGGATCTGGAAAACTCACTGGAAACTCATCAAAAGAGCCAGCACAGACTTCATAGACCAAATGACCCCCTTCCATGCAATGCTATTATATGTTTCTATGACTTTTCCTGCCTGTACTTTTACAATTTTCCTATCGTTTCAAAAGGTGTTTGATAAAGTACTATATAACAGCCGTGTGACCCAATTAGAAACACATGGGATTAAAGGGCCAAAGTCAGCCGGGGCTCAGTTTGTAGCTCTCTCCCCTTTCAGTCACAAGCTTCCAGGATCAAGTGTCATGAAATGGCTTTTTCACAAGAATCAAGGCTAACACTGCAGCGACAGTACTGAGAGAGTATTGCGCTATCAGATGAGCAGTCTTTCGAATGAAACGTTAAACCAAGGCCCCATCTGCCCTCTCAGGTGGATGCTAATGATCCTATGGGATTATTTAGAAGCAGATCAGGGGAATTATTCCCTGTGGCCTGGACAATATTTATCCATCAAGCAACATCATAAAAACAGATCTGGTCATTATCATATTGCTGCTTGTGGGATCTTGCTGTGCGAAAATTGGCTGCCCTTTTTCCAACAGTACAAAAGTGAGTCGGCATTATAAGTATACGTTGATTGCAAATCGCTTTGGAACATGCAGTAGTCATGAAAGGCGCTACATAAATGGAAGTCTTTTTTTCTTCTTTTTCAATCCCAGCATGCAAGAAATTAGCGAGGTGACAGGTATCAGAGAGTAGGGAATAATGGCTGTTTTTCAGCTGGAGCGAAGTACACAGTGGGGTTCCCCAGGGTGACTGTTGGGATCCCTGGTGTTGCATGCTAATGCAGTGGGCTTGTGTGCAGAGGGGGTAATGTCCAAGTTTTCAGATGGAAGGAAACTCAGAAATGTTAATAAACAGTGAGAAGGATAGTAACAGACTTCAGGAGGACAGAGACAGACTGATGAAATGGGCAGGAACATGGCAGATGGAATTTAACACATTGAAATGTTAAGTGAGACATTTGGGTAGGAAGTATGAGAAGAAAAAAATATAAAATAAATGGTACCATTATAGAGTGAGTGCATGATTAGAGTGACCGAGGGTGTAAACACACAGATCTTAGTTAGTAGCATGCAGTGTCCTTGGTGTTAGAGAGAGAGACACAGAGTAATAAAACTCAGGAGGAAATGCTGATATTTATACATCATTGGTTAGCTCCCAGATGGAGAATTGTGTCCAATTCTGATCACCACACATTGGTAAGGATGTCAAGGACGTAGTGAAGATACAGAGGTGAATTACCAGAATGGTACCAGGGATCTGCGAATACAGTTACGTGGATAGATTCGAAACGCTGGGATTGTTCTAATTAGAGCAGTGATAGGTAAGGGGAGATTTGATATAAAATTCAAAATTATGAAGGGTTTTGATAAGGTAATCAATGTGAAACTGTTTCCAGTGTCAGAAACAGGGGCGGCACAGTGGTGCAGTGGTTAGCACTGCAGCCTCATATTATGGGTACTGCCTGTGTGGAGTTTGTGGGTTTCCTCCCTCAGCCAAAAGTCTTGCAGGTTGATAGGTAAACTGGCCATTATAAATTGCCCCTAGTATAGGTAGGTGGTAGGGGAATGTAGGGACAGGTGACGATGTGGTAGGAATATGGGATTAGTGTAGGATTAGTGTAAATGGGTGGCTAATGGTCGGCACAGACTCGGTGGGCCGAAGGGCCTGTTCGATTGCTGTATATCTAAATCCAAAAATCTAAAGTTCAGTATTAGGAAGACACAGACTGAAGGTAATTGACAAAAAAACCAGAGGTGAAATGAGGAGAATTTTCTTCCACAGCGAGTTATTGGGATCTGGAATTCACTGGCTGAAAACATGGTGGAAGCAGATTCAGTAATGTCATTCAAAAGGCAATTTAGCAAATACTTGAACAGGGAAAGAAAAACAGGAATCTGGGGAAAGAGGAGGAAAAAGGAACTAATTAGATGGCTCTTTCGAAGAGACAGCACTGACACAAATGCCGAATAGCCTTATTCTGTGCTGCATCAATCTCTTATTTTATGAGCAAGAGAAAGTGAGTGAAGAGAGAGAGAAAGACAGAGAGTGAGAAAGTGTGAAAGAGAGAACAGCAAATAGAAATAGAGAGTACGTCGTGTTTTTGGGCAGAGGGATCATGATCTGCCCGTGCCCGTTCCTGTTGAGGCAGGTGACAAACACACTTCCTGCTGCCTCCTCATTTCCATGAATTCTACATGCCACCCCGGGTAACCCGCGCTGCTGTCTGTCTGGATGCTTAACAGGGCCCTAAAGGTGTGTGAGGCTGACACATGTTTCAGCCAGGTTCAGCTTTTAAACGCAGTCTGTCCCTCTTAAAGAGAAGATGCACTGATTCACTGGAGGCTGCTGCTGCTCACTGTGAATTCTGCAATTGGAGACAAGGTAAATAGCACACTGCAACAGAGGGTTCTGCGGTTCACGGATGTGGGGATGGATGTCTTAGTTACGAAGGGTGATAGGAGGAGAGAGGCTCTGTTTCCGTGTGGTGGGGTGGAGACTCTCAAGGAACGTCCTCCGAAGGGAATCGGTGAAGGTGGTCAGGGAGGTCAATGCAAGAATTCTCGCCACGAGACTCTGGCAGCAGAGCCAGAAGAAGTTTAATGAGCTCATACGGGTGGTCAATGTCATTGAATTAATCTCCAAATGGCATCCCCTACCCCCAATATCACCAACCTCTCACACTGCTCAATACACCACACCCCCATCACTCACCCATCAGCAGTCCCTAACACTCAGGACTCACACCTAACATTCACATACTCCACCTCACCCTCACACACCTTGTACTGATAGCAGCCTCACACCCACCTCTCATTGCCTCCAATTACCTCCAGCTATTCAGCTATGGCAGGCACATCATCAAAACACAGTGCAACACAATCATTAATATTCTCCCTTCTTTCTTACAGGCCAACGTGATCCATATTCACAGGGAGCAGCAAGTGAACCGGCGAGTGCCAGGCATACCTTCAACCCCTGAGCTTGAGGGAGGAGATGGTTCTTCACATCATGGGACCGGCTGTGACAGAGCCCCAGGCATCCGACATCGTCGAGAGCATTCAGGATGATGCTATGTTCCTGCCTTATGCCCCTTCTTAACTCCCACCTCCCCCCGCATCCTGCTGTCTGGCATGATGTACAAGCTGGAGATGGTGGGATCATGGACCTCCTGCTTTCCAACCCACCCACAATCTCTCATCCCAATACGACCCTTCTGATTTTACACTTCCCAATGGTACCCCAAAACTGCCAGCTTCCCAGTCACAGCAGCTCCAGGAGACAGAGAGAGAGCATCAGCACAGGACTGATGGTGAAGCCCCATCACTTAGTCTGATACTGACAGCCTCCAGCTCAAATACTTCCACTGTGTGTGCCTTAGAGGCTGGTATAGAGTCGGAATCTGCACATGCTGATTCATCGAACACGCACGAACTGCAGCCAGGGCAGGGGGAATGGATAGTGCATGTGGCAGCTCCCGGACAGCGAGGTCACAAACGTGTTATAATACACAGGACTCAGATCAGAACATTACTGGGCTGCTGCCTATGTCGAGGTGGTACAGTTTGAATCGAAGCACTCAAGGCCCAGAGCTGCTCGAGGACGTCCTGCAAGGTCATCTGCAGTCTCCCCGAATGAAAGTCAGCAGTCTTCCACCAGTCATGCTGCAGTCACTAGGGAAACACTGGGGAGCACGAGGCAAGTCGAGGGAATGCACAAGACAGAGACTAAGGGAATATACAAGGGTGAATAGTTCCATTTTCCTTTTGTATAATTGGATGTGTTGTTGGATAAAGATGTTACTGAAAAGGTTTATGTTGGTGGTTTTTATTACAGGATGGTGACCAAGGGGACACTGTGATGGGGCGTCTCAGATGGGTGAAATGGTGGAGAATGGGTGATCCATGGTGGGAAAGGGAAGTTGTCCTATGGGAAACAAAATCTTAGCAGGGACTCTCCGACAGCCTGTCTAGTTCGAAGGCGTCCAGGAAATATCCTCCCTGCGTCCTCCTCCTCCTCCTGAGGTGTCCTCCGGATTCCTGGTGCCCATGCCTGTGTCCTCATGATGGTGATGATATGAAGGGTGCAGCAGAACACCATGAAATTGGACACCTGCTCCAGTGTGTACTGAAGGGCTCTCCTCGTGCGGTTCAGACATTGGAAGCATTGCTTCATCACACCGATGGTCTGTCCCACCATGTTCCCGGTGACTCCATTGCTCACATTATACACATGTTAATTGTGGGAGGTTGGGTGGCGGTGGTAGGTGGTTTGGGGATGTCGAAACATGAGCTGTGTAGAGACGGTTTTTTTCTTTGCCTCCGAGGAGCCACATTCTGGTTCTGTATGGAAGCCCTAAGTGTTGAGAATGGCTGACTGCTTCAGAATGAAGGTATGGTGGCTGCTGACAGGGTAGTGAACATTCACCAACATGATGTACTGGACATGCTCACACACCAACTGTACTTTAATGGAGTGAGAGTTCTTTCAGTTCCTGTACCTCTCCCCATTGACATGGGGCCCCCGCAGAGACACCTCCACCATCAGGATTCCCGCTATCCTGACAAAGCCACGGGATCTCTCATTCTGCTTCTCCCTGCTGAGCGAAAAAACGATGACATAGATGGTCACCCTCACCTCCCAGAATTATCAATGGGAATGGACAACACACAGGCCTCGTAACTACTGTTCAGTTAGTTTAACATCAGTGTGAGGAAGGTTTTAGAAACTAAATCAGCGGGAAAAAAAATCAACACACACTTGGAGATGTTTGAGTTAATTAAGGGTTGTCCGCACGGATTTTTAAAGAGCAGATCATGTTTTCATGAACTAATTGAATTTATTTTGATGAAGTAACAGAGCAGGTTGATGAAAAGAATGTGGTGGATGGTCTACATGGATTTTAAGAAAGTGTTTGATGAAGTACCACACAAAAGGATGTGGAAGCTTTAGAGAGGGTGCAGAGGAGATTTACCAGGATGCTGCCTGAACTGGAGGGCATGTCTTAGGAAGAAAGATTGAGGGAGCTCAGTCTTTTCTCATTGGAACGAAGAAGGATGAGAGGTAACTTGACAGAGGGGTACAAGATGATGAGAGGCATAGATAGATTGGATAGCCAGAGGCATTTTCCCAGGGCAGAAAGTGCTATCACCAGGGGGCATAATTTTAAGATGATTGGAGGAAGGTTTCGGGGAGATGTCAGAGGTAGGTTCTTTACACAGAGAGTGATGGGTGCGTGGAACGCACTGCCAGCGGCGGTAGTAGAAGCAGATACATTAGGGACATTTAAGCGACTCTTGGATAGGTACATGGATGATAGTAGAATGAAGGGTGTGTAGGTAGTTTGATCTTAGAGTAGGTTAAAGGTTCGGCACTACATCGTGGGCTGAAGGGCCTGTACTGTGCTGTACTGTTCTATGTTCTATGTTCTAAAATGTTGGATAACAAAATTGAATCACATGGATTAACATCCAATTGGATCAAATATTGATTGATGGAAAGAAAAGGGTGAGTAGTGTTAAATGGTTGTTTTTCAGACTGGAGGATGGTAGGCAGTGATGTTCCCCAAGGGTCAGTGCTAGGACCACTTTTTTTTGCTATATATAAATGACTTGGATCTTGGAATACAGAGCAGAATTTCAAGGCTTGCCAATGACACCGAACTTGGACGCGTGGCAAACACTGAGGATGAGACAAACTGTCTGCAACAGGATATCGACAATCCAGCAGAATTAACAGAGAAATGGCAGGTGGAATTTAGTACAGAGGAGTGTGAGGTGATGCCTTATGCCAGAAGGAATAGGAAGGTAATATAGACTTAATGACACAGTTCTGAACATTGTGCGGGAGCAGAGGGACCTGGGGCTCCATATGCTTTTATCATTGCAGGTGGCAGGACATATTAGGAGAGTGTTTAGCAAAACATATCAGATCTTGGAGGCAAGGATACAAAAGCAGGGAAACATAGAAGCATAGAAAATAGGAGCAGAAGTAGGCCATTCGGTCCTTCGAGCCTGCTGTGCCATTCGTTATGATCATCGCTGATCATCCAACTCAGTAATCTTTTCCCCCCATATCCTTTGATCCCTTTAGAACCAAGAGCTATATCTAACTCCTTCTTGAAAACATACAATGTTTTGGCCTCGACTGCTCCCTGTGGTAGCGAATTCCACAGGCTCACCACTCTCTGGGTGAAGAAATTTCTCCTCATCTCAGTCCTGAAAGGTTTACCCCTTATCCTTAGACTGTTACCCCTGGTTCTGGACATCCCAACATCGGGAACATCCTTCCTGCATCTAGTCTGTCCAGACTGATTATAATTCTGCAGGTTTCTATGAGATCCCTCCCTCACTCTTCTGAACTCCAGCGAATATAATCCGAACCGACTCAATTTCTCCTCATACATCAGTCCCGCCATTCCAGGAATGAGTCTGGTAAACCTTCGCTGCACTCCCTCTATTGCAAGAACCTTCTTCCTCATATATGGAGACCAGAACTGAACACAATATTCCAGATGTGACCTCACCAAGGCTCTGTATAATTGTAGCAAGACATCCCTGCTCCCGTACACGAATCCTCTCGTTATAAAGGCCAGCGTACCATTTGCCTTTTTACCGCCTGTTGCACCCGCATGCTTACCTTCAGCGACTCGTGTACTAGAACATCAATAATTCCCTTCTCTCAGTTTATACCAGTTCTGATAATAATCTGCCTTCCTGATTTTGCTGCCAAAGTGGATAACCTCACATTTGCCCACAATTATACTGCATCTTCCATGCATTTGCCCACTCACTCAACTTGCCCAAATCACATTGAAGCCTCTATGCATCCTCCTGACAACTCACCCTCCCACCCAATTTTATGTCATCTGAAAATTTCGAGATATTACATTTAGTTCCCTCATCTAAATCATTAATATATATTGTGCGTAGCTGGAGTCCTAGCACCGATCCCTGTGGTACCCACTGTTCACGTTCTGCCATTCAGAAAAAGGCCCGTTTGTTCCTACTCTTTGTTTCCTGTCTGGCAACCAATTTTCTATCCATCACAATAAACTACCCCCAATCCCATGTGCTTTAATTTTACACGCTAATCTCTTATATGGTACTTTGTCAAAAGCCTTCCGAAAGTCCAAATAAACCATATCCACTGGCTCCCCCTCATCAACTAGTTAATTCATCGAAGAATTCCAGTAGATTTGACAAGCATGATTTCATTTTCGTAAATTCAAGATGACTTTGTCCAATTCTACCACTGTTCTCCAAGTGCTCTGCTATAAAATCTCTGATAAAGGCTCCAGGATTTTCCCCACTTTCGACGTCAGGCTCATTGGTCTATAATTCTCTGTTTTCTCTATATATCCCTTTTTAAATAGTGGGGTTACATGAGCTACCGTCCAATCTGTAGGAACTGTTCCAGAGTCCATGGAATCTAGGAAGATGCCCACCAGTGCATCCACTATTTCTAGGGTCACTTCCTTAATTATTCTTGGATTAAGATTATCAGGCCCAACACCATTTCTCTACTAATACTGATTTATTTAACTTCCTATCTCTCACTAAACCCTGTGTTCCCCAGCATTTCTGGTATGATATTTGTGTCCTCCTTTGTGAAGACAGAATCAAAGTATGCACTTAGATGGTCAGCCATTTCTTTGTTCTGCATAATAAATTCCCCTGTTTCTGAGTGTAAGGGACCTACATTTGTCTTCACCAATTGTTTTCTCTTCACATACCTATAGAAACTTTTACAGTCAGTTTTTATGCCCCCACAAGCTTACTCTCGTACTCTATTTGCTGCTTCTTAATCAATCCCTATGTCCTCCTTTGCTGAATTCAAAACTGCTCCCAATCCTCAGGTCTGTTGTATTTTCTTTTCCCTGGAGAATTTGTCTGCCTCTTCCTTGGATCTAATGTTATCTCTACTTTCCCTTGCAAGACATAATTTGGCTACCTTTCCCGTTGTTTTTCTTTTGTGCCAGGTATGCTGTTATAGATGCTGCACTGAAACTTTGTAATGCTTTGGGTAGAAACCAACCAGAGAGCTCTGTCCAGTTCTAATCACCACACTTTAGGAAGGATGTAAAGGTCCTTGAGAGAGTGCAGTGGAGATTTACCAGAATGGTTTCAGGGATAGGGGGTTTAGTTACAAGGTTAGTTTGGAGAAGATGGATTTGTTGTCCCTGGAGCAATGGAGATTGAGATAGATTTGATAGAGGTGTACACGATTATTATAAGCTTAGATAAGATATTGAAGGAAAAGCTGTTCCCGTGATGAAACACGGACTAGGGGTCACAGATGGAACATTTTGGATAAGAGATGCAGGTGGAATATGAGGAAGAACTTTTTAACACAGTGGATGGTAACGATCTGGAACTCACTGCCCATGAGAGTGGTGGAAGCCGAGGCAATCAATGACTTCAAAAGGAAACTGGGTGGAACCTGAAGGAAATGCACTTACAGGGCTACGGGGATTGAGCAGGGGATTGAGACTGACTGGATTGTTCCACACAGAACCGGAAAGGATGGACCGAATGGCCTCCTTTTGTGTCGTAAATGACGCTATGACTCCATCAATCTCTACTACTCTACACTGGATATGTCTCCTGCTCCTGCCTGGAAATATCCAAATACATAGAGTTTCAATGAAACTGTGATCTTAACGTCCACTGACAGCTCCGTCCTCACTCTGGTGTGAGGCTCCATGTGTTGCAGGAGGTGACACCGCTCTGTGACTAACTCCTTTTTGAATCAGAGTCACCTCACACAATGCTCCTGGGGCAGGTAAGGTAGGGAAAGTGCTCTTGGAAAACCCAGGGTGGGTAGGGTAAAGCCCCTTCCTCCTCCTTCTTTAGAGAGCGCCCCCTCTCAACATCCTCTGCTCCATTTTTGGTCATGTTACAGACCCAGAGATACTGCAACTACAGTCCCCATACCTCGTCCAGAGTTGGGTTACCAAATCCTCTGTCCTCCCTGAATGTCTGCAGCAGCTCACAACACAACCTCCAGAAAACCATCCACAGCACCTCCACTAACTTTACAACAGCAAAAGTAAGTCAAAAGCCCCTCACCTGTAAGTTGGATGTCTGGTCCTTTTAAATAACACTAGAGGGGTTCCTCGTGCTGCTGAATATATGTTCAAATGAGAATGACTAACACAGGTGGGCAGTGGACATGCACAGGCCAAATTTCAAAGACAGACATCAAAGCTGCTGCAATGGCTGATTGGCACCATATTCAGACCCTTCCTCACACTACCAGCACATGTTTGAAAAACCCGGGATAAATCCTTGTCCAGCGCTAAATCCCTGTCCAGCATGGAGCACTGGAAGTGACCGGCAGCTCAGCTCGTACCATTTTATGGATCCAAGCGTCCATGACGTTGGGCCCTGTGGCGCTGTGGAGCTGAAAATCGTGGTCAGTGGTAGAATAAAGACGGGGTGAAGTTTATTTTTAAAGCTAATTGAAGAAAATACTAGAAGGCCAAAAGGAATATGGGAACAGTGAGGGGAATGGGCCTAACTGGAGGGGTGAGGACATGGAGGGATTCAAACACATGAATGAGAATAATAAAATTAAGGTGCTGCCAGACTGGGAGTCAATGTAAGTCAGTGAGCACAAGGGTGATGGGTGATGGGGATTGGTGTGAGTTAGAATACAGGCAGCAGAGTTCTGGATGGGCTGTGGTTTATGAAGGTTTATAAATGGGAGAGTGACCAGGATAGAATTGGAATAGTCAAGTGTGTATTTAACAAAGGCACAGATGAATGTTTATGCAGCAGATAGGCTGAGGCAGAGGTGGAGATGTGTGTTAGTACAGAGGTGATAGTAGGCAGGGTTGGTGAGAATATGGAGATGAACTCAGCTCAGATTTAAATAGAACACAGAGGTTGCAAACTGTCTGGTTCAGCCTCAGATATTTGGCAATGAGGAGATCGTGGTTCATGGAAAGTGGATGGAATTTCTTATGGAGACCAATGACAACTGCACTCTTCCCAAATTTAAATAGCAAGAACATTATTTCAGTGAAACAAATTTTACAGATCTCATAGCGGGAGATAGAGACTTACCAGAGACAGCAAAGATGGAAGAGTAAATTACAAGCACTCTAATGCACACAGCAATGGTTTATAGAGCTAATATCTGGAGACTGAAATTTGCCAGGAATAACAACAGCAGCAAGGAGGGCAGAGAAAATGACAAGAATGGTAATGCAGTTAAACATGGTTTATAGAATTAATAGCTAGATACAGAGACTTACTAGGGACACCAATAATAGCCAGGAAGGGGTAGTAAATGTATTGAATATTCCTCAGTGAGTAATAGATCCGACTGTTTAATGAGAACTGATCATAATCTGCAGAAAGAAAGTTAAACTCCCAGATGAAACTCCTGCTTATTGTTGTAACATTCCAATCTATTGTTCTCTGATTCTGATCTTTCCTCTCCCTCTCTCCGGAGCCGCTGATCCCTGTTAGTGCCGGGAGTGATGTGATGCTCCCACTGACACTATGTGATAACACATTGAAAGGAGCCCCTTATTAATAGAAGAGGGAAATCTTCCAGTGACACAATTAGGGTCCATGGAGCCTGACATTAATTGCCGTCACTGAGCAAACAGGTTCAGTTAACCCCTTTCAATCCAACACTTTTTGTATCACAATAAACTAGAACATTTACCCGGTCTGGATGGGAATTCTGAGGGTTGGTGAGAGAAGGAATGGTGCAAATGGAAGAAGCACTGCACAGAATCTGTCAGTTCTCTCTGGATATAGGACTGATGACAGAGCACTGGAGGGCTGCAAATTATACACCTAGTTTACAAAAAGGAGGGATGTGGTAAACCCTGTACTGTCCAGTCAATCTGACGTCAGTGGTGGTGAAATTTCACAACCCAGGACAGAAATATTATTTGCTTGGAAAAGCATAGCATAATAAATTTCAAGCCACATGGATATGCTAATGACAATTCATGTCTGGCAAAGTTCAGCAAGAATTTATCCCAAGGTACTTCACAGCAGCATTATGAAACAACGTATAACACTGAACCACCAAGGGAGATATTAGGTTAGGTGACCAAATGTTTGGTCAAAGAGGCACGTTTTAAAGGAGTGTCTTAAAGGATAAAAGCGAGGTGGAGAGACGGAGAGATGGAGCTGTGTGGGGCGCATATTCCAGAGCTTTGGGCCGAGGCAACTGAAGGTGTGGCCAAAATGGTGGAGTAATTAAAATCAGGGATGCACAAGAGGCCAGAATTAGAGGAGCAGGGATATCGCAGAGGTTTGTGGGGCTGGAGGGGATTACAGAGTTAATGAGGGGTGAGGCAATGGAGGGATTGGAAAACAAGAATGAGAATTTTAAAATCAAGACATTGCTTGACTGTGAGCTGATGTCGGTCAGTGATCGGGGAATGAGACTTGCTGTGAGTTAAGGCACAGGCAGCAGAGTTTTAGATGGCCTCAAGTTTACAGATAGTAGAATGTGGAAGAATGAGTTCGAATAGTCCAGGTTACAGGTAATGAAAGCATGACTGAGAGCTTCAGCAGCGGATGAGTTAAGACAGGGGTGAAATCAGGCGATGTTATTGAAGTGGAAATAGGTGGTTATAGTGATGACACGAATATAACGGTGGAAGCTCATTTTGTGGTCAACTGTCACAGAATCACAGAATTGTTACAGGCGGCCATTCAGTCCATCGTGTCTGCACTGGCTGTCCAAAAGAGCAATTCATCTAGTACCGCTTCCCTGCCTTCTCCCTGTAACTCTGTACAATTTTCCTTTTCAGACAGCTATCCAATTTCCTCCTGAATGTCTCGATTGAATCTGCCTCCACCACACTCTCAGGCAGTGTATTCCAGATCTTAAGCACTCGCTGTGTGAAAAAGTTTTCTTCATGTTACTTCTGCTTCTTTTACCAATAACTTTTATTCTTTGCCCTCTCGTTTTAGAACCTTTCAGGAGTGGGGACAGTTTTTCCCTATCCACTCTGTCCAGACACCTCATAATTGTGAATACCTTTTTTTCAAATCTCCTCTCAGCCTTCTCTTCTCTAAGGAAAATGTTCCCAGTTCTCCAGTCTCTCTTCATAACTGTAATTCTTCATCTCTGGAACCATTCTTGTGAATGTTTATGTACACTCCCCAATGTCTTCACGTTACCTAAAGTGTGGTGCCCAGAACTAGACGTAATACTGCAACTGAGGCCGAACTAGTGTCTCATACAAGTTCAAAATAACCTCTTTGCTTTTGCATTCCATGCTGCTGTGAATAAAGCGCAGGATACTGTCTGGTTTATTAACTGCTCTCAATCTCTCCTGCCAACTTCAGTGACCCATGCATATATACACCCAGGTCCTCTGCTCCTGCACACCCTTTAGAGTTGTACAATTTATTCTATATTGCCTCTCCATGTTCTTCCTATCGAAATGAATCACATCACATTTCTCCACATTGAACTTCATCTGACACCTGTCTGTCCATTCCACCAACTTGTCTATGTCCGTTTGAATTTCTACACTATCCTCCTCACAGTTCACAATGCTTCCAAGTTTTGCATCATCTGCAAACTTTGAAATTGTGCCCTGTGCACCAAGGTCCATGTCATTAATATTTGTCAGGAAGAGAAACGATCCCAACATTGATCCCTGGGGAACTCCACTTCAAGTCTTAAATGAAATCAAAAAGTGCTGGAAAGACTCAGCAGGTCTGGAAGCATCTGTGGAGAGTGAAGCAGAGTTAACGCTTCGAGCCTGTGACCTTTCATCAGAATTGGCAAAGGTTAGAAAGGTCAGGTTTTAAGGAAATAAAGCAAGGGTGGGGCAAAAGAGAAAAAAAGAGGTGTTGATAGGACAGAGGGTCATAGAGATTAACTGACAAGGAGGTCATGGGGCAAAGACAAAGAGAGTGTGCTTGTCATGTGGTGAGAGACAAAGCGTTAGTGCAGAGAGGGTGATAAATGACAAAATAATGAACTGCCCTAGCCAAAAGCACCAACATAAAAAAATCCAATTTAAGGCCAGGAAATGGCAAAAAAAATGATAAAGCAAAATAATTAAAAGAGCCAGTCTTGATCTGAAATTATTGAACTCAATGTTCAGTCCGGAAGTCTGTAGAGTGCCTAATTGGACAATGACGTGCTGTTCCTCGAGCTTACGTTGATGTTCACTGGAACACCGCCGCAGGTAAAAGGCAGATTGGGTGTCCACATTGTGGAGCACCTCCATTCAGTCCAAAAGCATGACACCGAGCTTCCAGTCGCTTGTTATTTCAACACCCTCCACCCGCCATTCCCGCTCTACTTTTCACATTTCTGTCCTTGTGTTTCCCCCAATACCGCCACTTTATTTGCTTAAAACCTATTACATTTCTAACCTTAGCCACTTCTGATGAAAGGTCTCAGACCTGGAACATTAACTCTGCTTCTCTCTCCACAGATGCTGCCAGACACTGCTGAGTATTTCCAGCACTTTATGTTTTTATTTCAGATTTCCAGCATCTGCAGTATTTTGTTTTGATTCCACTACAAACGTTTCTCCAGCCCGGAAAGCATCCATTAATCACTAATCTCTGTTTCCTGTCACTCAACCAGTTTACTTTCATGTGGCTACTGTCCTTTCTATTTGATGAACTACAACTTTGCTCACAAGTCTGTTGTGTGCCACTTTATCAAATGCCTTTTGAAACTCCATTTACACCAGATCAACAGCATTGCCCTCATCAATCTTTCATTTTACCTCTTCAAAAACTCCAGAAAGTTAGTTAAACACAATTTTCCCTGAACTTATCCGTGCTGGTCTTCCATAATTATCCCACATTTGTACGTGTGCCTATTCATTTTGTCCCAAATGTGACACCGAGGTTTCAAACAGAGTGCCTCAATCTCAGAGGGTTACCAAGGAGAGGGATGGAATCAATAGCACGGGAACAGAGTTGGAGTGGGGAGTGAAAACAATGACTTCCATCCTTTCCCAATATTTAATTGGTGGAAATTTCTACTCATCCAGTACTGGATGTCAGATATGCAATCTGATAATTTAACAACAGTGGAGGAGTGGAGAGAGGTGGTGGTGACGTAAACTTGATGTAGTTCTTTGAAAAAACAATGGAGAGGGTTGATGAGGATGGTTTGATTGAAGTTATATCTATGGACTTTCAAAAGTTGTTTGATCAAGTGACATTCAATAGACAGGTTAGGAAAACTGAACCCTATAGATTAAAGGGACAGTGAAAGTGCGGATTAAGCATTGACTAAGGAAAAGTAAACAGAGAGAAATGGTGAAAGGTTGTTGTTCAGACTCGATGGGAGTATACAGTGGTGTTCCCAAGGGCTCGGTATTAGGACCACTGCTCTTTTTGCTCTTGAAAAACATGAGGTATGTAAGGCAGAGACCCCTCCTCCTCCCACTTTACAGATTTTCCCCTCTCTGCAGCCTCTGCTCCATTTGTTTGTCATGTTACAGACACAGAGACACTGTAACTACAGTCCCCATACCTCGTCCAGAGTTGGGTTATCAAATCCTCTGTCGTCCCTGAATGTCTGCAGCTGCTCACAACACAATCTCCAGAAAACCATCCACAGCACCTCCACTAACTTCACGTTATCAGAAGGAAGTCAAAAGCCCTGCACCTGTAGGTCCGATGGTGGGGGAGTCCAGAACAAGTGAGTGTAACCCTAAAATTAAAGCCAGGCCATTCAGCGATGCGATCAGAAAGCACATCGCCATACAAAGGTAGTGGAAATTTGGAACTCTCTCACCCAAAAAATATTTGAGGACTGAGGTCTGTTAAAAATGTGAAAAATTAGATCGCTAAATTTTTGTTGGGAACAGAGGAATAGGAGTAGGCCATTTAGCCACTCTAACCTGTTCTGCGCCATTCAATGAGATCATAGCTGATCTGCATCCTAACTCCATATACCTGCCTTTTCTCCATATATATCCCTTAATACCTTTGGTTAATAAAAATCTATCAATTGGTCCCTTTAAATAACACTGGATGGGGTTCCTGGTGCTGCTGAATATATGTTCAGCTGAGAGTGAGTAACACAGGCGGTCAGTGAACATGCACAGTCCAAGTTTCAAAGACGTACATCAAAGCTGCTGGAATAGAAGTTTGATGTGACACTCCACAACTCCTCCTGCACACAATGTACACCCGGGAACAGCACGAGGCAGTGTGCAGGCCACACCAGAAGTGGTTTTAGCTCATCTCACACCCTTTTGTCGAGCCAGGATTCCATAGTGTGGACAACCGTGGTGTTACAGAGCCGAAAATTACCACCAGGGATAGATAGAGAGGGAAGTAAATTCACTTTAAAGGGGTACCTGGAAATAGATTTGAAGGCAAAGGTTTTTCTGTAATATAGGAATGAAGAGGGGAATTGGACTAAGTGGAGGGGTAAGGTCATGGAGGGATTCTAACAGAAGAATGAGAATATTAAAATTAAGGTGCTGCCAGACTGGGAGCCAATGCAGATCAGAGAGCACAGGGTTGATGGGTGATCGGGATTTGGTGTGAGTTAGAATACAGGCAGCAGAGTTATGGATGGGCTATGATTTATGCGGGTTTATAACTGGGAAAATGACCAGGATAGAATTGCAATAGTCAAGTGTGGATTTAGCAAAGGCACAGATGAGGGGTAGTGCAGCAGATGGGCTGAGGTAGAGGTGGAGATGGGTGATATTACAGAGGTGGAAGTAGGCAGTGTTTGTGAAGGAGAGAATATGGAGATGAACTCAGCTCAGGTTTAAATAGAACACAGAGGTTGCAAACAGTCTGGTTCAGTCTCAGACATTGGACTTGGAGTATGTCGTTCACAGATCGGGGACAGGATTTCTTATGGAGACCAATAACACTGGTTTCGGGCTTCAGAGAAAAAAAATTACTTGAACAGTATTTCAGTGAACCAGGGTTTACAGATCGTATTTGTGGAAATGAAGACTTACCAGGGCAGTAACAGCAGGAAAGATGAGAATAAATTACAAGAACAAGAAAATCATCCACAGCACCTCCACTAACTTTACAATAGCAGAAGTCAGTCAAAAGCCCCTCACCTGTAATATGGATACCTGGTCTTCTTAAATTACCATAGAGGGGGTTCCTCGTGCTGCTGAATGTATGTTCAGCTGAGAGTGACTAACACAGGCGGTCAGTGGACATGCAAAGACCAAGTTTCAAATTCGTACATCAAAGCTGCTGGAATGGCTGATTGACACTGTATTCAGACCCACCTCACACTACAGGCACACACATGTTACACCCACGCTAGCACCCCGGCCAGCCTGGGTGTCCTGTACAATGTGCTGGATGTGACCGGCTGTGCAGCTCACACCATTTTATGAATCCAAACTTCCACAGCATGAGTGGAGCAGGAGAGATGAAATGTGTGGTCAGGGAGACAGACTGAGGAAAAGAAACTCACTTTAAAATGGAATTGGAAAAAGACTTTAAGATGAACAAGCTTCAGGAATATTGGAAATGGACAGAGGATTGGGATAATCAGAGGGATGAGGACATGGATGGATTTGATCATACGAGTGAGAATATTAAAATTGAGGTGTCACTGGACTAAGAGCCAATGTAGGTCAGTGAGCACGGGGATGTTGGGTGAACAGAATTTGGTGTAAATTAGAAGATGGCAGCAGAGTTTAGGATGACCACAAGGTTACAGAGAGTAGAATGTGGGAGAGCAGCCAGGAGTATGTTAGAATAGTTAAGTCTCGAGGTAACAGTCAAGTCCTCCAGCCAAAATTGACAGTTTCACCTTTTCCCACATTATACTCCATTTTCCAGTACTTTGAGCACTCACTTTATCCTATCTATTTCCCTTGGAAGCCTCCTTATGGCCTCGTCTCAATTCATTCCATCTTCGCTGCCTCCGGAGAATCCTTGGTATTAGGTGGCAGGACCATATCTCCAACACAGAAGTCCTCAAGGCGGCCAACATCCCCATCTTATGCACACTACTGAGTCAGCGACGCTTGAGATGGCTTGGCCATGTGAGCCACATGAAAGATGGCAGGATCCCTAAAGACACATTGTACAGCAATCTCGCCACTGGTATCAGACCCATCGGCCGTCCATGTCTCCGCTTAAAAGACGTCTACAAACGTGAGATGAAATCCTGTGATATTGATCATAAGGCGTGGGAGTCAGTTGCCAGGGTTCGCCAGAGCTGGCGGGCAGCCATAAAGACGGGGCTAAAGTGTAGCGAGTCGAAGAAGCTTAGCAGTTGGCAGGAAAAAAGACAGAGGCGCAAGGGGAGAGCCAACTGTGCAACAGCCCCGACAAACAAATTTCACTTGCTCTATCCCACGCTAAGAATCTTAAATGTTTCAATCAAGTCGCACATTAATCTTCTAAACTCCAGCTGATATAAGCCGAGCCTGTCCGGCCTTTCCTCATAAGACAGTTCGCCCATATTATTCTAATAAACCTTCTCTGAACTGCTTGCAACGCATTTACATGTTTCCTTAAATAAGGAGACCAGTACTGAACACAGAATTCCAGATAATGTCTCAACAATGCCCTCCCTACCTTTGTATTCAATTCCACTCACAATAAATGATAACATTATATTAGCTTTCCTAATTACTTTCTGAACCGACATACTAACCTTATGCAATTCATACACCAGGACACCCAGATACTCCTGCATCTCAGAGTTCTGCAATCCCTCACCATTCAGATAATATGCTTAGTTTAATTTCATTATTACTACCAATATGGACAATTTCACATTTCCCCACATTCTATTCCATTTCCCAGATCTTTGCCTTCTCACTCAATCTATCTATGTCTGTTTGTACCCTCCTATGTCCTCTTCAGAACTTTGTTACGTCAACAGATTTAACAACCACACCTTCGGTCCTTTCATCCAATTAATTTAAATAAACTGTAAAAAGTTGAGGCCCCAGCACTGATACCCATGGCACCCCACTCGTTACATCCTGCCAACCAGAAAATTACCCATTTATGGCTGCTCTCTGTTTCCTGTTAGCTAACCAAACGTCTATCCATGGCAATGTCTTACCCCCTGCACCATGAGCTTTTATTTTTCGCAATGACCTTTGATGTGGCACCTTATCAAATGCCTTCTGGAAATCTAGTACAGTACATCCACCAGTTCGCCTTTATTCACAGCACATGTTACTTCTTCAAAGAACTCCAGTTAATTGATTAAACCTAATTTCCCTTTCACAAAACCATGTTGACTCTACCTGATCACTCTGAATTTTTCTACCTGCCCTGCTATAAAATCTTTAACAATAGCTTCTAAAAAACTAATCCACAGCCAGAAAGCCTTTCTCATCTGTCACAGACCGTTTCTCTAACATGTTTATTCTGATTTTGTGCTGTATTTGAACCGTCACTCCTCAATGAACTGCTTGTGACCCTTTGACCCCCTTTTGGGTAATCTCTGACCCTGGATCAGACCTTACAGTGGTGTAGGAGAGGGAACACAGCGATCGAGATATTAGGCTTGGTTTACTTGGTTTGTGAGAAATAGTAAACTCAGTTGAGCGAACATTGCTGAGAATGGGTGGGACATTTGGCAACAAAGAGAATTTATACTCAATCAAACGTGTGTGTTCATCACTAAGAGCGGGGCGCGGGTGTTGAGGGAGTGGGGGGTACTTTCAGAGAGTTTTGAATAAGTAAAGCCAGAAATACAATGTCACTAGCATATCACAGGAAATAGTCAATTGATAACCTGGTAGAGAAGAAAAACAGGCACACCTGGGGAGACGGACATCCTAAGGATTTTCGAGGTGTATGATGGGAATTACGATTTTATTCCCAATGGAATATCTGAGGATGTCCAGTAATGCAAATTTAAGCTAAAAACGGGCCGAGGTAAGTTGGGCGATGGGGCACATCTGTGTACCTGAACAGAAAGTGCCGGAAATACTCAATGGGTCTGGCAGCATCGGTGCAGAGAGAAACAGAGTTAATGTTTCAGATCTGTGACCCTTCATCAGAACTGGTAAACGTTAGAAATGTTGATGTACAAGCTGGAGATGGTAAGACCATGGACTTCCTGCATTCCATTCCACCCCCAATCCTTCACCTCAAACCTCCCCTTCTGATTTTATACTTTCCAATGATAACCCAATACTACCAACTTCCCAGTCACAGCAGCTCCAGAGACAGAAAGAGAGCAGGAAAAGAGCACTGATGGTGAAGCCTCATCACTTGGTCTGACACTCACAGCCACCAGATCAAATACTTACAGTGCGTGTATCTTCGAGGCTGGTATAGAGTCGGAATCTGCACGTGGTGAGTCACCGAGCACGAGTGAGGTGCAGCCAGTCCAGGGGGAAAGGATAGTTCATGTGTCAGATCACCGGAGGGCAAGGTCACAAACGAGTGATAATACACAGGACTCAGATGTGAACATTGCTGGAGCTGCTGCCCATGTCGAGGTGGTGCAGTCTGAATCCGAGTCCTCAAGGCCCAGAGTTGTTCGGGGACGTCCTGAAAGGCCATCTGCAGTCTCCCTCAGTGAAGGTCAGCAGCCTTCCACCAGCCATGCTGCAGCCACTGGATAAACACTGTATAGGAGCAGTAGGCAGGTTGAGGGAACCCACAGGACAGGGACTAAGGGAATACACAAGGGTGAATAGTTCAGTTTTGTTTGTATAATTGCATGTGTTGTTGGATAAAGATGATCATGAAAAACATTTTGTTGGTGTTTTTATTGCAGGATGGTTACCTCGGGGACGCTGTGATGGGGCATCTCAGATGGGTGTAATGATGGAGAAGTGGGGGATCCATGGTGGGAAAGGGAAGTTGTCCTCTGGGAACTGGAATCTTAGCAGCGTCTCACTGACAGCCTGTCCGGGTTGCAATCATCCAGGAAATATCCTCCCTGCCTCCTCCTCCTCCTACTGAGGTAGCCTGCGGATTCCTGTTGCCAATGCCTGTGTCCTCATGATGGTGATGATGTGAAGGTTGCAGCAAACACCATGAACCTGGACACCTGCTCCAGTGTGTACTGGAGTGCTCCCCCCGAGCGGTTCAGACATCGGAAGCATTGCTTCACCTGGTGGTTTTGTGTGGGGGAGGGGAGTGTCTTGAGTGAAGAGGTCATGAACCACATTCTGGTTCTGCATCGGGGCCCGATGTGTTGGGACCTGCTGACTGCTTCAGAATGAAGGTATGGTGGCTGCTGCCAGGATAGTGGACATTTACCAACATGATGTACTGGGCATGCTCACACACCAACTGTACATTGATGGAGTGAGAGTTCTTCCAGTTCCTGTACCTCTCCCCGTTGCCATGGGGATCCCGCAGAGACATCTAGACCATCAGTAAACCCGCTATAATTACAAAGCCACGGGATCTCTCACCTGCTTCTCCCTGCTGAGGGAGCAAACAGTATAATTCACCTTACCCGACATAGATGGCCTCTGTCACAAAACAGATACATGAATGGACAACATAGAGAGAGATAATGGATACGTCACCCGCTCTTGATGGAAAGATCTAGATAAGAACATAATAACATAAGAAGTAGGAGCAGGAGTAGGCAATTCAGCCCCTCGAGCCTGCTTTGCCATTCAATATGATCATGGCTGATCTCATCTCGGTCTCAACTCCACTTTCCTGCCTATTCTCCATAACTCTTCAACACATTACAAATTAAAAATCTGTCTATCTCCTCCTTAAATTTACTCAATGTCCCGGCATCTACCGCACTCCGGGTAGTGAATCCCACAGACACACGACCCTTTCAGAGAATAAATTTCTCTTCATCTCTATTTTAACTCCTTATCTCTTATCCTAAAACAATGACCTCTCATTCTGGATTGCCCCACAAGAGGAAACGTCTTCTCTATGTCTACTTTGTCAATCCCCTGAATCATCTTATATACCTCAATTCGATCGACTCTCATTCTTCTAAACTCTAGAGAGTAAAGGCATAAAGAGCTCAATCTTTCTTCATAAGAAAAACCCCTCATCCCTGGAATCAATCTATTGACCCTCCTCTGATCTGCCTCCTATGAAACTACATCCATCCTCAAGTCAGGAGACTAAAACTATACAAAATACTCCATGTGCGGTCTCATTAATGCCTTGTACAGTTGCAGCAACACTTCCCCACTTTTATATTCTATTCCTTTAGCAAGAAATACCAAAATTCCATTTGCCTTCCTTTTCACCTGCTGTACCTCCAAACTAGCGTTCTGCGATTCATGCACGAGGACACCCAGATCCTTCTGCACCGAAGCACTCTGAAGTTTCTCTCCATTTAGATAAAAATTGCCTTTCTAGTCTTCGAACCAAAATGGATAACCTTACAATTATTCACGTTAAACTCCATCTGCCAAATTTTGGATCATTCACCTAACCTATCCATATCAATTTGTAAATTTCTTATTTAATTATTGCAACTTACTATCCCACCTATTTTAGAGTCATCTGCAAATTTGGCTATAGTACCTTCTATACCTGCATCCAAGTCATAAATATATATTGTAAATAGCAGGGGCCAAGGACCAAACCCTGTGGTACCCCACTAGTTACATATTGCCAACCAGAAAAAGACCCATTTCTCCCGACTTTCTGTTTTCTGTTGGTTAGCCAATCCTCTATCAAAGTTAATAAATTGCCCCTAACCCCATGTAATCTTACCTTGTGTATTAACCTTTTGTGCAGCACCTTATCAAATGTCTTCTGGAAGTCCAGATATACATCTACAGGATCCCCATTTTTCACTTTTCTTGTCACAGCTTCGAAGAACTCGAGCAAGTTCGTCAAATAGGATTTACCCTTCATTAAACCATGCTGACTCTGCTGGATTGCGTTGTGACTTTCTAAATATCCTGTTATTACTTCCTTAATAATGGGTTCTAACAATTTCCCAACGATAGATGTTTCCTACTTTCTGCCTTCCTCCCTTTCACCCAGTTCATTCCAAAGTTCAATGAGGAGGATGTGGCAGAATTTTCCGTCACTTTTGAAAAGCTTGTCAAGCAACTGAAATGTCCGGCGGAGAGCTGGACACTGTTCTGACAAAACAAAGTAACAGGAAAATCCCATGAGGTTTATTCACTGTTGCCAGATGAAAGTTCATCAGATTATGAGATGACAAAAATGCAATGCTGGGCGTACATGAGATAGTACCGGAGGTGTACCGTCAAACATTCCAAACCCTCCGAAAGCAGCCTGACTGAAGTGATCTCGAGTTTGAAAGAGTTAAGCAGCTTCCGAACACAGGGACATCGGAGCAGGAGTAGGCCATTCAGCCCATCGAGTCTGCTCCACCATTCAATATGACCATGGCTGATCATCCACTTCAATGCCTTTTTCACACATTATCTCCATATCCCCTTTTTGTCATTTGCAGTTACAAATCTGTCAATCTAAAGTTTAAACATACTCACCGACTGAGATTCCACATCCGTCTGGGATGCAGAATTCCAAAGATTCAGAAACCTCTGAATCAAGAAATTTCTCCTCATCTCTGTCCGAAGTGGCTTCCCCATTATTTTGAAATTGTATCCATCAGTTCTGGACTCCGCAACCAGGGGAAATATCGTACACGCATTTACGCTGTTTATCTCTTTAATTATTTCGTGGGTTTCAATGAGATCCCGACACATTCTTTGAAACTCTAGAGAATACAAGCCCAGTTTCTCTCTTCATAGAACAGTCTCGCTATTCCGTGAACAAGTCTGGTGAACCTTCATTGCACTCCCTCGATGGCAATAATATCCTTCCTAAGGTAAGGGGACCCAAACTGCACACAATATTCCAGGTGTGGTCTAAGCAACGTTCTATACACATGAAGTAAGACTTCACTACTCCTGTACTCAAATCATCTTGTGATAAAGGCTAACAGACCATTTGCATTCCGAATTGCTTGCTGCACTGCATGTTAGTTTTCAGTGACTTACTGACACACGGGTCCCTCTGGACATCTACACTTTCTAATCTCTTACTATTTAAGAAATACTCTGCACATCTGTTCCTCCTACCAAAATGGATAACGTCATATCTGTCCATATTATATTCCATCTGCCATGTTCTTGCCCAGTCACAATGTCTGTCCAAATCCCCTTGAA
This sequence comes from Heterodontus francisci, assembly GCF_036365525.1. Lineage (NCBI taxonomy): Eukaryota > Metazoa > Chordata > Chondrichthyes > Heterodontiformes > Heterodontidae > Heterodontus > Heterodontus francisci. Next base: position 307,440 of record NW_027141885.1, read on the forward strand.
GACGCTTTTCATCTTCCTCACAACATACATTCCCACCTCGTTTTGTGTCATCTGCGAACTTGGAAATATTACATTTGGTCCCCACATCCAAATCATTGACATATATTGTTAACAGCTGGGGCCCAAGTACTGATCCTTGCGGGACACAACTAATCACAGCCTGCCAAAGTGAGAATGACCCGTTTCTTCCTACTCACTGTTTTCTGCCTGTTAACCAATCTTTAATCCATGCCAGTATATTACCTCCTATCCTATGTGCTTTAATGTTGCTAACCAACCTCCTGTGGGGTACTTTATCAAAAGCCTTCTGAAAATTCAAGTATAACACGTCCACCGACTCCCCTTTATCAATTCTATTAGTAACATCCTCAATAAAAACTCCAACAGGTTCGTCAAACATGATTTCTCATTCATAAATCCATGTTTACGATGCCCAAACAGATTATTATCCAACTGTCCATTTATCACATCCTTTAGAATAGAGTCCCAGCCTTTTCCCAACGACTGATGCACGAAAGCAGGTCTATAATTCCCTCTTTTTACTCTCCCTCCCTTCTTAAATAGTGGGGTGACATTTGCTACCTTCCAATCTGCAGGAACCGCTCCAGAATCTATAGAATTTTTGAAGATAGTCATCAATGCAGCCACCATCTCCATAGCTATCTCTTCCCACACCCTGGAATGCAGAATATCAGATCCTGGGGCCTAATCAAACTTCAGCCCCATTAATTTCTCCAATGCAACATTCTTACTAATATTAATTTCCTTCATGTCCTCATTCTCCCCAATCCCTTGGATCTCTAATTCTGGAAATTTCCTTGTATCTTCCTCAATGAGGATAGACACAAAGTAATCATTTAGCTTCACTGCCATTTCTCTGTTCACCATTATAAATTCCCCTGACTCTGCCTGCATTGGACCCACATTTGTCTTCGCCAAACGTTTCATTTTTAGGTAGCTATAGAAGATTTAAAGTCAGTTTTTGTGTTTACTTTTGACCAGTGGATACAAACACTCAAATTACAGCCCACAAATCTGAACCTTAGAGTGGTGATCCATCTCAAGGAGTTCAAAAACTCGCTCTCCCTACCATAAAAACCCACAAAGAGGAATGAAAGGTTCAAAGAGCCAGGCAGGTTGCAATTCTGGCTGATGCATTTTCCCTTGTACACAAAGCCTTAACCCCAAAGGGAAACCCTTCCATAGTCACCACAAAGCCCCGAGAATAAAAGGTGGGAGGGTGATAGGAGCCCGATCAGCCTTGTGCAAGGAGGAAAAGCTGGACACCCAGGGGACCATCCTCAGGCCAAATAGGACGGCACTGAGAGCAGGAGTAATGGCCGAAGACATGTGCGTTTCCATTGGAATAAGGCAGATCACCGTCGAGCTGAATGCTGCAAGTTATGGGAAAACCTGTAGCATTAATCAGGGACCACCAGATCAGTGCAGGATAATGGGACCTGACGGAAAGCACAACAGATCAGGCTGTGCCTCCAACTGCGGCAGTCAGACCCAGTAAACCCACCACAGAGAGTGCGGGAAAAATAAACAAAATCCCTGAGAGGTACCAGGAATTTGTATCCGAAGGAAAAGTGACCCCATACCCCTTGAGTGAGGCAAGTAAAACAATAGTCATACTCAAGGATACAGGGGCCACCCAATCCCTTCTGCTGGGAAAAAGAAAGTGCAGTGAATGCTAGAGCGTTAGTGAATGGTATCGGAAGACTGTATATGTCCATACCCTTATATCCGGTGCACTTGGAGTGTGACCCAGTTTCATGACCCTTTACCTTGGGGATTGTACCTAGTTTACCGGGTGATGGGTCAAACTGCTCCTGGGTAATAATCTGACAGGGGAAAAGGTGGCAGCTTCTCCAGTAGTTCCAGAGAGACCAAAAGAGGTCCGGGAAACAGAGTAGTTACAGGAGAAGGTCCCTGACATTCTCCCTGATTGTGTGGTGACTCGGTCCATGGCCAAACAATCCCCTGGCCTAACACTGCAGACGGATTACCCTACATTCTGGTTGTCTGAAACCTTCTTTGGGAAGTTAGAGGAGACAAAGAATGTATTAAACAGTTCTTCCTTATTTGAGGCTCAACAACCCGACCCAGTGTTAAAAAATAGCACAGACTGTCCAAACCAAAACTGAAGCAGAGGGAGTTGCAGAGTGTTACCATTTAAATAATGAGGTGCTGATGAGGAAGTGGAGACCTCCTCACAGAGCAGAGGATGAAGAGTGGACAGTGTTTCACCAGATAGTGGTGCCGCTGAGGTCCCTTAAAGAAATATTAAGAATGACCCACGACCTTCTAATGGATGGACATTTCGGTGTATGAAAAATCAAAGCCCGCAGAAGACACTATTTTGACTGTCCACAACTTCACAAAGATGTGGTGGCGTTTTGTAAAACTAGTCACATGTGCTAAGTTGTGGGGAAGCCCCAACCTGCAATAAAGCCTGCACCCTAATTCACATACCAGCTTTTGGGGACCCCTTCAGCAGAGTGCTGGTAGATTGTGGGGTCACCTGCTGAAAACAAAACGGGATACCAGTATCTTCTCACCATTATGGATGTGGTGACCCGATTCCCAGAGGCCATTCGCCCGAAGAACTATCCCTGCCAAGGCTGTGGTGAAGGGGCTAACCCAATTCTTTACCCGATATGGGCTGCCTGCTGAGATCCAGTCGGATCAGGACACACATTTTATGTCCATTTTTTTTTATAAGGTCATAGGTAATCTGGAGCACCGCAGCCTCACAGCTCCAGCGATCCGTGTTCGATTATGTGTACTGTTTGTGCAGAGTTTGCAAGTTCTCCCTGTGACCGCGTGGGTTTTCACCAGGTGATCCGGTTTCCTCCCACAGCCAAAGACTTGCAGACTGATAGGTAAATTGGCCATTATAAATTGCCCCTAGTATAGGTTGGTGGGAGGGGAGTTGAGGGATGGTGGGGATGTGGTAGGAATATGTGATTAATGTAGGATTAGTATAAATGGGTGGTTGATGGTCGGCACAGACTCGGTCGGCCGAAGGGCCTGTTTCAGTGCTGTATCTCTAAATAAATAAAATAAGTAAATAAATAAAGTCCTCAGCCTACCATCCATAGTCACAAGGGGCTTTGGAGCGGTACGATCAGACCCGAAAGACAATGATCAGGCCATACTGCTATGAGCAACCCCATGACTGGGACAAAGGGCTGGGATTTCTCCTGTTGTTTTCCAGGGACTTATCCAATGATTCCACTGGCTTTAGTCTCTTTGAATTAGTTTATTGACACGAGGTGAGAGGTTCCCTTAAACTAATCAAGGAGAGGTTTTTGGGACACAGGGATGAGTCTTCCATGTTAGACTGCATTTCTATGCTGTGGGAGCACCTAAAGACCTCCCAGGCAGCTATGAAAAGGTAAGGAGACTGAAATGCCAAGGCTAAAACATTTCAGGACAGAGACCATGTATTGTTACTATTCCGACTGCAGGGTGAACCCCTGAAATCCCGGTTCAGTGGTCCATATCGAGTGGCAAAAGGAATAGTCAGGTACATTATTTAATTGACACTCCAGACCAAAGGCAAAAAGCAAAGGCTGTGGAGGGAAAAGCCAAGTACAGATCTGTCAGGCAGTCAGGAGGGAAGGATTGGAAAGGGCGGTGAGGATAGGTTAGAGGCGGGCCAGGAGGATTCCAACTGGAACCCCCTACTCTCCGAATAGCCAACCCTGAAATATGAGATCCATCAGACCCTACGCTCTCCTCCTTCAATGCAGGTAAAGAGGCACCCTAAAAAGGCTGCTAACAGCATTTACAGAAACGTGCAAGGGCAAGGAAAGGTCCAAAAAAGGCATGTCAATGGTGAGGGAGATGCCTCACCTAGTCGAAGTGCCGCTGCAGAGTGCAGCGAAAGCTGGACAAAGACCTGCGAGCAGTATTGTCCCAGAGGACATAGGGTAGATAAAAAAATGATTCTTCCCATAGTAAAGGGAAAATTGAAGGGAACGTACCCTAAAGTAAACAGCACTTGGGTACCTCACCAGAAAGCTAAAAGTAAGGTCAGTGTGGATCTACCCACTGAAGAACACAATGATCAGGTCCCAAACCCAAAGCTAATCAAACACAACAATTTCAAAGGCGAACTCAGCAAGAACAAAGGCCCAGAGGAAATCTCAGACACCTCACAGGGTCTAAAAAAAACAATTTATTACACACTGACTGTTTAGGGGGAAAGATTGTTAAGGTGCAGGAACCTGAGAAGTGAAAACTTCATTCGAGGAGAGAAAAGGTAAACAACGCAATCGTTGATGCATTGTCCAGCGTCGAACCCGACACATAACCATCCCAGACAAAACGCCAAAAAAGTTAAATCAGTACAGCTGTAACAGACAATGTCAGCTGCAATAATTCTAAGATTAATGTGTGAATTTGAGAAGTGATTATTGAGAATGCATGTGTATTTCTTTCTTTTTCTTCCCACAGTTCTGAAATGAAATGTTCCCGTTATCACATTTCTTTCCATGTGCTGCGCCGGTGTTAAGATAACACAACATGCCAAATGAGGAATTTTAATTCATCGATTGGAAACTTACACTAACCTTTTAATAGAAAAAATCCTACAGTAAACCTTGAAAAAACTGGCAGCCACGATATCCACCGTAATTGGCATCTGAAACACATTTTCACATTCTAAGGCCTACAACAGGAGACACATGTCTGATGAGCCTGGACCAATATCATTGGCTTGCTCTAGTGATTGAATTACCTAAGATTACATTCATTAACACGGCATGCAAGACTACCCTGACACATTGACTTTGAAAGAGCAAACTCCTCCAGGTATAAATACTGGTATCCTGAACACTGGGGAGATAGAAGTTTCTAAACTTGAATCTCATTAGAAGGGTCCGGAGAATACACTGAGGCAGTCATGAGACCTTCTGTCCATCTCTGTGAAAGCTGGGAGCTTCCCCTGGACAAAGACAGACAAGCCAATGATTCAAATTGTGCAGAAGCAGAAGGGCTGTGACCCCTCTCTCTCTCTCTCTCTCTCCATCTCTCTCTCCACCTAACATCACAAGCTTGAAAACCACATGTGACTGCGGGCCCCTCAAGCCTACAGATTGCTGCAGACAGAGTAACCAGGGGAAGAAAGCCTCAAAGAAAATCCTGAGCAATGTGGACCAGCCACATACTGCACTTCGACAAGCAAAATACTTCAAGAATATAACTTCAGCTGGAAGACCACGGAATCGCCCAACATCACAGAATGAGTTTTTTGAAATTTATTCTGGACTCAAATCCAACCACAAATTTACTTCTCACTCTGTAATCTATTTGAGTGTGTGTGATTCTCGTATGAGTGTGTACGTAACTATGTGTTCCGTTTTTTTATGATTTTATTCAGATCGGGTTTCTCTTGTTAAGTTTAATAAACTCACCTCCTTCATGTTTAAACTCAAGAGAACTTGTCCAGTCGGTTTCTTCACCATCACACCAAAGGTAAGATGTAAAAGACTCACTGAGACGTTCAGCATATTCACTGTTTATAACGGACAAACACTGTTGCAGTCAAATAAAGAAGAGCCACTCTGACCCCTCCTCACCTGGCCATAACAATTGGCCGGGCTGGGGATGGAGAGAATATGGGGATGAACTCAGCTCAGCATTAAGTAGATACCACAGGTTGTAAATTTCCTGGTTCAGCCTGAGACAATGGCCAGCGAGGGGGATGCAGATCATAGACAGGGAATGGAGTTGTGACAGAAACAGAAGATAATGGTTTCAGTCTTCTCACGATTTAAATGACAAGAACACTAAATCAGTGAAATATGGTTTATGAATCTAATAGTTGGATACAGAGACTTACCAGGGACACCAATAGTAGCGAGGATGGGATAGTAAATACATTGAATCATCTTCAGAGCATAATAGATCCGCCATTCTAATGTTATCCAATAATAATCTGCAGTAAGACTGTCAAACCAATAGGATACACTCCTGTCAATTGTTGTAATATTCCCATCTATTGTTCAGATTCTGATCGCTCCTCTCCCACTCTCTGCAGCCCACGGATCCCTTTTAGTGCCGGAGCTGATGGTCCCGCTAATACTATCGGAAAACACATTGAAAGGAGTCCTGTATTAATAGAAGAGGGAAACCCTCCAGTGACACCATTAGGGTCCATGGAGACTGACATTAATTACAGTCACTGAACAAACAGGTTCAGTTAACCCCTTTCAATTCAACACTTTTTGTACCACAATAAAGTAGAACATTTACCCAGTCTGCATGGGTTTTGTGAGGGTTACTGAGGGAAGGAATGGTGGAAATGACAGAAGCACTGGACAGAATCTTTCAGTCCTCCTTGGATATGGGTGTGACGCCAGAGGTCTGGAGGATTGTCAATGTTACACCCTGTTTAAAATGGAGAGGTTGGGTAAACCCAGTAACTATCAGTCTAATGTTGGTGGTTGGAAACTTCTAGAGGTCATAACCCAACACAAAAATATATCTTGTTTGTAAAACACGTGATAATAAATGACAAGCAGCACGGAAAGGTTAATGAAATATCATTCCTGATAATCTTGATCAAGTTCGTTGAGGACGTAACTGTGAGTGTTTCATGTAATATAATCATAGAAAGTTTAAGATACAGAAAGAGGCTGCTTGGCCCATTGTGTCTGCACCGGCCGAAAAATGATCTACCTATTCTAATCCCACCTTCCAGCATTTGATCCATAGCCCTGCAGATAATGACAGTTGAGGTGAACATCCAGTTTCCTTTTCACTGAGTGGAGGGATTCTGCTTCAACTATCCTTTCAGGCAGTAATTTCTAGACTCTCACTGTAAACAGCGGACGCAGTACTGAACCCTGCGGAACGCCACTGTAAACAGTCCTCAGGTCAGTAAAATATCCGTCAACAACTACCCTTTAATAAAAACAAGACATGCTGGAAATACTCAGCAGGTTTGGCAGCATCTGTGGAGAGAGAAGCAGAGTTAACGTTACAGGTCAGTGACCCTTCATCATTGAACTGAAACGTTAACTCTGCTTCTCCCTTCACAGATGCTGCCAGACCTGCCGAGTATTTCCAGCATTTCGTGTTTTACTTCAGATTTCCAGCATCCGCAGTATTTTGCTTTTATTATAACAATTACCCTTTGTTTCCGGCCACTGAGCCCATTTTGTATTTTTGGGTGAACAAGTTTCTCCTCAACTCCCAGCTAATCCTTCTACCAAGCACTTTAAGTCACTGCCCCCTAGTCACTGATCTCTCTGCTCAGGTGAATAGACTCTTCACCTCCACTCTATCCAGGCCCCACAAAATTATGTCCCTTTCAATCAGATCTCCCTTCAGCCTTCCCTGTTCCAAGTAGAACAACACCAGCCTATCTAATCTTTCTTCATAGCTGCATTTTTCCAGTCCTGGCAAACATCCTTGTAAATCTCCTCTGTACCCTCTCCAGTGCAATTCCATCCTTTATGTAATTAGGTGACCAGAACTGCAGAGTACTCAGGTTGTGGCCCAACGAATGATTTATACAGTTCCAGCATAACCTCACTGCTCTTGTATTCTATACTTCAGCTAATAAAGGAAAGGATTCCATATGCCTTCTTAACCACCTTATCGACCTGACCTGCTACATTCAGGATATCAGTGGACATTGACTCCAAGGTCCCTCACTTCCTCTACACTTCTCAGTATTTTCCGATTGATTGTCTATCCCTTTGCCTTGTTTGACCTCCTCAATTACATCGTCTCATACTTAACCAGGCTGAATTCCATTTGACACTTTTTATTAGATTAGAGATACAGCACTGAAACAGGCCCTTCGGCCCACCGAGTCTGTGCCGACCATCAACCACCCATTTATACTAATCCTAAACTAATCCCATATTCCTACCAAACATCCCCACCTGTCCCTATATTTCCCTACCACCTACCTATATTAGTGACAATTTGTAATGGCCAATTTACCTACCAACCTGCAAGTCTTTTGGCTTGTGGGAGGAAACCGGAGCACCCGGAGAAAACCCACGCAGACACAGGGAGGACTTGTAAACTCCACACAGGCAGTACCCAGAATCGAACCCGCGTCCCTGGAGCTGTGAGGCTGCAGTGCTACCCACAGCGCCACTGTGCCGCCCCGTCAATATTTTCTGCCATCAATATTTTCCTGCAGCCTAGTTATCCTCCTCGCTACCTACCGCACAGCCAATCTGTGTACCATCTGCACACATCTTGATCATGCCCCCTACATGTACGTTCAAATCGTTAATATATACTACTAAAAGCTGGGGACCCAGTACTGAGCCCTGTGGAACGCCACTGGAAACAGACCTCAAGTCAGTAAAACGCCCGTCTACAATCACCCTTTGTTTCCTGCTACTGAGCCAATTTTGTATCCAGCTTTCTGCATTTCCCTGGATTCCATGGGACTTTATTTGTTTTACCTAGTATGCCAGATGGGACCTTGTCAAAAGCCTTGCCAAAATCCACGGAGATCATCTGCACTACCCTCATCTATCATCCTTGCGACTTCGTCGAAACATTCAATCAAATTAGTCAACAATATCTTCCCTTAACAAATCCATGCTGACTGTCCTTGATTGACCTGAGCCTTTCTAAGTGACAGTTCATCCTGTCTCTCAGAATACATTGCAATAATTTGCCCACTACTGAGGTTACACTGATTGGCCTGCAATTATTCGGTCTATCCTTTGCTCCCTTTTTACAGAGGTACAATGTTAACAGTTCACCAATCCTCTGGCACTACACCTGTATCCAGTGAGGACTGGAAAATGATGGTCAGACCCTCTGCTATTTCCTCTCTCTCTTCTTTTGACAGCCTGGAATACATTTCATCTGGCCCTGGTGATTTATCACCTTTCAAAGATGCTAATCCCATTAATACTTCCTCTCTGCCTATGTATATCACATCCAAAAATTCACACTCCTCCTCCTTAACCACAATATCTGCATCGTCCCCTCTTCTGTTGAGACAGATACAAAGTATTCATTAAGAACCATATCAACATCTTTCGCCCCTACTCATGTATATCCACTTATGTATATAGATTTTCAAACGGCCTGTGACATTTCATAGACTTGTCATGACATGGATTAATGTGACAGTGACAGTGTTGATATGCCACTGACTCAGGGACAGAAAGCAGAGTGAAGTGGTGAACAGTCATTGTTCAGACTGGAGGTGGAGGGGAGTATACAGTACTGATTCCCAGGGTTGGATTTACTCAGCGTGATATCAAGAAACGATTGAAGGCACTGGATACTGCAAAGGCTATGGGCCCTGACAATATTCCGGAAATAGTACTGAATACCTGTGCTCCAGAGCTTCCGTTCCCCCATCAAACTGTTCAAGTACAGCTACAACATTGGCATCCACCCGTCAATGTGAAAAATTGCCCAGCTATGTCCTGTACACAAAAAGCAGGACAAGTCCAACCCGGCCAATTACCGCCCCATCAGCCTATTCTCAATCATCCAGAAAGTGATGGAAGGTGTCAACGACAATGCTACCAAACAGCACTTGCTTAGCAATGACCTGCTCAGTGACGCTCAGTTTGGGTTCCGCCAGGGTCACACCACTCCTGACCTCATTACAGCCTTGGTTCAAACATGGACAAAGGAGCTGAATTCAAGAGGTGAGGTATGAGTGACTGCCTTGACGTCAAGGCAGCATTTGACTGAGTATGGCATCAAGGAGCCAGAGCAAAAATGGAGTCAGTGGGAATCAGCGGGAAAACTCTCTGCTCGTTGGAGTCGTACCTAGCGCAAAGGACGATGGTTGTGGTTGTTGCAGGTCAATCAGCTCAACTCCAGGACATCACTGCAGGAGTTCCTCAGGGTAGTGTCCTTGGCCCAACCATCTTCAGCTGCTTTATCAAAGACCTTCCTTCAATCACAAGACCAGAAGTGGGTATGTTGGCTGATGATTGCACAATTTTGAGCACCGTTCGTGACTCCTCAAATACTGAAGCAGTCCGTGTAGAAATGCAGCAAGACCTGGACAATATCAAGGCTTGGGCTGATAATTGGCAAGTATCATTCGCATTGCATTCGTGCCAGGCAATGACCATCTCCGACAAGAGAGAATCTAATCATCTCCCTTGACATTCAATGACATTACCATAGATGAATCCACCACTATCAACATCCTAGGGGCTACCATTGACCAGAAACAGAACAGGAGTAGCCATATAAATACCATGGCTCAAAGAGCAGGTCATAGGCGAAGAATGCTGAGGCGATTAACTCACCTCCTGACTCCCCAAAGCCAGTCCACCATCGAGAAGGCACAAGCCAGGAGTGTGATGGAATACTCTCCGCTTGTCTGGATTGGTGCAGCTCCAACAACAGTCAAGAAGCTCGGCACCATCAAGTACAAAGCAGCCCGCTTGATTGGCACCCCATCCACAACATTCACTCCCTCCACCACCGACGCACAGTGGCAGCAGTGTACACCATCTACAAGATGCACTGCAGCAACACACCAAGGCTCCTTAGACAGCACCTTCCAAACACACAACCTCTACCACATAGAAGGGCAAGGGCAGCAGATGTATGGAAGCACCACCACCTGCAAGTTCCCCTCCAAGCGACACACCATGCTGATTTGAAACTATCTTGCCGTTCCTTCACTGTCGCTAGTTCAAAATACTGCAACATCCTTCCTAACAGCACTGTGGGTGTACCTGCAGTGGTTCAAGAAGGCGGCTCACCACCACTTTCGCATGGGCAATTAGAGATGGGCAATAAATGTTGGCCTGGCCAGCGATGTCCACAACCCATGAATGAATTTTTAAATATGCCAGAGAACTGAAGTGCTGTAAATGCTACACCCTGTTTTAAGAAGGGGAGGTTGGATAAGCCTTGTGACTATCAGCCTAATGTTGATTATTGGAAAATTTTGGAGGCCATGACCCAGCACAAAAATATTTCTTAGTTGTAAAATCATGTCTTAATAAATGACAAGCGGCAGGGGTAGCTTCATGGAAAATCATCTCTGATAATCTTGATAGTTTGTTGACAGAATTGTGAGTGTTAACGAGGATAGCGTGTTTCGTGTTATAGAATCATAGAATCGTAGAAAATTTAAGGCACAGAAAGAGGTAACTTGGCCCATCGTGTCTGTGCCAGCTGAAAAGTTATCCACCTATTCTAATCACACCTTCCATCATTTGATCCGTAGCCCTGCAGATTATGACACTTGAGGTGCACATCCAGACTCCTTTTGAATGAGTAGAGGGTTTCTGCCTCAACCATCCTTTCATGAAGTGAGTTACAGACCCTCATTAAAAGCAGGGCACCCCGTACCGAGCCCTCTGGAACACGACTGGTAACAGTCCTCCAGTCAATACCCGTCAACAAATACCCTTTGTTTCCTGTCACCGAGGCAATTTTGTATTTCTGGGTGAACATGTTTTTCCTCAACTCCCTTCTGATATTTCTGCCAATCACTTTAAATCTATGTCCCCGAGTCACTGACCTTTTTTGCTAAGTTGAATAGACCCTTCACCTCCACTCAATGCAGGCCTCACAAAATTTTGTTCATTTCAATCAGATCTCCCCTCAAGCCTTCTCTGTTCCATGAAGAACAACCCCAGCCTATCCAATCTTTCCTCATAGCTGCATTTTTCCAGTCCTGGCAACATCCTCGTCAATCTCCTCTGTACCCTCTCTAGTGCAATTGCCTCCTTTCTGTAATGTGGTTACCAGAATTGCACCAAGTATTCAAGTTGTGGCCTAACCAATGATTTATACACTTCCAGCATAACCTCCCAGCTCTTACATTCTATACCTCAGCTAAAAAGGGAAATGATTCCATATGCCTTCTTAACTGCCTTATTGACCTGTCCTGCTATCTTCAGGGATCTGTGGGCATTCACTCCAAAGTCCCTTACTTCCTCTACACTTCTCAGTATTGCCCTAGTAATCGTTTATTCCTTTGCTTGTTTGAGCTCCCCAATAGCATCACCTCACACTTATCCAGGTCGATTCCCATTTTTCTGCCCATCTGACCAGACCGTCAATATCTTCCTGCAGCCTACAGCTATCCTTCTCGCTATCCGCCACATGGCCAACCTTTGTGTCGTCTGCAAAAGTCTTCATCATACCCCTAAATTTACGTCTAACTCTTTAATATAGACCACAGAAAGCAGGGGACCCATTACTGAGCCCTGTGGAATGACAATGGGGACAGTCCTCCAGTCGCAAACATACTTGTCAATAATTACCCTGTGTTTCCTGCCACTGAGACAATTTTGTATCCGCCTTGCTGCATTTCTCTGGATGCCATGGGATTTTATTTTTTGAACCAGTCTATCATGTGGGACCTTGTCAGAAGCCTTGCTAAAATCCATCTTGACCACATCAACTGCACTATCCTCATCTATATTCCTTGTAACAGCTTCAAAAAATTCGATCAATTTGGTCAAACAAGAGAGTCACTTAACAAATCCATGCTGACTATCCTTGATAAACCTGTGCCTTTCTAAGTGACAGTTTATCCCGTCTCTCAGAATAGATTCCAATAATTTGCCCACTACTGAGGTTAGACTGAGTGGCCTGACATTATTCAGACAATCCTTCGCTCCATTTTTAAACAGAGGTACAACGTTAGCAATTCTCCAATACTCCGGCACCACAACTGTATCTAGTGAGATTGGGAAATGATGGTCGGCAGACCCTCTGCTATTTCCTCTCTTGCTTCTTTGAACAGCCTGGGGTACATTTCATCCTGCTCTGGTGATGTTTCAACTTTCAAGGAGGCTAATCCCATTAATACTTCCTCTCTCCCTATGTTTATCATATCTAATAATTCACACTCTTCCTCTTTAACGACAATATCTAAATCCCCCCTCTTTTCTGAAGACATATGCAAAGTGTTCAATAAGAACCATACCAATATCTTCTACCCTTATACAAAGGTTACCTTTCTGATCTACTATGGGGCCTACTCTCCCCTTAGTTGTCCTCTTCCTCTTAATGTATTGAGAAAACATCTTTGGGTTCACCTTGATTTTGCTTGCCAATATTCTTTCATACCCTCACTTTCCTTTCCTAACTTCCTTTTTGATTTGATCCCTCCACTTTCTATACTCCTCTCGGCTTTCTGCAGTATTAAGTTCTCAGTGTCGGACAGAAGCTTTCCTTTTCTGCGTTATCCTACCCTGTCGGCTCCTTGACATCCATGGAACTCGAGATTTGGCCGCCTCACCCTTTTTCCTTGTGGGAACATGTTTATCCTGAACCTTTTGAATCTCCCCTTTGAATGCCTCCCACTGCTCTGAGACTGAACTACCTTCAAACTGTTGTTTCCAGTCCACTTTCGCTCCTCAGTTTAGTAATATTCGCCTTTCCCCATTGAGAACTCTAACTCCTGATGTATCTCTTGTCCTGTTCCATAATTAAGTTAAAACTAACTGAATTATGATCACTCCCACCAAAATGCTCTTCCCTGCCACTCCTTCCACCTGCCCATCTTCATTTCCAAAAACAAGGTCTAAAACTGCACCCTCTCTTGTTGGACTTGCTACATCCTGGCCAAAAACGTTCTCCTGAATGCACCTCAAGATTTCTGTTCCATTAATTCTTTTCATACTAAAATTATCCCAGTTAATATTGGGGTTATTAAAATACCCTACTATTACTGACCTATTGTTCTTGCACTTCTCAGAGACTTGCCTACATATCTGCTCTTTTATCTCAGTCGGACTGTTTGGCTGACGGGATCACACTCCCAGCAGTGAGATTGCCCCTTTTTGGTTCCTTAGCTCAATCCATATCGCCTCAGCTGATGAACCTTCCAACATATCATCCCTCCTCACAGCTGTAATAGATTTCTTGACCGAAATTGCCACTTCCCCTCCTTTCTTTACCCCCTCCCTATCGTGTCTGAAAACCCTGTAACCAGGAACGTTGAGCTGCCATTCCTGTCCCCCCTTCAGCTATGTTTCTGTGATAGCTATGATATCATACTGCCACCTGTCCACCTTGCCTTCAGCTCATCAGCTTTATTTTCTATACTTCTTGCATTGAAATAGATACCCTTGAGCACAGCCAAACACTTAAAAAAAATTCTAACCCTCTTTTCCTCTGTTTTCCAGACTCATCCATTAATTTTCTGCCTTCTATTTTCATTTCAGGTTTTGTCCCAACTGAGTCTACCCTCAGGTCCCCACCCTCCTGCCAAACTAGTTTATACCCTCCCCGACAGCACAAGCAAAACGTTCTGCAAGTAACTCACTCCCGGCTCCAATCAGGTGTAACCAGTCAGGCCTGTACAGGTCCCATCCCCTCCAGAGCCGGTCCCAATATCCAGGAATCTGTAGCCCTCCCTCCTGCACCATCTTCTCAGCCACGCATTCATCTGTTTTAGTTTTCTATTTCTATACTCAGCTGTGCATGGCACTGGGACTAATCCAGAAGTTACTACTTTGAGGTCCTGCTGGCGAATTTCTTCCCTAGCTCCATAAATTCTGACTGCAGGACGACATTCCTCTTTCTACCTCTGTTGCTGGTTCCAATGTGGACCATGACTGCTGGCTGTTCCCCTTCTCCTTCAGGATGCTCTGCAGTCGCTCAGTAACATCCTTGACCCTGGCACCAGACAAGCATGACACCATCCTCGATTGACGTCTGTGGCCACATAAACGCCTGCCTGTTCCCCTGACGACTAATCACTATGGCTCTTCCAGTCATCCCTCTACCCCGCTCCGCAGCTCAGCTACCCGTGCTGACACGTGCTGGCTGCGCTCCCCAGGTGAAGCATCACTTTCCTCAGTATTCTGAACTGAATACCTGTTGGAGAGTGAGATGCACTCAAGGGTTTGCAGCACTACCTGCCTGATTCTTTTTGACTGTCTGTGGATCACCAATTCCTTTTCTCCCTGCATAATACTCAGTTGTTGGGTGACCACATCTATAAACATGCTCAAGCTGAATAATTTGGTGTATTAGAAGGAGGAATGTGCACGATTATGCGAACAAGGCAGGGAATGGGATTAGGTGAATTGCTCATTCGGAAAGGCGACACAGACACGTCGGAGTGAATAGTTCCTTCTGTGCTGTAATAACACTGTGATGGGGCGTCTCAGATGGGTGTAATGGTGGAGAATGGGGGATTCATTGTGGGAAAGGGAAGTTGTCCTATAGGAAACTGAATCTTAGCAAGGACTCTCCGACAGCCTTTCCTGGTAGAAGGCATCCAGAAAAAAATATCCTCCCTGCCTCCTCCTCATTCTCCTGAGGTGGCCTACGGATCCCTGCTGCCCATGCCTGTGTCCTCGTGATGGTGATGATATGAAGGGTGCAGCAGAACACCATGAACTTGGGCACCTGCTCCAGTGTGTACTGGAGGATTCCCCCCGAGCGGTTCAGACATCGGAAGTAAAGCTTCATCACAATGATGGTCAGTTCCACCATGTTCCTGGTGACTCCATTGCTCACATTTTACACATGTTAATTGTGTGTGTTTGGTTGGTGGTGGAAGATGGTTTGGGGTTGTAGAAACATGAGTTGTCTCCGAGGAGTCGCATTCTGGTTCTGCATGGAGACCCGCAGTGTTGGGACTGGTTGACAGCTTCAGAATGAAGGTATGGTGGCTGCTGCTAGAATAGTGGACATTCAACAACATGATTTACTGGGCATGCTCACACACCAACTGTACATTAATGGAGTGAGAGTTCTTTCAGTTCCTGTACCTCTCCCCGTTGACATGGAGACCCCGCAGAGCCTACTACACCATCAGGAAACCTGCTATCCTGACAAACCCACGGGATCTCTCATCCTGCTTCTCCCTGCTGAGGGAGAAAATGATGACATAGATGGTCACCCTCACCTCCCAGAATTATCAATGGGCAACACACAGGCCTCGTAACTACTGGTCAGTTAGTGTAACATCAGTGGTGAGTAAGGTTTTAGAAACAATGATCAGGGAAAAAGGACAACACACACTTGGAGAGGTTTGAGTTAATTAAGGAGTGTCAGCACGGATTTTTAAAAGGCAGATTATGCTTGATGGGCTAATTGAATTTATTTCGATGATCAGAGAAGGTTGATGAAGGGGATGTGGTGGATGTTGTCTACCTGGATTTTATGAAAGTATTTCATTAAGAACCACACACAAGCTTGGTTAACAAAATTGAAGCTCATGGAATAGCATCCAATTGGATCAAAAACTGTCCAAAGGACAGCAAATAGAGAAATGTGTTAAATGGTTATTTTTCAGACTGGTGGATGGTCGACATTGATGTTACACAATGGTCAGTGCTGGGACCATAGTTGTTTTTTTTTATTTTTTAACGTATAAAATGACACGGATCTTGGAATACGGAGTAGAATTTATATTTTTTCTGATGATTGCAACCTTGGAGGAGTGGGGAACAGTGAGGATGATACAAACCATGATATAGATAGGCGAGCAGAATGGACATAGAATTGGCAGGTAGAATTTAATAAAGAGGAGTGTGAGGTAATGTATTTTGTCAGAAAGAATAGGAAGACAACATAGACTTAATGACACAGTTCTAAAGATTTTGCAGGAACAGAAGGACCAGGGGCTCCATATGCATTGATCTTTGAAGGTGGCAGGACATATTAGCAGAGTGTTTAGCAAAACATATCAGATCTTGGGCTTCATCATTAGAGGCAAATATACAAAAACAGGGCGGTTTAGCTGAAACTTTACAAAGCTTTTGTTAGACCCCAACAAGAGAACTGTGCCCTGTTCTGGTCACCAGACTGCAGGAAGGATGTGAAAGACCTTGAGAGGGTGCAGAGGAGATTTACCAGAATGAATCCAGGGATGGGAATTTAGGTACAAAGTGAGTTTGGAGAAGATGGAGTTGTTCTCCCTGGAGTAAAGGAGATTGAGAGAGATTTGATAGAGGTGTACATGATTATGATAGACTTAGATAAGATAGACAAGGAAAAACTGTTCCCATTAACTGATGCAACGCAGACTCGGGGGCACAGATGGAAGGTTTTGGTTAAGAGAAGCAGGGGAATGTGAGGAGGAACTTTTTTACACAGTAGATGGTAATGAGCTGGAACTCACTGCCCATGAGGATGGTGGAAGCCGAGACAATCAAAGATTTCAAAAGGAAACTGGATGGAAACCTGAAGGAAATGAACTTGCAGGGATACGGGGATTGAGCGGGGGAGTGGGAGAGTGGGGCTGACTGGATTGTTGCACAGAAAGCCGGCAGTGAGGGGCTGAATGGCCTCTTTCTGTGTTGTTACTGACTCCATCAATTTCTACCACTCTATGTTGGATATGTCACCTGCTCCTGCCTGTAAATATCCAGATACATAGAAGTTCAATGAAACTGTGAGCTTAACAACCACTGACAGCTCCGTCCTCACCCTGGTGTGAGGCTCCAGGTTGTGTTGCAGGAGGTGACACAGCTCTGTGACCACCTCCTTATTGAATCAGAGTCACCTCACACATTGCTCCTGGGTTAGGTGTAGGTAGGAAAAGTGCTCTTGGAGCACCCGGGGAGGGTAGGGAAGAGCCCTCTCCTCCTCTCTCTTTACAGAGCTTCCCCTCTCGGCAGCATCTGCTCCATTTGTTGGTCATGTTACAGACCCAGAGACAATGTAACTACAGTCCCCATACGTCGTCCAGAGTTGGGTCACCAAAGCGTCTGTACTCAAAGAACAAAGAACAAAAAAAATTACAGCGCAGGAACAGGCCCTTCGGCCCTCCAAGCCTGCGCCGATCCAGATACTCTATCTAAACATGTCGCCTATATTCTAATGCTCTGTATCTCTTTGCTTCCTGCCCATTCATGTATCTGTCTAGATACATCTTAAAAGATGCTATCGCGCCCACGTCTACCACCTCCGCTGGCAACGCATTCCAGGCACCCACCACCCTCTGCATAAAGAACTTTCCACGCATATCCCCCCTAAACCTTTCCCCTCTCACGTTGAACTCGTGACCCCTAGTAATTGAATCCCCCACTCTGGGAAAAAGCTTCTTGCTATCCACCCTGTCTCTCCGTCTCATGATTTTGTACACCTCAATCAGGTCCCCCCTCAACCTCCGCCTTTCTAATGAAAATAATCCTAATCTACTCAACCTCTCTTCATAGCTAGCGCCCTCCATACCAGGCAACATCCTGGTGAACCTCCTCTGCATCCTCTCCAAAGCATCCACATCATTTTGGTAATGTGGCGACCAGAACTGCATGCAGTATTCCAAATGTGGCCGAACCAAAGTCCTGTACAACTGTAACATGACCTGCCAACTCTTGTACTCAATACCCCGTCCGATGAAGGAAAGCATGCCGAATGCCTTCTTGACCACTCTATCGACCTGTGTTGCCTCCTTCAGGGAACAATGGACCTGAACACCCAAATCTCTCTGTACATCAATTTTCCCCAGGACTTTTCCATTTACTGTACAGTTCACAAATGTCCCTCACAACACAACCTCCAGAAAAACATCCACAACACCTCCACTAACTTTACAATAGCAGAAGTAAGTCAAAAGCCTGCAGGCTAGATGCCTGGTATTTTTAAATAACAACAGAGGGGTTTCCTTTTGCTACTGAATGTATGTTCAGCGGTGAGTGACTAACACAGGCGGTCAGTGGACATGCACAGAAAAAGTTTAAAGAAGTACATCAAAGCTGCTGGTATGGTATATTGACATCACTTTCAAATCCACCCTCAAAGGAACAACACATACAAGGTACAATTGAGCTAGAGTCCTGCGCAGCCTGGGACACTGTGCAGGGCATAGTAGAGGTGGCCGGCTGTGAAGACCACGCTGACAGCACATAGATGATGTGACTGGGCTGGAGCCCCACCCAGCATGGGATATTGTGCAGACCGCACTGGAAGTGGCCGGCTGTGCGATTCACATCTCTTTTTGGATCCCAATTTTGTACCGTCAGCAGCAGTCTTGCTGCAGAGTCTAAAATCGTGGCTCGGAACAGATACAGAGGGAACGAAATTCACTTTACAAGGAGAACTGAAAAAAGATTGACGTCAAAAGATTTGCAGGAATATATGAATTGGACAGGGGAGAGAGAATAAATGGAAGGGTGAGGCCATGGAGAGATTCAAACACAAGAATGAGAATATTAAAATTAAGGTGCTGCCATACCGGGAGCCAATGGAGATCAGTGAGCACAGGGGTGATGGGTGACCGGGATTTGGTGTGAGTTCGAATACAGGAAGCAGAGTTCTGGATTGGCTGTGGTTTATGGAGGTTTAGAACTGTGAGGGTGAACAAGATGGAATTGGAATAGTCAACTGTGTATTTAACAGTGATGCGGATGAGGGTTTATGCAGTAGATGGGCTGAGGAAGAGGTGGAGTTGGGTGATATCAAAGAGGTGATATTAGGCAGGGTTAGTGATGGAAAGAATATGGAGATGAACTTAGCTCAGCTTTAAATATAACAAAGAAGTAGTAGACTGTCTGGTTGAGCTTCAGATATTGGGCAGGGTGGAGTATGTGATTCCCAGATAGGGGATGGAGTTTGTGAGTACACTTCCTAGAAGTGTATAAGATTATGACAGAATCATAGAGAATCACACAGCTGTTACAGCACAGATGGAGCCCATTCAGCCCATCGTATCTGCACCTGTTCTCCGAGTGAGTAATTCACTTAGTGCCATTTCCCTGTCTTTTCCCCATAATCCTAAACATTCGTGCTTTTCGGGTGTCTACATAATTCCCTTTCGAATGCGTCAAGTGAACATGCACCAATCACACTCTCTGACAGTGCATTCCAGATCCTAACCACTAATTGTGTGAAAATGTTTTCCTCATGTTGGCATTGCCTTCTTACCTGCATCTACCCTCTCTTTCTCTTAAAGTATTTTGTAGATTTCAATGAGATCACCTCTCATTCTTCCGAAACTCTAGAGAATAAAGGCCCAGTTTCCCCAATGGGACAGTCCCGCCATCCTGGAAACAAGTCTGATGAACCTTCGTTGCACTCCCTCTATGGCAATAATATCCTTCCTAAGTAAGGGGACTGAAACTGCGCACAATACTCTAAGTGCGGTCTAACTAAAGTTCAATACAATTGTAGCAAGACTTCACTACTCCTGTACTCAAATCCTCTTATGATAAAGGTTAACATGCCATTAACCTTTGTAATTGTTTGCTGCGCCTGCATATTAGCTTTCAGTGACTTATTGGCAAGGACACTTGGGCCCCTTTGTGCATCTAGAATTCCTAATTCATCATTTAAGAAATATTCTGCACATCTATTCCTCCTACCAAAATGGATTACCTCACATTTTTCAACACTGCATTCCATCTAACATGTTCTTGCCCACTCACTAAGTCTGAACAATTCCCCTTGAAGCCGCTTTGCATCTTCCTCACAATGCACATTCCCACCTAGTTGTGTGTCATACGCAAACTTGGAAATATTACATTTGGTTCCCACATCCAAATCATCGATACATATTGTGAACAGCTGAGGCCCAAGCTCTGATCCTTGCAGTACCCCACTATTCACACCATGCCAACGTGAAAATGCCAGTATATTACCTCCTATCCCATTTGTTTTAATTTTGCGAAGCAAGCTCCTTCTGGTGGACTTCATCAAAAACCTTCTGAAAATACAAGTATACCATGTCCACCAACTCCCCTTTATCAATTCTGTTAGTAACATCCTCAAAATCTCCAACAGGTTCGTCAAACATCATTTCCCATTCATAAATCCATGTTAACTATGCCCAATCAGATCATTGTTATCCAAGTCCATTTATCACATCCTTTCGAAATGATTCTCGCAGGTTTCCAACGATTAATGAAAGGCTAACAGCTTTGGAATTCCCTGTTTTCTCTCTCCCTCCCTCTTAAATAGTGGGTGACATTTGCGACCTTCCAAGCTGCAGGAACCGCTCCGGAATCTGCAGATTCTTTGAAGATGATCAGCAATGCATTTCCATAGCTATCTCGTCAACACTCTGGCAAGTAGAATATCAGGTCCTGGGGACATACCAACCTTCAGCCCAATTAATTTCTTCAACTTCTTATAAGTAATACTAATTTCCTTCAATTCATTGCAGTTCTGCAGAAGGGTCACGTTATCTCTGCTTCTCTCTACACAGATGCGATCAGACCTGCTGAGTGTTTTCAGCATTTCTTGTTTTTATTTCAGATTTCCAGCATCCATAGTATTATGCTTTTAATTTCCTTCAATTTTTCATTCCTACAATCCCTTGAATCTCTCATTCTGGGAGATTTCTTATATATTCCACTGACACAAAGTAATCATTTAGCTTCTCTGCCATTTCTCTGTTCCCCATTATAAATTCTAGTGACACTGCCTGTGATGGACCCACATTTGTCTTAGCCAAACGTTTCCTTTTTATGTACCTGTGGAAGCTTTTACAGTCCGTTTTCATATTTTTTCCAACAAACTTTCATATTCTATTCTCCCTTTCTTTATCAGTTTCTTCTTCCTCCTTTGATGTATTCTAAAGTCCTCCCAATTCTCAGGTTTACTCCGATTTAAGGCAACTTTATAGGCCTTTTATAGAATCATAGAGAGATACAGCACTGGAACAGGCCCTTCAGCCCACCGAGTCTGTGGGGAACAACAACCACCCATTTATACCAATCCGACATTAATCCCATATTCCCTACCACATTCCCACCATTCTTCTACCACCTACCTACACTAGGAGCAATTTACAATGGCCAATTTACCTATCAACCTGCTAGTCTTTGGCTGTGGGAGGAAACTGAAGCACGAGGATGAAACCCACGCGGCCACAGGTAGAACTTGCAGACTCCACATAGGCAATACCCAGGACTGAACCCGGGTTGCTGGAGCTGTGAAGCTGCGGTGCTAACCGCAGTTTTAATCTTATACAACCCTTAACTTCCTTTGTTATCCACAGTGACTGCCTTTACTTTTGGGATTTATGTGCCTGCAAGCAATGTATCGGTGCTGTAAACTATATAATCTTTCTTTAAAGACTATCGATTGCCAATGTTTTCTGCCCTTTCAGTTTCTTCGCTCCACCCAAACAGATTCCATATTTTGTTCTGCAGACCTGAGATCCTCCCTTACTAATGTACTGATCCCATCCCTTATTATCAGCACAACATTACGTCGTTTCCCTTGTTGCCTGTCCTTCCAAAAGGTCGAATATGCCTGCATATTCAGTTCTCCGTCTTGGTCACTCTGTAGCCACGTTTCCGTTATGACTATGAGATCATACCCATGTACCTCTATTTGGGCCTTTAAATCATCTACCCTGTTCCAAATACTGCGCGCATTAACCGTGCCTTATTGACATTCTGCATTCTAGTTGAAGCTCACCTTTGTTTCGCCTCCCTTCAAATGTCACCTTCTACTTTTCTACCTCCTGTTACCAGCTTTACTTCCTTCCAATTTGATCCTTCCTTCCAATTTCAAAAGGAAACTGGATGGGTGATTGAAGGAAGTGGACTTGCAGGGCTACGGGAATTGGGCAGGGGAGTAAGACTGACTTGATTGATCCACAGAGAACCAGCATGGTATCGATGGGACGAATGGACTCCTTATGTGTGGTAAGTGACTTTGACTCTATCACTGTCTATGACTGAATGTTGGATATGTCTCCTGATCCTACCTGGAAAGATCCAGATACATAGACGTTCAATGAAACTATGACCTGAACAGCCACTGACAGCTCCACGCCTCACCCTGGTGTGAGGCACCAGGTTATGTGACGGGAGGTGACACAGCTCTGTGACCACATCCTTATTGAATCAGAGTCACCTCACACACTACTCCTGGGTTAGATGTAGGTAGGAAAAGTGCTCTTGGAACACCCGGGGTGGGTAGAGCAGAGACCCCTCCTCCTCCATCGTTACAGAGCTTCCCCTCTCTGCAGCCTCTGCTCCATTTGTTGGTCATGTTACAGACCCAGAGACACTGTAACTACAGTCCCCATACCTCGTCCAGAGTTGGGACACCAAATCCTCTGTCCTCCCTGAATGTCTGCAGCAGCTCACAACACAACCTCCAGAAAACCATCCACAGCACCTCCTCCAACTGTACAAAAGCAGAAGTAAGTCAAAAGCCCCTCACCTGTAAGTTGGATGTCTGGTCCTTTTAAATAACACTAGAGGGAGTTCCTCGTGCTGCTGAATGTATGTTCAGCTGAGAGTGACTAACACAGGCGGTCAGTGGACATGCACAGATCAAGTTTCAAAGACGTGCATCAAAGCTGCCGGAATAGCAGTTTGACATGACATTCCACAACTCCTCATGCTACTAGTGCACACAACGTACACCCGGGCTAGAGTACTGCACAGCATGGGACAGTTTGCAGGCCACACCAGAAGTGGCTGGGAGCTCAGTTCAGACCCTTTTCTGGATCCAGGCTTCCACAGTGTGGGCAACAATGCTGCTGTAAGAGCTGAAAATCACCACCAGGGAGAGATAGTGAGGGAAGGAAATTCACTTTAAAAGGGGACATGGAAATAGACTTGATGGTGGAAGAAATGCTGGAATATGGGAATGGGCAGGGGAATGGGGCTAATTGGAGGGGCGAGGCCATGGAGGGATTCAAACACAAGAATGAGATTATTAAAATTAAGGTGCTGTCAGACCGGGAGCCAATGTAGATCAGTCAGCACAGGGGTGATGGGTGATCGGGATTTGGTGTGAGTTAGAATACAGGCAGCAGATTTCTGGATGGGCTGTGGTTTATAACCTGCAGGGGGACCAGGATAGAATTGGAAAAATGAAGTGAATAAAGGCACAGATGAGGGTTTATGCAGCAGAAGGGCTGAGGCAGAGGTGGAGATGGATGATATTACAAAGGTGGTAATCGGCAGGATTGGTGATGCAGGGAATATGGGGATGAACTCAGCTCTGGTATAAATAGAGTACAGAGGTTGTGAACAGTCTGGTTCAGCCTCAGATATCGGGCAGGGTGGGGTATATGTTTCACAGATAGGGGATGGAATTTGTGATGAAGACCAATGACACTGGCTTCAGCCTTCCCAATATTTGCATTACGGAACAGTATTTCAGTGAAACAGGGTTTGCAGATCTCCTAGCGGAAAATAGAGACTTACAAGGAGCACAGACAGGACCGAAGATGATTGATAAACTTACAAGAACTGCAATACAATTAGCAATGGATTTACAGCTAATAGCTGGAGGTAGAGATTCACCAGCAACAGTAGCAGCAGCAAGAAGGGCAGAGTAAATTACAGGAGCAGTAATGCAATTAAACATGGTTTGTAGAAATAATAGCTGTATAGAGAGACCTACCAGGGACACCAACAATAGCCAGGATGGGATAGTAAATATATTGAAATATCACAAGTGCATACCGGATCCGATCGTCTAATGAGTACCAATCCCAATATGTAGAAAGATAGTAAAGATCCGAGGATAAACTCCTGTCCATTGTTGTAACATTCAAATCTATTGTTCTCAGATTCTGATCTATCCCTTCCCTCTCTCTGGAGCCACTGATCCCTGTCAGTGCTGAGCGTGATGTTCCCTTTGACACCATGTGATAACACATTGAAAGAGTCCCTTATTAATAGAAAAGGAAAACCCTCCAGTGACACAGTTAGGGTCCATGGAGACTGACATTAATTGCAGTTACTGAACAAACAGGTTCAGTTAACCCTTTTCATTTGGACAACTTTTGTACCACAATAAACGATAACATTTGCCCAGTCTGAATGGGATGTATGAGGATTGCTGAGGGAGGGAAAGGTGAGAATAGCAGATGCACAGGCCAGAATCTTCCAATACACCTTGGATATGGGAGTCGTGGCAGAGGACTGGAGGGTTGCCAATGTTGCACTCTAATTAAAAAAGGAGAGGTGGAGTAAACACTGTATTTACTGTCACTGATGGGGAAATTTCTAGAGTTCACATCCCAGGACAAAAGTATTTGCTGCTTGAGAAAAGAAAAAAACCATGGACAACAAATGGCCAGCAGCAAGGATATGGTAAGACAAGTCATGTCCAGTAAATGCCAACAACAACAACGTATATTTATATCGTGCCTTTTATGCAATAAAACATCGCAAGAGCTCCAAAGGAGCATTTTGAAGCAAAGTATGACACAGGGCCACAACAGGAGATATGAGGTCAGATGACCAACAGCTTGGTCAAAGAGGAAGGTTTTATGTAGTGTCTTAAGGGAGGAATGTGATGCAGAGAGGCAGTGACAGTGGGATAGTGGTAATGTCATTGAACTAGTAATCCAGAGGCTCAGGCTAATGCCCTGGGTTCAAATCCCACCATAGCAGCTGGCGGAATTTAAAATTCAATGATTTAATATATTCAATTGATAAATACAAATTTGGAATTGAAAGTTGGACTTAATAATGTTGCCATGAAAGTATCATCGATTTTTATAACAATCTATCTGGTTCACTAATGTCCTTTAGGGAAGGTGATCTACCATCCTTATCTGTTCTGGTCTCCATGTAACTCAATGTGGTTCACTTCTAACTGTCCTCTGAAATAGTCTAGAAAGCCAATAAGTGTCAAGCATAATTATGGATGGACAACAAAGATGCAGGAATGGTATTCCAGAGATTTTCATAAGGGTCGTTAACTAGTCTCGCTCGTAACTCTGGACACAGGTCTTTGTGTCGACATTCCTGGGAATGATAATGTGAAGCCTCATGTCCACATTTCGAAACAATTGTTGTTTATAAACGGTCATCTTTTTGATTGGTTACTCTATGGTTCAATCATGAGTATTACAAGAAATAATGAGACAGCACTCAAAACTCAAATTAAACACTCCACTAGATTCTGTAGGAACACTACTACTTTACAATTATACAAAATACCCATTCACAATGTACCGGTGAACAATTGTAATTGACCTAAGTCTGACAATTACATTAAATCAAACCCCAGATCTTACAAGTGGTGCTGAAACCCGGGACTTTGACTACTATGCAAACCGAGGGTGTTGTAGCAAAGTTTCGCAAACATATCAATATTCGTTTGACCAGTGAAAACTGTTGCAGGGATAAACTCTTTTGAGGGGCAGACGATTATACTGACCCCGTGATGTCTCTTTACATACACATTATGTCACAAAATGACAATGGGAAGAAGGGTCTCTGGGAAACATATGAGGAAGAGTTTAGCACTAAGTGTAATATGGACAGTATCCAGTCCCTGTTAGGAGACTGTCTATGAAAGCATGCACACGTTCCATTTAAAATATAGTGAAGTTTATCCAGGCACACGTCTTGGCTAAACATCAGAAGGGAGAAAAGGCTTTAAATCTGACTCCATGTGCAGCATCACACCGTGCACAGTGCGATGAGGAAGTGATCGAGTCACAGGTGAGAGAAATGGTAGCTCAAAGTGAACAGACCCAGCAGCAGCAGCAGACACAGCTACATGAGTTACACAATAAGCTAGTGTACTTTACTGTCACTATACAACAACAGCCACTTAATGTAGGACAAGCTTGTGCAGTTCAGCAGCAGTTAGAGTTTGCAGAGAAACATATTGTTACTGTCACACAGGATAATGTCCAGTTGACCCAGATGTTAGAGGATTCTAGAGGTGTCCTTAGGGAGTTACAGGAGTGACCCCACCTGAAGACAGAGCATGCACAGTACAGGTCTAACGTTCAGTGATTGCAAACCCAGAGGGAAAGCAGCTCCCAGGCGGGTGTAGCAGCCGTCACAAAAAGCAGAGTATCACACAGGTGGCACTAAAACGGAGCAGGAGGCCTCGGAGGGGGGCAATGTTGGAGAGGGAGAACGTTTACCAATCTGTCCCGTTAAGTTAACATCCTTGACAGGCTGTCCCGTTAATGTGGTGACAACACCGAATGGAACAGTCTGTTACTCTCAATCCAACCAAATCACGTGTGAGGTTAACAAAGAACAAAGAAAATTACAGCACAGGAACAGGCCCTTCGGCCCTCCAAGCCTACGCCAATCCAAATCCTCTATCTAAACCTGTCGACTATTTTCTAATGGTCTGTATCTCTTTACTTCCTGCCCATTCATGTATCTGTCTGGATACATCTTAAAAGACGCTATCGTGCCCGCGTCTACCACCTCCACCAGCAATGCTTTCCAGAGAGAGAGAGAGAGAGAGAGAGAGAGAGTGCTGATCACACTAGGGCCCTGTCCAGCATGAGGCAATGTGCTCATCACACTACATTCCAGTCCAGCATGAGGCACTGTGCTCATCACACTACAGTTCAGTCCAGCATGAGGCAATGTGCTCATCACACTACAGTCCAGTCCAGCATGAGGCACTGTGCTGATCACACTACAGTCCTGTCCAGCGTGAGGCACTGTGCTAATCACACTACAGTCCTGTCCAACATAGGGCACTGTGCTGATGACACCACAGTCCTGTCCAGCATGGGGCACTGTGCTGATCACACTACAGTCCTGTCCAACATAGGGCACTGTGCTGATCACACTAGAACCCTGTCCAGCATGAGGCACTGTGCGGATCACACTACAGTCCAGTCCAGCATGGGGCACTGTGCTGATCACACTAGAACCCTGTCCAGCATGAGGCACTGTGCGGATCACACTACAGTCCAGTCCAGCATGGGGCACTGTGCTGATCACACGAGAGCCCTGTCCAGCATGAGGCAATTTGCTCATCACACTACAGTCCAGTCCAGCATGAGGCACTGTGCTGATCACACTACAGTCCTGTCCAGCATGGGGCACTGTGTTCATCACACTACAGTCCTGTCCAGCATGGGGCACTGTGCTGATCACACGAGAGCTCTGTCCAGCATGGGGCACGGTGCTGATCACACTACAGTCCTGTCCAGCAAAAGGCACTGTGCTCATCACACTACAGTTCAGTCCAGCATGAGGCAATGTGCTCATCACACTACAGTCCAGTCCAGCATGAGGCACTGTCCTTATCACACTGCAGTCCTGTCCAGTGTGAGGCACTGTGCTGATCACACTACAGTCCTGTCCAGCATGGGGCACTGTGCTGATCACACTAGAGCCCTGTCCAGCATGAGGCACTGTGCTGATCACACTACAGTCCAGTCCAGCATGGGGCACTGTGCTGATCACACTAGAGCCCTGTCCAGCATGAGGCAATGTGCTCATCACACGACAGTCCAGTCCAGCATGAGGCACTGTGCTGATCACACTAGACCTCTGTCCAGCATGGGGCAATGTGCTGATCACACTACAGTCCTGTCCAGCATGGGGCACTGTGCTAATCACACTACAGTCCTGTCCAGCATGAGGCACTGTGCTGATCACACTAGAGCCCTGTCCAGCATGGGGCACTGTGCTGATCACACGACAGTCCTGTCCAGCAAAAGGCACTGTGCTAATCACACTGCAGTCTAGTCCAGCATGAGGCAATGTGCTCATCACACTACTGTCCAGTCCAGCATGAGGCACTGTGCTGATCACACTACAGTGCTGTCCAGCATGAGGCACTGTGCTGCTCACACTGCAGTCCAGTCCAGCATGAGGCACTGTGCTGATCACACTACAGTCCTGTCCAGCATGAGGCACTGTGCTGATCACACGACAGTCCTGTGCAGCATGAGGCACTGTGCTGATCACACTGCTGTCCAGTCCAGCATGGGGCTCTGTGCTGATCACACTAGAGCATTGTCCAGCATGGGTCAATGTGCTGATCACACTATAGTCCAGTCCAGCATGAGGCACTGTGCTGATCACTCTACAGACCTGTGCTGCATGAGGCACTGTCCTGATCACACTACAGTCCAGTCCAGCATGAGGCAATGTGCTGATGACACTACAGTCCTGTCCAGCATGGGGCACTGTGCTGATCATACTACAGTCCAGTACAGTATGAGGCACTGTGCTGATCACACTACAGTCCTGTGCAGCATGAGGCACTGTGCTGATCAGACTACAGTCCTGTCCAGCATGGGGCACTGTTCTGAAAACAGTACAGTCCTGTCCAGCATGAGGCACTGTGCTGATCACACTACAGTCCTGTCCAGCATGGGGCACTGTGTTCATCACACTACTGTCCTGTCCAGCATGGCGCACTGTGCTGATCACACTAGAGCCCTGTCCAGCATGAGGCACTGTGCTGATCACACGAGAGCACTGTCCAGCATGGGGCACGGTGCTGATCACACTGCAGTCCTGTCCAGCAAAAGGCACTGTGCTCATCACACTACAGTTCAGTCCAGCATGAGGCAATGTGCTCATCACACTACAGTCCAGTCCAGCATGAGCCACTGTGCTTATCACACTACAGTCCTGTCCAGCGTGAGGCACTGTGCTGATCACACTACAGTCCTGTCCAACATAGGGCACTGTGCTGATGACACTACAGTCCTGTCCAGCATGGGGCACTGTGCTGATCACACTACAGTCCTGTCCAACATAGGGCACTGTGCTGACCACACTGGAGCCCTGTCCAGCATGAGGCACTGTGCTGATCACTCTACAGTCCTGTGCTGCATGAGGCACTGTGCTGATCACACTACAGTCCAGTCCAGCATGAGGCACTGTGCTGATGACACTACAGTCCTGTCCAGCATGGGGCACTGTGCTGATCACACTACAGTCCAGTCCAGCATGAGGCACTGTGCTGATCACACTAGAGCTTTGTCCAGCATGGGTCAATGTGCTGATCACACTACAGTCCAGTCCAGCATGAGGCACTGTGCTGATCACTCTACAGTCCTGTGCTGCATGAGACACTGTGCTGATCACACTAGAGCTTTGTCCAGCATGGGTCAATGTGCTGATCACACTACAGTCAAGTCCAGCATGAGGCACTGTGCTGATGACACTACAGTCCTGTC
The DNA here is from genome assembly GCF_036365525.1 of Heterodontus francisci. Classification (NCBI taxonomy): domain Eukaryota; kingdom Metazoa; phylum Chordata; class Chondrichthyes; order Heterodontiformes; family Heterodontidae; genus Heterodontus; species Heterodontus francisci. The sequence continues at coordinate 337,216 of NW_027141885.1, forward strand.
CAGCATGGGGCACTGTGCTGATCACACGACAGTCCAGTCCAGTATGAGGCACTGTGCTGATCACACTACAGTCCTGTGCAGCATGAGGCACTGTGCTGATCACACCACAGTCCTGTCCAGCATGGGGCACTGTTCTGAAAACAGTACAGTCCTGTCCAGCATGAGGCACTGTGCTGATCACACTACTGTCCTGTACAGCATGGGGCATGTGCTGAGCACACTACAGTCCAGTCCAGCATGAGGCACTGTGCTGATCACACTGCAGTCCTGTCCAGCATGGGGCACTGTGCTGATCACACCAGAGCCCTGTCCAGCATGAGGCAATGTGCTCATCACACTGCAGTCCTGCCCAGCTTGGGGCACTGTGTTCATCACACTGCAGTCCAGTCCAGCATGGGGCACTGTGCTGATCACACTACAGTCCTGTCCAACATAGGGCACTGTGCTGAGCACACTGGAGCCCTGTCCAGCATGGGGCACTGTGCTGATCACACTACAGTCCTGTCCAGCGTGAGGCACTGTGCTGATCACACTACAGTCATGTCCAACATAGGGCACTGTGCTGATGACACTACAGTCCTGTCCAGCCTGGGGCACTGTTCTGAAAACAGTACAGTCCTGTCCAGCATGAGGCACTGTGCTGATCACACTGGAGCCCTGTCCAGCATGGGGCACTGTGCTGATGACACTACAGTCCAGTCCAGCATGAGGGACTATGCTGATCACACTACAGTCCTGTCCAGCATGGGGCACTGTGCTGATCACACTAGAGCCCTGTCCAGCATGAGGCACTATGCTGATCACACTACAGTCCAGTCCAGCATGGGGCACTGTGCTGATCACACTAGAGCCCTGTCCAGCTTGAGGCAATGTGCTCATCACCCCACTGTCCAGTCCAGCATGAGGCACTGTGCTGATCGCACTAAAGTCCTGTCCAGCATGGGGCACTGTGTTCATCACACCACAGTCCTGTCCAGCATGGGGCACTGTGCTGATCACACGAGAGCCCTGTCCAGCATGAGGCACTGTGCTGATCACACGAGAGCACTGTCCAGCATGGGGCACGGTGCTGATCACACTACAGTCCTGTCCAGCAAAAGGCACTGTGCTCATCACACTACAGTTCAGTCCAGCATGAGGCAATGTGTTCATCACACTACAGTCCTGTCCAGCATGAGGCACTGTGCTGATCACACTAGAGCCCTGTCCAGCATGGGGCACTGTGCTGATCACACTGGAGCCCTGTCCAGCATGGGTCAATGTGCTGATCACACTGCAGTCCTGTCCAGCATGGGGCACTGTGCTGATCACACTGCTGTCCAGTCCAGCATGAGGCACTGTGCTGATCATACTAGAGCCCTGTCCAGCTTGGGGCACTGTGCTGATCACACTAGAGCCCTGTCCAGCATGAGGCAATGTGCTCATCACACTACAGTCCAGTCCAGCATGAGGCACTGTGCTCATCACACTACAGTCCTGTCCAGCATGGGGCACTGTGTTCATCACACTACAGTCCTGTCCAGCATGGGGCACTGTGCTGATCACACTGGAGCCCTGTCCAGCATGAGGCACTGTGCTGATCACACGAGAGCACTGTCCAACATGGGGCACGGTGCTGATCACACTACAGTCCTGTCCAGCAAAAGGCACTGTGCTCATCACACTACAGTTCAGTCCAGCATGAGGCAATGTGCTCATCACACTCCAGTCCAGTCCAGCATGAGGCACTGTGCTTATCACACTAGAGCCCTGTCCAGCATGGGGCACTGTGCTGATCACACTAGAGCCCTGTCCAGCATGGGTTAATGTGCTGATCACACTACAGTCCTGTCCAGCATGGGGCACTGTGCTGATCACACAAGAGCCCTGTCCAGCATGGGGCACTGTGCTGATCACACGACAGTCCTGTCCAGCAAAAGGCAATGTGCTCATCACACTACAGTCTAGTCCAGCATGAGGCAATGTGCTCATCACACTGCAGTCCAGTGCAGCATGAGGCACTGTGCTGATCACACGACAGTCCTGTCCAGCATGAGGTACTGTGCTGATCACACGACAGTCCAGTGCAGCATGAGGCACTGTGCTGATCACACTACAGTCGTGTCCAGCATGGGGCAATGTGCTGATCACAGTACAGTCCAGTCCAGCATGAGGCACTGTGCTGATCACACTACAGTCCTGTCCAGCATGAGGCACTGTGCTGATCACACTACAGTCCTGTCCAGCATTTGGCACTGTGCTGATCACACTACAGTCCAGTCCAGTATGAGGCACTGTGCTGATCACACTACAGTCCTGTGCAGCATGAGGCACTGTGCTGATCACACTATAGTCGTGTCCAGCATGGGGCACTGTTCTGAAAACAGTACAGTCCTGGACAGCATGGGGCTCTGTGCTGACCACACTAGAGCCCTGTCCAGCATGAGGCACTGTGCTGATCACACGACAGTCCTGTCCAGCATAGGGCACTGTGCTGACCTCACTAACGACCAGCCCAGCATGGGGCACTGTGCAGATCACGCCAGTGCCCAGTGCAGCATGGGGCATTGTGCTGAGCACGCTAGAACCCATGTCCAACCTGGGGCATTGTGCTCAACACACTAGATCCCTGTCCAATACGGGGCAGTGTGCTGACCACACGATAACCCTGACCAGCATGGGGCTCTGTGCTGACCACACTAGAATCTTTCCAGCATGGGGCACTGTGCTGACCACACTAGCGTCTTTCCAGCATGGGGCACTGTGCTGACCACACTTGCGTCTTTCCAGCATGGGGCACGGTGCTGACCACATTTGATCCCTCCCAGCATGGGGCGCTGTGCTGACCTCTCTGGCGCACTGTAAAGCATGGGGCACTGTGCTGACCAACTGGAATCCTGCCCAGCACGAGGAGGCAAGTGCTGACCACACTGGAGCCCTACCTAGCGTGGGGCAATGTGCTGATCACACCAGTGACCTGCGCAACATGGAGCACTGTGCTGACCACACTAGAGACCTGCCCAGCATGGGGCACTGTGCTGATCACACGACAGTCCTTTCCAGCATGAGGCACTGTTCTGAAAACAGTACAGTCCTGTCCAGCATGGGGCTCTGTGCTGACCACACTAGAGCCCTGTCCAGCTTGAGGCACTGTGCTGATCACACTACAGTCCTGCCGAGCATGGGGCACTGTGCTGACCACTCTAGAGTACTGTCCAAGATGAGGCACAGTGCTGATCACACTACAGTCCTGTCCAGCATGAGGCACTGTGCGGACCACACTAGAACCCTGCCCAGCATGGGGCACTGTGCTGACCACACTAGAATCCTTCCAGCATGAGGCACTGTGCTGACCACACGAGCCTCTTTCCAGCATGGGGCACTGTGCTGACCACTCTAGAGCACTGTAAAGCATGGGGCACTGTGCTGACCACACGAGAACCCTGCCCAACATGGGGCACTGTGCTGATCACACTGGAGCCCTGCCCAGAATGGGGCTCTGTGCTGTACACACTAGAACCCTGACCAGCATGGGGCTCTGTGCTGTACACACTAGAACCCTGACCAGCATCGGGCACTGTGCTGACCTCACTAGAACCCTGCCCAGCATGGGGCACTGTGCTGACCACACTATAACCCTGCCCAGCATGGGGCTCTATGCTGACCACACTAGAATCTTTCCAGCATGGGGCTCTGTGCTGACCACACGAGCGTCTTTCCAGCATGGGGCACGGTGCTGAACAGATTTGATCCCTTCCCAGCATGGGACGATGTGCTGACCACTCTGGAGCACTGTAAAGCATGGGGCACTGTGCTGACCACATTTGATCCCTTCCCAGCATGGGGCGCTGTGCTGACCTCTTTAGAGCACTGTCAAGCATGGGGCACTGTGCTGACCACACTGGAGCCCTACCTATCATGGGGCAATGTGCTGATCATACTGGTGACCTACCCAAAATGGGGCAATGTGCTGACCACACGAGAGACATGCCCAGCATGGGGCACTGTGCTGATCACAGTACAGTCCTTTCCAGCATGACGCACTGTGCTGATCACACTACAGTCCTGTACAACATGGGGCAATGTGCTGACCACACCAGAGTCCTGTCCAGCACGAGGCACTGTGCTGATCACACTACAGTCCTGCCATTCATGGGGCACTCTGCCGACCACTCTAGACCCCTGTCCAGCATGAGGCACAGTGCTGATCACGCTACAGTCCTGTCCAGCGTGAGGCACTGTGCTGACCACACTACAGTCCTGTCCAGCATAAGGCACTGTGCTGACCACACTGGAGCCCTGACCAGCATGGGGCACTGTTCTGACACTTCGAGCGACCTGTCCAGCATGGGGCACGGTGCTGATCACACTACAGTCCTGTCCAGCATGAGGCAATGTGCTCATCACACTACAGTCCAGTCCAGCATGAGGCACTGCGCTGATCACACTAGAGCCCTGTCCAGCATGGGGCAATGTGCTGATCACACTACAGTCCTGTCCAGCATGGGGCACTGTGCTGATCACACTACAGTCCTGTCCAGCATGAGGTACTGTGCTGATCACACTAGAGCCCTGTCCAGCATGGGGCAATGTGCTGATCACACGACAGTCCTGTCCAGCAAAAGGCACTGTGCTCATCACACCACAGTCTAGTCCAGCATGAGGCAATGTGCTCATCACACTACAGTCCAGTCCAGCATGAGGCACTGTGCTGATCAAACTAGAGCCCTGTCCAGCATGTGGCAATGTGCTGATCACACTTCAGTCCTGTCCAGCATGGGGCACTGTGCTGATCACACTACAGTCCAGTCCAGCATGAGGCACTGTGCTGATCACACTGCAGTCCTGTCCAGCATGAGGCACTGTGCTGCTCACACTGCAGTCCAGTCCAGCATGAGGCACTGTGCTGATCACACTACAGTCCTGTCCAGCATGAGGCACTGTGCTGATCCCACTACAGTCCTGTCCAGCATGAGGCACTGTGCTGATCACACTACAGTCCTGTCCAGCACGGGGCACTGTGCTGATCACACTACAGTCCAGTCCAGTATGAGGCACTGTGCTGATCACACTACAGTCCTGTGCAGCATGGGGCACTGTGCTGACCACAATGAAGCCCTGTCCAGCATGGGGCACTGTGCTGATCACACTACTGTCCGGTCCAGCATGGGTCAATGTCCTGATCACACCAGAGCCCTGTCCAGCATGAGGCAATGTGCTCATCACACTACAGTCCTGTCCAGCATGGGCCACTGTGCTGAGCATACTGCAGTCCAGACCAGCATGAGGCACTGTGCTGATCACACTACAGTCCAGTCCAGCATGAGGCACTGTGCTGATCACACTACAGTCCAGTCCAGCATGGGGCACTGTGCTGATCACACCAGAGCCCTGTCCAGCATGAGGCAATGTGCTCATCACACTACAGTCCTGTCCAGCATGGGGCACTGTGCTGATCACACCAGAGCCCTGTCCAGCATGAGGCAATGTGCTCATCACACTACAGTCCTGTCCAGCATGGGGCACTGTGCTGTTCACACCAGAGCCCTGTCCAGCATGAGGCAATGTGCTCATCACACTACAGTCCAGTCCAGCATGAGGCACTGTGCTGATCACACTACATCCCGTCCAGCATGAGGCACTGTGCTGATCACACCACAGTCCTGTCCAGCATGGGGCACTGTGCTGATGACACTACAGTCCTGTCCAGCATGGGGCACTGTGCTGACCTCACTGGAGCCCGGTCCAGCATGGGGCTCTGTGCTGATCACACTAGAGCACTGTCCAGCATGGGCACGGTGCTGATCACACTATAGTCCTGTCCAGCAAAAGGCACTGTGCTCATCACACGACAGTTCAGTCCAGCATGAGGCAATGTGCTCATCACACTACAGTCCAGTCCAGCATGAGGCACTGTGCTTATCACACTAGAGTCCTGTCCAGCGTGAGGCACTGTGCTGATCACACAACAGTCCTGTCCAACATAGGGCACTGTGCTGATGACACTACAGTCCTGTCCAGCATGGGGCACTGTGCTGACCTCACTGGAGCCCGGTCCAGCATGGGGCTCTGTGCTGATCACACTGCACTCCTGTCCAGCGTGAGGCACTGTGCTTATCACACTACAGTCCTGTCCAACATAGGGCACTGTGCTGATGACACTACAGTCCAGTCCAGCATGGGGCACTGTGCTGATCACAATACAGTCCTGTCCAACATTGGGCACTGTGCTGACCTCACTGGAGCCCGGTCCAGCATGGGGCTCTGTGCTGATCACACTGCACTCCTGTCCAGCGTGGGGCACTGTGCTGATGACACTACAGTCCTGTCCAGCATGGGGCACTGTGCTGACCTCACTAGAGCCCTGTCCAGCATGAGGCACTGTGCTGATCACACTAGAGCACTGTCCAGCATGGGCACGGTCCTGATCACACTACAGTCCTGTCCAGCAAAAGGCACTGTGCTCATCACACGACAGTTCAGTCCAGCATGAGGCAATGTGCTCATCACACTACAGTCCAGTCCAGCATGAGGCACTGTGCTTATCACACTAGAGTCCTGTCCAGCGTGAGGCACTGTGCTGATCACACAACAGTCCTGTCCAACATAGGGCACTGTGCTGATGACACTACAGTCCTGTCCAGCATGGGGCACTGTGCTGACCTCACTGGAGCCCGGTCCAGCATGGGGCTCTGTGCTGATCACACTGCACTCCTGTCCAGCGTGAGGCACTGTGCTTATCACACTACAGTCCTGTCCAACATAGGGCACTGTGCTGATGACACTACAGACCTGTCCAGCATGGGGCACTGTGCTGATCACACTACAGTTCTGTCCAACATAGGGCACTGTGCTGACCTCACTGGAGCCCGGTCCAGCATGGGGCTCTGTGCTGATCAAACTGCACTCCTGTCCAGCGTGAGGCACTGTGCTGATCACACCAGAGCCCTGTCCAGCATGAGGCAATGTGCTCATCACACTACAGTCCTGTCCAGCATGGGGCACTGTGCTGATCACACTACAGTCCTGTCCAACATAGGGCACTGTGCTGACCTCACTGGAGCCCGGTCCAGCATGGGGCTCTGTGCTGATCACACTGCACTCCTGTCCAGCGTGAGGCACTGTGCTGATGACACTACAGTCCTGTCCAACATAGGGCACTGTGCTGATGACACTACAGTCCTGTCCAGCATGGGGCACTGTTCTGAAAAATGTACAGTCCTGTCCAGCATGAGGCACTGTGATGATCACACTGGAGCCCTGTCCAGCATGGGGCACTGTGCTGATCACTCTACAGCGCTGTCCAGCATGAGGCATTGTGCTGATCACAATACAGTCCAGTCCAGCATGGGGCACTGTGCTGATCACACTAGAGCCCTTTCCAGCATGAGGCAATGTGCTCATCACACGACAGTCCAGTCCAGCATGAGGCACTGTGCTGATCACACTACAGTCCTGTCCAGCATGGGGCACTGTGTTCATCACATTAAAGTGTTGTCTAGCATGGGGCACTGTGCTGCTCACACTGCAGTCCAGTCCAGCATGAGGCACTGTGCTGATCACACTACAGTCCTGTCCAGCATGAGGCACTGTGCTGATCACACTGCAGTCCTGTCCAGCATGGGGCATTGTGCTCATCACAGTACACTCCAGTCCAGCACGAGGCACTGTGCTGATCACAGTACAGTCCAGTCCAGCATGAGGCACTGTGCTGATCACACTACAGTCCTGTCCAGCATGGGGCACTGTGCTGATCACACTACAGTCCTGTCCAGTATGAGGCACTGTGCTGATCACACTACAGTCCTGTGCAGCATGAGGCACTGTGCTGATCACACTACAGTCCTGTACAGCATGGGACACTGTGCTGACCACACTGAAGCCCTGTCCAGCATGGGGCACTGTGCTGATCACACTACAGGCCGGTCCAGCATGGGTCAATGTTCTGATCACACCAGAGCCCTGTCCAGCATGAGGCAATGTGCTCATCACACTACAGTCCTGTCCAGCATGGGGCACTGTGCTGAGCACACTACAGTCCAGTCCAGCATGAGGCACTGTGCTGATCACACTACAGTCCAGTCCAGCTTGAGGCACTGTGCTGATCACACTACAGTCCTGTCCAGCATGGGGCACTGTGCTGATCACGCCAGAGCCCTGTCCAGCATGAGGCAATGTGCTCATCACACTACAGTCCTGTCCAGCATGGGGCACTGTGCTGATCACACCAAAGCCCTGTCCAGCATGAGGCAATGTGCTCATCACACTACAGTCCTGTCCAGCATGGGGCACTGTGCTGTTCACACCATAGCCCTGTCCAGCATGAGGCTCGGTGCTGATCACACTACAGTCCAGTCCAGCATGAGGCACATGCTGATCACACTACAGTCCTGTACAGCATGGGGCACTGTGCTGACCACACTGGAGCCCTGTCCAGCATGGGGCACTGTGCTGAGCACACTACAGTCCAGTCCAGCATGAGGCACTTTGCTGATCACACTACAGTCCAGTCCAGCATGAGGCACTGTGCTGATCACACTACAGTCCTGTCCAGCATGGGGCACTGTGCTGATCACACGAGAGCCCTGTCCAGCATGAGGCACTGTGCTGATCACACTAGAGCTCTGTCCAGCATGGGCACGGTGCTGATCACACTACAGTCCTGTCCAGCAAAAATCACTGTGCTAATCACACTACAGTTCAGTCCAGCATGAGGCAATGTGCTCATCACACTGCAGTCCAGTCCAGCATGAGGCACTGTGCTTATAACTCTACAGTCCTGTCCAGCGTGAGGCACTGTGCTGATCACACTACACTCCTGTCCAACATAGGGCACTGTGCTGATGACACTACAGTCCTGTCCAGCATGGGGCACTGTGCTGATCACACTACAGTCCTGTCCAACATAGGGCACTGTGCTGACCTCACTGGAGCCCGGTCCTGCATGGGGCTCTGTGCTGATCACACTGCACTCCTGTCCAGCGTGAGGCACTGTGCTGATCACACTACAGTCCTGTCCAACATAGGGCACTGTGCTGATGACAGTACAGTCCTGTCCAGCATTGGGCACTGTTCTGAAAACTGTACAGTCCTGTCCAGCATGAGGCACTGTGCTGATCACACTGGAGCCCTGTCCAGCATGGGGCACTGTGCTGAGCACACTGCAGTCCAGTCCAGCATGAAGCACTGTGCTGATCACACTACAGTCCTGTCCAGCATGGGGCACTGTGCTGATCACACTAGAGCCCTGTCCAGCATGAGGCACTGTGCTGATCACAATACAGTCCAGTCCAGCATGGGGCACTGTGCTGATCACACTAGAGCCCTGTCCAGCATGAGGCAATGTGCTCATCACACTACAGTCCAGTCCAGTATGAGGCACTGTGCTGATCACACTACAGTCCTGTCCAGCATGGGGCACTGTGTTCATCACACTAAAGTGTTGTCCAGCATGGGGCACTGTGCTGATCACACTAGAGCCCTGTCCAGCATGAGGCACTGTGCTGATCACACTAGAGCCCTGTCCAGCATGAGGCACTGTGCTGCTCACACTGCAGTCCAGTCCAGCATGAGGCACTGTGCTGATCACACTACAGTCCTGTCCAGCATGAGGCACTGTGCTGCTCACACTGCAGTCCAGTCCAGCATGAGGCACTGCGCTGATCACACTACAGTCCAGTCCAGCATGAGGCACTGTGCTGATCGCACTACAGTCCTGTCCAGCATGGGGCATTGTGCTCATCACTGTACACTCCAGTCCAGCATGAGGCACTGTGCTGATCTCAGTACAGTCCAGTCCAGCATGAGGCACTGTGCTGATCACACTACAGTCCTGTCCAGCATGGGGCACTGTGCTGATCACACTACAGTCCAGTCCAGTATGAGGCACTGTGCTGATCACACTACAGTCCTGTGCAGCATGAGGCACTGTGCTGATCACACTACAGTCCAGTACAGCATGGGGCACTGTGCTGACCACACTGAAGCCCTGTCCAGCATGGGGCACTGTGCTGATCACACTACAGTCCGGTCCAGCATGGGTCAATGTGCTGATCACACCAGAGCCCTGTCCAGCATGAGGCAATGTGCTCATCACACTACAGTCCTGTCCAGCATGGGGCACTGTGCTGAGCACACTGCAGTCCAGACCAGCATGCGGCACTGTGCTGATCACACTACAGTCCAGTCCAGCATGAGGCACTGTGCTGATCACACTACAGTCCAGTCCAGCATGGGGCACTGTGCTGATCACACCAGAGCCCTGTCCAGCATGAGGCAATGTGCTCATCACACTACAGTCCTGTCCAGCATGGGGCACTGTGCTGATCACACCAGAGCCCTGTCCAGCATGAGGCAATGTGCTCATCACACGACAGTCCTATCCAGCATGGGGCACTGTGCTGTTCACACCAGAGCCCTGTCCAGCATGAGGCAATGTGCTCATCACACTACAGTCCAGTCCATCATGAGGCACTGTGCTGATCACACTACATCCCGTCCAGCATGAGGCACTGTGCTGATCACACTACAGTCCTGTCCAGCATGGGGCACTGTGCTGATCACACTAGAGCCCTGTCCAGCATGAGGCACTGTGCTGATCACACTAGAGCACTGTCCAGCATGGGCACGGTGCTGATCACACTACAGTCCTGTCCAACATAGGGCACTGTGCTGACCTCACTGGAGCCCGGTCCAGCATGGGGCTCTGTGCTGAACACACTGCACTCCTGTCCAGCGTGAGGCACTGCGCTTATCACACTACAGTCCTGTCCAACATAGGGCACTGTGCTGATGACACTACAGTCCTGTCCAGCATGGGGCACTGTGCTGATCACACTACAGTCCTGTCCAACATAGGGCACTGTGCTGATCTCACTGGAGCCCGGTCCAGCATGGGGCTCTGTGCTGATCACACTGCACTCCTGTCCAGCGTGAGGCACTGTGCTGATCACACTACAGTCCTGTCCAACATAGGGCACTGTGCTGATGACACTACAGTCCTGTCCAGCATGGGGCACTGTTCTGAAAACTGTACAGTCCTGTCCAGCATGAGGTACTGTGCTGATCACACTGGAGCCCTGTCCAGCATGGGGCACTGTGCTGAGTACACTACAGTCCAGTCCAGCATGAGGCACTGTGCTGATCACACTACAGTCCTGTCCAGCATGGGGCACTGTGCTGATCACACTCGAGCCCTCTCCAGCATGAGGCACTGTGCTGATCACAATGCAGTCCAGTCCAGCCTGGGGCACTGTGCTGATCACACTAGAGCCCTATCCAGCATGAGACAATGTGCTCATCACACAACAGTCCAGTCCAGCATGAGGCACTGTGCTGATCACACTACAGTCCTGTCCAGCATGGGGCACTGTGTTCATCACACTAAAGTGTTGTCCAGCATGGGGCACTGTGCTGCTCACACTGCAGTCCAGTCCAGCATGAGGCACTGTGCTGATCACACTACAGTCCTGTCCAGCATGAGGCACTGTGCTGCTCACACTGCAGTCCTGTCCAGCATGGGGCATTGTGCTCATCACAGTACACTCCAGTCCAGCACGAGGCACTGTGCTGATCACAGTACAGTCCAGTCCAGCATGAGGCACTGTGCTGATCACACAACAGTCCTGTACAGCATGGGGCACTGTGCTGATCACACTACAGTCCAGTCCAGTATGAGGCACTGTGCTGATCACACTACAGTCCTGTGCAGCATGAGGCACTGTGCTGATCACACTACAGTCCTGTACAGCATGGGGCACTGTGCTGACCACACTGAAGCCCTGTCCAGCATGGGGAACAGTGCTGATCACTCGACAGGCCTGTCCAGCATGGGTCAATGTGCTGATCACACCAGAGCCCTGTCCAGCATGAGGCAATGTGCTCATCACACTACAGTCCTGTCCAGCATGGGGCACTGTGCTGAGCACACTACAGTCCAGTCCAGCATGAGGCACTGTGCTGATCACACTACAGTCCAGTCCAGCATGAGGCACTGTGCTGATCACGCTACAGTCCTGTCCAGCATGGGGCACTGTGCTGATCACGCCAGAGCCCTGTCCAGCATGAGGCAATGTGCTCATCACACTACAGTCCTGTCCAGCATGGGGCACTGTGCTGATCACACCAAAGCCCTGTCCAGCATGAGGCAATGTGCTCATCACACTACAGTCCTGTGCAGCATGGGGCACTGTGCTGTTCACACCAGAGCCCTGTCCAGCATGAGGCAATGTGCTCATCACACTACAGTCCAGTCCAGCATGAGGCACTGTGCTGACCACACTACAGTCCTGTACAGCATGGGGCACTGTGCTGACCACACTGGAGCCCTGTCCAGCATGGGGCACTGTGCTGAGCACACTACAGTCCAGTCCAGCATGAGGCAATGTGCTCATCACACTACAGTCCAGTCCAGCATGAGGCACTGTGCTTATAACTCTACAGTCCTGTCCAGCGTGAGGCACTGTGCTGATCACACTACAGTCCTGTCCAACATAGGGCACTGTGCTGATGACACTACAGTCCTGTCCAGCATGGGGCACTGTGCTGATCACACTACAGTCCTGTCCAACATAGGGCACTGTGCTGACGACAGTACAGTCCTGTCCAGCATTGGGCACTGTTCTGAAAACTGTACAGTCCTGTCCAGCATGAGGCACTGTGCTGATCACACTGGAGCCCTGTCCAGCATGGGGCACTGTGCTGAGCACACTACACTCCAGTCCAGCATGAAGCACTGTGCTGATCACACTACAGTCCTGTCCAGCATGGGGCACTGTGCTGATCACACTAGAGCCATGTCCAGCATGAGGCACTGTGCTGATCACAATACAGTCCAGTCCAGCATGGGGCACTGTGCTGATCACACTAGAGCCCTGTCCAGCATGAGGCAATGTGCTCATCACACTACTGTCCTGTCCAGTATGAGGCACTGTGCTGATCACACTGCAGTCCTGTCCAGCATGGGGCACTGTGTTCATCACACTAAAGTGTTGTCCAGCATGGGGCACTGTGCTGATCACACTAGAGCCCTGTCCAGCATGAGGCAATGTGCTCATCACACTATAGTCCAGTCCAGTATGAGTCACTGTGCTGATCACACTACAGTCCCGTCCAGCATGGGGCACTGTGTTCATCACACTAAAGTGTTGTCCAACATGGGGCACTGTGCTGATCACACTAGAGCCCTGTCCAGCATGAGGCACTGTGCTGATCACACTAGAGCACTGTCCAGCATAGGGCACGGTGCTGATCACACTACAGTCCTGTCCAGCAAAAGGCACTGTGCTCATCACACTACAGTTCAGTCCAGCATGAGGCAATGTGCTCATCACACTACAGTCCAGTCAAGCATGAGGCACTGTGCTGATCACACTAGAGCCTTGTCCAGCATGGGGCACTGTGCTGATCACACTACAGTCCTGTCCAGCATGAGGCACTGTGCTGATCACACTAGAGCCCTGTACAGCATGGGGCACTGTGCTGATCACAACACAGTCCTGTCCAGCAAAAGGTACTGTGCTCATCATACTGCAGTCGTGTACAGCATGAGGCAATGTGCTCATCACACTACAGTCCAGACCAGCATGAGGCACTGTGCTGATCAAACTACAGTCCTGTCCAGCATGAGGCACTGTGCTGCTCACACTGCAGTCCAGTCCAGCATGAGGCACTGTGCTGATCACACTACAGTCCTGTGCAGCATGAGGCACTGTGCTGATCACAGTGCAGTCCAGTCCAGCATGAGTCACTGAGCTGATCACACTACAGTCCTGTCCAGCATGAGGCACTGTGCTGCTCACACTGCAGTCCAGTCCAGCATGAGGCACTGTGCTGATCACAATACAGTCCTGTGCAGCATGAGGCACTGTGCTGATCACACTACAGTCCTTTCCAGCATGGGGCACTGTGCTGATCACACTACAGTCCAGTCCAGTATGAGGCACTGTGCCGCTCACACTGCAGTCCTGTACAGCATGGGGCACTGTGCTGACCACACTGCAGCCCTGTCCAGCTTGGGGCACTGTGCTGAGCACAGTACAGTCCAGTCCAGCATGATGCCCTGTGCTGATCACACTACAGTCCAGTCCAGCATGAGGCACTGTGCTGATCACACTACAGTCCTGTCCAGCATGGGGCATTGTGCTGATCACACTAGAGCCCTGTCCAGCTTGAGGCAATGTGCTCATCACACTACAGTCCAGTCCAGCATGAGGCACTGTGCTGATGACACCGCAGTCCTGTCCAGCATGAGGCACTGAGTTCATCACACAACAGTCCTATCCAGCATGGAGAACTGTGCTGCTCACACTAGAGCAGTGCCCAGCATGAGGCACTGTGCTGATCACACTGGAGCACTGTCCAGCATGGGGCACGGTGCTGATCACACTACAGTCCTGTCCAGCAAAAGGCACTGTGCTAATCACACTACAGTTCAGTCCAGCATGAGGCAATATGCTCATCACACTACAGTCCAGTCCAGCATGAGGCACTGTGCTGATCACACTACAGTCCTGTCCAGCATGAGGCACTGTGCTGCTCACACTAGAGCCCTGACCAGCATGGGTCAATGTGCTGATCACACTACAGTCCAGTCCAGCATGAGGCACTGTGCTGATCACACCACAGTCCTGTGCAGCATGAGGCACTGTGCTGATCACACTACAGTCCTTTCCTGCATGAGGCACTGTGCTGATCACACTACAGTCCAGTCCAGCATGAGGCACTGTGCTGATCACACTACAGTCCAGTCCAGCATGAGGCACTGTGCTGCTCACACTAGAGCCCTGACCAGCATGGGTCAATGTGCTGATCACACTACAGTCCAGTCCAGCATGAGGCACTGTGCTGATCACACCACAGTCCTGTGCAGCATGAGGCACTGTGCTGATCACACTACAGTCCTGTCCTGCATGAGGCACTGTGCTGATCACACTACAGTCCAGTCCAGCATGAGGCACTGTGCTGATCACACCAGAGCGCTGTCCAGCATGGGGACTGTGCTGATCACACTGGAGCCCTGTCCAGCATGGGGCAATGTGCTGATCACACTACAGTCCTGTCCAGCATGGGGCACTGTGCTGATCACACTGCATGCATGAGGCACTGTGCTGATCACACGAGTGCCCTATCCAGCATGGGTCAATGTGCTGATTACACTACAGTCCAATCCAGCATGAGGCACTGTGCTGATCACACTACAGTCCTGTCCAGCATGAGGCACTGTGCTGATCACATTAGAGCCCTGTCCAGCTTGGGTCAATGTGCTGATCTCACGACAGTCCTGTGCAGCATGAGGCACTGTGCTGATCACACTGGAGCCCTGTCCAGCATGGGGCTCTGTGCTGATCACACTACTGTCCTGTGCAGCAAGGTGCTCTGTGCTGATCACACTACAGTCCTGTCCAGCATGAGGCACTGTGCTGATCACACTACAGTCCAGTCCGGCATGAGGCACTGTGCTGATCACACTACAGTCCTGTGCAGCATGAGGCACTGTGCTGATCACACTACAGTCCAGTCCAACATGAGGCACTGTGCTGATCACACTGGAGCCCTGTCCAGCATGGGTCAATGTGCTGATCACACTGCAGTCCAGTCCAGCATGAGGCACTGTGCTGATCACACTACAGTCCAGTCCAGCATGAGGCACTTTGCTGATCACACTACAGTCCTGTCCAGCATGCGGCATTGTGCTGATCACACCACAGTCCTGTCCAGCATGAGGCACTGTGCTGATCACACTAGTGCCCTGTCCAGCATGGGTAAATGTGCTGATCACAATACAGTCCAATCCAGCATGAGGCACTGTGCTGATCACACTGCAGTCCAGTCCAGCATGAGGCACTGTGCTGATCACACTACAGTCCTATCCAGCATGAGGCACTTTGCTGATCACATAGAGCCCTGTCCAGCATGGGGCAATGTGCTGATCACACTACAGTCCTGTCCAGCATGTGGCACTGTGCTGATCACACTGCATTCCTGTCCAGCATGAGGCACTGTGCAGATCACACTAGTGCCCTGTCCAGCATGGGTCAAAATGCTGATCACAATGCAGTCCTGTCCAGCATGAGGCACTGTGCTGATCACTCTCGAGCCCTGTCCAGCATGGTTCAATGTGCTGATCACACTACAGTCCTGTCCAGCATGAGGCACTGTGCTGATCACACTCCAGTCCTGTCCAGCATGAGGCACTGTGCTGATCACACTACAGTCCTATCCAGCATGAGGCACTTTGCTGATCACACTAGAGCCCTGTCCAGCATGGGGCAATGTGCTGATCACACTACAGTCCTGTCCAGCATGTGGCACTGTGCTGATCACACTGCAGTCCTGTCCAGCATGAGGCACTGTGCAGATCACACTCGAGCCCTGTCCAGCATGGGGCACTGTGCTGATCACACTACAGTCCTATCCAGCAAAAGGCACTGTGCTCATCACACTACAGTCTAGTCCAGCATGAGGCAATGTGCTCATCACACTACAGTCCAGTCCGGCATGAGGCACTGTGCTAATCACACTACAGTTCAGTCCAGCATGAGGCAATGTGCTCATCACACGACAGTCCAGTCCAGCATGAGGCACTGTGCTGATCACACTACAGTCCTGTCCAGCATGAGGCACTGTGCTGCTCACACTAGAGCCCTGTCCAGCATGGGTCAATGTGCTGATCACAATGCAGTCCAGTCCAGCATGAGGCACTGTGCTGATCCCACTAAAGTCCTGTCCAGCATGAGGCACTGTGCTGATCACACTACAGTCCTGTCCAGCATGAGGCACTGTGCTGATCACACTACAGTCCAGTCCGGCATGAGGCACTGTGCTGATCACACTACAGTCCTGTGCAGCATGAGGCACTGTGCTGATCACACTACAGTCCAGTCCAGCATGAGGCACTGTGCTGATCACACTGCAGCCCTGTCCAGCATGGGTCAATGTGCTGATCACACTGCAGTCCAGTCCAGCATGAGGCACTGTGCTGATCACACTACAGTCCAGTCCAGCATGAGGCACTGTGCTGATCACACTACAGTCCTGTCCAGCATGCGGCATTGTGCTGATCACACCACAGTCCTGTCCAGCATGAGGCACTGTGCTGATCACACTAGTGCCCTGTCCAGCATGGGTAAATGTGTTGATCACAATACAGTCCAATCCAGCATGAGGCACTGTGCTGATCACACTACAGTCCAGTCCAGCATGAGGCACTGTGCTGATCACACTACAGTCCTATCCAGCATGAGGCACTTTGCTGATCACATAGAGCCCTGTCCAGCATGGGGCAATGTGCTGATCACACTACAGTCCTGTCCAGCATGTGGCACTGTGCTGATCACACTGCAGTCCTGTCCAGCATGAGGCACTGTGCTGATCACACTAGTGCCCTGTCCAGCATGGGTCAATGTGCTGATCACAATGCAGTCCTGTCCAGCATGAGGCACTGTGCTGATCACTCTCGAGCCCTGTCCAGCATGGTTCAATGTGCTGATCACACTACACTCCTGTCCAGCATGAGGCACTGTGCTGATCACACTCCAGTCCTGTCCAGCATGAGGCACTGTGCTGATCACACTACAGTCCTATCCAGCATGAGGCACTTTGCTGATCACACTAGAGCCCTGTCCAGCATGGGGCAATGTGCTGATCACACTACAGTCCTGTCCAGCATGTGGCACTGTGCTGATCACACTCGAGCCCTGTCCAGCATGGGGCAATGTGCTGATCACACTACAGTCCTATCCAGCAAAAGGCACTGTGCTCATCACACTACAGTCTAGTCCAGCATGAGGCAATGTGCTCATCACACTACAGTCCAGTCCGGCATGAGGCACTGTGCTGATCACACTACAGTCCTGTCCAGCATGAGGCACTGTGCTGATCACACTACAGTCCTGTCCAGCATGAGGCACTGTGCTGATCACACTACAGTCCTGTGCAGCATGGGGCACTGTGCTGATCACACTACAGTCCAGTCCAGCATGAGGCACTGTGCTGATCACACTACAGTCCTGTCCAGCATGAGGCACTGTGCTGATCACACTGCAGTCCAGTCCAGCATGAGGCACTGTGCTGCTCACACTAGAGCCCTGTCCAGCATGGGTCAATGTGCTGATCACACTGCAGTCCTGTCCAGCATGAGGCACTGTGCTGATCACACTAGGGCCCTGTCCAGCATGGGTCAATGTGCTGATCGCACTCCAGTCCAGTCCAGTATGAGGCACTGTGCTGATCACACTACAGTCCTGTGCAGCATGGGGCACTGTGCTGATCACACTAGAGTCCTGTCCAGCATGAGGCACTGTGCTAATCACACTAGAGCCCTGTCCAGCATGGGTCAATGTGCTGATCACACTGCAGTCCTGTGCAGCATGAGGCACTGTGCTGATCACACTAGTGCCCTGTCCAGCATGGGGCTCTGTGCTGATCACACTACAGTCCTGTCCAGCATGAGGCACTGTGCTGATCACACTACAGTCCTGTCCAGCATGGGGCACTGTTCTGAAAACAGTACAGTCCTGTTCAGCTTGAGGCACTGTGCTGATCACACTACAGTCCAGTCCAGCATGAGGCACTGTGCTGATCACACTGCAGTCCTGTCCAGCATGGGGCACTGTGCTGATCACACCACAGTCCTGTACAGCATGGGGCACTGTGCTAATCACACTAGAGCCCTGTCCAGCATGAGGCACGGTGATGATCACACGACAGTCCTGTCCAGCATGAGGCACTGTGCTGATCACACTAGAGCACTGTCCAGCAAGGGGCACGGTGCTGATCACTCAACAGTCCTGTCCAGCAAAAGGCACTGTGCTAATCACACTACAGTTCAGTCCAGCATGAGGCAATGTGCTCATCACACTACAGTCCAGTCCAGCATGAGGCAATGTGCTGATCACACGACTGTCCTGTCCAGCATGAGGCACTGTGCTGCTCACACTAGAGCCCTGTCCAGCATGGGTCAATGTGCTGATCACACGACATTCCAGTCCAGCATGAGGCACTGTGCTGATCACACTACAGTCCTGTGCAGCATGAGGCACTTTGCTCATCACACTACAGTCCTGTCCAGCATGAGGCACTGTGCTGATCACACTGCAGTCCTGTGCAGCATGAGGCACTGTGCTGATCACACTACAGTCCTGTCCAGCATGAGGCACTGTGCTGATCACACTACAGTCCTGTCCAGCATGAGACACTGTGCTGATCACACTCGAGCCCTGTCCAGCATGGGGCTCTGTGCTGATGACACTACTGTCCTGTGCAGCAAGGGGCTCTGTGCTGATCACACTACAGTCCTGCCCAGCATGAGGCACTGTGCTGATCACACTACAGTCCTGTGCAGCATGAGGCACTGTGCTCATCACACTACAGTCCTGTCCAGCATGAGGCACGTTGCTGATCTCACTACAGTCCAGTCCAGCAAGGGGCATTGTGCATGATCACACTACAGTCCTGTCCAGCATGGGGCAATGTGCTGATCACACCACAGTCCTGTCCAGCATGAGGCACTGTGCTGATCACACTAGAGCCCTGTCCAGCATAGGTCAATGTGCTGATCACACTACAGTCCTGTGCAGCATGAGGCACTGTGCTGATCACACTAGAGCCCTGTCAGCATGGGGCTCTGTGCTGATCACACTACTGTCCTGTGCAGCAAGGGGCTCCATGTTGATCACACTACAGTCCTGTCCAGCATGCGGCACTGTGCTGATCACACTACAGTCCTGTGCAGCTTGAGGCACTGTGCTGATCACACTAGAGCCCTGTCCAGCATGGGGCTCTGTGCTGATCACACTACTGTCCTGTGCAGCAAGGGGCTCTGTGCTGATCACACTGCAGTCCTGTCCAGCATGAGGCACTGTGCTGATCACACTACAGTCCTGTCCAGCATGAGGCACTTTGCTGATCACACTAGAGCCCTGTCCAGCAAGGGGCACTTTGCTGATCACACTACAGTCCTGTCCAGCATGGGGCAATGTGCTGATCAACTACAGTCCTGTCCAGCATGGGGCACTGTGCTGATCACACTGGATCTCTGTCCAACTTGGTGCATTGTGCTGAACACACTAGATCCCTGTCCAACATGGGGCATTGTGCTGAACACACTAGATCCCTGTCCAACATGGGGCACTGTGCTGAACACACTAGATCCCTGTCCAACATGGGGCATTGTGCTGAACACACTGGATACCTGTCCAACATGGGGCATTGTGCTGAACACACTGGATCCCTGTCCAACATGGGGCATATTGCTGAACCCACTAGATCCCTGTCCATCATGGGGCATCGTGCTGAACACACTAGATCCCTTTCCAACATGGGGCATTGTGCTGAACACACTGGATCCCTGTCCAACATGGGGCATAGTGCTGAACCCACTAGATCCCTGTCCATCATGGGGCATATTGCTGAACACACTAGACCCCTGTCCAGCATGGGGCATAGTGCTGAACACACTAGATCCCTTTCCAACATGAGGCATTGTGCTGAATACACTAGATCCCTTTCCAACATGGGGCATAGTGCTGAACACACTAGATCCCTGTCCGATATGCTGCACTGTGCTGACCACACTAGCTCCCTGTCCAGCATGGGGCACTGTGCTGAACACACTAGATCCCTGTCCGAAATGGGGCATTGTGCTGAACACACTAGATCCCTGTCCAACATGGGGCATTGTGCTGATCACACTAGATCCCTGCCCAGCATGGGGAATTGTGCTGACCACACTAGATCCCTGTCCAGCATGGGGCATTGTGCTGACCACACTAGATCCCTGTCCAGCATGGGGCACTGTGCTGACCACAACAGATCCCTGTCCAACATGGGGCTCTGTTCTGACCATGCTAGAGCCCTGCACATCATGGGGGACTGTCATGGGCACACTTGCGTACTGTTCGGCATGGGGCATTGTGCTGATCACACTCGAGCTCTACCCAGCATGGGGCATTGTGATCACGCCACTAGACTTCTGCCCAGCATGGGGCACTGTGCTGAACTCAATAGATCCCTGTCAAATATGGGGCACTGTGCTGACCATACTAGATCCCTGTCCGACATGGGGCAGTGTGCTGACCGCACTAGATCCCAGTCCAACATGGGGCACTGTGCTGACCACTCAAATCCCTGTCCGACATGGGGCACTGTACTGACCACACCACATCCCTATCCAACATGGGGCACTGTGCTGAACATACAAGATGCCTGTCCAATATGGGGCACTGTGCTGACCACACTAGATCACTGTCCAACATGGGTCACTGTGCTGACCAGACTAGACCCGTGTCCAACATGGGGCACTGTGCTGACCATACCAGAGCGCTGCACAGCATGGGGGACTCTCATAGGCACACTGGCGACCTGTGCTGATCACACTCGAGCCCTACCCAGCATGGGCATTGTGCTGAACATACAAGATCCCTGTCCAGTATGGGGCACTGTGCTGACCACACTAGATCCCTGTCCAGTATGGGGCACTGTGCTGACCACACTAGATCCCTGTCCAATATGGGGCACTGTGCTGACCACAATAAAATCTTTCCAGCATGGGGCACTGTGCTGACCACACTAGATCCCTGTTCAGCATGGGGCACTGTGCTGACCACACTAGAGCACTGTAAAGCATGGGGCACTGTGCTGACCACCATGGAACCCTGCCCAGCATGGGGCTCTGTGCTGACCACACTAGAGTCTTTCCAGCATGGGGCACTGTGCTGACCACATTTGATCCCTTCCCAGCATGGGGCGCTGTGCTGACCTCTCTGGAGCACTGTAAAGCATGGGGCACTGTGCTGACCACACTGGAGTCCTGCCCAGCACGAGGAGGCAAGTGCTGACCACACTGGAGCCCTACCTAGCATGGGGCACTGTGCTGATCACACTAGAGACCTGCCGAACATGGAGCACTGTGCTGACCACACTGGAACCCTGCCCTGAATGGGGTACAGTGCTGACCACACTGTCCAGCATGGTGCACTGTGCTGATTACATTAGATCCCTTCCCAGCATGGGGCACTGTGCTGACCACATTAGATCCCTTCCCTGCACGCGGCACTGTGCTGACCACATTAGATCCCTTCCCAGCATGGGGCACTATGCTGACCACATTAGATCCCTTCCCAGCACGCGGCACTGTGCTGACCACATTAGATCCCTTCCCAGCATGGGGCACTATGCTGACCACATTAGATCCCTTCCCAGCACGCGGCACTGTGCTGACCACATTAGATCCCTTCCCAGCATGGGGCACAGTGCTGACCACTCTCGAGTCCGTCCAGCATGGGGCTCTGTGCAGACCACAATATAGCGCTGCCCTGAATGCGTTACAGTGCTGATCACACTAGTGTCTTGTCCAGCATGGGGCACTATGCTGACCACATTAGATCCCTTCCCTGCACGCGGCACTGTGCTGACCACATTAGATCCCTTCCCAGCATGCGGCACTGTGCTGACCACATTAGATCCCTTCCCAGCATGGGGCACTATGCTGACCACATTAGATCCCTTCCCAGCACGCGGCACTGTGCTGACCACATTAGATCCCTTCCCAGCATGGGGCACTATGCTGACCACATTAGATCCCTTCCCAGCATGGGGCACTGTGCTGACCACATTAGATCCCTTCCCAGCATGGGGCACTATGCTGACCACATTAGATCCCTTCCCAGCACGCGGCACTGTGCTGACCACATTAGATCCCTTCCCAGCATGGGGCACAGTGCTGACCACTCTCGAGTCCGTCCAGCATGGGGCTCTGTGCAGACCACAATATAGCGCTGCCCTGAATGCGTTACAGTGCTGATCACACTAGTGTCTTGTCCAGCATGGGGCACTATGCTGACCACATTAGATCCCTTCCCTGCACGCGGCACTGTGCTGACCACATTAGATCCCTTCCCAGCATGGGGCACTATGCTGACCACATTAGATCCCTTCCCAGCACGCGGCACTGTGCTGACCACATTAGATCCCTTCCCAGCATGGGGCACTATGCTGACCACATTAGATCCCTTCCCAGCATGGGGCACTATGCTGACCACATTAGATCCCTTCCCAGCATGGGGCACAGTGTTGACCACATTAGATCCCTTCCCAGCATGGGGCACTATGCTGACCACATTAGATCCCTTCCCAGCACGCGGCACTGTGCTGACCACATTAGATCCCTTCCCAGCATGGGGCACTATGCTGACCACATTAGATCCCTTCCCACCATGGGGCACAGTGCTGACCACTCTCGAGTCCGTCCAGCATGGGGCTCTGTGCAGACCACAATATAGCGCTGCCCTGAATGCGTTACAGTGCTGATCACACTAGTGTCTTGTCCAGCATGGGGCACTATGCTGACCACATTAGATCCCTTCCCTGCACGCGGCACTGTGCTGACCACATTAGATCCCTTCCCAGCATGGGGCACTATGCTGACCACATTAGATCCCTTCCCAGCACGCGGCACTGTGCTGACCACATTAGATCCCTTCCCAGCATGGGGCACTGTGCTGACCACATTAGATCCCTTCCCACCATGGGGCACAGTGCTGACCACTCTCGAGTCCGTCCAGCATGGGGCTCTGTGCAGACCACAATATAGCGCTGCCCTGAATGCGTTACAGTGCTGATCACACTAGTGTCTTGTCCAGCATGGGGCACGGTGCTGACCACATTAGATCTCTTCCTAGCATTGGACACTATGCTAACCACACTAGAGCCCTGCCCAGCATGGGGCACTGTGCTGATCACACTGGAGTCCTGCCCAGCATGGGACACTATGCTAACCACACTAGTGCACTGTCCAGCATGGGGCACTGTGCTGACCACATTCGATCCCTTCCCAGCATTGGGCACTGTGTTGACCACACTTGACTCCTGCCCAGCATGGGTTACAGTGCTGACCACACTAGAGTCTTGTCCAGCATGGGGCACTGTGCTGACTGTACTAGAGCCCTTCCCGGTATGGGGCGCTGTGCAGTTTCAGCAGCAGATGGACTGAGACAGGGATGAAGTTGGCGATGTTACCGAGGTGGAAATAGACGGTTGTAATGATATCCTGAAAATGAGGTTAAATCTCATTTTGTGGTCAAATGTGACACCAAGGTTGCAAACAGACTGTTTGAATCTCAGACTGTTACCAGGGAGAGGGATGGAATCAATAGCAAGGGAACAGAGTTGGAGTGGGGAGTCCAAACAATGGCTTCAGTCTTCCCAATATTTAATTGGAGGACATTTCTGCTCATCCAGTACTGGATGTCGGATAAGTACTCTGATACTTTAACAACAGTGGAGAAGTGGAGATAGGTGATGGTGAGGTAAACTTTATGGAGGTCTTTGATGAAACAATGGAGAGGTTTGATGAGGGTGGTGTGATTGAAGTTATATATATATGGACTTCCAACTGTGTTTGATCAAGTGTCATTCAATAGACAGCTTAACGAAACTGAACCCTATGGATTAAAGGGGCAATGACAGTGTTTTTTTAAAATTCATTCACGGGATGTGGGCGTCGCTGGCCAGGCCAGCATTTATTACCCATCCCTAATTGTCCTTGAGAAGGTAGTGGTGAGCTGCCTTCTTGAACCGCTGCAGACCATGTGGGGTAGGTAAACCAACAGTGCTGTTAGGATTTTGACCCAGTGACAGTGAAGGAATGGCGATATAGTTCCAAGTCAGCATGATGTGTGACTTGGAGGGGAACTTGCAGGTGGTGGTGTTTCCATGTATTAGCTGCCCTTGTCCTTCTAGTTCGTAGAGGTCGCGGGTTTGGAAGGTGCTGTCTAAGGAGCCTTGGTGCATTGCTGCAGTGCATCTTGTAGATGGTACACACTGCTGCCACTGTGCGTCAGTGGTGGAGGGAGTGAATGTTTGTAGATGGGGTGACAATCAAGCGGGCTGCTTTGTCCTGGATGGTGTTAAGCTTCTTGAGTGTTGTTGGAGCTTCACCCATCCAGGCAAGTGGAGAGTACTCCATCACACTCCTGACTTGTGCCTTGTAGATTGTGGACAGGCTTTGGGGAGTCAGGAGGTGAGTTACTCGCCTCAGGATCCCGAGCCTCTGACCTGCTCTTGTAGCCACGGTATTTATATGGCTACTCCAGTTCAGTTTCTGGTCAATGGTAGCCCTAGGATGTTGATAGTGGGGTATTCAGTGATGGTAATGCCATTGAATATCAAGGGGAGATGGTTAGATTCTCTCTTGTTGGAGATGGTCATTGCCTGGCACTTGTGTGGCACGAATGTTACTTGCCACTTATCAGCCCAAGCCTGGATATTGTTCAGGTCTTGCTGCATTTCTGCACGGACTGCTTCAGTATCTGAGGAGTCAGGAATGGTGCTGAACATTGTGCAATCATCAGCAAACATCCCGACTTCTGACCTTATGATTGAAGGTCATTGATGAAGCAGCTGATAATGGTTGGGCCTAGGACACTACCCTGAGGAACTCCTGCAGTGATGTCCTGGAGCTCAGATGATTGACCTCCAACAACCACAACCATCTTCCTTTGCGCTAGGTATGACTCCAGCCAGCGGAGGGTTTTCCCCCTGATTCCCATTGACCTCAGTTTTGCTCGGGCTCCTTGATGCCATACTCAGTCAAATGCTGTCTTGATGTCAAGGGCATTCTCTCTCACCTCACCTCTTGTGTTCAACTCTTTTGTCCATTTTTGAACCAAGTCTGTAAGAAGGTCAGGAGCTGACTGGTCCTGGCAGAACCCAAACTGAGCATCACTGAGCAGGTTGTTGCTAAGCAAGTGCCGCTTGATGGCACTGTTGATGATACCTTCCATCACTTTACTGACGATTGAGAGGAGGCTAATGGGGCAGTAATTGGCCGGGTTGGACTTGTCCTGCTTTTTGTGTATAGGACATACCTGGGCAATATTCCACATTGCAGGGTAGATGCCAGTGTTGTAGCTATACTGGAACAGCTTGGCTAGGGGTGCTGCAAATTCTGGAGCACAGGTCTTCAATACTATTGCCGGAATGTTGTCAGGCCCCACAGCTTTTGCAGTATCCAGTGCCTTCAGTCGTTTCTTGTTATGACGTGGCGGAATCGAATTGGCTGAAGTTTGGTATCTGTGATGCTGGGGACTTCAGGAGGAGGCCGAGATGGATCATCAACTCCCCACTTCTGGCTGAAGATTGTTGCAAATGTTCAGCCTTATCTTTCGCACTGATGTTCTGGGCTCTCCCATCATTGAGGATGGGGATATTTGTGGAGCCACCTCCTCCATATAGTTGTATAATTGTGCACCACCAATCATGGCTGGATGTGTTCGGACTGCAGAGTTTAGATCTGATCCGTTTGTTATTGGATCGCTTAGTTCTGTCTATCGCATGCTGCTTACTCAGTTTTGCATGCAAGTAGTCCTGGGTTGTAGCTTCACCAGCTTGACACCTCATTTTGAGATATGCTTGGTGCTGCTCCTGGCATGCCCTCCTGCACTCTTCATTGAACCAGGGTTGGTCTCCTGGCTTGATGGTAATGGTAGAGTGGGGGATATGCCGGGCCATAAGGTTACAGATTGTGGTTGAGTACAATTCTGCTGCTGCTGATGGCCCACAGCGCCTCATGGATGCCCAGTTTTGCATTGCTAGATCCGTTCTAAATCTATCCCATTCAGCATGGTGATAGTGCCACACAACACGATGGACGGTATCCTCAATGTGAAGGCGGGCCTTCGTCTCCACAAGGACTGTGCGGTGGTCACTCCTACCAATACTGTCATGGACAGATGCATCTGTGGCAGGCAGATTGATGAGGACGAGGTCGAGTATGTTGTTCCCTCGTGTTGGTTCCCCCACCACCTGCCGCAGACCCAGTCTAGCAGCCATGTCCTTTAGGACTCGGCCAGCTCGGTCAGTAGTGGTGCTACCGAGCCACTCATGGTGATGGACATTGAATTCCCCCACTCAGAGTACATTTTGTGCCCTTGCCACCCTCAGTGCTCCCTCCAAGTGCTGTTCAACATGGGGGTGTACTGAGTCATCAGCTGAGGGAGAGCAGTAGGTGGTAATCAGTAGGAGGTTACCTTGCCCATATTTGACCTGATCCCATGAGATCTCATGAGGTCCGGAGTCGATGTTGAGGACTCCCAGGGCAACTCCCTCCCTACTGTATACCACTGTGCCACCACCTCTGCTGCATCTGTCCTGCCGGTGGGACAGGACGTACCCGGGGATGATGATGGCAGTGTCTGGGACTTTGTCTGTAAGGTATGATTCCGTGAGTACGACTATGTCAGGCTGTTGCTTGACTAGTCTGTGGGACAGCTCTCCCAACTTTGGCACAAGCCCCCAGATGTTAGTAAGGAGGACTTTGCAGGGTCGACAGGGCTGGGTTTGCCGTTGTCGTTTCCGGTGGCTAGGTCGATGCCGGGTGGTCCGTCCAGTTTCATTCCTTTTTATAGACTTTGTAGCGGTTCGTTACAACTGAGTGGCTTGCTGGACCATTTCAGAGGGCATCTAAGACGTAACCACATTGCTGTGGGTCTGGAGTCACATATAGGCCAGACCAGGTAAGGACATCAGATTTCCTTCCCTAAAGGACATTAGTGAACCAGATGGGTTTTTACAACAATCGACAATGGTTTCATGGCCATCATTAGACTAGTTTTAATACCAGATTTTTTTTATTACTTTCAAATTCCACCTTCTGCTGTGGTGGGATTCGAACCCATGTATCCAGAGGAATACCCTGGGTCTCTGGTTACTAGTCCAGTGTGGATATAACATTGGCTAATGAAGAGTAAACAGAGAGAAGTGGTGAAAAGTTGTTGTTCAGACTCGATGGCAGTATTCAGTGGTGTTCCTCAGCTGGGCTATGAAGTGGCAGATGGAGTTCAACCTGGAAAAGTGTGAAGTGATTCATTTTGGAAGGTTGAATTTGAATGCGGAATACAGGCTTAAAGACAGGATTCTTGGTAGCGTGGAGGAACAGAGGGATCTTGGGTTCCATGTCCATAGATCGCTCAAAGTTGCCACCCAAGTTGATCGGGTTGTTAAGAAGGCATATGGGGTGTTGGCTTTCATTAACAGGGGGATTGCGTTTAAGAGCCGCGAGGTTATGCTGCATCTCTGTAAGGTTCAACCACACTTGGAATATTGTGTTCCGTTCTGCTCGCCTCATTATAGGAAGGATGTGGAAGCTTTAGAGAGTGTGCAGAGGAGAGTGCCAGGATGCTGCCTGGACTGGAGGGCATGTCCTACGAAGAAAGATTGAGGGAGCTAGGGCTTTTGTCATTGGAGCGAGGAAGGATGAGAGGTGACTTGATAGAGATGATGAGAGGCATAGATCGAGTGGATAGTCAGAGACTTTTTTCCCAGGGTGGAAAGGGCTATCACCAGGGGGCATAATCTTAAGATGATTGGAGGAAGGTTTCAGGGAGATGTCAGAGGTAGGCTCTTTACACAGAGAGTGGTGGGTGCGTGGAATGTGCTGCCAGCGGTGGTAGTAGAAGCAGATACGTTAGGGGCATTTAAGCGACTCTTGGATAGGTACATGGATGATAGTAGAATGAAGGGTAGGTAGTTAGTTTGATCTTAGAGTAGGTTAAAGGTTCGGCACAACATTGTGGGCTGAAGGGCCTGGACTGTGCTGTACTGTTCTATGTTCTATGTTCTATGTTCTATGTTCGGTATTGGGACCACTGCTCTCTTTGCGCTTGGAAAACCCAGGGTGGGGATGGCAGAGCCCCCTCCTCCTCCCTCTTTACTGAGCTTCCCCTCTCTGCAGCCTCTGCTCCATTTGTTGGTCATGTTTCAGACCCAGAGACACTGTAACTGCAGTCCCATACCTTGACCAGAGTTGGGTCAAAAAATCCTCTGTCGTCCCTGAATATCTGCAGCAGTTCACAACACAACCTCCAGAAAACCATTCACAGCACCTCCACTAACTTTACAATAGCAGAAATAAGTCAAAAGCCCCTCACCTGTAAGTTGAGTGCAAACGTACACACATACGAATGAGGAGCAGAAGTAGGCCATTCGGCCCCTCGAGCCTGCTCTGAAATTCAATAATAACATGGCTGATCTGGTTGTGTTTTGAATTCTAACTCCCATCTTACCCTGATAACCTTTCATTCTCTTGACTAACAAGAATCTTTCTCCCTCCACTTTTAAAATATTTCATGACCCCATCTCCACCACCTTCTGTGGCAGAGAGTTCCAAAGTCAGACAAACCTCTGAGAGAAAAATGTTCTCCTCATCTCTGTCCTGAAGGGGCGACCCATAATTTCAAAACAGTGCCCCCAAGTTCTCGACTCACCCACAAGAGGAAACATCCTTTCCACATCCACCTTGTCAAGACCTTTCAGATTCTTGTAAACCTCAATCAAGTCTCCCCTCACTCTTCTAAACTCCAGTGAAAACAAGCCTGTCTGTCCAACCTTTCCTCATAAGACAACCCGCTCATTCCTACTATCACTCTAGTAAACTACCTCTGAACCGCCTCTAAAATATTCACATCCTCCCTTAAATAAGGAGACCAAAATTCTGGACGTTATTCGAGATGTGGTCTCACCAATGCCCTGTATAACTGAAGCATCACATGCTGACTTTTATTTTCAATTCCTCTTGTAATGAAGGATAGCATTCCATTCGCCTTCTTTATTACTTGCTGTACCTACCTACTAACTGTTTGTGACTCATGCATTAGAACACCTAGATCCCGAAGCACCTCGGAATTTTGCAGCGTCCTACCAAAGTGAACAACTTCACATTTTCCCACATTATACTCCATCTGTGAGATTGTTTTCCCACTCATGCAACCTATCTTTATCGGTCTGCAACCTCCTTATGTCCTCTTCACAACATACTTTCCCATCTATCTTTGTGCCACCTGCAAATGTAGCTACCATGCCATCGCTTCCCTCATCTAAGTCATTAATATAAATTGTAAAAAGTTGAGGCCCCAGCACAGACCCCTGATGGACTCCACTTGTCACATCCTGCTAATCTGAAAATGACCCATTTATGCAGACCCTCTGTTTTCTGCAACTGGCTAATCTTCGATCCAAGTTAATATGTTACCCCCTACACATGAGCTCCTACTTTGCACAATCACCTTTTATGTGACATCTAGTCTAATGCCTTCTGGAAATCCAAGCGCAGTCGGTCAAAGGGCTCCCCTTTATCCATATTGCATGTTACTCCTTCAAAGAACTTCAACAAATTAGTTCAGGATGATTTCCCTTTCACAAAACCATGCTGTCTATTCGCGATTACCTTGAGTTTTTCTTCAGTGCCCAGCGAAAGCCTCCTTAATGATCGATTCTAACACCTTCCCCATAACAGATGTCAAGCTAACTAACATATAGTTGCCTGTTTTCTGCCTCCCCCTCTTCTTGAATAGAGGGGTTATATTTGCTACTTTCCAGTCAGATGGAATCTTTCCAGAGTCTAGCCAATTTTGAAAAAATAACACCCACACATCTACTACCTCATTAGCCACATCTTTTAAGACCGTAGGATGAAGTCCATCAGGACCCGGGGACTTGTCAGCCCGCAACTCCATAAGTTTGCTCAGTAAAACTTCCCTGGTGATTGTATTTTCACCAAGGTCCTCTCTTCCTTCCACCTCCTGACTTACAGCTATTACTGGCATGTTTCGTGCATCCTCTATAGTGAAGACCGAAGCAAAGTATTTGTTCATTGCATCCACCGTTTCCTTATTATCTACTACTTACTTTGCATTCTTACTGTCCAGAGGAGGAACACTCTCTTTACTTATTCTTGTCCTTTTTAAATACCTGTAGAAACTCTTGCTATCCATTTTTACATTTCTAGCTAGCTTCCTCTCATACTCTAATGTCTTTCTCCTGATTAACCCTTCAGTCATTGTCTGCTGTTCTTTATATTCTGACCAATCATTAGAACTGCCACTCATTTCTGCACAATGATATGCCTTTAACTTCAGTGTCATGTTTTCCTTAACTTCGTTAGTTAACCGCAGACGGTGGGTCCTTCCCCTTATAGTAGGAATATACTTATTCTGGAGTATTTTGAAATATCCCCATAAATTTCTGCCACTGCTTCTCTAATTATCTACCTCCAAGCCTAGTAACCCAGTTCACTTCAGCTAGCTCAGTTTTCATGCCCAAATACTTTCCCTTATTCAAGTTTAAAATACTAGTCTGAGACCCACTCTTCTCACTTTCAAACTGGATGTAAAATTCAGTCACAGTGTGGTCGCTGCTACCTAGAGGTGCCTTTACTCTGAGGTCATTAATTAATCCTGTCACATTACACCTTATCAAAACTAATTTAACCTGCTCTCTGATTGTGTCTAGAACATGGTGCTCTAAGAAACTATTCCTAAAACGTTCTATGCACTCCTCATCCAGGCTATTATTCCAAATATGATTTTTCCAGTTTATATGTAGATTAAAATCATCCATGATTATTGCCGGACCTCTATCATAAGCAAACGATATTTCTTCTTGTATAATATGTTTTATATTGCGATTTCTGTTAGGAGACCTGTAGACCACTCCCACTGGGCACTTCTTTCCCCTGCTAATCCTCATCTCCACCCAAACCGATTCGACACCCTGATATCCTGTACCAAGTTGATCTCGAACTAATGCACCAATACCATCCTTGATTAACAGTGCTACCCCTCCACCTTTACCTAGCTTCCTATTCTTCTTGAATGTCATATACCCCTCAATATTCTGGACCAGGATGCCTGGTCCTTTTAAAAAACACTAGAAGGGTTTATTCATGCTTCTGAATGTATCTTCAGCTGTGAGTGAGTAACACAGGCGGTCAGTGGTCATGCACAGACCAAGTTTCAAAGGCGTACATCAAAGCTGCTGGAATGGGACATTGACGTCACTTCAAACCCCTCCTCAGACTAACAGCAAATGCACAGTATACACAGGCTCCACCCCTGCACAGCATGGGGCACTGTGCTGGCCATACTAGAAGTGGTCACCTGTTCCATTCACATCATTTTACAGATCCAGGTTTCTGTAATATTGGCACCAGTGGTGCCATAGAGTAAAAAGCATAGCCGGAGGAGACAGGGAGGGGAAAGCAAATCACTTTCAAAAGGGAATTGGAAAAAAAGCCTCAAAGGCATAACATTACAAAGATATGAGACTGGAGAGGGGAATGGGATTAATTGGAGGGGTGAGGCCATGGAGAGATTCAAACACAAGAATGAGAAGATAAAAATTAAGGTGCTGCCAGACCAGGAAGAAACGTAGATCAGTGAGCACAGGGGTGATGGGTGATCGGGATTTGCTGTGAGTTTGGATACAGGCAGCAGAGTTCTGGAAGGGCTGTGGTTTATGGAGGTTTATAACTGGGAGGGTGTCAAGGATAGAATTGGAATAGTCAAGTGTGGATTTAAGAAAGGCATAGATGAGTACTATTCAGCAGATGGGCTGAGGCAGAGGTGGAGACGGGTGATATTACAGAGGTGGTTGTAGGCAGGGTGGGTGATGGAGAGAATGTGGAGATGAACTCAGCTCAGAGTCAACTGGATGCCAGAGGTCGCAAACAGTCTAGTTCAGCCTCAGACATTGGTCAGCGAGGGAATGCAGATGTTGGATAGGGAATGGAGTTTGTGACAGTGACTGAATGCAATGTCTTTGGTCTTCCCAAGACTTACATGACAAGACATTAAATCAGTGAAATATGATTTATAGTTCTAAACGTTGGATAAAGAGATTTACCAGGGACACCAACAATAGCGAGGATGGGATAATAAATCGTTTGAATCATCTTCAGTGCATAATAGATCCGATCATCTAATGTTAGCCAAAAATAATCTGCAGTAACGAGGCCAAACCAAGAGGAGAAACTCCTGCTTCCCATTGTAGTCACATCCCAATCTACTGTTCTCAGATTCTGACCCATTGTCATAACATTCCAATCTAATGTTCTCAGATTCTGATCTACCCTCTCTCTCTCTCTCGAACTGCTGATCCTGAAAGTGCCGGAAAGCTGCTGGGAATAACACATTGACAGGAGTCCTGTATTAATAGAAGCTGGAAACCCTCCAGTGACAAATGTGGGGTCCATGGTGACTGACATTAGTAACAGTAACTGAACAAACAATTTCAGATAACCCCTTTCAATCCACCAATTTTTGCCCTGCCCTGCCTGCAGCAGTAGTAGACTCGCCAACTTTAAGGGCATTTAAGTGGTCATTGGATAGACATATGGATGAAAATGGAATAGTGTAGGTCAGATGGTTTCACAGGTCGGCGCAACATCGAGGGCTGAAGGGCCTGTACTGCGCTGTAATGTTCTAATTCTAATTCTAATAAAGTAGAACATGTCTGAATTGGATGTGTGGGGGGTGCTCAGGGAAGGAACTGGCCAGAATCTTCCAACCCTCCTTGGGTATGAGACTGGTGCCAGAGACAGGAGGGTTCTAAATGTTACACTCTGTTTTAAAAAAGGAGAGATGCGGTAAACCGTGTAATTACTGACCAGTCAGTCT
Organism: Heterodontus francisci; assembly: GCF_036365525.1. Taxonomy (NCBI): domain Eukaryota; kingdom Metazoa; phylum Chordata; class Chondrichthyes; order Heterodontiformes; family Heterodontidae; genus Heterodontus; species Heterodontus francisci. The sequence goes on from NW_027141885.1 coordinate 370,644, forward strand.
AACGTCGCTGGTGGGAAATTTCTGGAGTTCACAGCCCAGGACAAAAGCATTCGTTGCTTGAAAAAAAAACACCGGACAATGAATGAACGGCAGCAGGGATATGGTAATGACAAATCATGTCTAGCAAAGCTCAACAACAGCAACTTACATTTCTTGGTCAAAGCAGAATGTCTTAAGTAGTGGTTTAAGGGAGGAAAGTGAGGCACAGAAGCAGTGACAGTGGTATAGTGACGATGTCACTGAACTAGAATCCCAGAGGTACAGGCTGATGCCCTCGGTTCAAATCCCACTATGGCAGCTGGTGGGAATTAAAATTCAATCAATTAATAATTTCAACTGAATGATAAAAATCTGGAAATGAAAGCTATTCTCAGTAATGGTGTCACAAATCTATCATTGACTTGTGTAAAAACCGATCAGATTTACTAATGTCCGCTAGGGAAGAAAATCTGCTGTCCTTACCTGATCTGGCCTACATCTGACTCCAGACCCACAGCAATGTGGTTGACTCTGAACTGCCTTGTGAAATGTCCAAACAAGTCACTCAATTGTCAGGGCGATTAGCGATGGGAACAAATGCTGGCCTTGCCAGCGAAGCCCACATCTCACACAATAATAACAAAAAGTGGTGTAGGGAGGGAATTCCAGAGCTTTGGGCCTCGGCAGCTGAAGACCTGGCTGGCAGTGGTGCAATGATGAAAATCAAGCATACACAAGAGCCCAGGATTAGAGGAGTGCAGATATCTTGGAGGGTTGTGGGGCTGGTAGAGATTACAGCAATAAGGACTGGTGAGAAAATGGAGAGAGTTGGAAACACGGTTGAGAATTTCAAAATCAAGACATGGCCTGACTGGAAGCTGATGTACGTCAGTGCTTGGGAACGGGACTTGGTGCGGGTTAACACAAGAGCAGCAGAGTTTGGATGACCTCAAGTTTACATAGAGTAGAATGTGTGAGACAAGCCACGAGTGTGTTAAAATCTGGAATAGAAAGCTAGTCTCAGTCATGGCGCCATGAAACTATTAGTGATTTTTTTATTGAATACCATCTGATTCACTAATGTCCTTTAGAGAATGAAATCTGCCGTCCTTTCCTGGTCTAGCCTACATGTGACTCCAGACTCACAGCAATGTCATTGACTCGCAACTGCCCTCTGAAAGGGCCTAGCATCTCACTCTGTTTCGGGATTTGAAAAGAAGGCTGAGCGTTTTACAATTGAGGAGTTGCTGGCCAGGATCCAATGTAGGTCAGTGAGTACAGAGGGTGATGGGTGAATAGGACTTGGTGTGAGTTAGGACATGGGCAGCAGTGATTTGGATCACCTCAAGTTTATGGAGGGCAGGATGTGGGAGAACAGCCAGGAGTGTGTTGGAATGGTGAAGTCTACAGGTAACACAGGCAAGGGGGGGGGGTGTTTTATCAGCAGAAGAGCTGAGAGACGGGCAAAGCTGGCTGAAGATACGGAGGTGGAAATAGGCTGTTTTAGTGATAGTGTGAATATTTAGCAGGAAGCTCATTGTCGGGTCAACTATGACATCACTTTGTGAACAGTTTGGTTTAGTCTCAAAGAGTTGGCAAGTAGAGGGATGGAGTCTGTTGCTAGGAAATGTTTGATGTGGGGTTTGAAAACAGTGGCTTCATTCTTCCTAATATTTAATTGGCATGGCAGATATGTAAGGTGATACTTTGTGGGAAGATTTTGTTGATATTATTTATTCATGGATTGTGGGTGTCGCTGGCTGGGCCAGCATTTATTGCCCATCCCTAATTGCCCTTGAGAAGGTGATGGTGAGCTGCATGTGGATGAATGAGGAGAGATAATACAAGGTAAATGACACAACTTTAAAGGTGGTGAGAATAACAGAGAGACATGGGGTGTTTGTGTACAATCTTTGACGTTAGCTGGACAGGTTAACAAACAGTTAACGAAGCAAATAGATTCCTAGGCTTTATTAATACAGACACAGAGTAGAACAGTCAGGATGTTATGTTACACCTATAGAAAAGACGAGTCCGGCTCCACCTGAAGTATTGTGTCCAATATGGGAACCACACTTTAGGAAGGACAAGAAACGTTTGGAGAGGAGACAGAAGAGTTTTACTGGAACATTTCCAGGGATGAGGGATTACAGTTATGTAGCTGGGATTGTTTACCTCAGAGCAGGGAAATTTAAAAGAAGATCTGATAGAGATGTTTAACATTATGAAGGATTTAGATAAATTAAATAAAGTGAAACCGTTTCCAATGTGTGAGGGGCCATTAACCAGAGGACACAGATTTACGGTGATTGGAAAAAAGAAGCAGAGGTGACACGAGGATTTTTTTTAGACAATGGGTGTTTGGGGATTTGCAATGTATTGTTTGATAGGCTGAAGGAAACAGGTTCAACAGTAGATTCCAAAAGGGAAATGCATAAATATCTTAAGGAGAATAAAAGGAAGGATCTGGGAAAGAGCCAGGGTGTGGGACGAACTGGAAGCTTTTCAAAAGGGCGAGCACAGAATAAATGGACCAAATGGCCTCATTCAATGCAATGCTATTCTGTGTTTCTGTGATTGCTCCTGCCTGCATTTTCTCAATACCCCTATCTTTTCAACATGCGTTTGATAAAGTACCACATAACAGCAGTGTTACCAAATTAGAAACACTTGGGATTAAAGGACCAATGTCAGCCGTGGCTCAGTTTGTAGCTCTCTCACCTTTCAGTCACAAGCTTCTAGGATCAAGGGTCACTGCAGGACTTGATGACAAGAATCAAGGCTGACACTGCAATGCAGTACTGAGGGAGTGTCGCACTGTCAGAGGTGCCGTCTTTCAAATGAAACGTTAAACCAAGGCCACATCTGCCCTCTCAGATGGATGTTAAATATCCCATCGCACTATGTAGAAGCAGAGCAGGGGAATTATTCCCGCTGTCCTGGTCAATATTTATCCTTCAATCAACATCACAAAAACAGATCTGATCATTATCACATTGCTTCCCCTCTCGGCAGCCTCTGCTCCATTTGTTGGTCATGTTACTGACCCAGAGACACTGTAACTACAGTCCCCCTATATCGTCCACATTTGGGTCACCAAATCCTCTGTCCTCCCTGAATATCTGCAGCAGCTCACAACAAAACCTCCAGAAAACCATCCACAGCACCTCCACTAACTTTACAATAGCAGAAGTCAGTCAAAAGTCCCTCACCTGTCAGTTGGATGCCTGGTCCTTTTAAATAACACTAAATGGGGTTCCTCGTGCTGCTGAATGTATGTTCAGCTGAGAGTGACTAACACAGGCGGTCAATGAACATGCACAGAACAAGTTTCAAAGACGTACAACAAAGCTGCTGGAATGGCTGATTGACACCATATTAAGACCCCTCCTCACGCTACAGACACACACACGTTGCACCCACGCTAGCACCCCGGCCAGCCTGGGTGTCCTGTACAATGTGCTGGATGTGACCGGCTGTGCAGCTCACACCATTTTATGGATCCAAACTTCCACAGCATCAGTGGAGCTGGACAGATGAAATGTGTGGTCAGGGAGAGAAACAGAGGGAAATAAACTCACTTTAAAAAGGGAATTAGCAAAACACTTTAAGATAAACAAGCTTCAGGAATATTGGAAATGGGCAGGGGATTAGGATAATCAGAGGGGTGATGCCATGGAGGGATTTGATCATATGAGTGAGAATATTAAATTTGAGGTGTTACTGGACCAAGAGCCAATGTAGGTCAGTGAGCACAAGGATGTTGGGTGAACAGAATTTAGTGTAAATTAGAAGATGGCAGCAGAGTTTTAAATGACCACAAGGTTACAGTGAGTAGAATGTGGGAGACCAGCCAAGAGTGTGTTAGAATAGTCAAGCCTCGATGTAACAAAGGCATGGATGAGGGTTTCAGCAGCAGATGAGCTGATGTGACCTCTCTCTTTCCCTCACTCTCTATCTTTTTCTGTTTCTCTCTCTGTCGCCCTCACTTGTTCTGCCCCCCTCCCCCCACCCCCCGCCCTTAGGATCTTATATGTCGCCTTTTACACTTCTAAACTCCAGCTGATGTACGCCTAGCCTCTGCAGCCTTTCCTCATAAGACAGCACACCCATTCCAGGTATTAGTCTAGAAATCCTTCTCTGAACTGCGTCCAACGCATTTACATCCTTCCTTAAATAAGGTGGCCAGTACTGTACACAATACTTCAGATGCAGTTTCATCAATGCCTGTACAACTGAAGCATAGCCTCTCTACCTTTGCATTCAACTGCTCTCCCAATAAGCAGTTCTATTAGCTTTCCTAAACACTTGCTGAACCTTCATGCTAACATTTGTGATTCACGAACTAGGACACCCAGATCCCTTTGCATCCCAGAGCTTTGCAGTCTCTCACCATTCAGATATTGTGTTTATTTCTTTTTAATTCTTCCTGCCAATATGGGCAATTTCACATTTCCCCCTATTATACCCCATTTGTCATATCTTTTCCCCCTCACTTAACCTATCTATATCCCTTTTTAGCCACCTTATGTCCTCTGCACAGCGTACTTTCCGACCTATCTTTGTGTCATCAGCAAATTTAGCACCCATACCTTTGGACCCTTCATCCAAGTCATTTATATAAATTGTAAACGGTTGAGGTCGCAGCACTGATCCCTGTGGCAACCACTCGTTACATCTTGCCAACCAGACAATTACCAATCTATGCCTACTGTCTGTTTCCTGTTAGCTAGCCTATCTTCTATCCATGCCAATATGTCACCCCCTATACCATGGACTTTTATATTCCACAATAACCTTTGATGTGGCACATTACCAAATACCTTCTGGTAATCTAAGTACAGTACATCCACCGGCTCCCCTTTATCCACGGCACATGTTATTTCTTCAAAGACCGCTAATAAATTGGTTAAACATGATTTTCCTTTCACAAAACCATGTTGATTCTGCCTGAACACGTTGAATTTCTGTACGTGCCCTGCTATAACATATTTGATGCTAGCTTCCAACAATTAATCCGGAGCCAGAAATACTTTTTCACCTGTTACAGGTCATATGTCTACTGTTTCTAATTAGATTATGCCCTGTATTTGAACTGTCATTACTTAATTAACTGCTTGTGAACCTTTTCCCTCCTTTTGGTTAATCTGTGACCGTTGATCAGATCTTACAGTGGTGTCGGAGAGGGATCACAGAGATCGGGATCATAGGCTTAGTTTACTTGGTTTGTGAGTAATGTCAAACTCAGTTGAGCGATCATTGCTGGGAATGTGTAGGAGCTTTGGAGACAGAGAGGGATTATAATCAGTCAAATGCCTGTGGTTATTGCGAAGTCTGGGTAAGAATTTGTGACAGAGAGCTGGAGAGAGAGAATGTACACTCAAAGACATGTGATCAGCATTGGGACTGGCTCAGAAATCTCAAAATTGATGTCTTAGGCAAATTTGGAGATTCTACTCTGCATTCCAATATCTAAGTCATTTATATATCGCAAAATGCAATGGTCCCAACACTGACATTTGGGGAACACCCACTGTCTACCATCCTCCACACTTAAAAACAACCATTTGTTACCACTCGCTGTTTTCTGTCCTTAATTCAATTTGACAATGATGCTCTTATTCCATGAGCCTCAATTTTGCTAACCAGCCTTTTACTTGGTACCTTATTAAACACATTCCTAAAATACATATACACAAAATCCACGGCATTCCCTTCATCAACCGTCTCTGTTACTTCATCAAAACCTTCAACTAAATGAGTGAAGTATAATCTGCCTTTACTGGAGTGTGTAAGAGATGGGTTTCTGGAGAAGTACATTGAAGAATTAACTAAGAATCGGGCTATTTTATGGAACGAGAAAGGGTTAGTTAATAACATTGCTGTAAATGGGCTTTTGCGAAATAATGGCTATATTATGATAAAATTTGACATTCCATTTGAATATGTTAATTTTGAAACTAGGGTGTTAAACCTGAACAAGGGAAACTATGAAGGTACGAGGGGCAAATTGGCAATTTAGTGTTGGTAAAGAGGTAGTACTTGAAAAGTTAACTGGATTGAAGGTTGATAAATCCCTGGACCAGATGAGCTACATCCCAGAGTGTTGAAGGAGGTGGCAATAGAGATGGTGGATGTATTGGTTGGTATCTTTCAAACTTCTATAGATTCTGGAAGAGATCCCAAAGACTGGAAAGTAGCAAATGTAACCCCACAATTTAAAAAGTGTGGGAGAGGGAGAATGAGAACTACAGACCTGTTAGTTTAACGTCAGTAATAGGAAAAATGTTCGAATCTATTGTAAAAGATGTGATAACTGGACACTTAGAAAATAATGGTAAAATTGGCGGAGTCAACGTAGATTTATGAAAGGGGTATCATGTGCAACAAACCTGTTGAAGTCTTTTGAGGATGTTACTTGCAGCATTACTAAAGGAGAACCAGTGGATGTGGCGTATTTGGATTGACAGAAGGCTTTTGATAAGGTCCCACACAGGAGGTTAGTAAACAAAATTACAACGCATGGGTTTGGGAGCAATATACTGGTATGGATTAAGAACTGGTTAACAGGAAGAAAAGAGAGAGTAGGAATAAACGGGTCATTCTCAGGATGGCAGGCTCTTACGAGTGGGAGTAACACAAGGATCAGCACAAGGGCCACAGCTGTTCACAATCTATATAAATGATTTGAATGTGGGGATCAAATGTAATTTTAAAAATTTGCTGATGCAACAAAACTAGGTGGGCAAGTAAGTTGTGAAGAGGATGCAAGGAGGCTTCAAGCGGATTTGGATAGGATAAATGAACGAACATGAACATGGCAGCTGGAATATCTTATGAATAAGTGTCAAGTGATCCACTCCGGTAAAACAGAGACAGAAAGACAGCATATTTTTTGACTGGGGAGAGGTTGGGAAGTGTTGATGTCCAAAGGGACGTGGGTGTCCTTGTTCATGAGTCACTAAAAGCTCGTGTGCAGGTGCACCAATCAGTTTGGAAGGCAAATGGTATGTTGGCTTCCATCTCAAGCGGTTTTTAGTACAGGAGTAATGATATCTGGCTGCAATTGTATACATCTTTGGTGAGACTGCACCTGGAATATTGCGCACAGTCTTGGTCTCCTTGTCTAAAGAAGGCCATGCAGGGAGTACAACTGATGTTCAGCAGACTATCCCTGGGATGGTAGGATTGTCTTATGAGGAGAGATTGAGAAAACTGGGCCTGTATTCTCTCGAGTTTCAAAAAATGTGAAGTGATCTCAGACAAAATTTTTACTGGGGGTGACGGGGTGGATGCAGATCGGATGTTTCCCCTGGGTGGTGAGTCTTGAACCAGGGGACATAATCTCAGAATAAGGGGTAAGCAATTTAAGACTGAGATGAAGAAGAATTTCTTCACTCAGAGGGAGGTTAATCTTTGGAATTCACCACCACAGAGGCTGTTGACGATCAACACTGAGCATGTTCAAGACAGAAATCAATGGATTTAGGGAGACAAATCACATCAAGGGATATAGGGATAGCACGGGAAAGTAGCGTTGAGGTAGATGATCAGACATGATCTAGAACAAAGAACAATGAAAATTACAGCACAGGAACAGGCCCTTCGGCCCTCCAAGCCTGCGCCGATCCAGATCCTCTACCTAAACATGTCGCCTATTTTCTTACTGTCTGTATCTCTTTGCTTCCTGCCCATTCATGTATCTGTCTAGATAAATCTTAAAAGACGCTATCGTGCCCGCGTCTACCACCTCCGCTGGCAACGCATTCCAGGCACCCACCTCCCTCTGCGTAAAGAACTTTCCACGCATATCCCCCCTAAACTTTTCCCCTCTCACTTTGAACTCGTGACCCCTAGTAATTGAATCCCCCACTCTGGGAAAAAGCTTCTTGCTATCCACCCTGTCGATACCTCTCATGATTTTGTACACCTCAATCAGTTCCCCCCTCAACCTCCGTCTTTCTAATGAAAATAATCCTAATCTGCTCAACCTCTCTTCATAGCTAGCGCCCTCCATACCAGGCAACATCCTGGTGAACCTCCTCTGCACCCTCTCCAAAGCATCCACATCCTTTTGGTAATGTGGCGACCAGAACTGCACGCAGTATTCCACATGTGGCCGAACCAAAGTCCTATACAACTGTAACATGACCTGCCAACCCTTGTACTCAATACCCCGTCCGATGAAGGAAAGCATGCCGTATGCCTTCTTCACCACTCTATTGACCTGCGTTGCCACCTTCAGGGAACAATGGATCTGAACACCCAAATCTCTCTGCGCATCAATTTTCCCCAGGACTTTTCCATTTACTGTATAATTCACTCTTGAATTGGATCTTCCAAAATGCATCACCTCGCATTTGCCCTGATTGAACTCCATCTGCCGTATTTCTGCCCAACTCTCCAATCTATTTATATTCTGCTGTATTCTCTGACAGTCCCCTTCACTATATGCTACTCCACCAATCGTAGTATCGTCTGAAAACTTACTAATCAGACCACCTATACTTTCCTCCAAATCATTTATGTATATCACAAACAACAGTGATCCCAGCACGGATCCCTGTGGAACACCACTGGTCACACGTCTCCATTTTGAGAAACTCCCTTCCACTGCTACTCTCTGTCTCCTGTTGCCCAGCCAGTTCTTTATCCATCTAGCTAGTACACCCTGGGCACCATGCACCTTCACTTTCTCCATCAGTCTACCATGGGGAACCTTATGAAACACCTTACTGAAGTCCATGTATATGACATCTACAGCCTTTCCCTCATCAATCAACTTTGTCACTTCCTCAAAGAATTCTATTAAGTTGGTAAGACATGACCTTCCCTGCACAAAACCATGTTGCCTATCACTGATAAGCCCATTTTCTTCCAAATGGGAATAGATCCTATCCCTCAGTATCTTCTCCAGCAGCTTCCCTACCACTGACGTCAGGCTCACCGGTCGATAATTACCTGGATTTTCCCTGCTACCCTTCTTAAACAAGGGGACAACATTAGCAATTCTCCAGTCCTCCGGGACATCACCCGTGTTTAAGGATTCTAATTGAATGATGGAGCAGGGTCGATGGGCTGAATGGCCTGCTCCTGCTCCTATGTTCCTTCAAACACGTGATTGTTTTCCTTCATTAACTCAAACCTCTCCAAGTTTCTGTTGATTTCTTCTCTAATTATTGTTTGTAAAACATTACTGATGTTCAACTAACTGGTCTGTAATTGCTAGGACTGTGCTCACATCATCATGAAGAAGATGCAGGTTTAAGGTAATTGGCAAAGAACCAGAGGCAAAATGAAGAGAATTTTCTTACACAGTGAGTTGCCAAAGTTAGAGCCCCCGGTTATCTAGAAACATACAGGGTAAGATAAATCAGATCAAAGAAAGCTTATGACAGGCACAAACAAATAATACTTCAGAAAGCTGAGAGGAGTAAAGAAAGTGCAGGGGTGAAGTAAAAAAACGAAATTAGAAAAGCAAAGAGAGGGCATGAAAAAATATTGGCAGGTAAAATCAAAGAAACCCCAAAGATGTTTTATCAGTACATTAAGAATAAAGGGATAACTATGGAAAGGGGAGGGCCTATCAGAGATGTAAAAGGTAGTTTGTGCATGGATGCAGAAGATGTTGGCAGGGTCCTTAATGGGTTTTATGTCTCTGTCTTCATAAAAGAGAGGGATGATGCAGACATTGTCGTTAACGAGGAGGATTGTGAAATATTAGATACAATCAGCATAATGAGAGAGGAAGTACTCGAGGGTTTGAAATCCTTGAACGTGGATAAATCGCCAGTGCCGGATGGATCGTAGCTCAGGCTGTTAAAGGAAGCGAGGGGGGAAATAGCAGATACTCTGAGGATCATCTTCACATTCTCACTAGATACAGGCGAGGCAGTAGACGATTGGAGGTCTGTGAACATAGTGCCAGTGTTTAAAAATGGTGCGAAGGTTAGGCCAAATAATTAGAGTCTGGTCAGTCTGACCTAAAGGCCTGTTACCCGACCCAAACCCGACGAGACCCGACGTAATATGTCGGGTTCGGGTCGCTCTTCCGGATCCGGCTTTCGGGCACGGTTTGGGTCGGACACACACAGTACTACCTTTTGATCGGCTGGGAGGAAAAGGGAAGTTGAGTAAGTAAGCATTATAGTTTGAAAAGTCATCCTCAGCTGAGAGTCCGAGATGTCAAGGAGGGAAACGTGCATCTGGACTCCACAGACTCTGAGTCTGCGCAGTGAGAAAGTGAGTGTTTCTATGATGTCACCGCGCTCATGCTGCAGCTTCCTTCCATTCCATCCAAAAGTGCTAAGTCCAGTGAGTGCAATATGGTCGGGTCAGGCTCGGGTCCGATGTTGTTCTGTCAGGATCGGTCGGGTTTTATTTCCAGACCCGAGCAGGCCTTTAGTTGGACATCGGTGGGCAAATTATTAGAATCAATTCTCAGAGCAACGATAAACTGTCACTTCCAAAGGCAAAGATTAATCAGGGATAGTCGGCATGGATTTGCTAAGGGAGGGTCTTGTCTTACTAATACAATTAAGTTTTTTGAGGAAGGAGCAAGAAGGATTGATAAAGGTAGTGCAGTGGATGTGGTCCACATGTATTTTAGTAAGGCGTTTGAAAAGGTCCCACATGGCAGACTGATCAGAACAGTGAAAGCTCATGAGATACAGGGGAATGTGGCAAGTTGCTTCCAAAATTGGATCAATGTCAGGAAACAAAGGGTAATGGTCGACAGATGTTTCTTGTGAATGGAAAGCGGTGTCTGGTGGCGTTCCCAGGTCTCAGTGTTGGGTCCCTTGCAATTTGTGATATATATTAATGCTTTGGACTTAAATGTGGGAGGCATGAGTGGAAATTTGCTGATGGCACAAAAATTGGTCATGTAGTTGATAGTGAAGAGGATAGCTGTGGACTCCAGAATGATATCAATGGTTAAATGGTTTGGTTGAGTGGGCGGAAAAGTGGCAAATGGAAGTCAATCTGGGGAACTGTGATGTAATGCAGTTGGGAAGGGCAAATAAAGCGAAGGAATACACAACAGACAGGAGGATATTGAAAGGGGTAGAAGATGTTAGAGACCTTGGAGTGTTTGTCCACAGTTCCTGGAAGGTGGCAAGACAGGTAGACAGAGTGCTGAAGAAGGCATATGGAATGCTTTCCTTTACTGGCCGATATATAGAATACAAAAGGAGGGATGTAATGCTGGAATTGTATAAAACACTGGTTAGGCCACAGCTGGAGTATTGTGTACAGTTCTGGTCACCACATGACAGGAAGGACATAATTGCTTTGGAGAGAGTACAGAGAAGATTTTCAAGAATGTTACCAGTGATGGAAAACTGCATCCATGATGAAAGATTGGATAGGCTAAGATTGTTTTCTTTAGAACAGAGGAGACTTAGGGGTGACTTGATTGAGGTGTACAAAATGATGAGGGGGCCCAGCTAGAGTAGCCAGGGAGCACCTGTTTCCCCGAGCGGGGAGGTCAATTACCAGAGGGCACAGATTTAATTGATTGGTAGATGGATCAGAGGGAACATGAGGAAAAACCTTTTCACCCAGAGGGTGGTGGGTGTCTGGAATTCACTGCCAGGACGGTGGTGGAGGCAAAAAACATCAATTATTTTAATAGGTACCTGGACCTACACCTGAAGTGCTGCAACTGGCAAGGCCATGGACCAGCGGCTGGAAGATGGGATTAGATTGGGCGGCTAGAGACACATTGGGCTGAATAGCCTCCTTTTGTGCGTTCACCCTTCCATGGATATTTGGTCCAATCTGTTGTGGGTGGGATCTGGAATTCACTGCCTGAAAACATGGTGGAAGCAGATTCAATACTATCTTTCAAAAGGGAATTTAACAAAAACTTGACAAGGAAAAAAAAACAATCGGAGTCTGGGGAAAGAGGAGGGAGAGGAACTAATTAGATATCTCTTTCTAAGGGACAGCACTGACCGAATAGCCTCTTTATGTGCTGCATCAATCTCTGATTATATGAACAAGAGACACAGAGAGAGATGGAGAAAGGGTGAAAGAAGGGAAGAAAAATAGAGACAGAGTGAAAGTGAAGCTTGTACCAGTTTTCAGGGGTAGGGATTGTGATTCGTGATCTGCCCGTGCCCATTCCTGTTGAGGCAGGTGACACACAAACTTCCTGCTGCCTCCTCATTTCCATGAATTCTACATGCTGCCCAGGGTAACCCGCGCTGCTGTCTGTCTGCAAGCTTAACAGGGACCTAACTGTGTGTGAGGCTGGCACGTGCTTCAGCCAGGATTCAGCTCTTAAAGGTAGTCTGTCCCTCTTAAAGGGAATCTTTACTGAATCACAGGAGGCTGCTGCTGCTGACTGTGAATGCTGCAATTGGAGACAAGATAAATGTAATACTAGGACAGAGAGAGGTCTCTGCTGTTCACGGATGTGGTGTTGGAGGCCTTAGTCATGGAGGTTGACCAGAGGAGAGTGGCCATGTTTCTGTGGGGTGGGGCGGAGACCCTTAAGGAACGTCTTCCGAAGGGAATGGGAGCAGGTGTTCAGGGAGGTCAAATGCAAGAATCTGGCCCCGAGGACCTGGCAGCAGAGCCAGAAGAAGTTTCATGAGCTCACACGGGTGGTCAATGTCAGTGAATTCATCGCCACATGGCATCTCCTACCCCCAACATCACCAACCTCTCACACAGCTCAATGTACCACACCCCCATCACTTAGTTTCAAAGACGTATAGCAAAGCTGCTGGAATGGCTGATTGGTGTCAGATCAAATCCCTCTGCACACTACCAGCACATACTTGGTGAACAGGGACAAGAGCCCTGTTTAGCATGCAGCACTGAAAGTGACCGGCAGCTCAGCCCATACCATTTTATGGATCCACACTTCCATGGCATTGGGCCCAGTGACACTGCAGAGCTGAGAATACCTGCCAAAGACAGAAACAGAGGGAAAGAAGCCTTCTTTTAAATGGGAATTGAAGAAAAGACTTGAAGGCAGGAATATGGGAATGGACAGGGCAATGGGACTAATTGAGGGTGAGATTCAAACACAAGAATGAGAATATTAAATTTAAGTTGCTGCCGGTCCCGGAGCTAATGTAGATCAGTGAGCACAGGGGTGATGGGTGATCAGGATTTGGGGTGATGGGTGATCAGGATTTGGTGCGAATTAGTTTACAGGCAGCAGAGTTCTGGATGGGCAGTGGTTTATGGAGGTTTATAACTGGGAGGGTGACCAGGATAGAATTGGAATAGTCAAGTGTAGATTTAACAGATTTAAAGATTGGTGAAGACAAATGTAGGTCAGAAACAGGGGAATTAATTATGGGGAACAAAGAAATGGCTGACCAACTAAATGCATACTTTGGTTCTGTCTACACAAAGGAGAATACAAATATCATATCAGAAATGTTGGGGAACACGGGGTTTAGTGAGAGAGAGTAACTTAAGGAAATCTGTATTAGTAGAGAAATGGTGTTGGGGAAATTGATGATATTGAAGGCCGATAAATTCCCAGGGCCTGTTAATCTACATCTCAGAGTACTGAAGGAAGCGGTCCCAGAAATAATGGATGTATTGGTGGTCATCTTCCAAAATTCTATAGATTCTGGAACATTTCCTACAGATTGGAATGTAGCTAATGCAACCCCAGGGAGGTTGAGAGAAAGCAGGGAATTATAGACCAGTCAGCCTGACTGTGGAGAAATGTGAAGTGATTCATTTCGTAGGAAGGACATGGAGAGAAAATATAGAATAAAGGTTACAATTCTAAAAGGGGTTCTGGAGCAGAGGGACCTGGATGTATATGTGCATCGGTCATTGAAGGTGGCATGACAGGATCAGAGAGCAGTTAATAAAGCCTACAGTATCCTGTAGCATGGAATACAAGAGCAAGGAGGTTGTTTTGAACTTGTATAAGACACTAGTTCGGCCTCAGCTGCAGCGTTACGTCTAGTTCTGGGCACATTAGATAACATGGAAACATTGGAGAGTGTGAAAAAACATTCACAAGAATGGTTCCAGAGATGACGAATATCAGTATTGAAGATAGACTGGAGAAGTTGGAACATTTTCCTTGCAGAGGAGAAGGCTGAGAGGAAATTTGAAAAAGGTCTGCAAAATTATGAGGTGTCTGGACAGAGTGGAAAGGGAAAAACTGTTCCCATTCCTGAAAGGATCGAAAGCGAGAGGACAAAGAATTAAAGTAATTGGTAAAAGCAGCAGAAGTGACATGAGGAAAACATTTTCATACAGCGAGTGTTAAGGTCTGGAATGCACTGCCTGAGAGTGTGGTGGAGGCAGATTCAATCGAGGCATTCAGGAGGAAATTGGATAGTTATCTGAAAAGGAAGATTGTACAGAGTTACAGGGAGAAGGCAAGGGAGTAGCACTAGATAAATTGCTCTTTCGGAGAGCCAGTGCAGACTCGATGGACAGAATGGCCACCTTCTGTGCTGTAACAATTCTGTGACTCTGTGGCATTCGACCACAAAATAAGCTTCCAACCTCATATTCGTGCCATCACTATGACCACCTATTCCCACCTCAATAAGATCGCCCAACTTCACTCCTGTCTCAACTCATCTGCTGCTGAAGCTCTCATTCATGTTTTCATTACCTGTAGACTAGACTATTCCAAGTCATTCTCCCACATTCTACTATCTGTAAACTTGAGGTAATCTAAAACTCTGCTGCCTGTGTCTTAACTCACAACAAGTCCCATTCCCCGATCACTGACCTACATCAGCTTACTGTCAAACAATGCCTTTATTTTAAAATTCTCAATCATATTTTCAAATCCGTCCATGGTCTCACCCCTCACTATCTCTGTAATCTCCTCCTGCCCGACAACCCTCTGAGATATCTCTACTCCACTAATTCTGGCCTCTTGTGCATTCCTGATATTAATTACTCCCCCATTTCTGGCCGCACCTTTAGTTGCCTCGGTCCCGAGCTCTGGAATATCCTCCCTACACAGCTCCACCTCTCCACCTCACTTTTATCCTTTAAGACAGTCCTTTAAATCTTACCTCTTTGACCAAGCTTTTGGTCTCCTAACCTAATATCTACATTTGTGGTTCAGTGTTATACTTTGTTTCATAATGCTGCTGTGAAGTACCTTGGGATAAGTTCTTGTTGAAGTTTTCCAGACATGATTTTTCATTAGTATATCTGTGCTGCTTGAAATTAATTATGCTGTGCTTTTCCAACCAACGAATATTTCTGTCCTGGGTTGTGAAATTTCCCCACCACTGACGTCAGATGGACTGGACAGTACAGGGTTTGCTCCATCTCTCCATTTGTAACCAGGGTGTAACATTTACAACCCTCCAGTCCTCTGTCACACTCCCATATCCAAGGAGAAGTGAAAGATTCTGTCAAGTGCCTCTACTATTTCCACCATTCCTTCCCTCAGCAATCCTTATACATCCCATCCAGACTGGGTAAATGTTCTATTTTATTGTGGTACAAAAAGAGTTGGATTGAAAGGGGTTAACTGAACCTGTTTGTTCAGTGACTGTAATTAATGTCAGTCTCCATGGACTCTAATTGTGTCACTGGAGGGTTTCCCGCTGCTATTAATAAGGGACTGCTTTCAATGCGTTATCACATAGTGTTAGCGGGAGCATCAGACCTGGCACTAACAGGGATCAGCAGCTCCAGAGAGAGGGAGAGGATAGATCAGAATCTGAGAGCAATAGATTGAAATGCTCCAACAATGGATCAGAATCTGAGAACAATTGACCGGAATGTTACAACAATGGGTCAGAATATGAGGACAATAGATTGGAATGTTACAACAATGGGTCAGAATATGAGGACAATAGATTGGAATGTTACAACAATGGGTCAGAATATGAGAACAATAGATTGGAATGTTACAACAATGGTTCAGAATTTGAGAACAATAGACTGGAATGTTACAACAATGGGCAGGAGTTTTATTTGGGAGTATGACCGTCTTTCTGCCAATTATGATCGGTTCCCATTAGAGTATCGGATCTATCGCGCATTGAAGATTATGCAACACATTTACTATCCCATCCTTGCTATTATCAGTGTCCCTGGTAAGTCTCTCTATCTAGCGATGAATGTTATCAACCAAGTTTAGCAACTTTGTCATTTACTCTGCCCTCCTTGTTACTTTTGTTATCCCTGACAAAACTCTATCTCCAGCGATGAGCTCTATAAACTATTGCTACTTGTATTAGAGTTCATGGAATTTACTCTACCGTGTTTTCAGCTGTTGCTTCCCCTGCTAAGTCCCTATTTCCCGCTATGTGATCTGTAAACCGCGTTTCACTGAAATAATGTTCTTACAATTTTAATTTTGGGAAGAGTGGAGCTCGTGCAATCGGTCTCCTTCGGAAATTCTGTCCATATCCATGAACCACGTACCCCTAACTGGCTAATGTCTGAGGTTGAACCAGACAGTTTGCATCCTATGCGTTCTATTTAACCCTGAGCTGCGTTCTGACCCCTTATTCTCTCCATCACCTGCCCTGCCTATTACCAGCTCTGTAATATCATCCGTCTGCCTCACCTCACCTGCTACATAAACCCTCATCTGTGCCCTTGTTAACATAGAAACATATAAAATAGGAGCAGGAGTAGGCCATTCGGCCCTTCGAGCCTCCCCCGCCATTCATTATGATCATGGCTGGTCGTCCAACTCAGCAACCTGTTTGCGCTTTCCCCCCTTATCCTTTGAACTCTTTCATCCTAAGAGCTATATCTAGCTCCTTCTTGAAAACATGCAATGTTTTGGCCTCAACTGCTTCCTGTGGCAGCGAATTCCACAGACTCATCACTCTCTGGGTGTAGAGATTTCGCATCTCAGTCCTAAAAGGTTTACCCTGTATCATTAGACTATGACCACTGGTTCTGGACGCCACCACCATCGGCGACATCCTTCCTGTATCTGTTCTGTCAAGTCCTGTTAGAATTTTATAGGTTCCTATGAGATTCCCCATCATTCTTCTGAATTACAGCGAACATAATCCTAACCGACTCAATCTCTCCTCATACGTCAGTCCCGCCATCCAGGGAATCAGTCTGCAAAACCTACAGCAAGAACATCCTTCCTTAGATAAGGAGACCAAAACTGCACACAATATTCCAGGTGTGGCCTCACCAAGGCCCTGTATAATTGCAACAAGACATCCCTGCTCCTGTACTCGAATCAGCTCGCTGTGAAGGCCAACATACCATTTACCTTCTTTACTGTCCTTTGCACCTGCATTCTTACCTTCAGTGACTGGTGTACGAGAACACCCAGCTCTCCTTGCATATTCCCCTCTCTCAGTTTATAGCCATTCAGATAATAATCTGCCTTCCTGCTTTTGCTGCCAAAGTGATTAACCTCACATTTATCCACATTGTACTGCATCTTCCATGCATTAGCCCACTCACTCAATTTGTTCCAAATCACCCTGAAGCCTCTCTGCATCCTCCTCACAACTCACCCTCCCACCCTGTTTTGTGTCATCTGCAAATTTGGAGATATTACATTAGTTCCCTCATCGAAATCAGTAAGATATATTGTGAATAGCTGGGGTCCTATCACCAATCCCTATGGTACCCCACTAGTGACTGCCTGCCATTCGGAATAAAATACCCATTTATTCCTACTCTTGGGTTTCCTGTCTGCCAACCAATTTTCTATCTATCACAATGCACTAGCACCAATCTCATGCGCTTTAATTTTACACACTAATCTGTTATGTGGGACTTTGTCGAAAGCCTTCTGAAAGTCCAAATAAACCACATCCACTGGCTGTCCCTCATCAACTCCACTAGTTACATCCTCGAAGAATTCTTGTAGATTTGTCAAGCGTGATATCCCTTTCGTAAATCCATGCTGACTCTGTCCGATTCTACCACTTTTCTACAAGTGCTCTGCTATAAAATCTTTGATAATGGACTCTAGAACAATGGAGAGGGTTGATGAGGGTGGTGTGATTTAAGTTATATTTATAGACTTTCAAAAGGTGTTTGATCAAGTTACATTCAATAGACTGATTCGGAAAACTGAACCCTATGCAGTGATTGATAAAACAATGGAGACGGTTGCTGAGGGAAGGAATGGTGGAAATAGCAGAGGCACTGGTCAGAATCTTCCAATCCTCCTTGGATATGGGAGTCATGACAGAGGACTGGAGGGCTGTAAATGTTACTCCCTGTTACAAAAGGAGAGATTAGATAAATCCCGTAACTACTGACCAGTCAGTCTAATGTCGGTGGTTGGAAATTACTAGAGGCCAGAACCCAGCACAAAAATATATCTTTCTTGGAAAAACATGGGATAATAAATAACAAACAGCACTGATAGTTTAATGGAAAATCATGTCTGATAATCTTGATCAAGTTCGTTGATGACATAACTGTGAGTGTTGATGAAGATAACATGTTTTGTGTTATGTGCACAGAATTTCAAAAGGCCGGTGATCAAATGACATTTCATAGACTTGTTATGAAAAATGGAAGACATGGATTAATGTGACAATGATAGTGTGGATATGATACTGACTCATGGACAGAAAGCAGAGAGAAGTGGTGAATAGACATTGTTCAGACTGGGGGAGGGGGAGTATGCAGTGCTGTTTCTCAGGAGTCAGTATGAGAACCAGTGCCGTTCCTGGCATATAGACAGATACATAACTGACACAAACGTATACGTAAAAAAAAAACATAATTTCAGCTCTTGCAGATGACATGAAACGCATATTTAAAGGTGGGAAAATGCAGACCAAAGATTTATCCAACGTCACAGACGTTTTTCTTTAAAATTTATTTATTCTGGACACTAATCCATCACACATTTATTTCTCACTCTAATTTATTTGTGTGTGATTCTCGTGTGAGTGTGTGCGTGAATGTGTTGCGTATATTTTTATCATTTTATTTAGATACAGCTTAGATTGTTAAGTATAATAAACTCACCTCTTGTTTAAACTCAAGAAAACCTGTCCTATTGGCTCTTTCACGATCACAATAAAGATAGAAGGTACAAAACTCACTGAGGTGGTCAGCACGTCCACTGCTAAAAAGGAATAAACTCTGTTGTGGTGAAATAAGATGTAAGAAAAGAGGGGAGCCTGGGACCCCTCCTCACCTGGCTGTCACTGAAATCTGGAGGTTCGAGTGATCGTAAACCAACAACAAATGAGAAATTGGAAGTAGGGAAAAACAATTGATCCTGAGAAAAACTTTTTTTTTAGAATTAGAATTAGAACATTACAGCGCAGTACAGGCCCTTCGGCCCTCGATGTTGCGCCGACCTGTGAAACCATCTGACCTACACTATTCCATTTTCATCCATATGTCTATCCAATGACCATTCAAATGCTACCTCTAACATCTGTCCTATATCTATCACCCCTCAACTTAAAGCAATGTCCCCTCGTGTTTGCCATCACTATCCGAGGAAAAAGACTCTCACTATCCACCCTATCTAACCCTCTGATTATCTTGTATGGCTCTATTAAGTCACCTCTCCTCCTCCTTCTCTCCAACGAAAACAACCTCAAGTCCCTCAGCCTTTCCTCGTAAGACCTTCCCTCCATACCAGGCAACATCCTAGTAAATCTCCTCTGCACCCTTTCCAAAGCTTCCACATCCTTCCAATAATGCGGAGACCAGAACAGCACGCAATACTCCAGGTGCGGTCTCACCAGAATTTTGTACAGCTGCAGCATGACCTCGTGACTCCGAAACTCGATCCCCCTACTAATAAAAGCTAATACACCATATGCCTTCTTAACAGCCCTATTAACCTGGGTAGCAGCTTTCAGGGATTTATGTACCTGGACACCAATATCTCCCTGTTCATCTACACTACCAAGAATCTTCCCATTAGCCCAGTACTCTGCATTCCTGTCACTCCTTCCAAAGTGAATCACCTCGCACTTTTCCACATTAAACTCCATTTGCCATCTCTCAGCCCAGCTCTGCAGCCTATCTATGTCCCTCTGTACCCTACAACATCCTTCGGCACTATCCACAACTCCACAGACCTTCGTGTCATCCGCAAATTTACTAACCCACCCTTCTACACCCTCTTCCAGGTCATTTATATAAATGACAAACAGCAGTGGCCCCAAAACAGGTCCTTGCGGTACACCACTAGTAACTAAACTCCAGGATGAACATTTGCCATCAACCACCACCCTCTGTCTTCTTTCAGCTAGCCAATTTCTGATCCAAAGCTCTAAATCACCTTCAACCCCATACTTCCGTATTTTCTGCAATAGCCTACCGTGGGGAACCTTATCAAACGCCTTACTGAAATCCATATACACCACATCCACTGCTTTACCCTCATCCACCAGTTTGGTCACCTTCTCGAAAAACTCAATAAGGTTTGTGAGGCACGACCTACCCTTCACAAAACCGTGCTGACTATCGCTAATGAACTTATTCTTTTCAAGATGATTATAACTCCTGTCTCTTATAACCTTTTCCAACATTTTACCCACAACCGAAGTAAGGCTCACAGGTCTATAATTACCAGGGCTGTCTCTACTCCCCTTCTTGAACAAGGGGACAACATTTGCTATCCTCCAGTCTTCCGGCACTATTCCTGTCGACAATGACGACATAAAGATCAAGGACAAAGGCTCTGCAATCTCCTCCCTGGCTTCCCAGAGAACCCTAGGATAAATCCCATCTGGCCCAGGGGACTTATCTATTTTCACACTTTCCAAAATTGCTAACACCTCCTCCTTGTGAACCTCAATCCCATCTAGCCGAGTAGTCTGAATCTGAGTATTCTACTCGACAACATTTTCTTTCTCTACTGTAAATACTGACGAAAGATATTCATTTAACGCTTCCCCTATCTCCTCTCATTCCGCACACAACTTCCCACTACTATCCTTGAGTGGCCCTAATCTAACTCTAGTCATTCTTTTATTCCTGATATACCTATAGAAAGCCTTAGGGTTTTCCTTGATCCTATCCGCCAATGACTTCTCGTGTCCTCTCCTTGCTCTTCTTCGCTCTCCCTTTAGATCCTTCCTGGCTGGCTTGTAACTCTCAAGCGCCCTAACTGAGCCTTCACGTCTCATCCGAACATAAGCCTTCTTCTTCCTTTTGACAAGCGTCTTCAACTTCTTTAGTAAACCACGGCTCCCTCGCTCGACAACTTCCTCCCTGCCTCACAGGTACATACTTATCAAGGACACGCAGTAGCTGCTCCTTGAATAAGCTCCACATTTCGATTGTGCCCATCCCCTGCAGTTTCCTTCCCCATCCTACGCATCCTAAATCTTGCCTAATCGCATCATAATTTCCTTTCCCCCCGCTATAATTCTTGCCCTGCGGTATATACCTGTCCCTGCCCATCGCTAAGGTGAACCTAACCGAATTGTGATCACTATCACCAAAGTGCTGACCTGCATCTAAATCTAACACCTGGCCGGGTTCATTACCCAGTACCAAATCCAATGTGGCATCGCCCCTGGTTGGCCTGTCTACATGCTGTGTCAGAAAACCCTCCTGCACACACTGGACAAAAACAGACCCATCTAAAGTACTCGAACTATAGTATTTCCAGTCAATATTTGGAAAGTTAAAGTCCCCCATAACCACTACCCTGTTACTCTCGCTCCTGTCAAGAATCATCTTCGCTATCCTTTCCTCGACATCTCTGGAACTATTCGGAGGTCTATAGAAGACCGGTGACCTCTCCTCTCCTGTTTCTAACCTCGGCCCATACTACCTCAGTAGACGAGTCCTCAAACGTCCTTTCTGCCGCTGTAATACTCTCCTTGATTAACAATGCCACACCCCCTCCTCTTTTGCAATCTTTTCTGTTTTAACTGAAACATCTAAATCCCGGAACCTGCAACATCCATTCCTGCCCCTGCTCTACCCATGTCTCCGAAATGGCCACAACATCGAAATCCCAGGTACCAACCCATTCTGCAAGCTCACACACCTTATTCCGGATGCTCCTGGCGTTGAAGTAGACACACTTTAAACCAAGTTCTTGCTTGCCAGTGCCCTCTTGCGTCCTTGTAACCTTATCCCTGACTTCACTACTCTCAGCATCCTGTACACTGGAACTACAACTTAGTTTCCCATTCCCCTGCTGAATTAGTTTAAACCCCCCCGAAGAGCACGAGCAAACCTCCCCCCACAGAATATTGGTACCCCCCTGGTTCAGGTGACGACCATCCTGTTTGTAGAGGTCCCACCTACCCCAGAATGAGCCCCATTGTCTCAGCTTCCACAGCAGCACAGACGGCAGACACCCAGTGTCTCAGTGATCCGGTGGATTACATGGATTGCTGAGGTATCATCAAGTGGGATTTACAGTGGATCCGTGGAGCATGAACCTGCTTTCCTCTCTCAGGATGACAGTATTTGTTCTCCCTTCACTGTCACTCCACCAATGTCCTTGCTGTTACTCATCAGCCAGCCCAGGCTGCTGCTGCCCATATCGAGGTGGTGCAGTCTGAATCCGAGCTCTCAGTGCCCAGAGCCGCTCGAGGACGTCCTCCAAGGCAATCTGCAGTCACCCCCCAGTGAAAGTCAGCAGCCTTTCACCAGCCATGCTGCAGTCACTAGAGAAACATTGTGTAGGAGCACAAGGCAGGTCGAGGGAACTCACAAGACAGGCACCAAGGGAATACACAAGTGTGAATAGTTCAGTTTTGTTTGTTTAATTGGTGATGGATAGAGATGTTAATGAAAAGGTTTTTGTTGGTGGCTTTTATTGCAGGATGGTGACCAAGGGGACGCTGTCACGGGGCGTTCAGATGGGTGTAATGGTGGAGAATGGGGGGGATACATGGTGGGACAGGGAAGTTGTCCTGTGGTATCTGGAATCTTGGCAGGGACTCTCCGACAGCCTGTCCGTGTCAAAGGCAACCAGGAGATATCCTCCCTGCCTACTCCTCTTCCTCCTGAGGCAGCCTCCGGATTCCCGGTGCCATTGACTGTGTCCTCATGATGGTGATGATATGAAGGGTGCAGCAGAACACCATGAACTTGGACACCTGCTCCAGTGTGTACTGGAAGGCTCCCCCCGAGCGGTTCAGACATTGTAAGAATTGCTTCATCACACCGATGGTCTGTTCCACTGTGTTCCTGCTGGAGTGTTTGTTTGACTGGCAGTGGAAAGTGGGTTTGGGGGTGTAGGAGGTATAGCCATGTCTGGGGTGTTGGGGGTGGGGGGGGGGTCCATTGTCTCTGAGGAACCGCATTCCGGTTTTCCATGGAGCTCTGAAATATTGGGACTGGCTGACTGTTTCAGAATGAAGGTATCCTGGCTGGTACCAGGATCGTGGACATTCACCAACATGATGTACTGGGCATGCTCACACACCAACTGCACATTAATGTAGTGAGAGTTCCTCCAGTTCCTGTATCTCTCCCCGTTGTCAAGGGGACCCCGCAGAGCCACCTACATCATCACGAATCCCGATATCCTGACAAAGCCACAGGACCTTTCATCCTGCTTCTCTCTGCTGAGGATTGGACACAGGGCAGTCTTTGAGGTGAACAGGGGTAGACACTGAATGAGGGTCCACTGATACACCACAAGCCTGAGGATTGGACACCGGGCAGTCTTTATAGATCCAATAGTTGGATACAGAGACTTACCAGGTACACCAATAATAGCGAGGATGGGATCGTAAATCGTTTCAATCATCTTCAGTGCAAAATAGATCCGCCATTCTAATGTTATCCAAAAATAATCTGCAGTAATTTCGCCAATAGGAGAAACTCCTGCTGCCCATTGTTGTAACATTCCAATCTATTGTTCTCAGATTCTGACCCATTGTTGTAAGATTCCAATTCATTGTTATCAGATTCTGATCTATCCTCTCCATCTCACTGCAGCCACGGATCCCTGTTCGTATCAGGGTTGATGCTCCAACTGAAACTATGGGATAGCACTTTGAATGGAGCCCATTATTAATAGAAGAGGGAAACCCTCCAGTGATGCAATTAGTGTCCATAGTGACTGACATTAATTACAGTCACTGAACAAACAGGTTCAGTCAACCCCTTTCAATCCAACACTTTTTGTACCACAATAAAGTAAAAGATTGACCTGGTTTAGATAGGATATATGAGGTTTGTTGAGGGAAAGAATGGTGGACATAGCAGGGGCACTGGCCAGAATCTTACAATCCTCCTTAGATATGAAAGAGTTGTCAGAGGACTGGAAGGCTATAAATGTCACACCCTGTTTCCAAAAGGAGAGATTCGATAAACCCTGTAACTACCGACCAGTCAGTGTATGTTGGTGTTTGGTAATTTCTAGAGGCCGTAGCCCAGTGCAAATAGATATCTTGCTTGGGAAAACAGGGTATAATAAATAACACGTGCCAGTGAGGATAGAAACAGGAATATGGTGCAGTTAAACACGTGGCTGAACAGCTGGTGTAGAAGGGAGGGTTTCTGATATCGAGACGATTGGGATCTCTTCAGGGACAGATGGGACCTTTACAAGAAGGACGGGTTGCATCTAAACTGGAGGGGCACAAATATCCTGGCTGCGAGTTTTGCTAGCGTCACTCGGGAGGGTTTAAACTAGTGTGGCAGGGGGTGGGAAGCAGAGCAGAAGGACAGAAAGTGAAATAAATGATGGGGAACAAGTAAGTAAGGCCAGTAAGACGAAGAGGAAGAGCAGGCAGGGAGATGTTGCGGAGCACAGCGGGACTGGCGGTCTGAAGTACATTTGTTTCAATGCAAGAAGTATAACAGGTCAGGCAGATGAACTTAGAGCTTGGATTATTACTTGTAAATCTGATGTTGTTGCTATTACAGAGAATTGGTTGAGGGAAGGGCAGGATTGGCAGCTAAATGTTCCAGGCTTTAGAAGCGTCAGGCGGGATATACGGGGTGTAAAAGGGGTGGGTGAGTTGCATTACTGGTTAAGGAGAATATCACAGCTGTACTGCGGGAGGACACCTCGGAGGGGGCATGCTGCGAGGCAATTATGGGTGGAGCTCAGGAATAAAAAGGGTACAGTCACGATGTTGGAGGTTTACGACAGGCCTCCCAACAGCCAGTTGAAGGTAGAGGAGCAGATATGTAGACAGATTTTGGAAAGATGTAAAGGTAACAGGGTTGCAGTGGTGGGTGATTTTAACTTCCCCAATATTGACTGGGACTCACTTAGTGCTAGGGGCTTGGATGGGGCAGAATTTGTGAGGAGCATCCAGGAGGGCTTCTTGAAACAATACGTAGATAGTCCAACTAGGGATGGGGCCGTACTGGACCTGGTATTGTGGAATGAGCCCGGCCAGGTGGTCGAAGTTTCAGTCGGGGAGCATTTCCGGAACAGTGACCATAATTCCATAAGTTTTAAGGTACTTGTGGATCAGGATAAGAGTAGTCCTCGGGTGAAGGTGCTAAATTGGGGGAAGGCTAATTATATCAATATTAGGCAGGAACTGAAGAATTTAGATTGGGGGCGGTTGTTTGAGGGTAAATCAACATCTGACATATGGGAGTCTTTCAAACGTCAGTTGATTTGAATCCAGGACCAGGATGTCCCTGTGAAGAAGAGCGATAAGTTTGGCAAGTTTCTGGAACCTTGGATAACGCGGGATATTGTGAGTCTAGTCAAAAAGAAAAAGGAAGCATTTGTAAGGGCTGGAAGGCTGGGAACAGACGAATCGTTTGAGGAATATAAAGACAGTAGGAAAGAACTATAGCAAGGATTCAGGAGGGCGAAAAGGGTTTATATGAAGTCATTGGCAAACAGGATTAAGGAAAATCCCAAGGCTTTTTATACGTATATAACGAGCAAGAGGGTAAACAGGGAAAGGGTTGGCCCACTCAAGGACAGAGAAGGGAATTCTACGTATGGAGCCAGAGGAAATGGGCGAGGTGCTAAATGAGTACTTTGCATCAGTATTCACCAAGGAGAAGGACTTGGTGCATGATGAGCCTAGGGAAGGGAGTGCAGATAGCCTCAGTCATCTCATTATCAAAAAGGAGGAGGTGTTGGGTGTCTTGCAAAGCATTAAGGTAGATAAGTCCCCAGGGCCTGATGGGATCTAACCCAGAATACTGAGGGAGGCAAGGGATGAAATTGCTGGGGCCTTGACAGTAATCTTCGCATCCTCATTGGCGGCAGGTGAGGTCCCAGAGAAGTGGAGAATAGCCACTGTTGTTCCTTTGTTTAAGAAGGGTAGGAAGGATAATCCAGGAAATTATCGGCCGGTGAGCCTTACGTCAGTGGTTGGGAAATTATTAGAGAGGGTTCTTCGGGACAGGATATACTCCCATTTGGAAACAAATGGACGTATTAGCGAGAGGAAGCATGGTTCTGTGAAGGGGAGGTCGTATCTCACTAATTTAATTGAGTTTTTGAGGAAGTGATGAAGATATTAGATGAAGGAAGGGCATTGGATGTTATCTATATGGACTTCAGTAAAGCCTTTTACAAGATGGCAGACTGATACAAAATGTGAAGTCATATGGGATCAGAGGGGAGCTGGCAAGATGGATACAGATCTGGCTCAGTCATAGAAGACAGAGGGTAGCAGTGGAAGTGTGCTTTTCTGAATGGAGGGATGTGACTAGTGGTATTCCACAGGGATCAGTGCTGGGACCTTTGCTCTTTGTAGTATATATAAATGATTTGGAGGAAAATGTAGCTAGTCTGATAAGTACGACACAAAGGTTTGTGGAGTTGCGGACAGTGATGAGGATTGTCAGAGGATACAACAGAATATAGATCGGTTGGCGACTTGGGTGGCGAAATGGCAGATGGAGTTTAATCCGGAAAAATGTGAGGTAATGCATTTTGGAAGGTCTAATGCAGTTGGGAATTTTACAGTAAATGGCAGAACGCTTAGGAGTATTGACAGGCGGAGAGATCTGGGCGTACAGATCCACAGGTGACTGAAAGTGGCAACGCAGGTGGATAAGGTAGTCAAGAAGGCATACGGCATGCTTGCCTTCATCGGTCGCGGCATAGAGTATAAAAATAGGCAAGTCATGTTGCAGCTGTACAGAAATATAGTTAGGCCACACTTACAATATTGCGTGCAATTCTGGTCGCCACACTACCAGACGCACGTGGAGGCTTTGGAGAGGGTACAGAAGAGGTTTACCAGGATGTTGCCTGGTCTGGAGGGTATTAGCTATGAGAGAAGGTTGGATAAGCTCGGAATGTTTTCACTGGAATGACGGAGGTGGAGGGGCGACATGATAGAGGTTTACAAAGTTATGAGCGGCATGGACAGAGTGGATAGTTACAAGCTTTTTCCCAGGGTGGAAGAGTCAGTTTCTCGGGGACATAGGTTTAAGGTGAGAGGGGCAAAGTTCAGGGGGGAGATGCGAGGCAAGTTCTTTACGTAGAGGGTGGTGAGTGCCTGGAACCTGTTGACGGGGGAGGTGTTGGAAGCAGTTACCGTAGAGACGTTTAAGAGGCATCTAGACAAATACGTGAATAAGATGGGTATAGAGGGATCCGGACCCCGGAAGTGCAGAAGGTTTTAGTTTAGGCAGGCATCGTGATCGGAGCAGGCTTGGAGGGCTGAATGGCCTGTTTCTGTGCTGTACTGTTATTTGTTTGTTCTTTGACATGCAGCACTGATAGGTTAATGGAAAATCATGTCTGATAATCTTAATCAAGTTAGTTGATGACATAACTGTGAGTATTGATGAGGATAATGTGTTTTGTCTTATGTATATGGACTTTCAAAAGGCCTTTGATCAAATGACATTTCGTTGACTTGTTATGAAAGATGGAACACATGGATTAATGTGACAGTGATAGTGTGGATATGACACTGACTCAGGGACAGAAAGCAGAGAGAAGTGGTGAACAGACATTGTTCAGACTGGGGGAGGGGGAGTATACAGTATTGTGTCTCAGGGGTCCGTATTGGAACTAGCGCTGTTCCTGACATACAAATAGATATATGAATGACATAGACCTTTATGTAAATAAAAACATAATTTCATGTCTTGCAGATGACATAAAACTCATAACTAAGGGTGCCAAACGCACAGACCACGGAATCATCCAACCTCACAGACCTTGTTTTTTAAAGAATTATTCCGGATTCATATCCAACCACAATTTATTTCTCATTCTAATTTATTTGTGTGCGATTCTCGTGTCGGTGTCTGCGTGAATGCAGTATATTTTAATTATTTTATTTAGATTCAATTAGAATTTTGAAATGTAATAAACTCACTTCCAGTTTAAACTCAAGAAAACCTGTCTGATTGGTTCTTTCACGATCACAACAAACACTCACTGAGGTGTTAAGCACGTCCACTGTTAAAAATGAATAAACCTTGTTGTGATCAAAGAAACACTAGGACAAATGGGGAGACTGGGACCCATCCTCATCTGGCTTCGACAGACATCTGGAAGCTCCAGTGACCATAACCCAACAACAAACGAGAAATTGGAGTCACAGGGTTACACATCATAGAAACTGTCCCATTGGCCCACCGTGTCCACGCCCGCCATCAGGCCTATCTATTCTAATCCCATTTTCCAGCACTTGGCCCGTAATCTTGTACGGTATGGCGTTTTAAATGCTCATCGAAATACATCTTAAATGTTGTTGTGAGGCTTCCTGACCTTCACCCCTTCAGGCAGTGTGTTCCAGATTCCAACCACCCTCTGGGTGAAAATAATTTTTCCTCAAATTTTCTTTAAACCTCATGCCCCTTAATTTCAGTCTTTGCCCCCCTAGTTATTGACACTTCTGATAGGGGAAAAGGTTTCTTCCCATCTCAGTCCTTATAATTTTGTGCACCTCAGTCAGGTCCCCAGTCAGCCATCTCTGCTCTAAGGAAAACAACTCTAGCCTATCCAGTCTCTCTTCATAGCTGAAATTCTCCAGCCCAGGCAACATCCTGGTGAATCTCCTCTGCAGCCTCCCCAGTGCAATCACATCCTTCCTATAGTGTGGTGACCAGATGTGTACACAGTATTCCAGCTGTGCCCTCACTAGCGATTTATCCAGCTCCATCATAGACTCCCTGCTCTTACATTCTATAACTTGGCCAATCAAGGCACGTGTCCCATATGCCTACCTAACCACCTTATCTCCTTGTACTGCTGCTTTCAGTAATCTATAGACAAGTACACCATGGTCCTTCTGACCCTCTGTTTTCCAGGGGTCCTCCCTTCCATTGTATATTCCCTTGCCCTGTTATTGCTCCCAAAATACATCATCTCACATTTCTCAGGATTAAATTCCATTTGCCACTGTTTGCCCATCTTAATAGCCCATCTATATCGTCCTGTTATCTAAGGCTTCCCTCCTCACTATTTTCAACACCGTCAATTTTCGTGTCATCTGCGAACTTACTGATCATGCCTCCTATATTTACGGCTAAATCATTGATGCATACTACAAACAGCAAGGGTCCCAGCACCGATCCCGGTGGTACACCACTGATCACAGGCTTCCACTCGCAAAAACAGCCCTCAACCATCACCCTCTGCCTCTAGCCACTAAGCCAATTTTGTATCCAATTTGCCAAATTACCCTGGATCCCATGGTCTCTTACCTTCTTAACCAATCTCCCATGCGGGACGTTATCAAAAGCCTTACTGAGGTTCATGTAGACTACATGAACTGCTTTAGCCTCATTGACACATCTAGTCACCTCCTCGAAAATTCAATCAAGTTTTTTTGGACACGATCTCCCCCTGACAAAGCCATGCTGACTATCCCTGATTAATCTCTGCCTCTCCAAGTGGAGATTAATCCTGTCCTTCAGATTTTTTTCCAATAGTTTCCCAACAACTGATGTTAGACTCACTGGCCAGTAATTACCTGGTATATCCCTGCTACCCTTCTTGAATATGGTACCACATTCGCTGTCCACCAGTCCTCTGGTACCCCTCCTTTGGCCAGAGAAGTGGCAAAAACAACTGATCCTGAGAAAACAATTGCAAATTTCAAAGCAGTTTTATTGTGTTTTCCACTGCTAGAGCACTAAAATATCCACATTCGAAGCCAGTACCCTCCGAAGCCAGCGCAAACGAACACGTGAACATACGAATTAAGAGCAGGAGTAGGCCACTCGGCCCCTCAAGCCTGCCTTGCCATTTAATAAGATCATCGCTAATCTGATTTTAACCTCAACTTTAACTTCTCACCTACCTCCGATAACCTGTTACCCCCTTGTTTATCAAAAATCTATCAACCTCTGCTTTAAAATATTTAAAGACTCTGCTTCTACTGCCTTTTGAGGAAGAGAATTCCAAAATCTCACAACCCTCTGACAGAAAGAAATTCTCCTCTTTCCTGTTTTAAATGGGCGACCCCTTATTTTTAAATAGTGACCACTAGCTCTAGATTCTCTCACAATGGGTAACATCCTTTTCCACATGCACCCTGTCAAGACCACTCATGATCGTATATGTTCCAGTCAAGTCGCCTCTTACTCTTCTAAACTGCAGCGGATACAATCCTAGCCTGTCCAATCCTTCCTCCTAAGACAATCCACCCAATCCAAGTATTAGTCTCGTCAACCTTTTCTGAACTGCTTACAATGCAGTTACATCATTCCTTAAATAAGGAGACCAGTACTGTGCACAGTACTCCAGATGTGGTCTCACCAATGCCCTGTACAGCTAAAGCATAATCTCCCTACTTTTGTATTCAATTCCCCTCATGATAATCGATAACATTCTATTAGCTTTCCTAATTACGTGCTACACCTGCATACTAACCTCTTGCGATTCATGCAGTAGAACACCCAGATCCCTCTGCATCTCAGAGCTCTGCAATCTCTTACCATTTAGATAATATGAATCTTTTTTATTCTTCCTGCCAAAATGGACAAGTTCACATTTTTCCACATTGTACTCCATTTGCCAGATCTTTGCCCACTGACTTCACCTATCTATATTCCATTTTTAACCTTCTGATGTCCTCTTCACAACTTACTTTACTGCTTAACTATGTGTCATCAGCAATTTTAGCAACCATACCTTTGGTCCATTCATCCAAGTCATTTCTATAAATTGTAAAATGTTGAGGCCCCAACATTGATTCCTGTGTCACACCACTCATTTCACCTAGCCAACCAGAACATGACCCATTTATGCCTACCTTCTGTTTCCTGTGAGCTAGCAAATCTTCTATCCATACCAATATGTTACCCCCTATACCATGAGAAATAACGTTTGATGTGACACCTTATCAAATGCATTCTTGAACTCTAAGTACAGTACATCCACCTGGTTCCCTTTCTCCACAGCACATGCTACTTCTTCAAAGAAATCGAATAACTTTTGTTAAACATGATTTCCTTTTCAGAAAACCATGTTGACTCTGCCTGTTTATCTGATTTTTCTCAGTGTCTGCTATTACGTCTTTAATAATAACGTCTCACATTTTCTGCAAGACAGATATAAAGCTAAATAGCCTGGAGCTTCCTGCTTTCTGTCTCCCTGTCTTTTTGAATAAAGGAGTTCCATTTGCAATAAAGGAGTTACATACAGAGTAAAGTAACTCGGTACAGGTTAACATCCTATCAGTTGAAAAGTTGAGTAATGTGGCTGGACAGTTAGGGGTTACTCTCCGTCCAAAAGCTCGGAAACCCGAAATCCTAAGACCCGTGTGCAACCATTTTTCACTTGAAGCTGAAGACTCACACAGGGTTAGAATTACTAACAGATAGAGTAATGTTAGCTATGGTAAAACTGGAACAGAACAGACTAGAATTAGAATTCCAGAGACAGCGAAAAGAGCAAAGTGAAAGGGAAAAAGTAAGAGTATTCCAGAAGGAGAAGGAAGAAAGGGAGTTGAGGTGGCTCAAACAACTAGAGGAAGACCCAATACGCCCAGTGAAGGCACAGCTAGTGAGGGAGCTACCCCGAGATCAGGACCATGCGCCGAGCTCTTAAAGTTCTCCCAGTTCATGAGAAAGTTCAATGAGGAGGATGGCGGAATTTTTTGTCACTTTTGAAAAACTTGCAAAGCAGCTGAAATAGCCCGCAGAGAGATGGACACTGTTTTTGCAAAATAAAATAACAGGTTTATTCACTGTTGCCAGATGAAAGTTCATCAGATTTATGATGACTAAAAATGCTATCCTGGGTACATACGAGATAGTACCAGAGGTGTACCAGCAAAAATTCTGAACCCTTCGAAATCGGCTTGACTAAACTTACCTCGAGTTTGAAAGAGGTAAGCAGTTTTGGAACATAAGAGCTGGAGTAGGACATTCAGCCCATCGAGCCTGGCCCGCCATTCAATATCATAATGGCTGATCATCCACTTCAATGCCTTTTTCCCACAATATCCCCATATCCTATTATGTCACTGGTATTTAGAAAACTGTCAATCTCCACTTTAAACATACACAATGACAGATTCCCCAGCCCTCTGGGGTCGAGAATTCCAAAGATCACAACCTTCTGAGTAAATAAATTTCCCCTCATCTCTGTCCTAACTGGCTTCTCTATTATTTTAAAATTGTATCTGCTGGTTCTAGACTCCCCAACCATAGGAAACATTTTACCAGCATCTACCCGGTCTAGCCATTTCAGTATTATGTAGGTTTCAATGAGATCATGGTGGGTGCGTGGAATGCGCTGCTAGCGGTGGTAGTAGAAGCAGATACATTAGGGGCATTTAAGCGACTCTTGGCTAGGTACATGGACGATAGTAGAATGAAGCGTAGGTAGTTACTTAGATCTTGAGTAGGTTAAAGGTTCGGCACAACACCGTGGGTCGAAGGGCCTGTACTGTGCTGTACTGTTCTATGTTCTATGACCTCTCGTTCTTTGAAACTCGAGAGAATACAGGCCCAGTTTCCCCACTCTCTCTTCACAGGACAGTCCCGCCATTCCGGGAACAAGTCTGGTGAATCTTCGTTGCACTCCCTCTACGGCAATAATATCCTTCCTAAGGTAAGGGGACCAAAACTGCACACAGCACTCCAGGTGTGGTCAAACCAAGGTTCTATACAATTGAAGCAAGGCTTCACTACTCCTGTACACAAGTCCTCTTGTGATTAAGGCTAACATACCATTAGCCTTCCTAATTGCTTGCTGCACCTGCATGTTAGCTTTCAGTGACTTATTGACAAGGACACCCAGATCCCTTTGTACATCTACACTTTCTAATCTCTTACCATTTAGGAAATGCTCTGCGCATCTGTTCCTCCTACCAAAGTGGATAACCTCACATTTG
This sequence comes from Heterodontus francisci, assembly GCF_036365525.1. NCBI lineage: Eukaryota > Metazoa > Chordata > Chondrichthyes > Heterodontiformes > Heterodontidae > Heterodontus > Heterodontus francisci. The sequence continues at coordinate 403,763 of NW_027141885.1, forward strand.
TCCACTTTATATTGCCTCTGCCATGTTCTTGCCCACTCACTAAGTCTGTCCAAATTCCCTTGAAACCGCTTTGCATATTCCTCACAGCATGCATTCGCACTTATTTTGGTATCATCTGTGAACTTGGAAATATTACGTTTGTCCTCATATCCAAATCATTGATATATGTTGTGAACTGCTTGGGCCCAAGCATTGATCCATGCAGCACCACACTAGTCGCAGCTGGCGAACGCAAGAATGCACCATTTATTCCTACTCTCTGCTTTCTGCCTGTTAACCAATCCTTAATGCATACACATATATTATCTCCTATTCCATGTGCTTTAATTTTGTTAACCGATCTCTTGTGGGAGACTTTATCGAAAGCCTTCGGAAAATCCAAGCATACAACGTCCACGGACTCCCCTTTACCAATTCGGTTAGTAACATCCTCAATAAAAACTCCAACAGGTTCGTCAAGAATGAGTTCCCATTCATAAATCCATGTTGACTATGCCCAAACAGATCATTATTATCCAAGTGTCCATTTATCACATCCTTTGGAATAGATTCCAGCTCTTTGCCAACGACTGTTGTAAGGCTAACAGATCCTTAATTTCCGGTTTTCTTTCTCCCTCCCTTCGTTAATAGTGGAGTGACATTTGCTACCTTCCAATCTGCAGGAACCGCTGTGGACTCTAGAATTTTGAAAGATGATCATCAATGCACCCACTATCTCCATAGTTACCTCTTTCAACACTCTGAGATGCAGGATATCAGGTCCTGGGGACTTGTCAACCTTCAGCCCCATTATTTTCTCCAATGCAACTTTCTTCCTAATACTAATTTCCGTCACGTCCTCATTCTCCCGAGTCCCTTGGATCTCTAATTCTGGGAGATTTCTTGTATCTCTCTCAGTTAGGACAGACACAAGATAATCATTTAGCTTCTCTGCCATTTCTCTGTTCCCCATTATAAATTCTCCTGACTTTGCCGCAATGGACCCACATTTGTCTAAACCAAACGTTTCCTTTTTATGTATCTATAGAAGATTTTACAGTCTGTTTTTATGTTTTCTTTTGACCAGTAGATATTGACAGTCAAGATAGAGCCCACATATGTAAACCTCAGATCGTTCTCGAGGAGTTCAAAAACTCGCTCTCCCTCCCATTAAAACCCACAAAGATGGTCAAGAGGTTCAAAGAGCCAGGCTGGTTGCTTTGCAGGCTGATGAATTTTCTCTTGTACACAAGGCCTTAACACCAAAGGGAAACAGTACCCTTGTCTCCCCGAAGACCAGAGAATAAAAGGAGGATGATTGGATCCCGGCTAGCCATGGGCTAGAAGGAAAAGCTGGACACACGGGGGCCCATCCTCAAGCCAAATAGGACGATACTGAGAGCAGGAGTAATGGCCGACGATCTGTATGTTTCCACTGTAATAAGGCAGATCACCATCGAGCTGAATGATGGAAATGGCGGGGAAAACCTGTAGGATTAATCGGAGTCCACTAGATCAGTGCAGGAAAACGGGACCCGATGGAAAGCACGGCAGATCAGACTCTAACTGCGGCAGTCAGACGCAATAAACCTACCACAGAGAGTGCGGGAAAGCTTAACAAAATCACCGAGAGTTACCTGGAATTTGTATCCCAGGAAAAAGTGTTCCCATACTCCTCCAATGAGGCAAGCAAGCCCGTAGTCAGACTGAGGGATAGAGGGGACACCCAATCCCTTCTGCTGGGAAAAGGCATGACCTTCCTCCGAGCATGCAGTGAATGCTAGAGTGTTAGTGAATGGTATCGGAAGATGGTATATGTCCATACTTTTATATCGGGTGCAGTTGGAGTGTGACCTAGTTTCAGTACCGGTAACCATGGGGATTGTACCTAGTTTACTGGTGGTTAGATCGACCTAATCCCAGGTAATAATCTGACAGGGGAAAAGGTGGCAGCTTCCCCAGTAGTTCTCGAGAAATCAAAAGAGGTCAGGGAGAAAGAGCAGTTACAGGAGAAGGTCCCTGACCTTCTCCCTGATTGTGTGGTGACTCGGTCCATGGCCAAACAATCCTTTGAACTGACACTGCAGATGGATGAACCTACTGGCTGGTTGTCTGAAACCTTCTTTCGGAAGGTAATGGACCCAAAGGATGTGTTAAACAGATCTTCCTTAGTTGAGGCTCAGCAACAGGACCCAGTGTTAAAAATATATCACAGACTGTCCAAACAAAAACTGAAGCAGAGGGAGTTGCAGAGTGCTACTATTTAAAGAATGAGGTGCTGATGAAGAAGTGGAGACCTCCTCACAGACCTGCGGATGAAGAGTGGACAGTGCTTCACCAGATAGTGGTGCCGCTGAGGTCCACTTAAAGAAATATTAAGAATGGCCCACGAACTTCCAATGGCTGGACATGTCGGTGTATGAAAAATCGAAGCCCACATAAGACAGCATTTTGACTGGCCACAACTCCACAAAGATGTGGTAGAGTTCTGTAAAACTGGTCAGACGTGCCAGGTTGTGGGGAAGCCTCAATCTGCAGTTAAACCTTCACCCATAATTCCCATACCAGCTTTTGGGGAACCCTTCAGCAGAGTGTTGGTGGATTGTTCGGGACAACCACTGAAAACAATAGAGGGATTACCAGTATCTTCTCACGATTTTGGATGTGGTGACCCGATTCCCAGAGACCATTCTCCGGAGCAACTATCTCTGCCAAGGTAGTTGTGGAGGGGCTAACCCCATTCAATACCCGATATGGGCTGCCTGCTGAGATCCAGATGGACCAGGGTAAGCATTTTATGTCTAATCTTTTTGAACCGGTCATGGGTAATCTGGACATAACCCAAATAAAGTCCAAGGCTGACCAACCACAGTCACAAGGGGCTTTGAAGCGGTACCACCAGACCCTAAAACAATGATCAGGCCATACTGCTATGAGAAACCCCATGACTGGGACAAAGGGCTGGGATTTCTCCTGTTGCCTATCAGGGACTTAACCAATGATTCCACTGGCTCTCGTCTCTTTGAATTAGTTTTTGGACACGAGGTGAGAGGTTCTCTTAAACTAATCAAGGAGAAGTTTTTGGGACAGAGGAATGAGGCTTCCGTGTTAGACTACATTTCCATGCTCTGGGAGCGGCTCAGGGGAGCCTGTGCAATGGCTCAGGAACACCTAAAGATCTCCCAGGCAGCTGTGAAAATGTAAACATAAAGAAATGTCAAGGTTAGAACATTTCAGCCCAGAGACCATGGATTGTTACTACTCCCAATGCAGGGGGAATCCCTGAAATCCCGCTTCAGTGGTCCATATCGAGTGGCAAAAGGAATAGCCAGGTGAATTATTTAATTGACACCCCAGACCAAAGGAAAAAATAAGTAAAGGCTGTGGAGGGGACAGACAACTGCAGATCTGTCAGACAGTCAGGAGGGAAGGATTGAAAAGAATCGTGAGGACAGGTTAGAGGAGGGCCAAGAGGAATACCAACTGGAATTTCCTATTCTCCGATTAGTCAACCCTGAAATGTTAGATAAATTAATCCCCACACTCTCCTCCTTAAATGCAGGTCCAAGAGGCACCCTAAATAGGCTGCAAACAGCATTTATATAAACATGCAATGGCAAGGAAAGGTCCCAAACATGCAAGCCAATGGTGAGGGTGATGCCTTACTTAGTCGAAGTGCCGCAGGAGAGTGCAGTGAAAGCTGGACAGACATCTGCGAACACTAATATCCCAGAGAATATAGGGCAGATTAGAAAAAAAGATCCACCACATAGTAAAGGGAAAAGTGAAGGGAAAATACCCTCAAGTAACCAGCACTTGTGTACCTCACCAGAAAGCTAAAAGTGAGCCCAGTGTGGATCTACCCACTGAAGAACCCAATGATCAGATCCCAAACCCAAATCTAATCAAACCCAACAATTTCAAAGCAGAGCTCAGTAAGAACAAAGGCCCAGAGGAAATCTCAGCCACCTCACTGGGGTTAAAGAAACAAGTTATTACTCACTGTCGGTTTAGGGAGAAAGATTATCAAGGTGCAGGAACCTGAATGGTTAAAGCTTCATTGCAGGAGAGAGAAAAAAAATATATCGTAGCTGTTGATGCATTGTCCAGGGTCGAACCCGACACATAACCATCCCAGAAAAAAACTCCAACACAATTAAATCAGCACAACTGTAACAGAAAATTCAGCTGCAGTAATTCCAAGTTTAATGTGTGAATTTGAGAAGTGATTATTGGGAATAAATGTGTGTTTCCGTCTATTTCTTCCCACAATTCTGCAATGAAATGCTCATATTATCACATTTGCAGTGTCAAGATAACACAATATGCCAAATGATGAATTTTAATTCATAGATTGGAAACTTACACTTAATATTTAATGGAAAAATCCGACAGTTAAACTTGAAAAAACAGGCAGCCAAGATGGCCACCGCAATTGGCATCTGAAATACCTTTTCACATTCCAAGGCCTACAACAGGAGACACGTCTGATGAGCCTGGACCCAAATCACTGGCTTGTTCTAGCGATTGAATTACCTAAGCTTACAATAATTAACATGGCATACAAGGCCACCCTAACACACGGACTTTGAAAGAGCAAACTCCTCCAAGGGTAAATACTGGTATCCTGAACCCTGGGGAGATAGAAGCTTCCAACCTTGAATCTCATTATAAGGGTCTAGAGAATACAGTGAGGCAGTCATGAGACCTTCTGCACATCTCTGTGAAAGCTGTTAGTTTCCGCTGGACAAAGACAGACAAGCCAGTGGTTCAAATTGTGCAGAAGCAGAAGGGTTGTGTCCCTTCTCTCTCTTCAGATAACATCACAAGTTTGAAAACCACATCCGACTGCGGTCCCTCCAAGTCTATATATTACTACAGACAGAGACATCAGGGAAAGGAAGACACCTACAAGTCTGCCTCCAAGAAATCCCTGAGACATTTGGGCCAGCCACAAAGGACACTTCAAATAGCCAAAGACTTCAAGAATACAACTTCAGCCAGAAGACCTCCGAATCGTCCAACCTCACAGAATGGGTATTTTATTTTTATATTTATTCTGGACTCCAATCCAACCATAAATTTACTTCTCACTCTGTAATCTATTTCTGTGTGATTCTCGTGTGGATGTGTTTTATATTGTTAAATATAATAAACTCACCTCTTTCGTATTTCAACTTTCTAACCTCCTCTCAACTTTCTGTAGTATTGAGTTCTCAGTGTCGGATATATGCTTCCCTTTTCTGTCTTATCTTACCATATAGGATCCTTGACATCCATGGGGCTCTAGATTTGGCCGCCTCACTCTTTTCCTTTGTGGGAACATGTTTACCCTGAACCTCTTGAATCTCCACTTTGAATGCCTCCCAGTGCTCTGAGACTGATTTACCTTCAAGTCGCTGTTTCCAGTCCACTTTCGCTCCGCGGTTTAGTAAAATTGGCCTTGCACCAATTGAGAACTCTAACTCCTACTCTCTGTCTGTTCGTTTCCATAGTTATGTTATAACTGACTGAATTATGATCACTCCCACCAAAATGCTCTCCCCTGACATTCCATCCACCTGCCCATCGTCATTTCCTAAAACAAAGTCTAAAACTGCACCCTCTCCTGTTGGACTTTCTGCATGCTGGACAAAAATGTTCTCCTGAATGCACCTCAAGTATTCTGCTCCCTCAATTCTTCTCATACTAAAACTATCCTCGTTAACATCGGGGTGAAGAAAATACCCTACTATTACTGCCCTGTTGTTATTGCACTGCTCAGAGACTTGCCTACTTTTCTGCTCCTCGATTAACCTCTGACTAATTGGCTGTCGAGATCACACTCCCAGCAGTGGTTCCTTAGCTGAATCCATATGGCCTCACTTGATGAACCTTCCAACATATCATCCCTCCTCAGAGCTGCAAAAGATTCCTTGACCAGAATTGCCAATCCCCTCCTTTCTTAACCCCCTCCCTATTGCGTCTGAAAACCCGGTAACCAGGAACGTTGAGTTGCCATTCCTGTCCCACCTTAAGCCATGTTTCTGTAATAACTATGATATCATACTGCCACATGTCTATCTTTGCGCTCCGCTCATCTGCTTTATTTGCAGCACTCCATACATTGAAATAGATACCCTTGAGCACTGCCAAACCTTTTTTTCATTTTCTCATCCTCATTTCCTCTGTCTTCTAGACTCATCCATTAATTTTCCACCTTCCATTTTCATTTCTGATTTATTCCCAGCTGAGTCTACCCTCAGGTCCCCCACCTCCCTGCTAAACTAGTTTAAACCCTCCCCAACAGTACTAGCAAAACGTTCCGCAAGGAGCCCAGTCCTGGCTCTGTTCACGTGCAACCCATCCGGCCTGTGAAGGTCCCATCTCCCCCAGAGCCGGTCCCAGTATCACAGGAATATGAATCCCTCCCTCCTGCATCATCTTTCCAGCCACACATTCGTCTGCCTTATCTTTCCATTTCTATACTAAGTTGCACCTGGCACTGGGAGTAATCTGGAGAATTCTACTTTTTGACTATGTTTGTGGTCCTGCTTGCTAATTTCTTCCCTAGCTCCCTAAATTCTGACTGCAAGACCACATCCCTCTTTCTACCTCTGTCGTTGGTTCCCATGTGGACCACGACTTCTGGCTGTTCCCCTCCTCCTTCAAGATGCTCTGCAGTCGCTGAGTGACATCCTTGACCCTGGCACCTGGGAGACAGCACACCATCCTGGATTCATGTCTGTGGCCACAGAAACGCCTGTCTGTTCCCCTGACTATTGACTCACCTATCACTATGGCTCTTCCAGTCATCCCTGTATCCCGCTCTGCAGCTTAGCCACCCGTGGTGCCATGGACTTGCTGTGGCTGCTCTCCCCAGGTGAAGCATCACTTCCCTCAGTATACAGAACTGAATACCTGTTGAAGAGTGAGATGCACTCAGGGGTCTCCGGCACTACCTGCCTGATAATTTTTGACTTGCTGCTGATCACCCATTCCCTCTCTCCCTGCATGCTCTTCAGCAGTGTGGTGACCACATCTATGAACATGCCAAAGCTGAATAAACTGGTATATGAGAAGGAAGAACGTGCAGGGTTCTGGGAAGAAGGCAGGGAATGGGATTAGGTGAATTGTGCATTCGGAGAGCCGGTGCAGACACGACTGTCTGAATAGTCCCTTCTGTGCTGTAATAACACTGTGATGGGGCATCTCAGATGGGTGTAATGGTGGAGAATGGGGGATCCATGGCGGGAAAGAGAAGTTGTCCTATGGGAACCGGAATCTTAGCAGGGACTCTCAGACAACCTGTCCGGCTGGAAGGCATACAGGAAATATCCTCCATGTCTCCTCCTCCTGAGGTAGCCTCCGGATTCCTGGTGCCAATGCCTGTGTCCTCATGATGGTAATGATATGAAGGATGCAGCAGAACACCATGAACTTGGACACCTGCTTCAGTGTGTACTGGAGGACTCCACCCGAGCGGTTCAGACATCGGAAGCATTGCTTCATCACACCGATGGTCTGTTCCACCATGTTCCTGGTGATTCCATTGCTCACATTATACCCATGTTAATTTTGTGAGGTTGGTTGGTGGTGGGATGTGGTTTGGGGGTGTAGAAACATGAGCTGTGTCTAGAGGATTTTCCTTTGCAACCGAGAAGCCACATTCTGGTTCTGCATGGAGCCCCGGAGTATTGGGACCGGCTCCAGCAAGCTGATGGGGACTAATGACCCTCCAGATCCTCCTTCCGCTTCACTTCCCTCTGACCCCACCCCTTCTGATCTGACCCCTTGCCGTGTATTCACTCTACCCTCTGACCTCCCCCTCTCTGATGCTGAGCGTTCTGTACTCAGCAAAGGTCTCAGTTTTTTCCCCTTACGCCCCCACCTCAATGAATTTCGCGCCCAGCATGACGTTGAGCTCTTCCTCCATTGCCTCCGCCTCCGGGCTCACTTCTTCGACCAGGAGTCCTCCCCCCGACCAGCAGACCCATTCACCCGCCTCCAGCATTCTCCCTCCACCTGGACCCCTCCCCCTGGCCTCTTACCCGCTCTTGATCTCTTCATTGGAAACTGTCGGCGAGACATTGGTCGTCTCAATTTCTCTGCCCCCCTCACTCACTCTAACCTGTCCCCCTCTGAACTTGAGGCACTCCGTTCTCTCAGGTCTAACCCCGACATGGTCATCAAACCTGCAGACAAGGGTGGTGCTGTTGTTGGATGGCGTACCGACCTCTACCTTGCAGAAGCTCAATGCCAACTCACAGACACCTCTTCCTACCTCCCTCTGGACCATGACCCCACCACCGAACATCAAGCCACCGTCCAAAGGACTGTCACTGACCTCATCTCCTCTGGAGATCTTCCCTCTACAGCTTCCAACCTCATAGTCCCGCAACCCCGGACAGTCCGCTTCTACCTCCTTCCCAAAATCCACAAACGGGACTGTCCCGGCAGACCCATTGTGTCAGCCTGCTCCTGCCCCACTGAACTTATTTCTTCCTATCTAGACTCAATCTTTTCTCCGCTGGTCCAGTCTCTTCCCACCAACATCCATGACTCTTCTGACGCCGTTCGTCATTTTGACAATTTCCAGTTTCCTGGTCCCAACCGCCTCCTCTTCACTATGGACGTCCACTCGCTCTACACCTCCATCCCCCACCAGGATGGTTTGAGGGCTCTCCGATTCTTCCTGGAACAGAGGCCCAACCAGTCCCCATCCACCAACACCCTCCTCCGCCTGGCTGAACTTGTTCTCACATTGAACAACTTCTCCTTCAACTCCATGCATTTCCTTCAAGTCAAAGGTGTCGCTATGGGTACCCGCATGGGTCCTAGTTATGCCTGTCTTTTTGTGGGATATGTCGAGCATTCTTTGTTCCAGTCCTACTCAGGCCCCCTCCCCCAACTCTTTTTCCGGTACATTGATGACTGCATCGGTGCCGTTTCCTGCTCCCGACCCGAACTGGAAAACTTTATCAACTTTGCTTCCAATTTCCACCCTTCTCTCACCTTTACATGGTCCATCTCTGACACTTCCCTTCCCTTCCTCGACTTCTCAGTCTCCATCTCTGGGGATAGATTGTCTACCAATATCCATTATAAGCCCACTGACTCCCACAGCTACCTCGACTACACTTCTTCACACCCTACCTTTGTAAGGACTCCATTCCATTCTCCCAGTTTCTCCGTCTCCGACGCATCTTCTCTGATGATACTACCTTCCATGACGGTGCTTCTGATATGACCTCCTTTTTCCTCAACCGAGGATTTCCCCCACTGTGGTTGACAGGGCCCTCAACCGTGTCCGACCCATTCCCCGCACCTCTACCCTCACCCCTTCCCCTCCCTCCCAGAACCGTGACAGGATTCCCCTTGTCCTCACTTTTCATCCCACCAGCCTCCATATCCAAAGGATCATCCTCCGCCATTTTCGCCACCTCCAGCGTGATGCCACTACCAGTCGCATCTTCCCCTCCCTTCCCCTGTCAGCATTCCGAAGGGATCGTTCCCTCCGCGACACCCTGGTCCACTCCTCCATTACCCCCACTACCTCGTCCCCGTCCCAGGGCACCTTCCCTTGCAATCGCAGGAGATGTAATACCTGCCCATTTACCTCCTCGCTCCTCACTATCCCAGGCCCCAAACACTCCTTTCAGGTGAAGCAGCGATTTACTTGTACTTCTTTCAATGTAGTATACTCTATTCGCTGCTCACAGTGTGGTCTCCTCTACATTGGGGAGACCAAGTGCAGACTGGGTGACCGCTTTGCGGAACATCTCCGCTCAGTCCGCAAGCAGGACCCTGAGCTTCTGGTGACTTGCCATTTCAACACTCCCCCCTGCTCTCATGCTCACATCTCTGTCCTGGGATTGCTGCAGTGTTCCAGTGAACATCAACGCAAGCTCGAGGAACAGCATCTCATTTACCGATTAGGCACACTACAGCCTGCCGGACTGAACATTGAGTTCAATAATTTCAGAGCATGACAGCCCCCCCACTTTACTTTCATTTTTAGTTATTTTTTCTTCCTTTTTTTTTTACATTCCTTTTTACATTTTTTACAATATTTTTTTGCATTTAATTCATTTCATCTTAGTTTGTTCAGTTTGCTTACCCACTGTTTTTTTCAGGTTGTTTTTCTTCAGGTTTGCACTTGCTGCTGTTCAATATTCAGTATATTCACACCTAATCTGTACTAATGCTTTGTCTTTCAACACACCATTAACATATTGTTTGCCTTTGCTCCTTGACCTTTTGGTCAGCTATGTGGCCTAGTCCAATCTGCACCTTCTCCTTTGTTATCTCTTGCCCAACCCCCACCTGACTTGTTTATAATCTGTGACTTTTCTAATATTTGTCAGTTCCGAAGAAGGGTCGCTGACCCGAAACGTTAACTCTGCTTCTCTTTCCACAGATGCTGCCAGATCTGCTGAGTGAATCCAGCATTTCTTGTTTTTGTTTCAGATTTCCAGCATCCGCAGTATTTTGCTTTTATTTTAGGGTCCATGGAGACTGACATTAGTTACAGTCACGGAACAAACAGATTCAGTTAACTCTTTTCAATCCAACACTTTAGTACCACAATAAAGTTGAACATTTACCCAGTCTGGATGGGATGTATGAGGGTTGTTGAGGGAAGCAATGGTGGAAATAGCCGAGGCACTGGCCAGAATCTTCCAATCCCCCTTGGATATGGGCGTGATGAGAGGTTTCCACAGGCTCACCACTCTTTGGCTGAAGAAACGTCTCCTCATCTCAGTCCTGAAGGTTTTACCCCATATCCTTAGACTATAACCGTGGTTCGGGAGTCCCCCACCATCGGGAACATCCTTCCTGCATCTACCCTGTCAAGTCATGTTGGAATTTTATAGGTTTCGATGAGATCCCTCCTCACTCTTCTGAATTCCAGTGAATACAGTCCTAACCGACTCAATCTCTCCTCATACGACATTCCTCCCACCCCAGGAATCAGTCTGGTAAAACTCTACAGCACTCCCTCGATAGCAAGAACATCCTTCCTCAGATAAGGAGACCAAAACTGCACACAATATTCCAAGTGTGGCCTCACCAAGGCCCTGTATAATTGCAGCAAAACATCCCTGCTCCTGTACTCGAATCCTGTCTCTATGAAGGCCAACATACATTCTCCTTTTTCTACCGCCTGTTGCACCTGCATGCTCACCTTCAGTGACTGGTGTACGAGAACACCCTGGTCTCGCTGCGTATTCCCCTCTCTCAGTTTATAGCCGTTCAGATAGTAATCTGCCTTCCTGTTTTTGCTAGTAAAGTGAATAACTTCACATTTATCCGCATTGTACTGCATCTGCCGTGCATTTGCCCACTCACTCAACTTGTCCAAATCACCCTGAAGCCTCTCTGCATCCTCCTGACAATTCACCCTCACACTCAATTTTGTATCATCTGCAAATTTGGAGATATTACATTTAGTTTCCTCATCTAAATCATTAATATATATTGTGAATAGCTGGGGTCCTAGCTCCGATCCCTGCGGTACCCCACTAGTCACTGTCTGACATTGAGAAAAAGATCCGTATGTTCCAATGCTTTGTTTCCTGTCTGCCAACCAATTTTCTATCCATCGCAATATACTACCCCCAGTCTCGTCCACTTTAATTTTACATGCTAATCCCTTACGTGGAACTTTGTCGAGAGCCTTCTGAAAGTGCAAATAAACCACATCCACTGGCTCCCCCTCATCAACTCTACCAGTTACATCCTCGAATAATTCTAGCAGATTTATCAAGCATGATTTTCCTTTCATAAATCCATGCTGACTCTGTCCGATTCTACTGTTCTCTCAGTGCTCTGATGCAAAATATTTAATAATGGACTCCAGGATTTTCCCCACGACCGATGTCAGGCTGAATGGTCTATAATTCCCTGCTTTCTCTCGACCACCCATTTTTAATAGTGGGATAACATTAGCTACCTTCCAATCTGTAGGAACTTTTCCAGAGTCCATAGAATCTTGGAGGATGAGCACCAATGCATCCACTATTTCTAGGGCCACTTCCATAAGTACTCTGGGATGCAGATTACCAGGCCCTGGGGATTTATCGGCCTTCAATACCATCTCCTTCCCCAACACCATTTCTCCACTAATACTGATTTCTTTCAGTTCCTCTCTCTCACTAAACCCTGTATTTACCAACATTTCAGGGATTATATTGGTGTCCTCCTTTGTGAAGACAGAACTAAACTTTGCATTTAGTTGGTCAGCCATTTCTTTGTTTCCCAGAATACATTCCCCTGTTTCTGAATGTAACGGACCTACATTTGTCTTCGCCAATATTTTCCGCTTCACATACCATTACAGTCAGTTTTTATGTTCCCCTAAGCTTACTCTCATACTCCATTTTCCCCTTCTTAATCAATCCCTTGGTGCTCCTTTGCTGAATTTTAAACTTCTCCCAATCCTCAGGTCTGTTGTATTTTCCTGGAAAATTTATATGCCACTTCCTTGGATCGAATGCTATCTCTACTTCTCCTTGTAAGCCATGATTTGGCTCCCTTTTTCGTTTTACTTTTGCGCCAGACAGGAGTAAACATTTGTTGCAGTTCATCCATGCGCTCTTTGAATGTTTGCCATTGCCTATCCAGGGTCATCTCTTTAAGTAACGTTTCCCAATGTATCATCGACAGCTCATGCCTCATACCTTCGTAGCTTACATTATTAAGATTCACGACCCTAATCTCAGAATCAACTAGGTCACTCTCCATCATGATGAAGAATTCTATCATATTATGGTCGTTCATCCCCAAGGGATCTGGCACAACTAGATTGTCAATTATTCCTCTCTCATTACACAGTAACCAGTCTAGGATGGCCTGTTCTCCAGTTGGTGCCTCAAAGAATTGGTCCTGAAAACCATTCCGTATATTCTCCAGGAATTCCTCCACAATGTATTGTGACCAATTTGATTTACCCAATCTATATGCAGATTCAAGAAACCCATAATTACAGGTGTTCCTTTATCGCATGCGTCTCCAATTTCCTGTTCAATGCCATTCCCAAATTCAGCACTACAGTCTGGGGGTCTATATACAACCCCCACCATGGTTTTTTGCCCCTTAGTGTTTGTCAACTCTACCCATACATATTCGACATCGTCAGATCTAATATCCTGCCTCACTATTGCATTCATTTCCTCTTTAACCAGCATGCAACTCCACCAAGGGTGGAGATAGGCCGTTTTACTGATGGTGTGAATATTTGGTAGGAAACTCATCTCAAGGCATCTCAAGGTGAACTATGTAACCAAGTATGTGAACAGTTTCTGTTAGTCTCAAACAATTACAAAGGAGAGGAATGAAGTGTGTAACAAGAAAATGTTTGGAGCAGAGACAGAAAACAATGACTTCAATCTTCTCAATATTTAATTGGAATTGCAGATGTGTGAGGTAATACATCTTGAAAGGATGAATGAGGAGAGACAATGCAAGTTAAATGGTGTAACTATAAAGATGGTGAAGTAACAGAGACACTTGGGGTGTGTGTACACAAATCTTTGAAGGTGGCAGGAAAGTTTAACTAGACAGTTAATAAATGTATGGGATCCTAGGGTTTATAAATAGAGGCAAAAAGAACAAAAGCAAGGACATTATGTAAAACATATATAAAATACCAGTTCAGCTCCACCTGGAGTCTTGTGTCGAATACTGGGAACCACACTTTAGGCAGGACATGAAGCCTTCGGAGAGGGTACAGAACTGTTTTACTAGAATTTGTCCAGGCATGAGGGATTACAGTTGTGCAGCTGGGATTGTTCTGCTTAGAGCAGGGAACTTTCAGAGGATATTTGACTGAGGTGTTTAACATTAGGAAGGGTACAGATAAATTAAATAAAGAGAAACTGTTTCCACTTTCCAAGGGGCCGCTAACCAGAGACACAGATTTAAGGCGATTGGTAAAAGAAGCAGATATGAGGATTTTTGTTTCTGAGTGGTTTGGATTTGGAGTGCACTGTCTGATAGGCTGATGGATACAGATTCAATAATAGATCCCAAAAGGGAATTGGATAAATATCCGAAGCAGAAACAAATTCAAGAATATAGTGAATGAGCCAGGGGGTGGGACTAACTGGAATGCTCTTTGAAAGGGTCAGCACAGACTTGATGGGCCGAATGACCTCATTCAGTCTAATCGATTCTATGATTCTATGATTCTATGATTGCTCCTGCCTGTACTTTCACAATATTCCGATCCTTTCAACATGCGTTTGAGAAAGTACCACATAACAACGACATAGGTAGGAAGAGAGTTGGGGATTTAAGACAGAAATTCAGGGAGCTGGGGTGGAAGCTGAGAGCGAGAACAAACAGAGTTGTTATCTCTGGGTTGTTGCCCGTGCCACGTGATAGCGAAGCGAGGAATAGGGAGAGAGAGGAGTTGAACACGTGGCTGCAGGGATGGTGTAGGAGGGATGGTTTTGGTTTCCTGGATAATTGGGGCTTTTCTGGAGTAGGTGGGACCTCTACAAACAGGATGGTCTTCACCTGAACCAGAGGGGTACCAATATCCTGGGGGGGAGATTTGCTAGTGCTCTTCGGGGGGGTTTAAACTAATTCAGCAGGGGAATGGGAACCTAAATTGTAGTTCCAGTGTACAGGATGTTGAGAGTAGTGAGGTCAGGGACAAGGTGACAAGGACGCAAGAGGGTACTGGCAAGCAAGAACCTGGTTTAAAGTGTGTCTACTTCAACGCCAGGAGCATCCGGAATAAGGTGGGTGAGCTTGCAGCATGGGTTGGTACCTGGGATCTCGATGTAGTGGCCATTTCGGAGACATGGGTAGAGCAGGGGCAGGAATGGATGTTGCAGGTTCCGGGATTGTGAAGTTTCAGGAAGAACAGAGAAGATGGTAAAAGAGGTGGGGGGGGGGGGGTGTGGCATTGTTAATCAAGGAGAGTATTACTGCGGCAGAAAGGACGTTTGAGGACTCGTCTACTGAGGTAGTATGGGCCGATATTAGAAACAGGTGAGAGGTCACCCTGTTGGGAGTCTTCTATTGACCTCCGAATAGTTCCAGAGATGTAGAGGAAAGGATAGCGAAGATGATTATAGACAGGAGCGAGTGTGACAGGGTAGTTCTTATGGGGGACTTTAACTTTCCAAATATTGACTGGAAATACTATAGTTCGAGTACTTTAGATGGGTCAGTTTTTGTCCAGTGTGTGCAGGAGGGTTTTCTGACACAGTATGTAGACAGGCCAACCAGGGGCGATGCCACATTGGATTTGGTACTAGGTAATGAACCCGGCCAGGTGTTAGATGTAGATGCAGGTGAGCACTTTGGTGAAAGTGATCACAATTCGGTTAGGTTTACCTTAGCGATGGGCAGGGACAGGTATATACCGCAGGGCAAGAATTATAGCTGGGGGAAAGGAAATTATGATGCGATTAGGCAAGATTTAGGATGCGTAGGATGGAGAAGGAAACTGCAGGGGATGGGCACAATAGAAATGTTGAGCTTATTCAAGGAGCAGCTACTGGGTGTCCTTGATAAGTCTGTACCTGTCAGGCAGGGAGGACTTTGTCGAGCGAGGGAGCCGTGGTTTAAGAAAGAAGTTGAAGCGCTTGTCAAGAGGAAGAAGAAGGCTTATGTGAGGATGAGGCGTGAAGGTTCAGTTCGGGCGCTTGAGAGTTACAAGCGAGCAAGGAAGGATCTAAAGGGAGGGCTAAGAAGAGCAAGCGGAGGACACGAGAAGTCATTGGCGGATAGGATCAAGGAAAACCCTAAGGCTTTCTATAGGTATATCAGGAATAAAAGAATGACTAGAGTTAGATTAGGGTCAATCAAGGATAGTAGTGGGAAGTTGTGTGTGGAATCAGAGGAGATAGGGGAAGCGTTAAATGAATATTTTTCGTCAGTATTTACAGTAGAGAAAGAAAATGTTGTCGAGGTGAATACTGAGATTCAGACTACTAGGCTAGATGGGTTTGAGGTTCACAAGGAGGAGGTGTTAGCAATTTTGGAATGTAGGAAAATAGATAAGTCCCCTGGGCCAGATGGGATTTATCCTAGGATTCTCTGGGAAGCCAGGGAGGAGATTGCAGAGCCTTTGTCCTTGATCTTTATGTCGTCATTGTCGACAGGAACAGTGCCGGAAGATTGGAGGATAGCAAATGTTGTCCCCTTGTTCAAGACGGGGAGTGGAGGCAGCCCTGGCAATTATAGACCTGTGAGCCTTACTTCGGTTGTGGGTAAAATGTTGGAAAAGGTTATAAGAGACAGGATTTATAATCATCTTGAAAAGAATAAGTTCATTAGCGATAGTCAGCACGGTTTTGTGAAGGGTAGGTCGTGCCTCACAAACCTTATTGAATTTTTCGAGATGGTGACCAAACAGGTGGATGAGGGTAAAGCAGTGGATCTGGTGTATATGGATTTCAGTAAGGCGTTCGATAAGGTTCCCCACGGTGGGCTATTGCAGAAAATACACAAGTATGGGGTTGAAGGTGATTTAGAGCTTTGGATCAGAAATTGGCGAGCTGAAAGAAGACAGAGGGTGGTGGTTGATGGCAAATGTTCATTCTGGAGTTTAGTTACCAGTGGTGTACCGCAAGGATCTGTTTTGGGGCCACTGCTGTTTGTCATTTTTATAAATGACCTGGATGAGGGTGTAGAAGGGTGGGTTAGTAAATTTGCGGATGACACGAAGGTCGGTGGAGTTGTGGATAGTGCCGAAGGATGTTGCAGGGCACAGAGGGACATAGATAGGCTGCAGAGCTGGGCTGAGATATGGCAAATGGAGTTTAATGCGGAAAAGTGTGAGGTGATTCACTTTGGAAGGAGTAACAGGAATGCAGAGTGCTGGGCTAATGGGAAGATTCTTGGTAATGCAGATGAACAGAGAGATCTTGGTGTCCAGGGACATAAATCCCTGAAAGTTGCCACCCAGGTTAAAAGGGCTGTTAAGAAGGCATATGGTGTGTTAGCTTTTATTAATAGGGGGATCGAGTTTCGGAGCCACGAGGTCATGCTGCAGCTTTACAAAACTCTGGTGAGACCGCACCTGAAGTATTGCGTGCTGTTCTGGTCACCACATTATAGGAAGCATGTGCAAGCTTTGGAAAGGGTGCAGAGGAGATTTACTAGGATGTTGCCTGGTATGGAGGGAAGGTCTTACGAGGAAAGGCTGAGGTTGTTTTCGTTGGAGAGAAGGAGGAGGAGAGGTGACTTAATAGAGACATATAAGATAATCAGAGGGTTAGATAGGGTGGATAGTGAGAGTCTTTTTCCTCGGATGGTGATGGCAAACACGAGGGGACATAGCTTTAAGTTGAGGGGTGATAGATGGAGGACAGATGTTAGAGGTAGTTTCTTTACTCCGAGAGTAGTAGGGGCGTGGAACGCCCTGCCTGCAACAGTAGTAGTCTCGCCAACTTTAAAGGACATTTAAGTGGTCAAAGGATCGACATATGGATGAAAATGGAATAGTGTAGGTCAGATGGTTTCACAGGTCGGCGCATCATCGAGGTCCGAAGGGCCTGTACTGCGCTGTCATGTTCTAATTCTAATTCTAATAACAGCCATGTTGTCAAGTTAGAAACACATGCAATTAAAGGACCAATATCAGCCGTGACTCAGTTTGTATCTCTCTCCCCTTTCAGTCACAAGCTTCTGGGATCAAGTGTCACTGCAGGACTTGATCACAAGAATCAATGCTGACATTGCAGTGCAGTCCTGAGGGTGTGTTGCACTGTCAGAGGTGCAGTCTATCGAATGAAACTTTAAACAAAGTTGCAGTCTGTCCTCTCAGGTGGATGTTAAAGATCCCATCGCACTATGTAGAAGCAGAGGAGGGGAATTATTCCCGTTGTCCTGGTCAATATTTCTCCTTCAATCAACATCACAAAACATTGCTGCTTGTGGGATCTTGCTGAGCGGAAATTGTCTGCCCTGTTTCCTACATTACAAGTATGACTGCACATTAGAAAGTCCTCATTTGTTGTAAATCACTTTGGGACATGCAGTCGTCATTCAAGGCGCTACATCAATGAAAGTCTTTTATTTTCAATGGCAGCATGCAGGAAATTAGCTCAGTGAGAGAAAGCAGGCAGTAGTGGAGAATGGTTATTGTTCAGTCTGGAGGGAAGTACACAGTGGGGTTCCCCACGGTCACTGTTGGGATTACTGTTGCTGTATGTTAATGCAATGGGCTTGTGTACAGAGGGGATAATGTCAAAGTTTCCAGATGACAGGAAAGTTGGAAATGTTAATACACAGTGAGAAGGATAGTAACAGACTTCAGGATGATGGAGACTGACTGGTGAAATGGGGAGGAACATGGCAGATGTAATTTAACACTGTGAAGTGTGAAGTGATATATTTTTGCAGGAAGCGTAAGGGAAGGCAATATAAACAAATGGGTACTGTTTAAATGAGGAGACAGGAACAGAACAACTTGGAGTGTATTCACACAGATCTTTGAAGGTCGCACGAAAAGTTGAGAAAGTTATTCACCGATGTTCAAACTTATGACAGAGGCCAGGTGGAAAATTCTATTGAGAACCAGGCTGAATATAAAGGGTCCAGAGGGGAATTGAAAAAGCAAATAACAGAAGCAAAGAGAGAGCATGAAAAGAGACTGGCAGCTAGCATAAAAGAAAATTCCAATGTTTTATGCAAACATATAAATAGTAAAAAGGGTAGTAAAAGGAGGAATGGGGCTGACTCAGCACCAGAAATGGGATTTACACATGGAGGCAGAGGGCATAGCTGAGGTACTAAATAAATACTTTGCATCTGTCTTTAACAAGGAAGAAGATACGGAATCCTTTTCTTTATTAGCCGAGGTATAGAATATAAGAGTAGGGAGGTTATGCTGGAACAGTAATACTCATTGCTTAGGCCACAACTTGAGTACCGTGTGCAGTTCTGCTCACCTCATTACAGAAAGGATGTAATTGCACTAGAGAGGGTACTGAGGAGATTTATGACGATGTTGCCAGGACTGGAAAAGTGCAGCCATGAGGAAAGATTGGATAGGCTGAGCTTGTTCTCCTTGGAACAGAGAAGGCTGAGGGGAAATCTGATTGAAATGTACAAAATGTTGAGGGGCCTGGTTAGAGTGGAGGTGAAGGGTCTATTCCCCTTAGCAAAAAGGTCAGTGACAAGGGGGAATAGATTTAAAGTGATTGGTAGGAAGATTATAAGTGAGCTGCGGATTTTATTTTTCACCCAGCGGGTGGTGGGAGTCTGGAACTCACTGTCCGAAAGGGTAGTTGAGGCAGAAACCCACAACTCATTCAAAAGGTGTCTGGATAGGCACCTCAAGTGCTGTAATCTATCAAATTCTGGAAGTTTGGATCGGAATGGATGGATCGTTTTTCAGACAGCATAGACACGATGGGCCGTGGTCTCTCTCTGTGCCATAAACTTTCTATGGTTCTAAGATGCAACCCAGGCAATGTTGAAAGAGGAGGTAAGTCAGACACGAGTGGGGTTTAAAATTGATAAAGAGGAAGTATTAGATAGGCTGTCTGTACTTAAAGTGGATAAAACACCAGGACCAGATGGGATGTATCCAAGGATACTGAGGGAGGTGAGGGTGGAAATCACAGAGGCACTGGACATAAATTTTCAGTCTTCCTTGGACTCGGGGTAATGCCAGAGGACTGGAGAATTGTAAACGTTACACGCTTGATCAAAAAAGGGTGTAAAGATCAACCCAGCAACAACAGGCCAGTCAGTTTAACTACAGTGGTGGGAAAACTTCTAGAAAAAATAATTTTGGGCAAAATCAGTAATCACATGGACAGATGGGCGGCACAGTGGTGTAGTGGTTAGCACCGCAGCCTCACAGCTCCAGTGACCCGGGTTCAATTCTGGGTACTGCCTGTGTGGAGTTTGCAAGTTCTCCCTGTGTCTGCGTGGGTTTTCTCCGGGTGCTCCGGTTTCCTCCCACAGCCAAAAGACTTGCAGGTTGGTAGGTAAATTGGCCATTATAAATTGCCCCTAGTAAAGGTAGGTGGTAGGGAAATGTGAGGATGTGGTAGGAATATGGGATTAGTGCAGGATTGGTATAAAATGGGTGGTTGTTGGTCGGCACAGACTCGGTGGGCTGAAGGGCCTGTTTCAGTGCTGTATCTCTCTAAATATGCGAGTTAATTAAGCAAGCCAGCATGGATTTCTTAAGGGAAAATCTTGTTTAACTAACGCTGGAGATTTTTGAGGTGGTAGCAGAGAGAGTTGATAAGGGTGATGCTGTTGATGTGGTAAATATGGATTTTCATATAACAGTCTACTCAGTTTCAATGGAACCTGCCTCCACCACACTCAAGCAGTGCATTCCAGACATTTAACCACTCTCTGCATGCAAAAACATTTTAACACAGCGCCACACAACAGACCTGTGAGCAAACTTGCAGCTCATGGAATAAAAGGGACGGGGGTTGCAACATGGATCCGAAATTAGCTGAGTGACAGGAAACAAAGAGTAGTGGTTCATAGATGTGTTTCAGGCTGGAGGAACGTTTGTAGTGGAGTTCCCCAGGGATCAGTGTTCGGATCCTTTGTTTTCCTGATATATATTAATGACCTAGACCTTGGTGTACAGGCAAAGTTTACAGATGATATGAAACTGGAAGCATTGTGAACTGTGTGGAGGATAGTGAAGAACTTCAAAAGGACATTGAAATGTTGCTGGAATGGGCAGACAGGTGGCAGGTGAAGTTCAATGCAGAGAAACGTGAAGTGATTCATTTTGGTAGGAAGAACATGGAGAGACAATGTAAAATAAAGGTTACAATTCTAAAGGGGGTGAAGGAGCAGATCGACCTGGGTGTATATGTGCATACGTCATTGAAGGTGGCAGGACAGGTTGAGTGAGCATTTAATAAATCATATAATCCCCTAGGCTTTATTAATAGGGACATAGAGTACAAGAGCAAGGATGCTATATTGAACTTGCATAAGACGCTACTTCGGCCTCAGCTGGAGTATTGCATCCAGTTCTGGACACCACACTTGAGGAAAGACGTGAGGGCATTGGAGAGAGTGCAGAAAAGATTCACGAGAATGATTCCCAGGATGAGGAATTTCAGTTATGAAGATAGATTGGAGAAGTTAGGACTGTTTTCCTTGGAGAGGCTGAGAGTTGATTTATTAGAGGTTTCAAAAATCATGATGTGTCTGGACAGAGTAGACAGAGAGAAACTGTTCCCACTCGTGAAAGGATCAAGAACGAGAGGGCACAGAGTTAAAGTAATGGGTAAAGGGTGCAAAGACGACATGAGGAAAAGCTTTTTTCACACAGTGAAACAGGGCCTGGAATGCACTGCCTGAGAGTGTGGTGGAGGCAGGTTCAACTGAAGCTGAATAGACTTTAATCTGAGAAGGAAGAGTGTGCAGGTTACATGGAGAATGCAGGGAACGGCATTCGGTGAATTGTTCATTCAGAGAGCCAGTGCAGACACGAAAGGCTGAATTGGTCCTTCTGTAATGTATTAATTCTGATTGTTTCATAGCAGGATGGTGACCAAGGGGACGCTGTGATGAGGCGTCTCAGATGGGTGTAATGGTGGAGAATGGGGGATCCATGGAGGGAAAGGGAAGTTGTCCTATGGGAGCTCGAATCTTAGCAGGGTCTCTCCGAAAGCCTGTCCCGCTGGAAGGCATCCAGGAAATATCCTTCCTGCCTCCTCCTCCTGAGGTAGCCTCCGGATTCCTGATGCCAATGCCTATGTCCTCATGATGGTGATGATGTGAATGGTGCAGCAGAACACCATGAACTTTGACACCTGCTCCAGTGTGTACTGGAGGGCTCGCCCCGAGCGGTTCAGACATCAGAAACATTGCTTCATCACACCGATGGTCTGTTCCATCATGTTCCTGGTGACTCCATTGCTCACATTATACACATGTTAATTGTGTGAGGTTGGTTGGCGCTGGGGGTGGTTTGAGGATGTAGAAACATGAGCCGTGTCTAGAGGGGGGTTTATTTGTCTCCGATGAACCACATTCTGGTTCTGCATGGAGCCCCGAAGTGTTGGGACCGGCTGACTGCTTCAGAATGGAGTTATGGTGGCTGCTGCGAGGTTAGTGGACATGCTCACACACCAACTGTACATGAATGGAGTGAGAGTTCTTTCAGTCCCTGTACCTCTCCCTGTTGATATGGGGGCCCGGCAGAGCCACCTACACCATCAGGAATCCCGCTATCCTGACAAAGCCACTGGATCTCTCATCCAGCTTCTCCCTGATGAGGGAGAAAATGATGAGATAGATGGTCACCCTCACCTCACTGAATTATCAATGGACAACACACAGCCCTCGTAACTACTGATCAGTTAGTTTAACATCAGTGGTGAGTAAGGTTTTAGAAACAATAATCAAGGGAAGACACTATCAACACACACTTATAGAGGTTTGCGTTAATTAAGGATTGTCAGCATGGATTTTTTTAATAGGAAGATCATGCTTTACTAATCTAATAGAATTGTTTGATGATGTATCAGATAACAATGATGAAGGGAATGTGGTGGATGCTGTTTATAAAGGTTTTTTTTAAAGCGTTTGATAAGGTGCCACATAAAAGGCTGGTGAACAAAACTGAGCTTCATGAAATTGAAGGGTCGGTGTCCAATTGAATCAAAAATTGGCTTCAGGACAGAAAACAGAGAATTGTTTGAAATGTTTGTTTTTCAGACTGGAGAATGGTAGATAATGGGTGTTCCCCGAGGATCAGTGCTAGGACCTCTGCTTTTTTTTTGCTATACATAAATGACTTCGATCTTGGAATTCAGAGTGGAGTCTCACAATTTGCCGATGATACCAAATTTGGAGGACAGGCAAACAGTGAGGATGATACAAACTGCCTGCAACAGGACACGGATAGAAAGGCAGAATGGGCAGAGAAGTGGCAGATCGAATTTAATACACAGGAGTGTGAGGTGATGAATTTTGACAGAAGGGATAGTGTCAGGCGATGCAGACAGAATGGCACAGTTCCACAGAGTGTGCTGGAAGAGACAGACCTGTGTGTGGATGTGTATAAATCTTTGAAGGTGGCAGGACATATTGAGAGAGTGATGACAAAGCATATGAGACCTCGGGATTCATAAATAGAGGCATAGAGTACAAAAACAGGGAATTTATGCTTAAAATGTATACAGCTCTGGTTAGGCCCCAAGTGGGATATTGTGACCAGTTCTGTTCACCACACTTTAAGAAGGATGTGAGGGCTATTGAGAGGGTGCAGTGGATATTTACCAGAATGGTTCCAGGGATGGGGGATTTTAGCAACAAGGTTAGTCTGGAAAAAACTGGGATTGTTCTCCCTGGAGTAAAGAAGATTGCGGGAATATTTACTAGAAGTGTGCAAGGTTGTGACAGAATCACAGAAAATCACAGATTCATTGCAGCACAGAAGGAGGCCATTCGGCCCATCATATCTGCACCGGCTCACTGAGTGAGCAATTCACTTAGTGCCTATTTCCCATAACACTGTACATTATTCCTTTTCAGCTGACTATATAATTCCCTTTCCAATGCCTGAAGTGAACCTGCCTCCATCGCACTCTCAGATAGTGCAATCCAGAACCTAACCACTCACTGTGCAAAAATGTTTTCCTCATGTTCGCATTGTTTTCTTTAAACAAGGACATTAAATCTGTGCCCATCCATTTTTGATCCTTTGACAAGTGGGAACAGTTTCTCCCCACCTAATCTGTCCAGGCCCCTCATGATTTTGACAGGTTTAGATAAGATAGACAAGGAAAAACTGTTCCCATTAACTGATGAAGCACAGACTAGGGGACATAGATGGAAGGTTTTGGGTAAGATATACAGGCGGAATATGAGGAAGAACTTTTTTACACAGTGGATGGTAATGAGCTGGAACTCACTGCCCATGAGGGCGGTGGAAGCCGAGACAATCAATGATTTCAAAAGGAAACTGGATGGACACCTGAAGGAAATGAACTTGCAGAGATACGGGGATTGAGCAGAAGAGTGGGAATGACTGGATTGTTCCACAGAGAGCTGGCATGGAGGGGGCGAATCGCCTCCTTCTGTGTTGTAAATGACTCCATCACTCTCCATGACTCTACGTTGGATATGTCTCCTGCTCCTGCCTGGGAATTCCAGATACATAGACATTCAATCAAACTGTGACCTTTACGGGCACTGACAGCTCCGTCCTCACCCTGGTGTGAGGCTCCAGGTTGTGTTACAGGAGGTGACACAGCTCTCTGACCAGCTCCTTATTGAATCAGAGTCACCTCACACACCGCTCCTGGGTTAGGTGTAGGTAGGAAAAGTGCTCTTGGAAAACCCGGGGTGGGTAGTGCAGAGCCCCCTCCTCCTCCCTCTTCACAGAGCTTCCTCTCTCTGCAGCCTCTGCTCCATTTGTTGATCATGTTACAGACCGAGAGACACTGTAATTACAGTCCCCATACCTCGTCCAGAGTTGGGTCACCAAATTCTCTGTCCTCCCTGAATGTCTTCAGCAGCTCACAACACAACCTCCAGAAAACCATCCACAGCACCTCCACGAACTTTACAATAGCAGAAGTAAGTCTACAGTCCCTCACCTGTAAGTTTTATGCCTGGTACTTTTAAATAACACTGGAGGGGGTTCCTCGTGCTGCTGAATGTATGTTCAGCTGAGAGTGACTAACACAGGCGGTCAGCGGACATGTACTGACCAGGTTTCAAAGTCGTACATCAAAGCTGCTGGAATGGCTGATTGACATCATATTCAATTCCCTCCTCATACTACAGACACACACAAGTTACACCCACACTAGCACCCCGGCCAGCCTGATCCCTGCACAATGTGCTGGATGTGACCGGCAGTGCAGCTCATACCATTTAATGGATCCAAATTTCCATAGCCCCAGTGGAGCTGGAGAGATGAAATGTGTGGTCAGGGAGAGAGACAGAGGGAAAGAAACTCACTTTAAAAAGGGAATTAGAAAAATACTTTAAGATGAACACGTTTCAGGAATATTGGAAATGGACAGGCGATTGGGGTAATGAGAGGGACGAGGCCGTGGAGCGATTTTGTCGTAGAGACACAGCACTGAAACAGTCCCTTCGGCCCACTGTGTCTGTGCTGCACAACAACCAGCCATTTATACTAATCCTGCATTAATCCCATTATTCGTAACACATCCCCACCATTCTCTTACCACCTACCTACACTTGGGATAAATTACAATGGCCAATGTATCTATCAACCTGCAAGTCTTTGGCTGTCATGAAACCAGAGCACCCTGCAGAAACCCACGCGGTGACAGGGAGAACTTGCAAACTCCACACAGGCAAATTCGAACCTGTCTTGGTGGAGCTGTGAGGCTGTGGTGTTAACCACTGTGCCACCAATTCTATCGCATGGTTGGAATATTAAAATTAAGGTGTTACTGGACCAAAAGCCAATGTAGGCCAGTGAGCACAGAGATGTTGGGTAAACAGAATTTAGTGTAAATTAGAAGATGGCAGCAGAGTTTTGGATGACCACAAGGTTACAGAGAGTAGAATGTGGGAGACAAGCCAGGAGTGTGTTAGAATAGTCAAATCTCGAGGTAACAAAGGCATGGTTGAGGGTTTCAGCAGTCGATGAGCTCAGCTCTCTCTCTCTCTCTTTTTCTCTGTCTCTCTCCCTCTCTCTCTCTGTCACCCTCACTTTCTCTATCCCATGCTCAGAATCTTAAATGTTTCAATCAAGTCGCCCCTTACTCTTCCAAACTCCAGCTGATATAAGCCTAGCCTGTCCAGCCTTTCCTCATAAGGCAGTCAGCCCATATTAGTCTAATAAACCTTCTCTGAACTGCTTACAACGCATTTACATCCTTCCTGAAATATGAAGACCAGTACTGTACACAGAACTCCAGATACTGTCTCACCAATGCCCTCCCTACCTTTGTATTCAATTCAACTCACAATAAATGATAACATTATATTAGCTTTCCTAATTACTTGCTGAACCTGCAGAGTAACCTTATGCAATTCATGCACCAGGACACCCAGATACTCCTGCATCATAGAGTTCTGCAATCCCTCACCATTCAGATAATATGCTTAGTTTTATTTCCTACCAATATGGACAATTTCACATTTCCCCACATTATACTCCATTTCCCAGATCTTTGCATTCTCACTCAATCTATCTATGTCCCTTTGTAGCCTCCTTTTGACCACTTCAGATCTTTGTGTCATCAACCAATTTAGCAACCACACCCTCGGTCCGTTCATCCAAGTCATTTATATAAAAAAATGTTGAGGACTCAGCACTGATCTCTGTGGCACACCACTCGTTACATCCTGCCAACCGGAAAATTACCCATTTATGCCTGCTCTCTGTTTCCTGTTCGCTAACCAATCTTCTATCCATGCCAGTATGATACCCCCTTCACCAGGAGCTTTTATTTTGCGCAATAACTTTTGATGTGGTACCTTATCAAATACCTTCTGGAAATCTTTGTACAGTACATCCACATCCTTTAGCCACAGCACATGTTACTTCTTCACAGAACTCCAGTTAATTGGTAGAACATAATTTCCCTTTCACAAAAACATGTTGACTCTACCTGATCACTCTAAATTTTTCTACCTGCCCTGCTATAAAATCTTTAATAATAGCTTCTAAAATCTAATCCACAGCCAGAAAGCCTTTCTCAGCTGTCACAGATTGTTCCTCTACCATGTTTATTCTGATTTTGTGCTGTATTTGAACCTCCTTTTGGGTAATCTCCGACCCTAGATCAGACCTTCCTGTGGTGTAGGAGAGGGAACAGAGACATCGGGATGATAGGCTTGGTTTACTTGGTTTGTGAGAAATAGTAAACTCAGTTGAGCGATCATTGCTGAGAATGGGTAGGACATTTGGCAACAAAGAGAATTTATACTCAATCAAACGTGTGTGTTCATCACTAAGAGCGGGGCGGTGGTGTTGTTGGGGAGGGGGGGGGTGGGGTTTGAATAAGTAAAGCCAGAAATACAATGTCACTAGCATATCACAGGAACTAGTCAATTGATAACCTAGTAGAGTAGAAAAACAGGCACACCTGGGGAGACGGACATCGTAAGGATTTTCGAGGTGTATGATGGGACTTACGATTTTATTCTCAATGGAATATCTGAGGATGTCCAGTAATGCAAATTTAAGCTAAAAAAGGGCTGAGATAAGTTGGTCAATGGGGCACATCTGTGTACCTGAACAGAAAGTGCCGGAAATACTCAATGGATCTAGCAGCATCGGTGTGGAGAGAGACAGAGTTAATGTTTCAGGTCTATGACGCCTCATCAGAACTGGTAAACGTGAGAAATGTTGTTGTACAAGCTGCAGATGGTAAGACCATGGACCTCCTGCATTCCATTCCACCCCCAATCCCTCACCTCAAACCTCCCCTTCTGATTTTATACTTTCCAATGATAGCCCAATACTGCCAACTTCCCAGTCACAGCAGTTCCAGAGACAGAAAGAGAGCAGCAGAAGAGCACTGATGGTGAAGCCCCATCATTTGGTCTGATACTCACAGCCACCAGATAAAATACTGACAGTGCGTGTACCTTAGAGGGTGGTATAGAGTCGAAATCTGCACGTGGTGCGTCACCGAGCACGAGTGAGCTGCAGCCAGGCCAGGGGGAAAGGATAGTTCATGTGTCAGATCACAGGAGGGTGAGGTCACAAACGAGTTATAATACACAGGACTCAGATGTGAACATTGCTGGAGCTGCTGCCCATGTCGAGGTGGTGCAGTCTGAATCCGAGTCCTCAAGGCCTAGAGCTGTTCGGGGACGTCCTGCAAGGCCATCTGCAGTCTCCCTCAGTGAAAGTCAGCAGCCTTCCACCAGCCATACTGCAGTCACTGGGAAACACTGTGTAAGAGCAGTTGAGGGAACCTAAAAGACAGGGACTAAGGGAGTGCACAAGGATAAATAGTTCAGTTTTTGTTTCTATAATTGCATGTGTTGTTGGATGAAGATGATCATTAAAAACATTTTATTGGTGTTTTCTATTGCAGGATAGTGACCAAGGGGACGCTGTGATGGGGCGTCTCAGATGGGTGTAATGGTGGAGAAGAGGGGGATCCATGTTGGGAAAGGGAAGTTGTCCTCTGGGAACTGTAATCTTAGCAGCGTCTCTACGACAGCCTATCCGGGTTGAAATCATCCAGGAAATATCCTCCCTGCGTCCTCCTCCTCCTACTGAGGTAGCCTCCGGATTCCTGGTGCCAATGCCTCTGTCCTCATGATGGTGATGACATGAAGGGTGCAGCAGAACACCATGAACTTGGACACCTGCTGCGGTGTATACTGGAGGGCTCCCCTCGGGCGGTTCAGACATCGGAAACATTGCTTCCCCTGGTGGTTTTGTGTGGGGGTGCAGAGTGTCTGGAGTTTAGAGGTCGTGTGCGACATTCTGGTAGTGCATGGAGCCCCGATGTGTTGGGACCGGCTGACTGCTTCAGAATGAAGGTATGGTGGCTGCTGCCAGGATAGTGGACATTTACCAACATGATGTACAGGGCATGCTCACACAGCAACTGGACATTAATGGAGTGAGAGTTCTTTCAGTTCCTGTACCTCTCCCCGTTAACATGGGGACCCCGCAGAGCCACCTACACCATCAGGATTCCCGCTTTCCTGACAATGCCACGGGTTCTCTCATCCTGCTTCTCCCTGCTGAGGTAGCAGAAGTATAATTCACCTCACCCGACATAGATGGCCTCCGTCACACAGCAGATATATCAATAGACAACAAAGAAAGAGATAATGGATACTACACCCACTCTTGCCTGGATAGATCCAGATAAGAACATAGAAACTAGGATCAGGAGTAGGCAGTTCAGCCCCTCGAGCCTGTTCTGCCTTTCAATATGATCATGGCTGATCTCATCTCGGCCTCTACTCCACTTTTCTGCCCGTTCTCCATAACCCTTCAACCCATTACTAATGAAAAATCTGTCTATCTCCTCCTTAAATTTACTCAATGTCACGGCATCCACCACGCTATGGAGTAGTGAATTCCACAGACTCACGACTCTTTGAGAGAAGAAGTTTCTCTTCATCTCTGTTTTAAATCTGATCCCCCTTTATACTAAAACTATGACCTTTCGTTCTAGATTGCCCGACAAGAGGAAGCGTCTTCTCTACATCTACTTTGTCAATCGTTTAATCATCTTATGTACCCCATTCGATCTTCTAAACTCTGGAAAGTAAAGGCATAAACTGCTTAATCTCTCTTCATAAGACAAACCCCTCATCACTGGAATCAATCTCGTGACCCTCCTTTGAACTGCCTCCAATGTAACTACATCCATCCTCAAGTAAGGAGACTAAAACTGTACGCAATACTCCAGGTGCGGTCTCATTAATGCCTTGTACAGTTGCAGCAACACTTTCCTACATTCTATTCCTTTAGCAATAAATGCCAAAATTCAATGTGCCTTCCTTATCCCCTGCTGTACCTGCAAACAAGCTTTCTGTGATTCATACACGAGGGCACCCAGATTCCTCTGCATCGAAGCATTCTGACGTTTCCCTCCATTTAGATAATAACTTACCTTTCTATTTTGCTAACCAAAATGGATAACCTCACACTTATCCACGTTAAACTCAATCTTCCAAATTTTTGGCCCATTGACCTAACATGCCTGTTTCAATTTGTAAATTTCTTATGCATTCATTGCAACTTACTATCCAATCTATTTTAGTGTCATCTGCAAATGTGGCTATCGTACCTTCTATCCCTGCATCTAAGTCATTAATATAGATTGTAAATAGTTGGGGCCCAAGGGCCGAACCCTGTGGTACCCCACTAGTTACATCTTGCCAACTAGAAAAAGACTCATTTATCCCGACTCTCTGTTTTCTGTTGGTTAGCCAATCCTCTATCAAAGTTAATAAATTGCCCCTAACCCCATGTGATCTTACCTTGTGTATTATCCTTTTGTGTGGCAGCTTATCAAATGCCTTCTGGAAGTCTAGATAGAATACATCTACAGGATCCCCATTTTCCACATTTCTTGTCACAGCTTCGAAGCACTCTAGCAAATTCGTCAAACAGGATTTACCCTTTATAAAACCTGACACTGATGGGTTGCATTTTGACTTTCTAATGTCCTGTTATTACTTCCTTAATAATGGATTGTAATTATTTCCCAATGATAGACGTTAACCTATTTGGTCTAGAGGTTCCTACTTTCTGTCTCCCTCCCTTTTTGGATAAGGGCGTTATGCTGGCTTTTTTTTCAAATCCACTGGAACCTTTCCCGCATCCAGGGAATTTTGGAATATTATAACCAATGGATCCACTATCTCCGCTGCCATTTCCTTTCAGACCCCAGGATGTAGGCCATCAGGCCTTGGGAATTGCCTGCCTTCAATCGCAATAGTTTGTTCAGTACTTTTTCCCTAGTGATTTTTTAAATTTATTCATGGGACGTGGACGTCACTGGCTAAGCCAGCATTTATTACCCATTTCTAATTGCCCGTGAGAAGGCGGTGGTGAGCTGCCTTCTTGAACTGCTGCAGTCCATGTGGGGTAGGTACACCCACAGTGCTGTTCGGAAGGGAGTTCCAGGATTTTGACCCAGCGACAGTGAAGGAACGGCGATATAGTTCCAAGTCAGGATGGTGTGTGACTTGGAGGGTAACTTTCAGGTGGTGGTGTTCCCATGTATTTTATGCCCTTGTCCTTCTAGTTGGTAGAGGTCGCGGGTTTGGAAGGTGTTGTCAAAGGAGCTTTGGTGCATTGCTGCAGTGCATCTTGTAGATGGTACACACAGCTGCTATTGTGCGTCGGTAATGGAGGGAGTGAATGTTTGTGGATGGGGTGCCAATCAAGTGGGCTACTTTGTTCTGGATGGTGTTTAGCTTCTTAAGTGTTGTTGGAGCTGCACCCATCCAGGCAAGTGGAGAGTATTCTATCACAGTGCTGACTTGTGCCTTGTGGACAGGCTTTGAGGAGTCAGGCGGTGAGTTACTCGCCTCTGGATTCCTGGCCTCTGACCTGCTCTTGTAGCCACGGTAATTCTATGGCTACTCCAGTTCAGTTTCTGGTCAATGGTAGCCCCTAGGATGTTGATAGTGCGGGATTGAGCGATGGTAATGCCGTTGAATGCCAAGGGGAGATGGTTAGATTGTCTCTTGTTGGAGATGGTCATTGCCTGGCACTTGTGTGGCGCGTATGTTACTTGTCACTTATCAGCCCAAGCCTGGATATTGTCCAGGTCTTGCTGCATTTCTACACGAACTGCTTCAGTATCTGAGGAGTCGTGAATGGTGCTGAAAATTGTGCAGTCATCAGCGAACATCCCCACTTCTAACCATATGATTGAAGGAAGGTCATTGATGAAGCAGCTGAAGATGGTTGGGCCAAGGACACTACCCTGAGGTACTCCTGCAGTCATGTCCTGGAGCTCAGATGATTGACCTCCATCAATCACAACCATCATCCATTGTGCTAGGTTTGAATCCAGCCAGCGGAGGGCTTTCCTCTGATTCCCATTTACCTCAGTTTTGCTCGGGCTCCTTGATGCTATATTCAGTCAAATGCTGTCTTGATGTCAAGGGCAGTCACTCTCACCTCACCTCTTGAGTTCAACTTTTGTGTCCATGATTGAACCAAGGCTGTAATGAGGTCAGAAACAGAGTGGCCCTGGCGGAACCCAAACTGAGCATCACTGAGCAGGTTATTGCGAAGCAAGTGCCACTTGATGGTACTGTTGATGACACCCTCCTTCACTTTACTAACGACGGGAGTAGACTGATGGGGCGGTAATTGGCCAGTTGGATTTGTTCTGCCTTTTGTGTACACGACATAGCTGGGCAATTTTCCATATTGCAGGGTAGATGCCAGTGTTGTAGCTGTACTGGAACAGCTTGTCTAGGGGT
Organism: Heterodontus francisci; assembly: GCF_036365525.1. Lineage (NCBI taxonomy): Eukaryota > Metazoa > Chordata > Chondrichthyes > Heterodontiformes > Heterodontidae > Heterodontus > Heterodontus francisci. Next base: position 435,593 of record NW_027141885.1, read on the forward strand.
GCGGCAAGGTCTGAAGCACAGGTCTTCAGCACTGTTGCCGGAATATTTTCAGGGCCCATAGCTTTTTCAGTATCTAGTGCCTTCAGTCGTTTCTTGATATCACGTGGAATGAATCGAATTAGCTGAAGTCTGGCATCTATGATGCTGGGGACTTCAGGAGGAGGCCGAGATGGATCATCAACTCGGCCCTTCTAGCTGAAGATTGTTGCAAATACTTCAGCCTTATCTTTTGCACTGATGTGATGGGCTCCCCCGTCATTGAGGATGGGGATATTTGTGGAGCGACCTCCTCCAGTTAGTTGTTTAATCAGGGCTGGATGTGGCAGGACTGCAGAGCTTAGATCTTATCCGTTGGTTCTGTGTTCGCTTAGCTCTGTTCACTTAGCTTACGCAGTTTCACACGCAGATAGTCCTGTGTTGTAGCTTCACCAGGTTGACACCTCATTTTGAGGTATGCTTGGTGCTGCTCCTGGCATGCCCTCCTGCACTCTTCATTGAAACAGGGTTGGCCTGCTGGCTTTATGGTAATGGTAGAGTGGGGGATATGCCGTACCATGAGGTTACAGATTGTGGTTGAGTACAATTCTGCTGCTGCTGATGGCCCACAGCGCCTCACGGATGTCCAGTTTTGCATTGCTCGATCTGTTGGAAATCTGTCCCATTTATCACGGTGGTAGAACCACACAATACGATGGAGGATATCCCCAATGCGAAGTTGGGACTTCGTCTCCACAAGGACTGTGCAGTGGTCACTCCTACCAACACTGTCATGGACAGATGCATCTGTGGCAGGCAGATTGGTGAGGACGAGGACAAGTATGTTTTCCCCTCTTGTTGGTTCCCTCACCACCTGCCACATACCCAGTCTTGCAGATATGTCCTTTAGGACTCGGTCAGCTCGGTCACTATTGGTGCTACCGAGCCACTCTTGGTGATGGACATTGAAGACCCCCACCCAGAATACAGTTTTGCCCTCGCCACCCTCAGTGCTTCCTCCAAGTGCTTTTCAACATTGAGGAATACTGACTCATCAGCTGAGCGAGGGCGGTATGTGGTAATCAGCAGGAGGTTTCCTTGCGCATGTTTGATCTGATGCCATGAGGCTTCATGGGGTCCAGAGTCGATGTTGAGGAATCTCAGGGCAACTCCCTCCCAACTGTATACCACTGTGCCACCACCTCTGCTGGGTCTGTCCAGCCGGTGGGACAGGACATACCCGGGGATGATGATGGCAGTGTCTGAGACATTGTCTGTAAGGTTTGATTCAGTTAGTCTGACTATGTCAGGCTGTTGCTTGACTAGTCTGTGGGTCAGCTCTGCCATCCTTGGAACAAGTCCCCAGATGTTAGTAAGGAGGACTTCGCAGGGTGGACAGGGCTGGGTTTTGCTGTGGTCGTTCCCGGTGCCTAGGTCAATGCTGGGTGGTCCGTCCGGTTTCATTCCTTTTTATTGTCTTTGTAGCAGTTAGTTACAACTGAGTGGGTTGCTAGGCCACTTCATAGGGCATGTAAGAGTCAACCACATTGCTTTCACATATAGGCCAGACCAGGTAAGGACAGCAGATTTCCTTCCCTAAAGGACATTAGTGAACCAGATGTGTTTTTACAAAAATCGACAATGGTTTCATGGCCATCACTAGACTAGCTTTTAATTCCAGATTTATTAATTACATTCAAATTCCACCTTCTGCTGTGGTGGGATTGGAACACATGTCCACAGAGCAATACCCTGGGTCTCTGGGTTATTGGTCTAGAGACAATAGCACTATACCACCGCCTCCCCATGCTACGCTACCGCCTCCCCATATAATGATTGTTCGAAATTCCTCCCTTTCTATAACTTCTGCATTACCTGTTACTATTGGGATGGTACTAGTGTCCTGAACCGTAAAAACTGAGGCAAAATACGGATTTAATGTTTCCAACATTTCTGTTTCCCCCTCTATCAACTTCCCAGTCTCATCCTCCAAGGGACCAATATTCACTTCAGCTACTCTCTTACCTTTCATAAACTTGTAGAAGCTTTTGCAATCCGTGTTTATATTTTGTGCTAATTTTCTTTCACAATTTACTTTTGCACTTTTTATTACTTTTTAAGTAACCCTTTGTTGATCTTTAAAAAATTCCCAATTTTCCAGCCAGCCAGTGCCCTTTGCAATATGGTATGCCTTCATCTTTGTCCTTATTTTATCCTTAACTTCCTTGCTTAGCCATGGATGTCTTTCCGGCTCTTTGAACCTTTCTTCCTCTCCAGTATATATTTTAGTTGGGAGGAATTGCATTTCTCCTTAAACACCTGCCACTGCTCATCAACTTTCCTAACTTCTAGTCCTCCTTCCCAGTCCACTCGGGCCAAATCAGTCCTCATGTCTATGTAATTACCGTTGTTTAACTCCAGAACGCTGGAGCGGGACTCCAGTTTCTCGCCCTCAAAATGCATTTGAAATTCCAGCATGCTATGATCACTGTTCCGTAGAGGTTCCTTAACTATGAAATCATTAATTAATCCCACCTCATTTCACAATGCCAAATCTAGAATAGCCTGCTCCCTGGTTGGTTCCACAACATATTGCTCCAAAAAACAATCTGTAATGCATTCAATGAACTCTCCCTCGAGGCTACCTTTGCCAATTTGACTAATCCAGTCTATATACATATTAAAATCACCCTTGCCATACCTTGCTCAGAAGCCCACAGTATTTCTTGGTTTATAATGGTCCCCACTGCGGAACTACTGTTTGGGTACCTGTAGATTACTGCCACCAGGGACTTCTTCCCCTTGCTAGTTCTTATTTCTACCCAGACTGATTCTACGTCTTGATCTCCAGTGCCTATATCATTTCTCACCATAGCACTGATCTTCTTCTATACTAACAAATCTACACCTCCTCCTTTTCCTTCCTGTCTATCCTTCAAAAATACTGAGTACCCTTGGATATTCAATTCCCACGTCTCAGTCATCGCCAATAAATCATACCCATTCGTCTTCATTTGTGCTGTTAACTCATTTATTTTATTTTGATTGCTTCGTGCATTCAGATCCAAAGCCTTTAAGTTTGTTTGATCATCAAATTTCAAATTTACATAAAGGTTCAATGAAACTGAGACCTTAATAGCCACTGACAGCTCCGTCCTCACCCTGGTGTGAGGCCCCAGATCGTGTTGCAGGAGTTTACACAGCTCTGTGACCACCTCCTTTTTGAATCAGTGACCTCACACACTGCTCCTGGGTTAGGTGTAGGTGGGGAAAGTGCTCTTGGAAAACCCGGGGTGGGTGGGAAAAACCCCTTCCTCCTCCCGCTTTACAGAGCTTCCTCTCTCTGCAGCTTCTGCTCCATTTGTTGGTCATGTTACAGACCCAGAGACACTGTAACTACAGTCCCAATACCTCGTCCAGAGTTGGGTCACAAATCCTCGGTCCACCCTGAGTCTCTGCAGCAGCTTCCAACACAACCTCCAGAAACCCATAAACAGCACTAACGTTACCATAGCAGAAGTAAGTCAAAAGCCCCTAACCTGTAAGTTGGATGCCTGGTCCTTTTAAATAACACTAGATGGACTTACAAGTGCTGCTGAATGTGTGTTCAGCTGAGAGCGACTAACACAGGCAGTCAGTGGACATGCACAGACAAAGTGTCAAAGAAGTACATCAACGCTGTCGGAATGGCTGATTGACATCAATTCAAACCCTTTCTCACACGAACAGCACATGCATGGTATACACAGGCTAGGTCCCTGCCCAGCCCGGGGCACTGTGCTGGCCACACTAGAAGTGGCCGGCTGTGCAGTTCACATCATTTTCTGGATCCAGGTTTCATCGTTTTGGCACCAGTGCTGCCACAGAGTGAAAATCACAGCAGAGGAAGAAATAGAGTGAAAACAGCTCACTTCTAAAAGGGAATTGGAAAAAGACTTGAAGGCATAAGATTGACAAGAATATGTGAAATGGAAGGGAAATGGGACTAATTGGAGGGGTGAGGCCATGGACGGATTCAAACACAAGAATGAGAATATTAAAATTAAGGTGCTGCCAAACTGGGAATCAATGTAGATCAGTGAGCACAAGGGTTAGAGGTGATCGGGATTTGGTGTGAGTTAGGATAAAGGCAGCAGAGATCTGGATGGGCAGTGCTTTATGGAGGTTTATAACTGGGAGGGTGACCAGGATAGAATTGGAATGGTCAAGTGTGGATTTAACAAAGGCACAGATGAGGGTTTATTCAGCAGACGGGCTGAGGCAGAGTTGATGAAGGGTGATGTTACAGAGGTGGTAGTAGGTAGGGTTGGTCTTGGGGGGAATATGGTGATGAACTCATCTCAGGTATAAATATAAAACAGAGGTTCCAAACAGTCTGCTTCAGTCTCAGACATTGGGTAGGGAGGGGAATTCAGATAGTGGATATAGAGTGGAGTTTGTGACAGAGACTGAACACAGTGGCTTAAGTCTTCCCAAGATTTACATGACAAGAACACTAAATCAATGAAATGTGGTTTATAGATCTAATAGTTGGATGCAGAGACTTACCAGGGACACCAATAATAGCGAGGATGGGATAGTAAATCGGTTGGACCATTTTCAGAGCATAATAAATACGAAATTCTAATGTCATCCAAAAATAATCAGCAGTAACCAGGCCAAAACAAAAGGAGAAAGTCCTGATGTCCGTTGTTGTAATATTCCAATCTATTGTCCTCAGATTCTGACCCATTGTTGCAATATTCTTATCTATTGTTCTCAGATTCTGATCGATCCTCTCTCTCTCTCTCTCTCTCCCTCTCTGCAGTCACGGATCCCTGTTAGTGCCGTGGGTAATGCTCCCACTGACACTATGAGTTAACACATTGAAAGGACTCCCTTATTAATGGAACAGAGAAAACCTCCAGTGACACAATTAGTGTCCATAATGACTGACATTAATTGCAGTCAATGAACAAACAGGTTCAGTTAACACCTTTTTCTCCAACACTTTTTGTACCACAAGAGTGTGGAAGTGTTCCTATGTCTAGTTGGGATATATGAGGTTTGTTGAAAAAAGGAATGGTGGAAATAGCAGAGGCACTGGCCAGAAGCTTTCAATCCTCCTTGGATCTGGGAGTGATGACAGAGGACTGGAGGGTTGTAAATGCTACAACCTGCTTACAAAAGGAGACATTAGCTAAACCCTGTAACTACTGACCAGTCAGTCTAATGTCAGTGGTTGGAATTTTCTAGAGGCCATAACCCTGTACAAACATATATATTTCTTGAAAGAACATGGGATAATAAATGACAAACAGCACGGATAGGTTAATGACCAATCACGTCTGATAATCATGATCAAGTTCGTTGATAACATAACTGAGTGTTGAAGAGGATAGTGTGTTTTATGTTATGTATACAGACTTTCAAAAGGCCTGTGATCAAATGACATGTCATAGTCTTGTTATTAGAAATGGAGCACATGGATTAATGTGACAGTCATAGCGTGGATATGACACTGAATCAGGGACAGAAAGCAGAGTGAAGTGGTGAACGGTCATTGTTCAGACTGGTGGAGGGGGAGTATTCAGTGTTGTTTCTCAGGGGTTAGTATTAGAATCAGTGCTTTTCCTGGCATGTAGATAGATATACAAGTGATAGAGACTTATATGTTAAAAAAACATAATTTCAATGCTTGCCGATGACATGAAACTCATAAATAAGGATGGCAAAGACGCAGACCACAGAATTATCCAATCTCACTGATTTTGTTTATTTTTAATTTATTCTGGACTCCAATACAAATTCAAATTTATTTCTCACTCGATAACTTATTTGTGTGATTTGCCTATGAGTGTGTGCATGAATGTGTACCGTATATTTTTAATATTTTATTCAGATCCTGTTTAGATTCTTAAGTATAATAAACTCACCTCTTGTTTAAACTCAAGAAATCCTGTCCGATTGGTTCTTTCACGATCACAATAAAGGTAAAAGGTAAAATACTCACTGAGGTGGTCAGCACGTCCACTGCTAAAAGGGAACGAATCCACTTGCGATCAAATAAAAAAATAGGACAAGAGGGGAGACTGAGACCTCTCCTCACCTGCTGTAACAGAAATGTGGAGGTTCTCCAGATCGTAACCCAACGACAAACAAGAAATTGGAAATGTCATAGAGTCACAGAGTTATACAGCACAGAAACAGTCCATTCGGACCAGTGTTTCCTTGCCGACCATCAAGCCTGTCCATTTTAATCCCATTTTCCAGCACCAGTCCAGTAACCCTGTATGCTATGGCACTTCAAGTGCTAATCTAAATACTTCTTAAATCTTGTAAGGGTCCTGCCTCTTCCACCCCTTCAGGTGGTGTGTTCCTGATTCCAACCACCCTCTCGGTGAATTTGTCTTCCCTCAAATCCCCTCTAAACCGCCTGCCCCTTAACTTCAATCAGTGCCCCATGATTATTGACACCTCCACTAAGGGAAAAGGTTTCTTCCTATCTACCCTATCTGTGCCCTCTAATTTTTCGTGCTTTCCGTCTGTCACTCTTTTTGAATAAAGGAGGTAGATTCGCAATAAGGGAGTTACATATAGAGTGAAGTAACTTGGTGCAGGCGAAAACCCCTCTCTGTTGAAAAGTTGAGTAATGTAGCAGGACAGTTAGGGATTACTCTCCGTCCAAAGCTCGGAAAACCGAAATCCTAAGACTTGTGGCCAACCATTTTTCACTTGAAGCTGAAGACTCAAACAGAGTTAGAATGACTAACAGATAGAGTAATGTTAGCTAAGGTAAAACTAGAACAGAAGAGACTAGAATTAGAATTCCAGAGAGAGAGAGAGAAAGATCAGAGTGAGTGTCAAGAAAGGGAAAAAGTAAGTGTTCCAGATTGAGAAGGAGGAAAGGGAGTTAAGGTGGCTCAAACAACTAGATGAAGACCCAGTGCACCTAGTGAAGGCACAGCTCGTGAGGGAGCTGCCCCTAGCTCAGGACCATGTGCTGAACTCTTAAACTTCTCCCAGTTCATTCCAAAGTTCAATGAGGAGGATGTGGCAGAATTTTTCATCACTTTTGAAAAGCTTGCAAAGCAGCTGAAATGGCCAGCAGAGAGTGGGATGCTGTTTGTACAATGCAAAATAACAGTCAAAGCCCATGAGGTTTATTCACTGCTGCCATAAAGGTACAGATAAAGGTACATCAGATTATGAGGTGACTAAAAATGCTATCCTGGGTGTACATGAGATAGTATCGGAAGTGTACCGCCAAAGATTCTGAACCCTCGGAAAGCGGCCTGACTGAACTGACCTCGAGTTTGAAGGAGTTACGCAGCTAAGGAATATATGAACATAGGAGCTGAATTCAACCATTCAGCCCAACGATCCTGCTCGACCATTCAATATGATCATGGCTGATCATCCTCTTCAATGCCTTTTCCCCACACTATCCTCATATCCCCTTATGTCAGTGGTATATAGAAATATGTCAATCTCTGTTTTAAACATACTCAATGACTGCGCTTCCATAGCCCTCTGGGGTAGAGAATTCCAAAGGTTCACAACCCTCTGAGTAAAGAAATTACTCTTCATCTCTGTCCTAAGTGGCTTTGAAATTGTGTCCCTTGGTTCTAGACTCCCCAACCAGGGGAAACATCTTAGCTGCCTTGTCTATCCCTTTAAGTATTTTGTAGGTTTCAATGAGATCACTGCTCATTCTTCGAAACTCGAGAGAATACATGTTCAGTTTCTTCAATCTGTTTTCGTAGATCAGTCCCGCCATCCCAGGAACAAGTCTGGTAAATATTTGTTGCAGTCCCTCTATGGTCATAATATCCTTCCTCAGATAAGGGGACCAAAACTGCACACAGTACTCCAGGTGCGATCTAACCAAGGTTCTATACAATTGAATCAAGACTTCACTACTCCTGTATTCAAATCCTCTAACGATAACAGTAACACACATTAGCCTTCCTAAATGCTTGCTGCACCTGCATGTTAGCTTTAAGTGACCTATTGACAAGGACACCCAGGTCCCTTTGTACTTCTACACTTTCTCATCTCTTACCATTTAAGAAATACTCTGCATATCTATTCATTCTACCCAAGTGGCCCACCTCACAGTTTTCCACATTATATTCCATCTACCATGTTCTTGCCCACTCACTAAGTCTGTCCAAATCCCCTTGAAACCACTTTGCATCTTCCTCACAACTCACATTCCCACCTAGTTTTGTGTTATCTGCAAACTTGAAAATATTACTTTGGTCCCCATATCCAAATCATCGATATATATTGTGAACAGCTGGGGCCCAAGTGGTACCCCACTAGTCACATCCTGCCAACGCAAGAATGGCACGTTTATTCCTGATCTCTGTTTCCTACCTGTTAACCAATGCTTACTGCATGTCAGTATATTCCCTCCTTTCCCATGTGTTTTAATTTTGCTTCCCAAGCTCCTGTGGGGCACTTTATCAAAAGCCTTCTGAAAATCCCTTTTCTATTCTGAGCAACATCCTAAAAAAACTCCAACAGGTTCGGCATGAATGATTTCCTATTCATAAATCCATGTTGACTCTGCCCAATCAGATCCATTTATCACATACTTTAGAATAGATTCTAGCACTTTCCCTAGTACTGATGGAAGCCTAACAGGTCTGTAATTCCCAATTTTCTCTTTCCCTCCCTTCTTAAATAGTGGGGTGACATTTGCGACCTTCCAATCTGCAGGAAGCATTCCAGAATTGATAGAATTTTGAAAGTGGATCACCAATATGTCTACAATCCCCATAACTACTTCCTTCAACACTCTGGGATGTAGAATATCAGATCCTGGTGAATTATCAACCTTCAGCGCTATTAATTTCGCCAATACAACTTCTTACTAATACCACCTTCTCTCAATTCCTCATTCTCCCAAATCCCTTGGATCTCTAATTCTGGTAGAATTCTTGCATCTTCCACAGTGAAGTAATGCACAAGATAATCATTTAGCTTCTCCTGACTCTGCCTGTAATGGACCCACATTTGTCTTTGCTAAATACTTCCTTTAAAAGTACCGATAGAAGATTTTGCAATGCATTTTTGAGTTTATGTTTGACCAGTAGATATGGAGACTCAAGATAGAGCCCACATATAAAAACCTCAGAATGGTGTTCCTTCTCCAGGAGTTTCCATTGTATTAAGGCAGGCCACCTCCCATTCAAACCCACATAGAGGAACAAAAGGTTCAAAGAGCCAGACAGGTTGCAATTCAGGCCGATGACTTTTCCTTTGTACACAAGGCCTTACCCCAAATGTAAACCCTTCCCTAGTCACTCCAAAGACCCGAGAATAAAAGGTGGGAGGGTGATAGGAGCTCGAACAGCCATGAGCAAGAAGGAAAAGCTGGACACACAGGGGACCCTCCTCAGTCCAAATTGGACATTACTGAGAGCAGGAGGAATGGCCAATACCTGTGTGTTTCCACTGTAATAAGGCAGGTCACCATCGAGCTGAATGCTGGAAGTTATGGGAAAACCTGTAGCGTTAATCAGGGTCCACGAGATCAGTGCAGGAAAAGGGGCCCTGATGGAAAGCACGGCAGATCAGGCTGTGCCTTTCACTGCGGCAGTAAGACCCAGTAAACCTACCACTGAAATTGCGGGAAAACTTAGCAAAGTCCCTGAGAGTTACCAGAATGTTTTCCCAAGGAAAGGTGACCCAATACACCTCGACTGAGGCAAGCAAGTGCATAGTCATTTTCAGAGATACAGGGGCCACCCAATCCCTTCTGCTGGGAAAATACATGAACTTTCCTCCAGAGAGTGCAGTGAATGCTAGAGTGTTAGCGAATGGTATCGGAAGACATTATATGTACCTTAATATGAGCTGCACTTGGAGTGTGACCCAGTTTCAGGACTGGTAACCATCGGAATTGTCCCTAGTTTATCAGTATATGGGTCGACCTGCTCCTGGGTAATGCTCTGACAGGGGAAAAGGTGGTAGCTTCCCCAGTAGTTCTTTAGAGACCAGAAGAGGTCCGAGAGATAGAGCAGTTACAGAAGAAGGTCCCCGGCATTCTCCCTGATTGTGTGGTGACTCGGTCCATGGCCAAACAATCCCCTGGCCTAACACTGCAGACGGATGACCCTACTGTCTGCTTGTCTGAAACCTTCTTTGGGATGTTAGAGGACCCAAAGGATGTGTTAAACAGATTTTCCTTAGTTGAGCCTCAACAACCTGACCCAGTGTTAAAAAATAGCACAGACTGTCCAAACTAAAACTGAAGCAGATGGAGTTGCAGCGTGTTACTATTTAAAGAATGAGGTGCTGATGAGGAAGTGGAGACCTCCTCACAGACCTGTGGATGAAGAGTGGACAGTGCTTCACCAGATGGTGGTGCTCGCTGAAGTACCTTAATATTTCTTCAAGAATGGCCCACGAGATTCCAATGACTGGACATGTCATTGCATGAAAAATCAAAGCCCGCATAAGACAGTATTTTGACTGGTCACAACTCCACAAAGATGTGGTGGAGTTCTGTAAAACTGCTCACACGTGTCAGGTTCTGGGGAAGTCCCAACCTGCAATAAAACCTGCACACCTAATTCCCATACCAACTTTTGGGGAACCCTTAAGCATAATGCTGGTGAATTGTGTGGGACAACTGCTGAAAACAAAACGGAACTACCAGTGTCTTCTCACCATTATGGATGTGGTGACCCGATTCCCAGAGGCCATTCCCCCGAAGAACCATCTCTGCCAAGGTAGTGGTGGAGGGGATAACACAATTCTTTACTCGATCTGGGCTGTCTGCTGAGATCCGGGTGGACCAGGGCACACATTTTACGTCCAGTATTTTTGCAAAGGTCATGGGTATTCTGGACATAACCTAGCTAAAGTCCATAGCCTATCACCCACTGTCACAATGGGCTTTGGAGCAGTACCACCCGATCCTAAAGACAATGATCAGGCCATACTGCTATGAGTTACCCCATGACTGGGACAAAGGGTAGGGATTTCTCCTGTTGGATACCAGGGACTTATCCAATGATTCCACTGGCTTTAGTCTGTTTGAATTAGTTTATGGAGACAAGGTGAGAGGTCCTCTTAAACGAATCAAGGAGAGGTTTTTGGGACACAGGGATGAGTCTTCCATTTTAGACGACATTTCCATGCTCTGGGAGTGGCTCACGAGAGCCTGTGCAATGGCTCAGGAACACCTAATGACCTCTCAGGCAGCTATGAAAAGATAAGGAGACAGAATTGTCAAGGCTGGAACGTTTCAGCCCAGAGACCATGTATTGTTACTACTCCCAATTCAGGGTGAACCCCTGAAATCCCAGTTCAGTGGTCCATATCGAGTGACAAAAGGAAAATTCAGGTAAATTATTTAATTGCCACCCAGACGAAAGGAAAACAAGTAAAGGCTGTGGAGGGGACAGACACGTACAGATCTGTCAGACAGTCAGGAGCGAAGGATTGGAAAGGACAGTGAGGACAGGTTAGAGGAGGGCCAGGAGTACTCCCAACTGGAACCCCCTGCTCTCCGATTAGTCAACTCTGAAATGCTAGATAGATTAGACACCACGCTCTCCTCCTTAAATGCAGGTCAAAGAGGCACCCTAAAAAGGCTCAGAACAGCATTTACAGAAAAGCGCAAGGGCAAGGAAAGTTCCCAAAAACGGTACCAATGGTGTGGGAGATGCCTTACCTAGTCTAAGTGCTGCAAGAGAGTGCAATGAAAGTTGGACAGACACTTGCGAGCGGTAATGTCCCCAAGGACATAGGGCAGATCAGAAAAAAGATGCTCCCCATCGTAAAGGGAAAAGGGAACGGCAAACACCCTAAAGTAAACAGCACTTGTGTACCTCACCAGAAAGCTAAAAGTAAGGTCAGTGTGGATCTACCCACTGAAGAACCCAATGATCAGGTCCCAAACCCAAAGCTCATCAAACCCAACAATTTCAAAGCAGAACTCAGCAAGAACAGCCAGAATCAAACCTGACACATAACCATCCTCGTCAAAACTCCAACACAATTAGATCAGTACACCTGTAACAGACAATGTCAGCTGCAGTAAATCCAAGATTAATGTGTGAATTTGTGAAGTTATTATTGAAAATGAATGTGGGTTTCCTTCTATTTCCTCCCACAATTGTGTCATGAAATGTTTCTATTCTCACTTTTCTTTCCATGTGCTGCGACGGTTTCAAGATAACACGATGTGCCAAATGAGGAATTTTAATTCATCAGTTGGAAACTTACACTAAACATTTAATGGAGAAAATCCTGCAGTTAACCTTGAAAAAACAGGCAGCCAAGATGGCCACCACAATTGTTATCTGAAACACCTTTTCACATTCCAAGGCCTCCAACAGGAGACAAATATATTATGAGCCTGGATCCAAATCACTGGCTTGCTCTAGTGCTTCATTTACCTAAGCTTACAATCATGAACACGGCATACGAGGCCATCTTGACACATAGACTTTGAAAGAGCAAACTTCTCCAACAGTAATTAGTAGTATTCTGAGCCCTGGGGAGATATAATTTCTAATCTTGAATCTCATTATAAGGGTACAAAGATTACAATGCGGCAGTCATGAGACCTTCTGTCCATCTCTGTGAAAGCTGGGAGTTTCCCCTGGACAAAGACAGACAAGCCAGTGATTAAAACTGTGCAGAAGCAGAAGGGCTGTGCCTCTGCCACCCCACCCCCTCCCCCAACCCCGCACCTCTCAGTCCGTCTCTCTCTCCAGATAACATCACAAGTTTGAAAAAAAACATGTGACTGTGGGCCCTCCAAGCCTTCTGATTGCTGCAGACAGAGTAACCAGTTGAAGAAAGCCACCTACAAATCTGCCTCCAAGAGAACACTGAGCCATGTGTGCCTGCCACAAATGCACTTCAACCAGCCAAAAACTTCAGGAATAAAATTTCAGCCAGAAGACCACGGAATCGTCCAACCTCACAGAATAACAAAGAAGAAAGAACAAAGAACAGTGCAGCACAGGAACAGGCCATTCGGCCCTCCAAGCCTGCACCGATCTTGATGCCTGCCGAAACTAAATCCTTCTGCACTTCCGGGGCCCATATACCTCTATTCCCATCCTGTTCATGTATTTGTCAAGATGTCTCTTAAACGTCTCTATCGTACCTGCTTCCACCACCTCCCCTGACAGCAAGTTCCAGGCACTCACCACCCTCTATGTAAAAAACTTGCCTCGCACATCCCCTCTAAACTTTGCACCTCGTACCTTAAACCAATGTCCCCTAGTAACTGACTCTTCCACCCTGGGAAAAAGCTTCTGCCTATCCACTCTGTCCATGCCGCTCATAACTTTGTAAACCTCGATCATGTCAGCTACCAGGAAAGGTTATATAGTCTGGGGCTGTTCTCCTTGGAACAGAGAAGGTAGAGGGGAAATGTGATTCAAATGTACAACATTGCGTGGGGCCTGGATAGAGTGGAGGTGAAGGGTCGATTCACCTTAACAGAGAGATCACTGACGAAGTGGCATAGATTTAAAGTGCTTGGTAGAAAGACTATAGGGGAGATGAGGACTTTACTTTCTCCCAGAGGGTGGTGGGAGTCTGGAATTCATTGCCCGGAAGGGTAGTTAAGGCAGGAACTCACAACTCATTCCAAACGGAATATGCACCTCATGTGCCGTAATCTATCAAATGCTGGAAGGTGAGATTAGAAAGAGTGGATCGTTTTCAGCTGGCATTGACACGATGCGCCAAGTGGTCTCTTTATGTGCTATAAACTTTCTATGTTTCTGAGATGCAACTCAGGCAATGTTGAAAGACGAGGTAGGTCAGATACTAGACTGGTTTGAAATTGAGAAAGAGGAAGTATTAAATTAGCTATCTGTACTTAAAGTGGATAAAAGCCAGGACCAGATAACATTCATCCAAGGATACTGAGGGAAGTGAGGGTGGAAATCGCAGAGGTACTGACCATAATTTTTCAATCTTCCTTAGACTCGGGGGTGATGACAGAGGGCTGGAGAATTGCAAACGTTACACCCTTGTTCAAAAGAGGGTGGAAAGTTAAGCCCAGCCACTACAGGCCAGTCAGTTGAACTACAGTGGTGGGAAAACTTCTAGAAAAAATAATTTGGGACAAAATCAATAGTCACATGGACAAATAGGAGTTAATAAAGGAAAGCCAGCATGGATTTCTTAAGGGAAAATCATGTTTAACTAACTTGCTGGAGTTTTTGTGGTGGTAACAGAGAGAATTGATGAAGGCAATGGTGTTGATGGGGTTTACATGGACTTTCAGACAACAGTCTATTCAGATTCAATTGAACCATTACTTCGATCTTGGAATTCAGAGTAGAATCTCAGAATTTGCCGATGACACCAAACTTCGAGGAGTGGTAAACAGTGAGGATGATATAAACTGCCGACAACAGGATAGAGATAGGCTATCAGAATGGGCAGAGAAGTGGCAGGTGGAATTTAATACAGAGGAGTGTGAGGTGATGCATTTTGGCAGGAGCAATAGTGTGAGGCTATGCAGACAGAATGGTACAGTTCTGAAGAGTGTGAAGGAACAGATGGACCTGTGTGTGGATGTGCAGAGATCTCTGAAGGTGGCAGGACATATTGAGAGAATGACTACAAAGCATATGAGATCTTGAGCTTCTTAAATAGAGGTATAGAGTACAAAGCAGGAAGTTATGCTGAAAATGTATACAACTCTGGTTAGGCCCCAAGTGAAGTATTGTGTCCAGCTCAGGTCATCATACTTTAGGAAGGATGTGACTGTCCTTGAGAGGGTGCAGAGCAGATTTACCAGAATTGTTCCAGGGATGGGGTTTTTGTTACAATGCTAGGTTGGAAAAGCTGGGGTTGTTCTCCCTGGAGTAATTGCGATTGAGGGAATATTTCCTAGAAGTGTATAAGATTATAAGGGAATCATAGAGAATCACAGAGCTGTTACAGCACAGATGGAGCTCATTCAGCCCATTGCATCTGCACCCGTTCTCCAAGTGAGTAATTCACTTAGCGCCATTTCCCTGCCCTTCCCCCATAATCCTACACATTCTTCCTTTTCAGGTGTCTAAATAATTCCCTTTCGAATGTGTCAAGTGAACCTCTTTCAATCACACTCTCTGACAATGCATTCCAGATCCTAACCACTAACTGTGTGAAAATATTTTCCTCATGTTGGCATTGCTATTTTTAAAACCAAATACATTAAATCTCAACCCATCCGTTCTTGATCGTTTGACGAGTGGGAACAGTTTTTCCCTACCTACTCTGTCCAGACCCCTCATGATTTTGAATGGTTTAGATAAGATATAGACAAGGAAAAACTGTTCCCATTAACTGATGAAACACGGACCAGGGAACACAGATGGAAGGTCTTGGGTAAGAGATGCAGGGGGAATATGAGGAAGAGTTTTTTTTACACAGTGGATGGTAATGAGCTGGAACTCATTGCCCATGAGGGTGGTGGAAGCCGAGACAATCAATGATTTAGGAACATAGGACCATAAGAGCAGGAGTAGGCCATTTAGCCCATCAAGCCTGACCTGCCATTCAATATGATCGTGGCTCATCATCCACTTCAATGCCTTTTCCCCACACTATCCTCATATCCTTTTATCTCATTGATATTTAGAAATGTATCAATCTCTGCTTTGAACATAAACAATGACTGAGCTTCCACAGCCCTCTAGGTTAGAGAATTCCAAAGATTCACAACCCTCTGAGTAGTGAAATGTTTCCTCATCTCTGTCCTAAGTGGCTTCCCACTTATTTTGAAATTGTGCCTGCTAATTCTAGATTCCCCAACCAGGGGTAACATCTTAGCTGCATCTACCCTGTCTATCTCCTAAAGTATTTTGTAGGTTTCAATGAGATCACCTCTCATTCTTCGAAACCATAGAGAATAGTTTCCCCAATCTCTCTTCATAGGACAGTCCCGCCATCCCAGGAACAAATCTGATGAACCGTCGTTGCACTCCCTCTATGGCAATAATATCCTTCCTACGGGCGACACAGTGGCGCAGTGGATAGCACCGTAGCCTCACAGCTCCAGGGACCTGGGTTCGATTCTGGGTACTGCCTGTGTGGAGTTTGCAAGTTCTCCCTGTGTTTGCGTGGGTTTTAGCCGGGTGCTCCGGTTTCCTCCCACATCCAAAGACTTGCAGGTGATAGGTAAATTGGCCATTGTAAATTGCCCCTAGTGTAGGGAGGTGATAGGGAATATGGGATTGCTGTAGGGTTAGTATAAATGGGTGGTTGTTGGTTGGCACAGACTCGGTGGGCCGAAGGGCCAGTTTCAGTGCTGTATCTCTAAAGTAAGGGGACTAAAACTGCGCACAATACTCCAAGTGCGGTCTAACTAAAGTTCTGTACAATTGTAGCAAGCCTTCACTACTCCTGTACTCAAATCCTCTTACGATAAAGGCTAACATGCCATTAACCTTTGTAATTGTTTGCTGCACCTGCATGTTAGCTTTCAGTGACTTATTGGCAAGGACACCCAGGACGCTTTGTACATCTACACTTCCTAATTTATCATTTAGGAAATACTCTGCACATCTATTCCTCCTACCAAAGTGGATTACCTTCTATTTTTCAATATTATATTCCACCTAACATGTTCTTGCCCACTCACTAAGTCTGAACAATTCCCCTTGAAGCGGCTTTGCATCTTCCTCACTGTACACATTCCCACCTAGTTTTGTGTCAGACGCAAAATTGGAAATATTACATTTGGTCCCCACATCCAAATCATTGAAATATATTGTGAACAGCTGAGGCCCAATCTCTGATCCCTGCAGTACCCCACTAGTCATAGCATGCCAACGCGAAAATGATCCGTTTATTCCTACTCACTGTTTCCAATCTGTTAACCAATCCTTAATCCATGCCAGTATATTAATTCCTACACCATGTATTTTAATTTTGCGAAGCAAGCTCCTTTGGGGGTTCTACAAACCTTCTGAAAATACAAGTATACTATGTCTGCCAACTCCTCTTAATCAATTCTGTTGTTATAATCCTCAAAATCTCCAACAGGTTCGTCAAACATGATTTCCCATTCATAAATCCATGTTAACTATGCCCAATCAGATCATTATTATCCAAATGTCCATTTATAACATCATTTAGAATTGATTATAGCAGGTTCCCAACGATTAATGTAAGGCTAACAGCTTTGTAATTCCCTGTTTTCGCTCTCCCTCCCTTCTTATATAGTGGGGTGACATTTGCATCCTTCCAATCTGCAAGAACAGCTCCGGAATCTACAACATTTTTGAAGATGATCAGCAATGCAGCCACTATCTCCATAGCGATCTCGTCAACACTCTGGGACGTAGAATATCAGGTGCTGGGGACATAGCAACCTTCAGCCCCATTAATTTCTCCAATACAACCTTCTTAGTAATACTAACTTCCTTTAATTCATTGCAGTTCTGAAGAAGGGTCACTGACCTGAAACGTTAACTCTGCTTCTCTCTACACAGATGCTGCCAGAACTGCTGAGTGTTTCCAGCATTTCTTGTTTTTATTCAAGATTTCCAGTATCCACATTATTTTACTTTTAATTTCCTTCAATTCATCATTCCCCCAATCCCTTGGATCTCTAATTCTGGGAGATTTCTTATATGTGTCTCGGTGAAGACAGACACAAAATAATCATTTAGCTTCTCTGCAATTTCGCTGTTCCCATTATAAATTCGTCTGACACTGCCTGTGATGGACTCACATTTGTCTTAGCTAAATGTTTCCTTTTTACGTACCTGTAGAAGCTTTTTACAGTCCGTTTTTATATTTTTCCAGCTAACATTCATATTTTATTCACCCTTTCTTTATCAGTTTCTTCATTCTCCTTTGGTGTATTCTAAAATCCTCCCAATTCTCAGGTTTACTACAATTTATGGCAACTTTATTGTCCTTTAATAGAGTCATAGCGTCATAGAGAGATACAGATACGGCTCTTCGGCCCACCGAGTCTGTGCCTGCAAACAAACACCCATTTATATTAATCTGACATTAATCCCATATACCTTACCACATTCCCTACCACCTACCTACACTAGGGGCAATTTACAATGGCCAATTTACCAAGCAACCTGCAAGTCTTTGGTTGTAGGAGGAAACTGAAGCACTCGGCTGAAACCTACGTGGTTACAGTAGAACTTGCAAACTCCACTTAGGCAGTACCAAGAACTGAACCCGGGTTGCTGGAGCTGTGAAGCTGCAGTGCTAACCACAGTTTTAATCTTATACAATCCTTAACTTCCTTTGTTGTCCACAGTGACTGCCTTTACTTTTGGGATTTATGTGCCTGCAAGCAATGTATAGGTGCTGTAACCTATATAATATTTATTTAAAGACTATCGATTGCCTATGTACTATCATACCTTTTAATGTATTTTTCCAATCCACCTCGGGCAATTTGCCCCTCATACCTTCATAACTTCTTTTGTTAAAATTTAACACCCTGGCTGAAGAGTGAACCACCTTACTTTCAAGCATAATGTAAAATTCTATCACATTATGGTAATTCATCCCTAAAGGTAACTTTACAATAAAATTATTAATTATCCTTGTCTCATTACATAATACTAGATCTACAATAGCCTGTTTTCTAGTCGGTTCCTCAACATACTGCTCTAGAAAACCATCCCTAACACACTCTAGAAACTCGTCATTCATAGCATTTGTTCTCATTAGGTTACCCAGTCTATATGAGGATTGAAGTCACCCATGATGACTGTATTGCCCATGTTATATGATTCTCTCATCTCCATTAATGCCATTCCCCACAAAAACACGACTGTTTGATGGCCTACAAACAGCTCCTACCAGTGTTTTCTTCCCCTTGTTGTTTCTTAGCTCCTCCCAAATAGATTCCATATTTTGTTCTTCAGAACTGAAATCCTCCCTTACTAATGTACTGATACCATCCCTTATTATCAGAGCAACATTATGTCCTTTCCCTTTTTGCCTGTCCTTCCTAAAGGTCGAATCTGCTTGCGAATTCAATTCTCAGTCTTGGTCACCCTGTAGCACATTTCCGTTATGACAATTGGATCATACTCATTTACCTCTATTTGGGCCTTTAAATCATCTACCCTGTTCTGAATACTGAGTGCATTCAGGTACAGTGCCCATAACCGTGTCTTATTGACATTCTGCATTCTAGTTGATGCTCACCTTTGTTTCACCTACCTTCGAATGTCACCTTCTACTTTTCTACCTCCTGTTACCAGCTTTACTTCCTTCCAATTTGATCCTTCCTCCCAATTTCAAAAGAAAACTGGATGGGTGCTTGAAGGAAGTGACCTTGCAGGGCTACGGGATTGAGTGGGGAGTAAAACTGACTGAATTGCTCCACAGAGAACCAGCATGGTCTCGATGGGCCTAATGGAATCCTTCTGTGCGGTAAGTGACTCTGACTCTATCACTGTCGATGACTGAATGTTGGATATGTCTCCCATTCCTGCTGGAAAGGTCCGGATACATAAAATGTCAATGAAACTGTGACGTTAACAACCACTGACAGCTCCGTCCTCACCCTGGTCTGAGGCTCTAGTTCTCGTTTCAGTAGGTGACATAGCTCTGTGACCACCTCCTTATTGAAACAGAGTCATCTCACATACTGCTCCAGGCTTAGATGTTGGTAGGAAAAGTGCTCTTGGAAAACCCGGAGTGGGTAGGGCAGAGCCCCCTCCTCCTCCCTCGTTACAGAACTTCCTCTCTCTGCAGCTTCTGCTCCATTTGTTGGTGATGTTACAGAGCCAGAGACACTGTAACTACAGTCCCCATACCTCGTCCAGAGTTGGGCACAAAATCCTCTGTCCTCACTGAATTTTTGCAGCAGCTCACAACACAACCTCCAGGAAACCATCCACAGCACCTTCCACTAACTTTACAAGAGCAGAAGTAAGTCAAAAGCCTATAAGTTGCATGCCTGGTCCGTTTAAATAACACTAGAGGGGGTTCCTGCTGCTGCTGCTGAATGTATGTTCAGCTGAGAGTGACTAGCACAGGGGTCAGTGAACATGTACAGACCAAGTTTCAAAGACGTACATCAAAGCTGTTGGAATGGTACATTGACATCAAATTCAAAACCATCCTCAAATGAGCAACACGTACATGCGTGGGACATTGTGCAGGCCACAGTAGAAGTGCCCATCTGCGCAAATCACATTAACAGCACATACATGGTGCTATTGACCTCGAGCCCTGCATCAAAGCTGCTGGAATAGCAGTTTGACATGACATTCCACAACTCCTCGTGCTACTGGTGCACACAATGTACACCCGGGCGAGAGTACTGCACAGCATGGGACAGTGTGCAGGCCACACCGGAAATGGCTGGGAGCTCAGCTCATACCCTTTTATAGATCCAGGTTTCCACAATGTGGGCAACAGTGCTGCTGTAAGAGCTGAAAATCACCACCAAGAAGAGGTAGAGAGGGAAGGAAATTCACTTTAAAAGGGGACATGGAATTAGACTTGATGGAAGATTTTCAAGAATATGGGAATGGACAGGGGAATGGGACTAATTGGATGGGTGAGGCCATGGAGGGATTCAAACACAAGAATGAGAATATTAAAATTAAGGGTGTTGCCAGACCGGGAGCCAATGTAGATCAGTGAGCACAGTTGTGATGGGTGATCGGGATTTGGTGTGAGTTAGAACACAGGCAGCAGAGTTCTGGATGGGCTGTGGTTTATAGAAGTTTATAACTGGGAGGGTGACCTGGATACAATTTGGAAAAATCAAGTGAATAAAGGCACAGATGAGGGTTTATGCAGCAGATGGGCTGAGGCAGAGGTTGTGATCGGTGATAGTACAGAGGTGGTAATAGGCAGGGTTGGTGATGTAGGGAATATGGAGATGAATTCAGCTCAGGCATAAATAGAACACAGATGTTGTAAACAGCCTCGGATATTGGGCAGGGTGGGGTAGGTGATTCACAGATAGGAGATGGAGTTTGTGATGAAGACCAATGGCACTGGTTTCAGTCTTCCCAATATTTACAATGCAGAAGAGTATTTCAGTGAAACAGGGTTTAGTGATCACCTAGCGGGAAATAGAGACTTATCAGGAGCAAAGACAGGACCGAAGATGAAAGATTAATTTACAAGAACTGTAATACAATTAGCAATGGGTTGACAGCTAATAGCTGGAGGTAGAGATTCACCAGCAACAGTAGCAGCAGCAAGAAGGGCAGAGTAAACTACAGGAGCAGTAATGCAATTTAACATGGTTTATAGAATTAATAGCTGTATCGAGAGACTTACCAGGGACGCCAACAATAGCCAGGATGG
Organism: Heterodontus francisci; assembly: GCF_036365525.1. Taxonomy (NCBI): domain Eukaryota; kingdom Metazoa; phylum Chordata; class Chondrichthyes; order Heterodontiformes; family Heterodontidae; genus Heterodontus; species Heterodontus francisci. The sequence continues at coordinate 456,842 of NW_027141885.1, forward strand.
GATAGTAAATATATTGAATTATCTCAAGTGCATACAGGATCCGATCGTCTAATGAGAACCAAACCCAATATGTGGAAAGATAGTAAAGATCCGAGGATAGACTCCTGTCCATTGTTGTAACATTCCAATCTATTGTTCTCAGATTCTGACCCATTATTGGAACATTCCAATCTACTGTTCTCAGATTCTGATCTATCCCTTCCCTCTCTCTGGAGCCACTGATCCTTATCAGTGCCGAGCGTGATGTTCCCTTTGACGCTATGTGATAACACATTGAAAGAATCCCTTATTAATAGAAAAGGAAAACCCTCCAGTGACACAATTAGGGCCCATGGAGACTGACATTAATTACAGTTACTGAACAAATAGGTTTAGTTAACCCTTTTCATTTCAACACCTTTTGTACCACAATCAACGATAACATTTGCCCAGTCTGAATGGGTTGTATGAGGGTTGCTGAGGGAGGGAAAGGTGGGAATAGCAGATGCACAGGCCAGAATCTTCCAATACTCCTTGGATATGTGATTCGTGACAGAGGACTGCAGGGTTGTCAATGTTGCACCCTGATTAAAAAAGGAGAGGTGGAGTAAACTCTATATTTACTGTCACTGATGGGGAAATTTCTAGAGTTCACATCCCAGGACAAACGTATTTGATGCTGGAGAAAAGAAAAAAAAGCATGGACAACAAATGGCCAGCAGGAAGTATATGGTAAGACAAGTCATGTCTAGTAAATGTCAACAACAACAACCTATATTTATATAGTGCCTTTAATGTAATAAAACATCTCAAGATGCTTCACAGGAGCATTATGAAGCAACGTATGACACAGAGACACAACAGGAGATATGAGGTCAGATGACCAACAGCTTGGTCAAAGAGGAAGTTTTTATGTAGTATCTTAAGGGAGGAATGTGATGCAGCGTGTCAGTGAAAGTGGGATACTGGCAATCTCACCGAACTAGTAATCCAGAGGCGCAGGCTCATTCCCTGGGGACATGGGTTCAAATCCCACCATAGCAGATGGTGGAATTTAAAATTCAATTATGTAATGCATTCAATTGATGAATAAAAACTGGAATTGAAATCTGGACTTAATAATGTTGCCATGAAGCCATCATCGATTTTTATAACAATCTATCTGGTCCATTAATGTCCTTTAGGGAAGGAGATCTACCATCCTTATCTGTTCTGGTCTCCATGTAACTCAATGTGGTTCACTTTTAACTGCCCTCTGAAATAGTCTAGCAAGCCACTCAGTGTCAAGAATAATTATGGATGGACAATAAAGATGTAGGAATGGTATTCCAGAGATTTTCATAAGGGTCGTTAACTAGTCTAGGACATAACTCTGGACACAGGTCTTTGTGTTTACATTCCTGGCAATGATAATGTGAAGCCTCATGTCCACATATATAAACAAATGTTGTTTATAAACTGTCTCGGACATAACTCTGGACACAGGTCTTTGTGCCTCCATTCCTGGCAATGATAATGTGAAGCCTCATGTCCACATATATAAACAAATGTTGTTTATAAACTGTCTCGGACATAACTCTGGACACAGGTCTTTGTGTCTACATTCCTGGCAATGATAATGTGAAGCCTCATGTCCACATATATAAACAAATGTTGTTTATAAACTGTCTAGGACATAACTCTGGACACAGGTCTTTGTGCCTACATTCCTGGCAATGATAATGTGAAGCCACATGTCCACATATATAAACAAATGTTGTTTATAAACTGTCTCGGACATAACTCTGGACACAGGTCTTTGTGTCTACATTCCTGGCAATGATAATGTGAAGCCTCATGTCCATATATATAAACAAATGTTGTTCATAAACTGTCATCTTTTTGATTGGTTAGTCTATGGTTCAAACATGAGAATTACAAGAAAGAATGAGACAGCACTCAAAGTTCAAATTAAACACCAATGACTCTACTAGATTCAGTAGGAATACTACTCGTTTACAATTATACAAAATACCCATTCACAATGTACCGGTGAGCAATACACCCATTAGTCACAAACATGTTGCAAAGAGTCATGCATACATGATAGCCCAGTGAGCATTTCCCTCCCTGCTAATCGTTCTGTCACTGACCAATCTCCTCGACCTTATCACAGAATCACTATTTCCAATGATTTTGCACCTTTCATATCAAGGTGGGCTGAATGTTTCACTGACAAGATCACACTGTCCTATCAAAATCCACCGTAGGCTACAGTTGTCCTATGAGATGTCTAATTCTTTGTTCAGACTATGATATGAGATACTGCCTTGATGGTGAGCATGTGTTTACATTTCCTTCAGTAATTTCATGACCCCTTGTGGATGTTACAGATGCATCAGGATTGTTATCAGAACAAAAACTAGCAGATGTCCTTCCTGGTCCCAGACACATTTTAAACCACAGGACAATTAAACAATGCAAATCCCTTACATTCCTGACGTCTTATAAACTGATACTTTTCAAAACAAGACATTGTAAAGGAATTCATAGTGTCAAGGCAGTTGGAATCTAGACGCCCCTCCCCCCCCCACCCCCCACTGAACGATAATGACAATGACTTAAACCAGGCTCAAAGTACCATCATGGAAGGGTAAATAGTTAATGACTGACCAATCAAATGAACAGAAATGGCCTTTTACCTAATATGGAACAGAACCAAGCTGGGAAATGTGTATAAATTAAGAGCTTGTATGACCCCAAAAGTGCACATCATCATCAAGAAGAAGACAGAAGATAGACTCCAATGAAGAGACAAGGTTCCACAGATAACCGGAGGTTGAGCACCGTGTGTTCCATTGTGAACACAACTGCTGACCACTTCCCTTTGCTCAGTATCACCATGTTCTGCTTATTGTGCAGAACTTCATTCATTCTGTGAAGCTTGTGAAAACAGCCTTGTATCCATGTAGTTTGATAACTAGTCTGAGCTGCAAGTCCCTTTTAGATCTGATCTCCCAACATCGACTGTCATTGTACTTGACCTAAGTCTGACAATTACATTAAATCAAACCCCACATCTTACAAGTGGAGCTGAAACCCGGGACTTTGACTACAATGCAAACCGAGGCAGTTGTAGCAAAGTTTTGCAAACATAGGAATATTCGTTTGACGAGTGAAAACTCTTGCAGGGATAAACTCTTTTGAGGGGCAGACGATTATACTGACCCAGTGATGTCTCTTTAAATACACATTATGTCACAAAAAGACAATGGGAAGAAGGGTCTCTGGGAAACATATGAGGAAGAGTTAAGCACTAAGTGTAATATGGACAATATCCAGTCCCTGTTCGATGGAAGCATGCACACGTTCCTTTTAAAATATAGTGAAGTTTATCCAGGCACACGTCTTGGCTAAACATCAGAAGGGTGAAAAGGCTTTAAATCTGACTCCATATCCAGCATCACACAGTGCGATGAGGAAGTGATAGAGTCACAGGTGAGAGAAATGGTAGCTCAAAGTGAACAGACCCAGCAGCAACAGCAGACACAGCTACATGAGTTACACAATAAGCTAGTGTACTTTACTGTCACCATACAACAACAGATACTTAATGCAGGACAGGCTTGTGCAGTTCAGCAGCAGTTAGAGTTAGCAGAGAAACATACTGTCACTGTCACACAGGATAATGTCCAATTGACCCAGCAGTTAGAGGATTCTAGAGGTGTCCTGAGGGAGTTACAGGAGTGACCCCACCGGAAGACAGAGCATGCACAGTGCAGGTCCAACTTTCAGTGATTGCAAACCCAGAGGGAAAGCAGCTCCCAGGCGGGTGTAGCAGCCGTCACAAAAAGCAGAGTATCACACAGGTGGTACTAAAACTGAGCAGGAGGCCTCAGAGGTGGACAATGTTGGAGAGGGAGAACGTTTACCAATCTGTCCCGTTAAGGTAACCTCCTTGACAGGCTGTGCCGTTAATGTGGTGACAACACCGAATGGAACAGTCTGTTACTCTCAATCCCACCAAATCACGTGTGAGATTGAGATATAAAAGGAAAGGAAATCTTTCGGAGCCACAGTAAGGCTGAAACACTGTCTGAGGAGAACAGGAGGAAAAGCTTGTGTTTGAGTATGTGGGTCTGTTTTTGTATTTGAAGTTTCCTGTTTGATTTCTTTGTCTGTCTCAGCCAGTGTCTATTACGGTCAGTTACGTCTGGTCCTGCATGCTGTCTGAAAGTAGTTGGTTGTTTAACATGTGTGTATCGTTATATTTTAAACTGGTGTGAGTGGGGAGGACAAAAGTTTTGATAACATGGATGTTGGAGTGTTAAATAGCAATTGCTTTCAGCTGGGAAGGAGACAGAGAGAAAGAGAGACAGAGAGAGAGAGAGAGAGAGAGAGAGAGAGAGAGAGAGAGTGAGAGAGGGAGTGAGTGAGTGAGTGAGAGAGAGAGAGGTGTTCCTCCAGGGGGCATAATGAGTAATGACACTCAGGGACAGAGGAAATGTGAGCTCTGGCACTTTGATTGTTCCTGCAGGTAAAAACCTTGAAAACCCTCTTTCCACCTCCTGCCGCTATGGGTGTGGATGACACGGACTGAAGTTCCTGTGTTTAACCGGGATCTATTCAGAATCTGGCACACTTGAGGCCTTCCACCATCGGTGGATACCGCAGGGGCTGGGATACAAAGAAAAAAGATGCATCAGTAATGCCGAGAATGGCATTTTAATTTGAGCATTTGGTTTATTTATCTATTTTAATAAAATTATTTTAAAATTTATATAAAGGGGACCTGGGGAATAAAGTCCCCATCGACAAAAATACAAAAGGGGCCGGAGGTATAAAGGCCAGCTTTAAAACAAACGGGGTTAGATCCAGAGTAAATCTCCCTCTACACAGTGGAGGGTTTGGAGGTAGAAACAGAGATGTCTAATGAGACCGAGGTCCTCCTCACCTCTCCATGAATAAGAGAAGGAGGCGTCCCTTCACTGCCCATTGCCGAGAGGAACAGGGTCTGTCTCCTGGTTGGTCCTCGGACTCCCCGCGCTACCAGTACCATTGGAGCTCGAGGCCTAAGTTACAGCTTTTTATCCCACAAAATGGAGTGGGTACAGAAGCCTCTGTACCTTTCACAACACGCGAGGTTGGGGGGGTGGGGGGAGTGGTGAAGCTCCCCTCCCCTGATGGGGGAGACTGTGGATCCACCAGGAGAAATCATTCCATCTCCCACTGGGTCCGGTGTCCTGGGTGGGGCTGAGACCTGTGAGGGTCAACGCTCTCGGCCACCTGTTCCTGCCATCCAGGATGGATCCGCCCTGGAGGTTGATTTGAATAATGTTAACAGTGTCTGCTGGTATTGTGGCGCTGGCAGGGTGGGAGATGGCCTCCTCTCTTTTCCTCGGGTCCCGCTCCGGCTGGATTTCCAGTGTCGAGACACAACTGCCTCCCCCTAGGCTGATCAGAAGCCCGGGGACGGAGGGGGAGAGGGTGTCCTGAACCACAGGCACTCATATTCCTAGTTTCCCCAGAGGAATCTAGGAATGACTCCTCCACCATCGATCCTGCGGGTTCGATCATGAGGGAGGTGAGACTAGCTGTCGTGGCCTGGATTTCCACTCCACAGAGTGTGGTGGATGTGTAGGCCACGGGCGGTGACGGCACGGAGGAAGATGGGGACTCGGTGTGGGGCACGGAGGACGACATTGAATCCATTGCCATTGAGGTGGTGGACTCCCTCATGCCTCCTACCGAGTCTCCTCTCATGCCCATTGCAGAACTCCGGAACTTCATTGCTGCTTGCAGGGATTGTCACAATAAAGTTCAGCTGGCCCTTGACCAGTGTGTGGAGCTGGCGCTGATCATCAGGTCTGTCCGTCTTGCCCTCAAGGGGAGTGGTAAATGTGAAAAAGATCGTGCGATGTCTGTTCAATGTGTCCTCTCTGGATTGCTGGGGGAGTGGAAGGCGATGAGCAGTTCCACTCTCTCCTCACAGTAGGATATTGGTGACAGGATGGTGGTATTGTTGACATGAAGATATCCATAGCCAGACTCAACATCAACAGGAGCAGGGGGCGTCTCTCAGCCGTTTTCACAATCTCACAGTCCTCAGGGAAGGGAGATATGCGATGAGCTTTCTGCAGGAAACCCACATTGGGAGACGATGCTACCTGGCTCCTGGAGTGGCAGGGTGACTTGATGGATCAACTCCCTCGACTTGGTGGTCGCCTGGTGGAATCTCCATTCCAACTCCAGTGCCCTCATTAGGAGGCCTCAGGAGGAGAGTTCCGAATTGACTGACTCTACATTTCACAGACATACGCCTCCTGCATCTTGGTGGCCTTCATGTGGCTGGTGCCGTGCTCAGACTACCACCTGGTGTGGGCGGAGTTAACTCCACTCTGCACACGGGAGGGTACCATGTACTGGCACTTTTTACAACTGGCTGCTGGAGGACGAGCAATTCCATGACTCATTCCGTCGATCTGGGCCGGCTGGAGAAGGAAGCAGGGGGGCGTCCTCTCCCTGAGTCTATGGCGGGATGTGGCAAGCCTCACATCCATGTCTTCTGTCAGAAGTAAGCAAAGGGGTCGACCAAGAGGCGGGAAACCGAGAATGGCGCCTAGAGAGGGAGGTGCTAGACTTGGAGTCCCATCTCAATCGGGCCATCACAGACCCCACGCTGTGACAGGTGTGCAAAGAGAAGAAGGGCGCGCTGAGGGACCTGCAATTCATATCGTCCCGAGGCGCATATTTAAGGTCGCAGATCCAGATCCTGGAAGATTTAGACTGGAAGATTTCCTGTTTCTTCTACTCACTGGAAAAATGGCCGGGGGTCCATAAGCAGCTCGTTGAGCTGCTGGCAGATGACGGATCCTCCATCACAGATCCGGAGGGAATGGGCTTCCTGGACCGTACCTATTACAGTGTGTTGTTTTCTCTGAACCCCTCCAGCGAGGACACGTGCAGAGTTTTATAGGAGGACCTGCCGAAGGTCAGCCCGGAGGCTGCCAAAGGATTGGAGTCTCCGCTCACATTGGCGGAGCTGTCCGGTGCCCTCCACCAGTTCTCAAGGAGCAAATCGCTGTGGCAGGATGAGCTGACCGTGGAGTTTGGCAGCGTGTTCCTGGACGTCCTGGGGGACAAATACATGCGGGTCCTGGGGGAAAGCCTGGCGATCCGTGAGGTGCCCATCTCGTGGCACAGGGCGGTTGTCATCCTGTTGCTGAAGAGGGGTGATCTCTGCTTGCTTACGAACTGGCGTCTGGTCTCCCTCCTTAACACGGATTATAAGATCTACCCCGTCCAGGAATTCCCAACACAAAGAGAGAAGCATCTCGAGAGACACTGTCACTACAGTCCCCAAACCTCGTCCAGAGTTGGGTCACCAAATCCTCTGTCCTCCCTGACTGTTTACAGCAGCTCACAACACAGCCTCCAGAAAACCATCCACAGCACCTCCACCAACTTTATAATAGCAGAAGTAAGTCAAAAGCCCCTCACCTTTAAGCTGGATGCCTGGTCATTTTCAATAGCACTAGAGGGGGTTCCTTGTGCTGCTGAATGTATGTTCAGCTGAGAGAGACTGACACAGGCAGTCAGTGGATAAGCGCAGACCCAGTTTGAAAGACGTATATCAATGCTGCCGGAATGGCTGATTGACACCATATTCAGACCCCTCCTCATGCTACAGACACACACACACGTTACACCCACGCTAGCACCCCGGCCAGCCTGGGTGTCCTGTGCAATGTACTGGATGTGACCGGCAGTGCAGCTCACACCATTTTATGGATCCAAACTTCCACAGCACCAGTGGAGCTGGAGAGATGAAATGTGTGGTCAGTTTCAGGAATATTGGAAATGGACAGGGGATTGGGATAATCAGAGGGGTGAGGCCATGGAGGGATTTGATCATACGAGTGGGAATATTAAAATTGAGGTGTTACTGGACTAAGAGACAATGTAGGCCAGTGAGCACAGGGATGCTGGGTGAACAGAATTTGGTGTAAATTAGAAGAATGCAGCAGAGTTTTGGATGACCACAAGGTTACAGAGAGTAGAATGCGGGAGAGCAGCCAGGAGGGTGTTAGAATAGTCAAGTCTCGAGGTAACAAAGGCATGGATGAGGGTTTCAGCAAAAGCTGAGACCATCCAGTGTCTACACCTGTCCACCTCAAAGACTGCCCTGTGTCCTATCCTCAGGCTGATAGGGTATCAGTGGACCCTCATCCCTCGATTTGCAGAGACTGTGCCTCCTCTTTATGAACTACCTAATGATGGCGATGACCAGGTTTAACCCGGTTGGACTGAAGAGATCACGGAAGCAGTAATATAATTGAAGAAATCTATCGCACAACGTGTCTTATCTCACCTAACCCTGACAATACTTTCCAAATGGAGTTGGGGGACACAGTGAAAAGCCTGACTGCTGACCTATGTAGAGAAAACCAGGAGAAACTACTCCCTATTGTGAATGATCCAGAATTGTGAGTGGGTCTGAACTGATTTACTCAGTTTGTGAAGGACATTTATTAACCACGTTCTGGGGCATCAAACATTTCACTTAGATCACGGGGTTCAACAGGGTGATACTGCCCAGTCCATTATAAACTTTCCCATTACAGGAAAGCAGTAATAATAGTATTCCGCTGTCAGAGAGTCGTGGTCATTTCAGCAGGGAATGAGGCCATTCGGCCCATCGAGTCCATGCCAGCTCTTTGTAGATAAATCCAGTCAGTCTCATTCCCCAGCTCTGTCTCCATGTTCCTGCAAGTTTATTTCCCTCAATTGTTCATCCAATATCCTTCTGAAATCATTCACCATCTCTGTTTCCACCACCCTCGTAGGCAGTGATTTCCAGGCCTTTCCCACTCGCTGTGTAAAAATGTTGTACCTCACATCCTCCGTATCACTTGTCCACAACCTGAACTCTAGTCCTTGCACCATTAACTAATGGGAACATATTTTCCTGTCTACATTATCCAAACATGTTACCATCTTATATACCTCTATCAAATCTCCTCTTAATCTCCTGTACTCCATGGAAAACAATCCCAGCTTTTCCAAACTAACCTTGTAGCTGAAATCCTCCATCCCTGGAACCATTCTGGAAAATCTCCTCTACACCCTGTCAAGGACCCTCAGATCCTTCCTAAAGTGTGGTGAACAGAACTGGATGCAGTCCTCCAGTTGGGGCATAACGAGAGCTTTATAAATTTTCAGCATGACTTTACTTATTCTGTACTCACTACCTCTATTTACGAATCCAAAGATCTCATATGCTTTACGAACGACTCTCTTAATATGTCCTGCCACCTTTAAGTATCTATGTACATCAAACCTATGTCCTTCTGTCTCTGCACACTCTTGAGAAGTGCACCACTCTCTTGAGAACTGTGCCATTAAGTGTACACTGCCTCAACCTTTTGCTTCTGATATAATGTATCACTTCACACTTGTCTATATTAAATTCCATCTGTCTCTTGGCTGCTCATTCTGCTAGTTTATCTATGTCCTGTTACATTGATCGGTATCAACCTCACTGTCTGCTGCGCCTCCAAGTTTGTCATTATCAGCAAATTTTGAAATATTGCTCTGTATTCCAATCTCCAAATTATTTATACATATCATAAAAAAGCAGTGGTCCTAGCACTCACCCTTGGGGAACATCACTGTCTACCTTCCTCCACTCTGAAAAACAACTATTTACCACAACTCACTGTTATCTTTCATCAAGCCAGTTTCTGTATTATCCAGTTCCGAAGAAGGGTCGCTGACCCGAAACGTTAACTCTGCTTCTCTTTCCACAGATGCTGCCAGACCTGCTGAGTGATTCCAGCATTTCTTGTTTTTGTTTCAGATTTCCAGCATCCGCAGTAGTTTGCTTTTATTCTGTATTATCCAAGCTGTCCCACCCTCCTATTCCATGATCATCAATTAACTGTCCAGCTGTCACTAACAGACTGTGAAAGAAACTACAAGTTCAGATTAAAATTAAGTGAAATGCTAAATGTAAAAAATAACTAAATTTTGGAAAGAGATCAACCCAAAATTCAGTCACTCATTAACTTTACTGCATCTAGCACTCTGTACAAGCCGTACTCCCTAAATCTGGACTCTGTGCAACTTACTGCATTTAGAGCTTAGGGAGAGAATTCCAGGGCTTAGGGATGAGAACAGAAAGTGCCGGAAATACTCAGCAAGTCTGGCAGCATCTGTGTAGAGAGAAATAGAGTTAATGGTTCAGATCTGTGACCATTCATCAGAACTGGTAAACGTTAGAAATGTAACAGTCTTTGAGCAACTGAAAGAGGAGAAGGGGAAGAAGAAGAAGGAAGGACAGTCATGGGACAGAGGGGGGAGAGATTAAATGACAGACTGTGACATTTCCAACGTTTACCAGTTCCGATGAAGGGTCATAGATCTGAAACATTAACTCTGTTTCTCTCTACACAGATGCTTCCAGACTTGCTAAGTATTTCCAACACTTTGTGTTCCCATTTCAGAGTTCCAGCATCGGCAGTATTTTGTTTTTATTTTCGTGTTTAATTCACTGCCACCTCTCCTCCAGGAATGCCTACCTTGAAGAAGTTCTGCTCATCGCTTCCAGAGCTTAGGGCCTCGGCAGCTAAAGGCACGGCTACCAATGGTAGAGTAATTAAAATGGGGGATGCTCAAGAGGCCAGAATTAGATGTGTGCTGATATAGGGAGCGGTGAGGCAATGAGGGATCAGAAAAGAAGGCTAAGAGTTTTAAAATTGAGGTGTTACTGACCAGGATCCAATGTAGGTCAGTGAGTACAGGGTGTGATGGGTAAACAGGACTTGGTGTGAGTTAGGACATGGACAGCACTGTTTTGGATCACCTCAAGTTTATAGAGGGTAGAATGTGGGAGACCAGCCAGGAGTGTGCTGGAATAGTCAAGTCTACAGGTAACACAGGCAAGGGGAAGTGTTTCATCAGCAGAACAGCTGAGAGAGGGGCAACGTTGTGTGATGATACGGAGGTGGAAATAGTCAATTATAGGGACAGCGTGAATATTTGACAGGAATATCATCGCAGGGTCAACTATGACAGCAGTTTGTGAACAGGTTGTTTTAGTCTCAGACAGTTGTCAAGGAGAGGGATGGAGTATGTAGCGAGGGAGCGTTTGATGTGGGGTTTGAAAACATTGGCTTCAGTCTTCCAAATATTTAATTGACATGGCAGATGTGTGAGGTGGTACGTTGTGGGAATATTTTACTATATTATTTGTTCATGGGATGTGGGTGTCGCTGACTAGACCAGCACTTATTGTCCTTGCGAAGGTGATGGTGAGCTGCATGCGGATGCATGAGGAGAGATAATGTAAGCTAAATGGTTCCACTTTACAAGTGGTGAGAATAAAAGAGAGACCTGGGGTGTTTGTGTGCAATCTTTGAAGTTAGCTGGACAGGTTAACAAACAGTTAACAAAGCAAATAGATACTTAGGCTTTATTAATAGAGACACAGAGTAGAATAGGATGTTACATTAAACCTATAGAAAAGACTAGTTCATCTCCACCTGGAATATTGTGTCCAATACTGGGAAACCCACTTTAGGTAGCACATGAAACCTTTGGAGAGGGGATAAAAAAGTTTTACTGGAACTGTTCCAGGGATGAGGGATTACAGTTATGTAGCTGGGATTGTTCACCTCAGAGCAGGGAAATTTAAAAGGAGATCTGATCGAAATGTTTAAGATTATGTGGAGTTTAGATAAATTAAATAAAATGAAATTGTTTCCAATGTGCGAGGGGCCATTAACCAGAGGACACAGATTTACGGTGATTGGAAACAAGAAGCAGAGGTGACACGGGGATTTTTTTATGCAATGGGTGTTTAGGATTTGCAATGTATTGTCTGATAGGCTGAAGGATACAGATTCAATAGTAGATTCCAAACGGCAATTGGATAGATATCTTAAGGCAAAAAAAATGGAAGAATATGGGAAAGAGCCCGGGTGTGGAACTAACTGGAAGCTCTTCAAAGGTGACAGCACAGACTTGATGGACCAAATGGCCTCCTTCAGTGCAATGCTATTCTATAATTCTATGATTGTTCCTGCCTGTACTTTCCCAATATTCCTATCCTTTCACCAGGTGTTTGATAATGTACCACATAACAGCTGTGTTACCAAATTAGAAACATATGGGATTAAAGGGCCAATGTCAGCCGTGGCTCAGTTTGCAGCTCTCTCCCCTTTCAGTCACAAGCTTCTGGGATCAAGTGTCACTGCAGGACTTGATCACAAGAATCAAGGCTGACACTGTAGTGCAATACCGAGGGAGTGTTGCACTGCCAGATGCACCATCTTTTGAATGAAACATTAAACCAAGACCCCGTCTCTCCTCTCAGGTGGATGTTAAATATCCCATCGTACTATTTAGAAGCAGAGTAAGGGAATTATTCCCTTTGTCCTGGTCAATATTTATCATTCAATCAACATCACAAAAACAGGACTGATTATTATCACATTGCTGCTTGTGGGAGCTTGCTCTCCTTCATAGATTACAAGAGTGGCCACACTTTAAAAAGTACCAGTTGGGAGTAACATGCTTTGTGACGTCCAGTGGTCATGAAAGGCGCAAAAGAAATGCAGCTCTTTTTTTATATTCAATGCCAGCATGCAGGAAATTTGCTAAGTGACAGAAAGCAGAGAGTAGTGGAGAATGGTTGTTGTTCAGTCTGGAGGGAAGTACACAGTGGGATTGCCCAGGGTCACTGTTGGGATCACAGTTGCTGTAAGTTAATACAATGGGCTTGTGTACAGAGGGGATAATGTCAAAGTTTTCAGATGGCAGGAAACTCAGAAATGTTAATAAACAGTGTGAAGGATAGTAACAGACTTCAGGAGGACAGAGACTGACTGGTAAAATGGGCAGGAACATGGCAGATGTAATTTAACACAGTGAAGTGTGAAGTGAGACATTTGGTGAGGAAGTATGAGGAGAAACAATATAAACTAAATGGTACCATTATAAAGTGGGTGAAGGATTAGACAGACCTGCGCTGCACACACACAGATCATTGAAGGTAACATGTAGTGTCCTTGGTGTTAGAGAGAGGCACAGAGTAATAAAACTCAGGAGGAAATGCTGATTTTTACACATCATTGGTTTGGTCCCAGCTGGAGAATTGTGTCCAATTCTGATATGATTTACAATAATATGGGATATGGACAGGGGAATGGGACTAATTGGAGGGGTGAGGCCATGGAGGGATTCAAATGCAAGAATGAGAATATTTAAATTAAGGTGCTGCCAGACTGGGAGCCAATGTAGATCAGTGAGCAGAGGGGTGATGGGTGATCAGGATTTGATGTGAGTTAGGATACAGACAGCTGAGTTCCGGATGGGCTGTGGTTTATGGAGGATTATAACTGGAAGGGTGACCAGGAGAGAATTGGTATAGTCTAGTGTGGATTTAACAAAGGCACGGATGAGGGTTTATGCAGGAGATGTTTTGAGACAGAGGTGGAGATGGGTGATATTACAGAAGTGGCAGTAGGCAGGTTAAGTGATGGAGAAAACATGGCGATGAACTCAGCTCAGGTATAAATAGAACATAGAGGTAGTAAACTGTCTGGTTCAGCCTCAGACATTGGCTAATGAGGTGGATACAGACAGTGGATCGGGAACAGATTTTGTGAGAGAGACTGAAGACAGAGGCTTCAGTATTCCCAGGATTTACATGGCAAGAACACAAATCAGTGACATATGGTTGATAGATATAATAGTTCGATACAGAGACTTACCAGGGACACCAATAATAGCGAGGATGGGATAGTAAATCGTTTCAATCATCTTTAGTGCATAATAGATGCGCATTTCTAATGTTCTCCAATAATAATCTGCAGTAACTTCGCCAAACCAATAGGAAAAACTCTTGCTGCCCATTTCTGTAACATTCCAATCTATTATTCTCAGATTATGATCAATCCTTTTCCGCTCTCTTTAGCTGCTGTTAGTGTGGGGGTGACGCTCCCGGCTTGGAACAACACATTGGAGGAACTCCCTTTTTAATAGAAGTGGAAAACTCTCCAATGACACAATTAGGGTCCATGGAGACTGACATTAATTACACACACTGAACAAACAGATACAGTTAACCCCTGTCAAACCAGCATTTAGTGTTCCAAAATAAAGAATAACAGTGACCCAGACTGGATGGGATGTATGAGGTTTGTTGAGGGAAGGAGTAGAAGAGGCACTGGCAAGAAGCTTTCACTCCTCCTTGGCTATGGGAGTAGTGACAGGGGAGTGGAGGACTGTAAATTATGCACCCTGTTTAAAAAAAGAGATGGGATAAACCCTGTAACTTCTGACCAAACAGTCTTATGTCGGCGATTAGAAATTTCTGGAGGCCATAACCCAGCTCAAAAATATATCTTTCTTGGAAAAACATCTGCTAATAAATGACAAACAGGTTGGATAGCTTGATAACCAATCATGTCTGATAATCTTGATCAAGTTAGTTGATGACATAACTGTGAGTGTTGATGAGGGCAGCGTGTTTCGTGTTATGTATATGAACTTTCAAAAGGCCTGTGATCAAATGACATTTCATATACTTGTTATGAAAAATGGAAGACATGGATTAATGTGAGAGTGATAGTGTGGATATGACATTGACTCAGGGACAGAAAGCAGAGAGAAGTGGTGAACAGACATTGTTTATTCTAGGGGAGGGGGAGTGTACAGTGCTATTTCTCAGGGGTCAGTGTTAGAACCAGTGCTGTTCCTGACATATAGATAGATACATGATATAGAATTAAATGTAAAAATAAACAATTTCAACTCCTGCAGATGACATGAAACTCATATGCAAGAGTGGCAAAGGCGCAGACCACAGAATTATCCAACCTCACAGACTGCGTATTTTTTTTATTTATCATGGACTCTCATCCAACACCACTGTATTTCTCACTCTAATTTATTTGTGTATGATTCTCGTGTCTGCGTGAATGTGTAGCGTACATGTTTATTATTTTATTTAGATCCAGTTTAGTTTGTTAAGTATAATAAACTCACCTCTTGTTTAATCTCAAGAAAACCTGTCTGATTGGCTCTTTCACGAGCACAATAAAAGTATAAGGTAAAATACTCACTGAGGTGGTCAGCACGTCCACTGCTAAAAAGGAATAAAGCCTATTGTGGTCAAATCTGAGATAGGACAAGAGGGGACCTGGGACCACTCCTCACATGGCTGTAACAGAAATTGATTGTAACCCAATGACAAACGAGAAATTAGAAGTAGGAAAAACAATTGATTCCCAGAAAAAAAATGAAGATTTCAATGTAGGTTTTATTGTGGCTTTCGCTGCTGCAGCACTAAATAGTTCACATTCGAAGCCAGTACCATCCGAAGCCACAGTTTATGAAAATATGAACAGATGAATTAGGAGCAGGAGTAGGGCACTCGGCCCCTCAAGCCTGCTCTGCCAGTCAATAAGATCATGACTCATCTGATTGTAAACTCGACTTCACATTTCCACCAGCCCCCGATAACCTTCAACCCCTTGCTTATCAATAATCTATCTACCTCTGCCTTACAAATATTCAAAGACTCTGCTTCCAGCGCCTTTTGAGGAAGAGAATTCCAAAAATACACGATCCTCACAGAAAAAAAATCTCCTCATCTGTGTGTTAAATGGGTGACCCCCCCCCTAATTTTTAAATAGTGACCCCTAATTCTAGATTCTCCCACAATGGGAAACATCCTTTCCACATCCACCCCGTCAAGACCCCTCGGAGTCCTATATGTTTCAATCAAGCCGCCTCTTACCCTTCTAAACTGCAGCGGATACAAGCCTAACCTGTCCAATATTCCCTCATAAGACGGCCCGCCGATTCCAGGTATCAGTCTAATAAGCCTTCTCTTTACTGCCCCCAATAATTTTACATTCTTCTATTAACAAGGAGACCAAAACTGTACACAGTACTCCAGATGTGGTGTCACCAATGCCCTGTGAAACTGAAGCATGACCTCCATACTTTGGTATTCAATTTCTCTTGCAGTAAACAATAACATTCTATTAGCTTTCCAGTTACGTGCTGTACCTGCATACTAGCCATTTGTGATTCATACACTTGGACACCCAGATCCCTCTGCATCTCAGAGCACTGCAATCTCTCACCATTTAGATAACAGGCTTCCTTTTTATTGTTCCTGCCAAAATGGGCAATTTCACACTTTCCTGCAGTATACTCCATTTTCCAGGTCTTTTCCCACTCACTTAACCTATCTATATTCCTTTGCAGTCCCCTATGTCCTGTTCACAACTTAGTTTCCTACATATCTTTGTGTCATCGGAAAATTTAGCAACTATACCTTCGGTCCCTTCATCCAATTCATTAATATAAATTGTAAAAAGGTGAAGCCCCAGCACTGATCCCCAACGCACACCACTCGTTTAATCTTGCCAACCAGAAAATGACCCATTTATGCCGACACTCGGTTTCCTGTTCGCTACTCAATCTTCTATCCATACCAATAAGTTACTCCCTTCACCATGAGCTTTTATTTTCTGCGATAAACTTTGATGTGGCATCTTATCAAATGCCTTATAGAAATCTCAGTACAGTACATCCACCGGTTCCCCTTGATCCACAGCACATGAAACTCCATCAAAGAACTCCAGCAAACTGATTAAACATGATTTAACTTTCATAAATCCATGTTGATTCTGCCTGATTACCTCGATTTGGTCTAAGTGCCGATTATACCACCTCTAATAATAGCTTCCAACTTTTTCCCCAAGACAAATGTGAAGCTAACTGGCCTGTAGTTTCCTGCTTTCTGTCTGCCTCCCTTTTTGAATAAAGGAGTTACATACAGAGTGAAGTAACTTGGTACAGGTTAAAACCCTGTCTGCTGGAAAGTTGAGTAATGTAGCTGGAAGGTTTGGGATTACACTCCGTCCAAAAGCTAGGAAACCCGAAATAGTAAGACTGTGACCAACCATATTTCACTTGAAGCTGAAGGCTCAAACAGGGTTAGAATCACTAACAGATAGAGTAATGTTAGCTAAGGTAAAACTAGAACAGAAGAGACTTGAATTAGAATTCCAGAGAGAGCAAGAAAGAGCAGAATGAGAGTCAAGAAAGGGAAAAAGTAAGAGTGTTCCAGAAGGAGAAGGAGAAAAGGGAGTTAATGTGGCTCAAACAACTAGAGGAATTCCCAGTACACCCAGTGAAGGCACAGCTGCTGACGGAGCTATCCCGAGGTCAGGACCATGTGCTGAGCTCTGAAAGTTCTCCCAGTTCATTCTAAAGTTCAATGAGGAAGATATGGCAGCACTTTTCATTACTTTTAAAAAGTTTTTAAAGCAACTGCAATGACCGTCAGAGAACTGGATGCTGTTTTTACAAAATAAAATGACAGGAAAGATGAAAGTTCATCAGATTATGAGCGGACTGAAAATGCTATCCTGGCCCATATGAGATAGTACTGGATCTGGACCAGCAGAAATTCAGAATCTTTGGAAAGCTGCTTGACCAAACCTACCCGGCGTTTGAAAGAGTTAAGCAATTTCGGAACATTGGAACATAGGAGCAGCAGTAGGACATCGAGCCTGTTCCACCATTCAATATGATAATAGCTGATCATCCACTTCAATGCCTTTTTCCGACACAATCCCCATTTCCCTTTATGTCACTGGTATTTAGGCCGAGGCATTGAGGAACAGAGTCGGGACGTCATGTTACAGTTGTGCATAACTTGGTTAGGCCGCATTTGGAGTATTGTGGGCAGTTCTGGTCGCCGCACTACACAAAAGATGTGATTAAGCTAGAGAGGGTGCAGAAAAGATTCACAAGGATATTGCCTGGTTTGAAGGGATTGAGTTATAAAGAGAAACTGGATAGGCTGGGTCTGATTTCCCTGGAACGAAGGAGGCTGAGAGGAGACATGATAGAGGTATATAAAATTATGAGAGGCATAGATAGGGGAGATAGCCAGAGTCTGTTTCCCATGGTAGGGGTGACTAAAACTAGAGGGCATAGATTTAAGGTGAGAGGGAGGAGGTTTAAAGGGATCAAAGGGGTAAATGTTTCACACAAAGAATAGTGGGTATCTGGAATGAACTGCCTGAGGAGGTGGTGGAGGCAGGAACAGTAACGACATTTAAGAGGCATCTGGACAGGTACTTGAATGAGCAAGGCACAGAGGGATATGGAATTAATGCAAGCAGTTGGGATTAGTATGGATCGGCATTATAGTCAGCCCAGACGCGGACGGCCGAATGGCCTGTTTCTTTGCTGTACTACTCTATGACTCCATTTATAAATCTGTTAATATCTGCTTTAAACATACTCAATGACTGAGCTTCCACAGCCCTCTGGGGTGGAGAATTCCCAAGATTCTCAACCCTCTGAGAAAAGACATTTCTCCTCATCTCTGTCCGAAGTGGATTTCCACTTATTTTGAAATTGTTTCCCCTGGTTCTAGACTCCCCAACCAGCGGAAACATGTTAGCTGCATCTACCCTGTCTATCACTTTCAGTATTTTGTAGGTTTCAATAAGATCACCTCTCATTCTTCGAAACTGTAGAGAATACAAGCCCAGTTTCCCCAATCTCTCTTCATGGGATGGTCCCACTATCTCGGGAGCAAATCTGATGAACCGTCATTGCACTCCCTCGATGATCATAACATCCTTCCTAAGGTAAGGGGACCAAAACTGCACACATTACTCCAGGGGCAGTCTAACCAAGTTTCCATACAATTGCAGCAAAACGTCACTACTACTGCACTCAAATCCACTTCAATAAAGGCTAACATACCATTAGTCTTCCTCACTGCTTTCTGCACCTGCATGTTTGTTTTCAGTGACTTATTGACGAGGACATCCAGGTCCCTTGGTACAACTACACTTTCTAATCTCTTAACGTTTAAGAAATACTCTGCAGATCGGTTCCTGCTACCGAAGTGGGTAACCTCACATTTTTCCACATTATATTTCAACTGCCATGTTCTTGCCCACTCACTACAGCTGTCCAAATCCCCTTGAAGCCGCTTTGCATCTTCCTCATCAACACTCATTCCCATCTAGTTTACTGGCATCTGAAAACCTGGAAATAATACATTGGTCCCCACATCCAAGTCATTGATACATATTGTGAAGAGCCGGGTCCCAAGCACTGTTCCCTGCAGTACCCCACTAGTCACAGCCTGCCAAGGCAAGAATGACTCATTTATTCCTACTCTCTGCTTTCTGCCTGATAGCTAATCCTTAATCCATGCCAGTACATTATCTCCTATCCCATGTGCTTCAATTTTACTAACCAACCTCCTGTCGGGGAGTTTATCAAAAGCTTTCTGAAAATCCAAGTATACCACGTCCACCGACTCGCCTTTATCAATTCTGTGAGAAACATCCTCAAATAACTCCAACAGATTCGTCAAACATTGTTTCCCATTTATATATCCATGTTGAATCTGCCCAATCAGATCCATTTATCACATTCTTTAGAATAGAGTATAGCTTGTTCCCAGCGACTGATGTAAGGCTAACATGTCTGTAGTGCCCTGTTTTCTCTCTCCCTCCATTCTTAAATACTGGGCAGACATTTTCTATCTTCTAATCTACAGGAACAGTTCCAGAATCTACATAATATTGAAAGATATTCACCAATGTATCCACTATTTCCAAAGCTTCCTCTTTCAACACTCTGGGATGTAGAATATCAGGTCCTGGGGACTTGTCAACCTTCAGCTCCATTAATTTCTCCAAGACAACCTTCTTACTCATACTAATTTCATTCATTTCCTCATTCTCCCGAGTCTCTTGGATCTGTAATTCTGGGAGATTTCTTGTATCTTCCTCAGTGAAGGCAGACACAAAATAATCATTTAACTTCTCTGCCATTTCTCGATTCCTCATTATAAATTCTCCTGACACTGCCTGTAATGGACCCACATTTGTCTTAGCGAAACGTTTCCTTTTCACGTATCTATAGAAGATTTTACAGTCCATGTTTGTGTTTGTTTTTGGCCAGTGATATGAGCGCTCAAGATGGAGCCCACATATGAAACCCTCAGAGCGGTGATCCCTCTCGAGGAGTTCACAAACTCGCCCCCCTCCCAGTAAAACCCACAAAGAGGGACAGAAGGTTCAAAGGTATTCTGGCTGATGAATTTTCCCATGTACACAAAGCCTTAACCCCAGAGGAAAACCCATTCCTCGTCACCCCAAAGATCCGAGAATAAAAGGTGGAAGGGAGATCGGAGCCCGAGCAGCCATGGGCAAGAAGCGGGACACACAAGGGTCCATCCTCAGGCCAAATAGGTGCTGAGAGCAGGAGTAATGGCTGAAGATCTGCGTGTTTCCACTGTAATAAGGCAGGTCACCATTGAGTTGACTAATGAAAGTGACGGGGAAAAACCTGTAGGATTAATCAGAGTCCACCAGATCAGTGCTGGAAAACGGGCCCTGATGGAAAGCACTGCAGGTCAGGCTGTGCCTTTAACTGTTACAGTCAGACACAGTAACCCCACCACAGAGAGTGCAGGAAAACTTAACAAAATCCCAGAGAGTTACAGGAATTTGTATTCCAAGGAAAAGTGACCCCATACCCCTCGAGTGGGGCAAGCAAGCCCATAGTCATACTGAGGGATACAGGGGCCAAACAAACCCTTCTGCTGGGAAAAGACCTTTACCCGAGAGAGTGCAGTGAACGCTAGAGTGTTAGTGAATGGTATCGGAAGATGATATATGACCATACCTGTATATCGACTGCACTTGGAATGTGACCCAGTTTAAAGACCGGTACCCATGAGGATTGTACCTAGTTTACCAGTGGAGGGGTCGATCAGCTCCTGGGTAATGATCTGACAGGGGAAAAGGTGGCAGCTTCCCCAGTAGCTCTGGAGAGACCAAAAGAGGTCAGGGAGACAGAGCGGTTCCAGGAGAAATAAAAACAAGAAATGCTGGAAGCACTCAGTAGGTCTGGCAGCATCTGTGAAAAGAGAAGCAGAGTTAACGTTTCGGGTCAGTGACCCTTCTTCGGAACAGTTACGGGAGAAGGTCCCTGGCATTCTTACTGATTGTGTGGTGACTTGGTCCATGGCCAAACAATCCCCTGAACTGACACTGCAGACGGATGACCCTACTGTCTGGTTATCTGAAACCTTCTTGGGAAGTTAGAGGACCCAAAGGATGTGTTAAACAAATCGTCCTTAGTTGAGGCTCAACAACCTGACCCAGTGTTAAAAAAGGCACAGACTGTCCAAACCAAAACTGAAGCAGAGGGAGTTGCAGAGTGTTACTATTTAAAGAACGAGGTGCTAATGAGGAAGTGGAGACCTCCTTACAGACCTGCGGATGAAGAGTGGACAGTGCTTCATCAGATACGGATGCCACTGAGGTACCTTAAAGAAATATTAAGAATGGCCCACGAACTTCCAATGACTGGACATGTCGGAATATGAAAAATCGAACCCTGCATAAGACAGCATCTTCACTGGCCACAACTCCATAAAGATGTGGTGGAGTTCTGTCAAACTGGTCACATGTGCCAAGTTGTGGGGAAGCCCCAAGCTGCAATAAAACCTTCACCCCTAATTCCCATACCAGCTTTTGGGGAACCCTTCAGCAGAATGCTAGTGGATTGTGTGGGACACCTGCTGAAAACAAAACGGGATTACCAGTATCTTCTCACCATTATGGATGTGGTGACCCGATTCCCAGAGGCCATTATCCCGAAGAACTATCTCTGCCAAGGAGGGGCTAACCCAATTATTTCCCCGGTATGGGCTGCCTGCTGAGATCCAGATGGAACAGGGCACACATTTTGTATCAAGTATTTTTGAAAAGGTAATCTGGACATAACCCAGTGCAAGTCCTCAGCCTACCATCCACAGTTGCAAGGTGCTTTGGAGCGGCACCACCAGACCCTGAAGACAATGATCAGGCCATACTGCTATGAGTAACCCCATGACTGGGACAACGTGCTGGGATTTCTCCTGTTGGTTACCAGGGACTTATCCAATGATTCCACTGGCTTTAGTCTCTTTCAATTAGTTTATGGACACGAGATCGGAGGTCCTCTTAAACTAATCAAGGAAAAGTTTTTTGGGTCAGAGGGATCAAAATTCCATGTTAGACTACATTTCCTTGCTCTGGGAGTGGCTCACGAGAGACCGTGCCTTGGCTCAGTAACGCATAAAGACCTCCCAGGCAGCTATGAAAAGGTAATCAGACTGAAATGCCGAGGCTGGAACATTTCAGGACAGAGACCATGTATTGTTACTACTCCCAATGCAGGGTGAACCCCTGAAATCCCGGTTCAGTGGTCCATATCGAGTGGCAAAAGGAATAGTCAGGTAAATTATTTAATTGACACCCCAGACCAAAGGAAAAAAGCAAAGGCTTTGGAGGGTACAGACATGCACAGATCTGTCAGACAGTCAAAAGGGGAGGATTGAAAAGGACAGTGAGGACAGGTTAGAAGAGGGCCATGAGGATTCTCAACTGGAATCCCCTAGTCACCGATTAGCCAACCCTGAAATGTTAGATAAATTAGACCACACGCTCTCCTCTTTAAATACAACCCAAAAAAGTCACCCTAAAAAGGCTGCTAACAGCATTTACAGAAAGCTGCAAGGGCAAGGTAAGTTCCAAAAAAGGCAAGTAGATGGTGAGGGAGGTGCCTCACCTAGTTGAAGAGCCGCAGTAGAGTGAAGTGAAAGCTGGACAGACACTTGCGAGCACTAATGTCCCAGAGGACATAGGGCAGATCAGAAAAAAATGATGCTCCCAACAGTAAAGGGAAAAGTGAGGGCGAAATACCCTAAAATAAATAGCATTTGTGTACCTCACCAGAAGCTAAAAGTGAGGTCAGTGTGGTTCTACCCACTGAAGAACACAATGATCAGGTCCCAAACCGAAAGCGAAACAAACCCAATAAAAAAATCAATTTATTACACATTGTCAGTTTAGGGAGTAAGTTTAGACAGGATCCTGAATGGTGAAAGCTTCATTGCAGGAGAGAAAAAAAAGGTCGAACCCGACACATCATCATCCCAGACAAAACACCTAAAAATTAAATCATCAAAACTGTAATAGACAATGTCAGCTGCAGTAATTCTAAGATTAATGTTTGAATTTGAGAAGTGATTATTGAGAATGAATTTGTGTTTCCTTCTATTTCTTCTCACAATTCTGTAATAAAATGTTCCTTTTGCTGCATTGGTGTCAAGATAACACAATATGCCCAATGAGGAATTTTAATACATCGATTAGACACTGACAGTAATCATTTAATGGAAAAAATCCTGCAGCTAACCTTGAAAAGAATGGCAGCCAAGATGGCCACCGCAATTGGCATCTGAAACACCTTTTCACATTCCAGAGGCAACAGGAGACACATGTCTGATGAGCCTGGACCCAAAACATAGGCTTTCTCTTGTTACTGAATTACCTAAGATTACATTCATTAACACGGTATACAAGGACATCCTGACAAATTGACTTTAAAAGAGCAAACTCCTCCAACTGGTATCCTGAAACCTGGGGAGATAGAAGTTCCTAACTTTGAATCTCTTAATAAGTGTCCAGCAAATACAGTGAGGCAGTCAGGAGACCTTCTGTCATCTATGTGAAAGCTGGGAGTTGCCCCTGGACAAAGACAGACAAGCCAGTGATACAAACTGTGCAGAAGCAGAAGGGCTGTGTCCCCCTCTCCCTCTCCCTCTCTCCATCTCTCTGTCCAGATAACTTCGCAAGTTTGAAAACCACGTGCGGCTGTGAGCCCTCCAAGCCTACAGATTACTACAGACAGATACACCAGGGGAAGAAAGCCACCCACAAGTCTGCCTCCAAGAAAACCCTGAGCGACGTGGGTCAGCCACAGAGGGCACTTTGACCATCCAAAGACTTCAAGAATATACCTTCAGCCAGAAGACCACCGAATCATCCAACCTCACAGAATGAGTATTTTTTTAAATTTATTTAGGTCTCCAATCCAATCACAAATGTACTTCTCACTCTGTAATCTATTTGCATGTGATTCTCGTGTGAGTGTGTGCGTAAATGTGTTGTGTATTTTTTTTATGGTTTTATTTAGATACGGTTTAGATTGCTAAGTATAATAAACTCACCTCTTTCCTGTTTAAAATCTAGAGAACCTGTCCGATTGGTTCCTTCACCATCACACCAAAGGGAAAAGGTAAAATACTCACTGAGATGGTTACCACATCCACTCTCTAGAAAGGGCAAACCCTATTGCGGTCAAATAAGAGGAAGGACAAGAGGAGAGACTGTGAACCCTCCTCACCTGGCTGTAACAATAGGCAAGGTTGGAGATGGAGAGAACACGGGAATGAAGTCAGCTCAGCATTAAATAGCAGAGGTTGTTAACTTCCTGGTTCAGCATCAGACAATGGCCAGCGAGGGGGATGCAGATCGTGGATGGGGAATATAATTTGCGACAGAAACAGAACACAATGGTTTCAGTCTGCTCACGATATAAATTACGAGAACACTAAATCATTGAAATATGGCTTATGAATCTAATAGTTGGATACAGAGACTTACCAGGGACACCAATAATAGCGAGGTTGGGATAATAAATCGAGTGAATCATCTTCAGAGCGCAAACGATCCGCTCTTCTAATGTTATCCAGTAATAATCTGCAGTGAGCCAGTAAAACCAATAGGAGAAACTCCTGCTGTCCATTGTTGTAACATTCCAATCTATTGTTCTCAGATTCTGACCCATTGTTTTAACATTCCAATCTATTGTTCTCAGATTCTGACCCATTGTTGTAACATTCCAATCTATTGTTCTCAGATTCTGACCCATTGTTCTAACATTCCAATCTATTGTTCTCAGATTATGACCCATTGTTGTAACATTCCAATCTATTGTTCTCAGATTCTGACCCATTGTTGTAACATTCCAATCTATTGTTCTCAGATTCTGATCTATCCTCTCCCTCTCTCTCTGGAGCTGCTGATCTCTGTTATGTTCCCGCTGACATTATGGGATAATACATTGAAAGGAGCCCCATATTAATAGACGATGGAAAACCTCCCAGTGACACAATTAGGGAGACGGACATTAACTACAGTCACTGAACAAACAGGTTCAGTTAACTCATTTCAATCTAAACGTTTTTGTACCACAATAAAGTAGATCATTTATCCAGTCTAGATAGGATATCTGAGGTTTAATGAGGAAAGGAATTGTGGAAACACAGCGGCAATGGCCAGAATCTTCGAATCCTCCTTTGATATGGGATTGGTGACAGAGGACTGGAAGGCTGTCAATGTTACACCCTATTTAAAAAGAGGAGAGGTTGGACAAACACTGTAACTACTGACCAGTCAGTCTAATGTTGATAGTTGGAAACTTCTGGAGTCCGTAACCCAGCACAAAGTATTTCTTGCCTGTAAAATCATGGTTAATAAATGACGAGCAGCATAGATAAGTTAATGGAAACTCATTTTCTAATCTTGATCGAGTTCGTTGAGGACGTAACTGTGAGTGTTAATGAGAATAGCGTGTTTCGTGTAATGGGATCATAGAGTCATCGTGAGGTTAAGGCACAGAAAGAGGCCAGTTGGAACGTTATTGCTGTGCCAAATGGTAAACGATCCACTATTCTAATCCCACCATCCAGCATTTGGCCAATAACCCTGCAGATTGTGGCACCTGAGCTGCATGTCCAGACTCATTCTGAATGGGTTGAGTGTCCCTGCCTCAACTACCCTTTCAGGCAGTGAGTTTGAGACTCACACCAAAGCAGGGGACCCAGTCCTGAGCCTTGCAGAACGCCGCTGGAAACATCCCTGCTGACTCTAAAATACCCGTCAACAATTACCCTTTCTTTCCTGCCACTGAGCCAATTTGCTATTTCTGGGTGAACAGGTGTTTCCTCAACTCCCCTCTAATCTTTCCATCAATCATTTTAAATCTATGCCCCCTCATCACTGATCTCTGCTAATGTGATTAGACCCTTCACCTCCACTCTATCCAGGCCCCTAAAAATATATACATTTCAATCAGATCTGCCCTCAACCTTCTCTGTTCCAAGAAGAACAACCCCAGCCTATCCAATCATTCCACATAGCTGCATTTTTCCAGTCCTGGCAACATCCTCGTAAATCTCCTCTGTGCCCTCTCCAGTGCAATTACATCCTTTCTGTAATGAGGTGACCAGAACTGCACAAAATATTCAAGTTATGGTCTGCCCAAAGAGTTATACAGTTCCAGCATAACCTCCCTGCTTTTGTATTCTATACCTCGGCTCATAAAGGAAAGGATTCCGTATGCCTTCTTCACCACCTAATCAACCTGTCCTGCTACTTCGGGGATCTGTGGACATTGACTCCAAAGTTCCCTCACTTCCTCTACACTTCCTAGTATTTTCCCATTAATCGTGCATCCCTTTGCTTTGTTTGAACTCCTCAATTTGCATCGCCTCATTCTTAATCAGGTGGAATCCCATTTGCCACTTTTCTGCCATCGATATCTTCCTGCAACCGACAGCAATCCTCCTCGCTATCTACCACACGGCAAATCTGTGTGTCATCTACAAACCTCTTGATCATGCTTCTACATTTACGTCCAAGTCATTAATATATACCACAAAAAGCAGGGGACTCAGTCCTGAGCCCTGTGGAACACCATTGGAAACAGTCCGAAGGTCTGTCTGAAACAGTCCGGGGTTCTGAAGAAGGATCACTGACCCGAAATGTTAACTCTGCTTCTCTTTCCACAGATGCTGCCAGACCTGCTGAGAGATTCCAGCATTTCTTGTTTTTGTTTCAGATTTCCAGCATCCGCAGTATTTTGCTTTTATTATATTGGAAACAGCCCTCCAGTCAATAAAACACCCATCAACAATTGCCCTTTGTTTCCTGCCAATGAGCCAATTTTGTATCATCCTTGCTGTATTTCCCTGGATTCCATGGGATTTTATTTTTTTTAACCAGTCTGCCATGTGGGACCTTGTCAAAAGCCTTGCTTAAATCCATGTAGACCACATGAACTGCACTACCCTCATCTATCTTCCTTGTTACTTCTTCAAAAAACTCACTCAAGTTGGTCAAACTAGAGCGTCCCTTAACAAATCCATGCTGACTATCCTTGATTAGCCTGTGCCTTTCTAAGAGACAGTTTATCCTGCCTCTCAGAATAGATTCCAATAATTTGCCCACTACTGAGGTTAGACTGACTGGCCTGTAATTTTTCATTCTAACCCTGGGGTCCTTTATAAACAGAGGTTCAATGTTAACAGTACTCCAATCCTCTGGCACCACACCTGTACCCAGTGAGGACTGGAAAATGATGGTCAGACCCTCTGCTATTTCTTCTCTTGCTTCTTTTAACAACATAGGATGCATTATATCTGCATCTGGTGACTTTTCAACTTTCAAGGATACTAATCCCATTAATACCTCCTCTCTCCCTCAGTATATCACATCAAATACTTCATATTCCTCCTCCTTAGCGACAATATCTGCATCATACCCCTCTTTTGTAACGTGAAACACGAAGTATTCATTGAGAACCATACCAACATCTTCCACCCCTGCACATGCATATGCAATTATGGATATACACTTATGTGAACAGACTTTCAAAACGCCTGTGATCAAATGACATTTCATAGACTTGTTATGAAAATGGAACACATGGATTAATGTGACTGTGATAGTGTGGATATGACACTGACTCAGGGACAGAAAGCAGAGAGAAGTGGTAAACAGACATTGTTCAGACTGGGGGAGGAGGGGGAGTATACAGTGCAATTTCTCAGGGGTCAGTATTAGAACCAGTACTCTTCCTTACATATAGATAAATAGATACATGATAAAGACTTACGTGTGAAGAGCAGAGTCTCAACATTTGCATAAGCCAGGAAAATTATAAATGTAGTAAACTGTGTGAAGGAAAGGAGCTGCTTCAGGAGGACATGGACAGTCAGATGGTGAAATGAGAATACACATGGTGAATTTAATTTAACACATAGAATTGGGGAAGTGATTATTTTGTGAGGGAGAATAAGGGGAGTGAATAGAAACTAAACTGCATCATTTAAAAGATGGTACCGGAGCACAGAGACTGGGTGCGTATGTACACAAATCTTCAATGGTGGCCGGATAAGTTCTGAAGATTTTAAAAAGGCATCCGGGATCCTTAGCTTTATACCTAGAAGCAAAGAATTTAAAAAAAAACACAAGAACATTCCGCTAAGACTAGAAATGACTGTTTGAGCCTCAGCTGGGATATTGTGTCCAATTCTGGACACCACACTTTATGAAGATTCCAAGGCCTTGGAGATGTTGCCTCGGTGATATGCTAGAATGGTAACAGGGATGAGGGAGTTCAGTTATGGTGAGAGAATCTGGGATTGTTCTCCTTAGAGCAGAGAAGCTAAAAGGGAGATTTAATAGAGGGCCTGAAAATGATGATGTGTTTTGCTGCAATAAATAAAGAGAATCTGGTTTGACTGGATGAAAGGTCAGTAGCCAGAGAACACAGTTTAATGTTGATTAACAAAAAAACAGAGGAGAGATGAGGAGATTTTCTTTTCTTTACACAGCGAGTGTTTATGATTTGGAATTCACTTCCTGAAAGGGTTGTGGAAGTAGATTTAACAGAAACGTTCAAAAGGGAATTGGATCAATACTAACAGGGTGATTTACTGGACTGGGAGAAAGGAACAGGGGAGAGGAATAATTGAAGATTTCCTTCAAACAGCTGGAACTGGGACGATTTGTTAAATGGTCTTCTCCTGTGCTGTGTAATTCTCTGACTGACTGATAACAGAAACCATTGAGTACGTATCTCATGCGCACAATTGACATTCAGCAGTTTTTAATCCCGAGATTAATTGTTACTTGTTTTCTGCTGAAGACAACAGCAGAAAGACAGATACAAGGAGCTGGTGAGATAAATTGTGTTGACAATTTGTTTATTGGGTTATGACGTCTCTGTCTGATCACTGACCTCGCCTGGTTTCAATCGGTCAATTACAAACTCATTGATTGTATTACTATTTTATTTCCTGTCTATTTGTTCTCAGGTTATGGGTGATACTGACAAGGCCAGCATTACTTCCCCATCCCTGGTTACCATGAGAAAATGGTGAATCTTGAACCACTGCAGTCCCTGTGGTTCTAACAAACAAACTAACATTTAGTATTTTGATGAGACAGTTTCATCACTGGGCATTTCAGAATGAGTTAGGTTTGAACATGAGGATGAGAGTTTTCAAATCAAGATGTTGCCAGAGCAGGGGCCAATGTAGGTCAACGAGCACTGGAGTGATGGATGAACGGGACTTGCTTTGAGTTTAGATACAGGCAGCAGAGTTTTAGATGAACACATGTTTGTGGCCGAGTCAGTACAGGTTAGATGCAGAGTAAAGCTCACTCTACACTGTCCCCATCAAACACTGCCATGACAGGTACAGCACGGCTTAGATCCAGAATAAAGGACACTCTGCACTGTCCCCCATTAAATACTCGGAGGACAAGTACAGCACTGGGGTTGGCTGCTGCCTAATTGGAGGTGCTGAGTAGTTAACGAGGTTCAGCTGACTGTTGCTCTGTGAAGAGGCTGGAAGCTGTGTGACTGCTGCAAGAGGGAGAGACTGAGATTGAAGGAAAGGTTTTTCCACATTGGCAACATGAGTCTGGGGAAAGAGGCTGGGAGAGGAGCTAATTCGATAGCTCTTTCAAAGAGACAGTACTGACACAATGGGCCGAATAGCCTCCTTCTGTGCTGCACCAATCTCTAATTCTATGAGCAAGAGACAGAGAGTGAAGTGAGTGAGGGAGAGAGTGAAAAAACGCGAAAGAGGGAAAGGTCAATAGGAAGTGCGAAAAAATCGTGTTTGCATCACTTTTTCAGCAGAGGAGTCATGATTTGCCCGTCCCCGTTCCTGTTGAGACAAGTGATACACAAACATCCTGCTGCCTCCTCATTTCCATTCATTCTACGTACACGTGTTTCAGCCAGGCTTCAGCTCTTCAAGGCAGTCTGTCCCTTTTAACGGGAAGTTGTACTGAATCACAGGAGGCTCCTGTTTCTGATTGGGAATGCTGCAATTGGAGACAAGGCAAATGGAATACTACGACAGAGAGAGGGCTCCGTTGTTCACGGATGTGGTGTTGGAGGCCTTAGTCATGGTGGGTGACAGGAGAAGAGAGGATATGTTTTCGTGGAGTGGGCTGGAGACCCTCAAGGAACGTCCTCCGAATGGAATGGGAGCAGGTGGCCAGGGAGATCAATGCAAGACGTCTGGCCCCGAGGACTTGGCAGCAGAGCCAGAAGAAGTTTAATGAGTTCACACGGGTCACACAATGTCAGTGAATTCATCTCCACATGGCTTCTCCTACCCCCAACATCACCAACCTCTCACACTGCTCAATGTACCACACCCCCATCACTCACCCATCAGTAGTCCCTAACACTCAGGACTCACACCTAACATTCACATACTCCATCTCACCTTCACACACATTCCACTTATACCAGCTTCACACCCACCCCTCACTGCCTCCACGTTCCTGCAGCTACTCAACTGTGCCAAGAACATCACCCAAACACAGTGCAACACAATCACTGACATTCTGCCCTCTCTCTTACAGAACATGGTGGCCGACAATCACAGGGAGCAGCAGTGAACCGGCGGGGACCAGGCAGACCTTCATCCCCTGAGCCTGAGGGAGGAGATGGTTCTTCACATCATGGGACCGGCTGTGACAGAGCCCATAGCATCCGGCATCACCGAGAGTTTTCAGGATGATGCTATTTTCCGGCCTTATGTCTCTTCTTAACTCCCAACTGCCCCTCGTCCTGCTGTCTGGGATGATGTACAAGCTGCAGATGGTGGGACCATGAACCTCCTGCTTTACAACCCACCCCCAATCCCTCACCCCAGCCCTCCCCCTCTGATTTTATACTTTCCAATCATAAGCCAAAACTGCCAGCTTCCCAGTCACAGCAGATCCAGGAGACAGAGAGAGATAGAGAGAGAGCAGCACAGCACTGATGGTGATACCCCATCACTTGGTCTGATACTCATAGTCATCAGATCAAATACTTACACTGTGTGGACCTTAGAGGCTGGTATAGAGTCGGAATCTGCACATGGTGAGTCACCGAGCACGAGTGAGCTGCAGCCAGGCCAGGGTGAAAGGATAGCTCATGTGTCAGCTCACCGGAGGGTGAGGTCACAAATGTGTTATAATACACAGGACGCAGATGTGAACATTGCTGGAACAGCATACAGGAGAATGCTGATCGACATGTACACTGAGATACTTTGTCCATTGACAGGCCTGTTAGACAGTCTGTTGTCACTGTCAAGGAACATGGAGGAGTCTGGCTCCAACATGGCACAGGACATTGCACAGAGATTGAAGCACATTCTTTCCCCTGTGGAAGTGGTCACTAACTCCATGACAGCAGTAGCGGACCCAGCCCTGATACAGTGCCTGGTGACCATTGTCTCAGCTTCCACTGCAGCACAGGCGGCAGACACCCAACGTGTCCAACGTGGGTGTTCAGGTCCACTGTTCCCTGAAGGTGGCAACGCAGGTAAATCGAGTGGTCAAGAAGGCATACGGCATGCTTTCCTTCATCGGACGGGGCATTGAGTACAAGAGTTGGCAGGGCATTTTACAGTTGTATAGGACTTTGGTTCGGCCCCATTTGGAATACTGCGTACAGTTCTGGTCGCCACATTACCAAAAGGATGTGGAGGCTTTGGAGAGGGTGCAGAGGAGGTTCACTAGGATGTTGCCTGGTATGGAGGGCGCTAGCTATGAAGAGAGGTTGAGTAGATTAGGATTATTTTCATTAGAAAGACGGAGGTTGAGGGGGGACCTGATTGAGGTGTACAAAATCATGAGAGGTATAGACAGGGTGGATAGCAAGAGGCTTTTTCCCAGAGTGGGGGTTTCAATTACTAGAGGACACGAGTCCAAAGTGAAAGGGGAAATGTTTAGGGGGGATATGCGTGGAAAGTTCTTTACGCAGAGGGTGGTGGGCACCTGGAACGCGTTGCCAGCGGAGGTGGTAGACGCGGGCACGATGGAGTCTTTCAAGATGTATCCAGACAGATACATGAATGGGCAGGAAGAAAAGAGATACAGAACCTTTGAAAATAGGCGACATGTTTAGAGAGAGTATCTGGATCGGCGCAGGCTTGGAGGGCCGAAGGGCCTGTTCCTGTGCTGTAATTATCTTTGTTCTTTTGTTCTTTGTTTGTCTCAGTGCTGCAGTGGAAGCTCAGCCTGAGGACATGAGATCCATGCTTGCTGCCATGCAGGATCAGACTGCTGTCATCATGGCTGTGGATCTCAGTGTTCAAAGTGGTTTGCAGGATCTCACAGCAGTCCAGCAATCTGTGATCCAGTAGAATACTAGGATTACTGATGTGTCGCCCCGTGGGTGTGACAGTGTCTCCGTGGAGCATGAACCTGCTGTCCTCTCTCAGGAGGACAGTATTTGTTCTCACATCACTGTCACTACACCAGTGTCCTTGCTGTTACCCATCAGCCAGCCCAGGCTGCTGCTGCCCATGTCGAGGTGGTGCAGTCTGAATCCGAGGCCTCAAGACCCAGAGCTGCTCGAGGACGTCCTGCAAGGCAATCTGCAGTCTCCCCCAGTGAAAGTCAGCAACCTTCCACCAGCCATGCTGCAGTCATTGGGGAAACATTGTGTAGGAGCACTGGGCAAGTCGAGGGAACCCATAAGACAGACACTACAATGGTGAATAGTTCAGATTTGTTTGTAAAATTGAATGCGTTGGATAAAGATGTTAACGAAAAGGTTTTTGTTGGTGTTTTTTACTGCAGGATGGCGACCAAGGGAACACTGTGATGGAGCGTCTCAGATGGGTGTAATGGTGGAGAATCGGGGATCCATGGTGGGAAAGGGAAGATGTACTGGGCATGCTCACACACCAAATGCACTTTAATGGAGTGAGAGATCTTTCAGTTCCTATACCTCTCCCCATTGACATGGGGACCCCGCAGAGCCACCTGCACCATCAGGAATCCCGCTATCCTGACAAAGCCACGGGATCTCTCATCCTGCTTCTCCCTGCTGAGGGAGAAAATGATGACATAGATGGTCACCCTCACCTCCCAGAATTATCAATGGACAAGGCACAGGCTTCGCAATTACTGGTCAGTTAGACCAACATCAGTGGTGATTAAGGTTTTAGAAACTATAATCAGGGAAAAAGGACAACACACACTTGGAGAGGTTTGTGTGATGTAAGCATTGTCAGCACGGATTTCTAAAAGACAGATCACGCTTGACTGAACTAATTAAATTTATTTGATGAAGTAACAGAGTGGTTTGATGAAGGGAATGTGGTGGATGTTGTATACATGGATTTTATGAAATTATTTGATAAAGTACCACACAAAAGTTTGGCGAACAAAATTGAAGTTAATGCATTAGCATCCAATTGGATCAAATATTGTCAAGGACAGAAAAGTGTGAGTTGTGGGAAATGGTTGTTTTTCAGACTGGAGGATTGTAGACAGTGATGTTCCCCAATGGTCAGTGCTAAGAGCTTGGAATACAGAGTAGAATATCAAAATGTTCCGATCTTGGAGCAGGTGAACAGGAGGATATTGCAAACCGACTGCAACAGGATGTAGATAGGCTGGCAGAATGGACAGAGAAATGGCAGGCGGAATTTAATACAGAGGTGTGTGAGGTGATCTATTTTGTCTGAAAGAATAGGAAGGCAATATAGACTTAATGGCACAGTTCTAAAGATTGTGCAGGAACAGAGAGACCTGGGGCTCCATAGGCCAGGACATATTAGGACAGTGTTTAGCAAAGCATATCAGATCATGGGCTTCATCATTAGAGGCAAAGATACAAAAGGAGGGAAGTTATGCAGAAACTTTAGGCCCCAACTAGAGAACTATGTTCAGTTCTGGTCACCACACTTTAGGAAGGATGTGAAGGTCCTTGAGAGGCTGCAGAGGAGATTTACCAGAATGGTTCCAGGGATGGGAGTTTAGTTACACGGTTAGTTTGGAAAAGATGGAGTTGTTCTCCCTGGAGTAAAGGAGATTGAGAGAGCTTTGATAGAGGTGTACAAGATTATGATAGGCTTAGAAAAGATAGACAAGGAAAAACTGTTCCCATCAACTGATAAAATATGGACTAGGGGACACAGATGGAAGGTTTTGGGTAAGAGATGCAGGGGTAATATAAGGAAGAACTTTTTTACACAGTGGATGGTAATGAGTTGAATTCACTGTCCATGAGGGTGGTGGAAGCTGAGACAATCAATGATTTCAAAAGGAAACTGGATGGGCACTTGAAGGAAATGAAATTGCAGGAATACAGGTATTGAGTGGGAGAGTGGGACAGACTGGATTGTTCCACAGAGAGCTGGCACAGAGGGGCCGAATGGCCCCCTTCTGTGTCGTAAATGTCTCTATCAATCTCTGTGAATCTATGTTGGATATGTCTTCTGCTCCTCTCTGGAAAGATCCAGATAAATAGAAGTTCAATGAAACTGTGACCTTAACAGCCACTGACAGCTCCGTCCTCACCCTGGTGTGAGGCTCTAGGTCGTGTTACAGGAGGTGACACAGCTCTGTGACCATCTCTTTATTGAATCAGAGTCACCCACACACTGCTCCGGGGTTAGGTGTAGGTAGGAAAAGTGCTCTTGGAAAACCCGGGGTGGGTAGGGCAGAGCCCCCTCCTCCTCCCTCTTTACAGAGCATCCCCTCTCTGCAACCTCTGCTCCATTTGTTGGTCATGTCATAGACCCAGAGACACTGTAACTACAGTCCCCATTCCTTGTCCAGACTTGGGTCGCCAAATCCTCTGTCTTCCCTGAATGTCTGCAGCAGCTCACAACACAACCTCCAGAAAACCATCCACAGGACCTCCACTAACTTAACAATGGCAGAAGTATGTCAAAAACCCCTCACCTGTAAGTTGGATGCCTGGTCCTTTTAAATAACACTAGAGGGGGTTCCTCGTGCTGCTGAATGTATGTTCAGCTGAGAGTGAATAACACAGGCGGTCAGTGGACATGCACAGACCAAGTTTCAAAGACGTACATCAAAGCTGCCAGAATGGATAATCGACACCATATTCAGACCCACCCTCAAAGGAACAACACATATATGCTACGACTGGGCTGGAGCTCTGCCCAGCATGGGGTATTGAGCAGGCCGCACTCAAAGTTCACATCTCTTTATGGATCACAGCTTCGGCACTGTCAACACCAGTAGTGCTGTGAAGTCTAAAATCGTGGATCAGGTCAGATACAAAGGGAAAGAAATTCACTTTAAAAGAAGATTTGGAAAAGATTGAAATAAAAAGATGTTCAGGAATATGGGAATCGGAATAATTAGAGGGGTGAGGGCATGGAGCGAGTTTAAACACAAGAATGAGAATATTAAAATCAAGGTGCTGCCAGACCGGGAGCCAATGTAGATCAGTGAGAACAGGTCTGATGGGTGATCGGGATTTGGTGTGAGTTAGGATAAAGGCAGCAGATTTCTAGATGGGCTGTGGTTTATGGAGGTTTTTAACAGGGAGGGTGACCAGGATAGAATTGGAATAGTCAAGTGTGGATTTAACAGTGACAGGGACGAGGGTTTATGCAGCAGATGGGCTGAGATATTGGGCAGGGTGAAGTATGTATTTGACAGATAGGGGATGGACTTCGTGATGGAGATCAATGACGTTGGCTTCAGTCTTCCCAAAATTTACATTGCAGACAAACATTTCAGTGAAGCAGGGTTTACAGATCTCCTAGCCTGAAATAGAGACAACAACAGCAGCAAAGATGAGAGTAAATTACAGGAGCAGTAATGCAGTTAAGCATGGTTTATAGAAATAATAGCTAGATAGAGAGACTTACCAGGGACACCAATAATAGCCAGGATGGGATAGTAAATGTATTGAATAATCTTCAGTGCACGGTCGATACGAGTGTTTAATGAGTACCAATCATAATATGTAGAAAGATAGTAAAGATCCCACGATAAACTCCTGTCCATTGTTGTAACATTCCAATCTATTGTTCTCAGATTCTGACCCATTGTTGTAACATTCCAATTCATTGTTGTCAGATTCTGACCCATTGTTGTAACATTCCAATTCATTGTTCTCAGATTCTGAACAATTGTTGTAACATTCCAATATATTGCCCTCAGATTCTGATCTATCCTCTATCTCTCTCTGGAGCTGCTGATCTCTGTTAGTGCTGATTTTCCCGCTGACACTATGTTATAACACATTGAAAGGTACCCCTTATTAATAGAAAATGGAAAACTTCCAGTGACACAATTAGGATCCATGGAGACTGACATTAATTACAGTCACGGAACAAACAGATTCCGTTAACCCTTTTCAATCCAGCACTTTTTGTACCACAATAAAGTAGACCATTTACCGAGTCTGGATGGGATGTATGAGGGTTGCTGAGGGAAGGAACGGTGGGAATAGCAGAGGCCCTCGCCAGAATCTTCCAATTCCCCTTGGATATGGGCGTGATGACAGATTTACACAGGCTTGCCACTCTCTGTGTGAAGAAATATCTCCTCATTCAGTCCTGAAAAGTTTACCCCGTATCCTCAGACTATGACCCCTGGTTCTGGACTCCCCCACCATCAGGAACATCCTTCCTGCATTTACCCTGTCAAGCCCTGTTAGAATTTTATAGGTTTCTATGAGATCCCTCCTCGTTCTTCTGAACTCCAGCGAATTTAATCCTAACCGACTCAATCTCTCCTCATACGTCAGTCCCGCCATCCCAGGAATCAGTCTGGTAAACCTTCGCTGCACTCCCTCGATAGCAAGAGCATCCTTCCTCAGATGAGGAGACCAAAACTGCACACAACATTGCCGCTGTGGCCTCACCAAGGCCCTGTATAATTGCAGCAAGACATCCCTGCTCCTGTACTCGAATCCTCTCGCTATGAAGGCCAACATAACATTCGCCTTTTTTACCGCCTGTTGCACCTGCATGCTACCCTTCAGCGACTTGTATACGAGAACACCCCGGTCTCGTTGCATATTTCACTCTCTGAGTTTATAGCCATTCAGATAATAATGTGACTTCCTGATAACCTCACATTTATCCACATTATACAGCATCTGCCATGCATTTTCCCACTCACTCAACTTGTCCATATCACCCTGAAGCATCCCTGCATCCTCCTCACAACTCACCCTCCCACCCCGTTTTGTGTAATCTGCAAATTTGGAGATATTACAATTAGTTCCCTCATCGAAATTATTAATGTCTATTGTGAATAGCTGGGGTCCTAACACTGATCCCTGCGGTACCCCACTAGTCATTGCCTGCCATTCAGAAAAAAAAAACGTTTTACTCCTACACTTTGTTTCCTGTCTGCCAACCAATTTTCTATTCATCACAATACATTACCCCCAATCACATGCATGTTAATTGTACATGCTAAGCTCTTAGGTGGGACTTTGTAATGAGCCTTCTGAAAGTCCACTGTCTCCCCCTCATCAACTCTACTAGTTACACCCCCGAAGAATTCTATTAGGTTTATCAAGCATGGTTTCCCTTTCGTAAATCCATGATCTGTCCAATTCTACCACTATTCTCCAAGTGCTCTGCTATAAAATCTTTGATAATGGTCTCTAGAATTTTCCCCACTACTGACGTCAGGCTGACCGGTCTATAATTCCCTGCTTTCTCTCTCCCTCCCTTTTTCAACAGTGGGGTTACATTAGCTACCCTCCAATCTATAGGAACTGTTCCAGAGTCTATAGAATCTTGAAAGATGACTACCAATGCTTCCACTTTTTCTAAAGCCACTTCCGTAAGTACTGTGGGAAGCATTCTATCAGGCCCTGGGGATTTATCGGCCTTCAATCCCATCAATTTCCCCAACACCATTTCTCTACAAATACTGATTTCCTTCAGTTCCTCTCTCTCACTAAACCCTGTGTTCTTCAACATTTCTGGTATGATATTTGTGTTCTCCGTTGTGAAGGCAGAACCAAAGTATCCATTTAGTTGGTCAGCCATTTCTTTGTTCCCCATAATAAATTCCCCTGTTTGACTGTAAGGGACCTACTTTTGTCTTCACCAATCTTTTCCTCTGCTCATAGCTATAGAAACTTTTACAATCAGTTTTTATGTTCCCCACAAGCTTACTCTCGGACACGATTTTCCCCTTCTTAGTCAATCCCTTGGTCCTCCTTTGCTGAATTCGAAACTGCTCCCAATCACCTGGTCTGTTGTTTTTTTCTGGCAAATTTGTATGCGTCTTCCTGGGATCTAATGCTATCTCTAATTTTCCTTGTAAGCCATGGTTTGGCTACCTTTCCCGTTTCACTTTTGCACCAGACAGGAGTAAACAATTGTTGCAGTTCATCCATGCACTCTTTGAATTTTTGCCATTGCCGATCGACCGTCATTCCTTTTGGTAACGTTTCCCAATCCATCATAGCCAACTCGAGCCTCATACCTTCGTAGTTTCCTTTCTTAACGTTCAGGACCCTAGTCTCAGAATCAACTAGGTCGCTCATCCCCAAGGGATTTCGCACAACTAGACTGTCAATTATTCCTCTCTCATTAAACGATACCCAATCTAGGATGGCCTGTTCTCTAGTTGGTTCCTCAACGTATTGGTCCAGAAAACCATTTCGTATACACTCAAGGAATTTCTCCTCTACAGTATTGTGACCAATTTGATTTGTCCAATTTATAAGCAGATTAAAGTCACTCATAATTACAGATGTTCCTTTATCGCATGCATCTCTAATTTCCTGTTTAATGCCATTCCCAACATCACCACTACAGTTTGTGGGGTCTATATACAACCCCCACGAACGTTTTCTGTCCGTTCGTGTTTCTCAGCTCTACGAATACATATTCGACATCGTCAGAGCTAATATCCTTCCTCACGATTACGTTAATTTCCTCTTTAACCAGCTATGCAACTCCAATGGGGCTGGAAATAGGCCGTTTTACTGATGGTGTGAATATTTGGTCGGAATTTCATCTCAAGACATCTCAAGGTGAACTATGTAACCAAGTTTGTGAACAGTTTGGCTTGCTCGCAAACATTTACAAAGGAGAAGGATCGAGATAGGAAATGTTTGGAACGGAGACAGAAAAAAATGGCTTCAATCTTCTCAATATTTATTTGGCTTTGCTGATGTGTGTTGTGATACAATTTCGAAGGACGAAAGAGGACAGACAATACAAGTAAAATGATACAACTATAAAGGTGGTGAAATAACAGAGACACCTGGGGTGTTTGTACACAAATCTTTGAAGGTGATCGGAAAGACTAACGAAACCGTTAATAAATATGTGGGATCCTAGGTTTGATAAATAGAGGAAAAAAGAGCAAAAGCAAGGACATTATGTGAAGCATATAGAAAATACTAGTTCGGTTCCACCTGGAGACTTGTATCAAATACAAGAAACCACACTTTCGGAAGGACATGGAGCTTTCGGAGAGGGGACAGAACTGTTTTACTAGAATTTGTGCAGGCATGAGGGATTACAGTTATGTCGCTGATGTTGTTCACCTTAGAGCAGAGATCTTTCAGAGGAGACTTGATTGAGGTCTTTAACATTAGGAAGGGTTTAGATAAATTAAATAAAGAGAAACAGTTTCCACTTTCCAAGGGGCCGTTAACCAGAGACACAGATTTAAGGTGATTGGTAAAAGAAGCAGATATGGGGATTTGTGTTTCTGAGTGGTTTGTATTTGGAATGCACTGTCTGATAGGCTGATGGATTCAGATTCAATAGTAGATCCCAAAAGGGAATTGGATAATATCTGAAGCAGAGAAAATGCAAGGATATAGTGAAAGAGCCAGGGAGTGGGACTAACTGGATTGCTCTTTGAAAGGGCAAGCACAGATTTGATGGGTCGAATGACCTCATTATGTCTGTGGTATTCTATGTTTCTATGATTGTAGCTGCCTGTACTTTCACAATATTCCTATCCTTTCACCAGGCGTTTGATAAAGTAGCACATAGCAGCCGTGTTACCAAATTAGAAACACATGGGATTAAAGGGCCAATGTCAGCAGTGGCTCAGTTTGTAGCACTCTCCCCTTTCAGTCACAAGCTTCTAGGATCAAGTGTCACTGCAGGACTTGATCACAAGAATCAAGGCTGACACTGTAGTGCAGTCCTGAGGGTGTGTTGCACTGTCAGAGGTGCCATATATCGAATGAAACGTTAAACGGCTGCCCTCCCATTTGGATGTTAAAGATCCCATGGGATTATTTCGAAAAACAAGGGAATTCTCCCCAGTGTCCTGATCAGTATTTACCCTTCAATCTACATCACAAAAACAGATCTGATCATCATCACATTGTTACTTGTGGGATCTTGCTGTGTAGAAATTGGCTGCCCTGTTTCCTACATTATGAAATTGACTAAGTGTTAAGAAGTATTAATTAATTGGAAGTCACTTTGGGACATGCAGTGGTCATGAAACACGTTGCATAAATGGGAGACTGTTCCTTTATTTACAATGCCAGCATGCAGGAAATTAGCACAGTGAAAGAAAGCAGAGAGTATCGGAGAATGGTTATTGTTCAGTCTGGAGGGAAGTACACTGTGGGATTCCCCAGTGTCACAGTTGGGATCACTGTTGCTGTTTGTTATTGCCGTTGCGTTGTGTACAGACGGGATAATGTCAAACCTTTCAGATGGACGGAAGCTCAGAAATGTTAATAAACAGTGAGAAGGATAGTAACAGACTTCAGGAGGACAGAGACAGACTGGTGAAATGGGCAGGAACATGGCAGATGTAATTTAACAAAGTGAAGTGTGAAGTGAGATATTTGGGTAGGAAGTATGTGGCGAAACAATATAAACTAAATACAGGGCAGCACAGTGGCACAGTGGTTAGCATCGCAGCCTCATAGCTCCAGAGACCCGGTTTCGATTCCGGGTCCTGCCTGTGTTGAGTTTGCAAGTTCTCTCTGTGTCTGCGTGGGTTTTCTCCGGGTGCTCCTGTTTCCTCCCACAAGCCAAAAGACTTGCAGGTTGATAGGTAAATTGGCCATTATGAATTGTCACTCGTATAGGTAGGTGGTAGGGAAATATAGGGACAGGTGGGGATGTTTGGTAGGAATATGGGATTAGTGTAGGATTAGTAGGTGGTTGATGTTCGGCACAGACTCGTTGGGCCGAAGGGCCTGTTTCAGTGCTGTATCTCTAATCTAAATGATACCATTATCAAGTGGGTGCAGGAGTAGAGAGACCTGGGGTGTACACACACAGATCTTTGAAGGTAACATGTAGTGCCTTTGGAGTTGGAGAGAGACACACAGGGTAAAAAAACTCAGGAGGAAATGCTGATGTTTATACATCATTGGTTCGGTCCCAGCTAGAGAATTGTGTCCAATTCTGTTCACCACACTTTGGTAAGGATGTCAAGGACTTAGTGAATATACTGAGGTGATTTACAAGAATGGTGCCAGGGATCTGGGAATTCAGTTACGTGGAGAGATTGGAAAAGTTGGGATTGTTCTCTTTATAGCCATGAAGGGCAAGGGGAGATTTGATATAAAATTCTAAATCATGAAGGGTTTTGATAGGGTAATTAATGTGAAACTGTTTCCAGTGTCATAAAGTGCGGTATGAAGAAGACACAGATTGAAGGTAATTGACAAAGAACCAGAGGTGAAATGAGGAGAACTTTCTTACACAGCGAGTTGTTGGGATCTGGAATTCACTGCCTGAAAACATGGTGGAAGCAAAGAACAAAGATAATTACAGCACAGGAACAGGCCCTTCGGCCCTCCAAGCCTGTGCTGATCCAGATCCTCTCTCTAAACATGTCGCCTATTTTCAGAGGTTCTGTATCTCTTTTCTTCCTGCCCATTCATGTATCTGTCTAGATACATCTTAAAAGACTCCATCGTGCCCGCGTCTACCACCTCCGCTGGCAACGCGTTCCAGGTGCCCACCACCCTCTGCGTAAAGAACTTTCCACGCATATCCCCCCTAAACATTTCCCCTTTCACTTTGAACTCGTGTCCTCGAGTAATTGAAACCCCCACTCTGGGAAAAAGCCTCTTGCTGTCCACCCTGTCTATACCTCTCATGATTTTATACACCTCAATCAGGTCCCCCCTCAACCTCCGTCTTTCTAATGAAAATAATCCTAATCTACTCAACCTCTCTTCATAGCTAGCGCCCTCCATACCAGGCAACATCCTGGTGAACCTCCTCTGCACCCTCTCCAAAGCATCCACATCCTTTTGATAATGTGGCGACCAGAACTGTACGCAGTATTCCAAATGTGGCCGAACCAAAGTCCTATACAACTGTAACAGGACCTGCCAACTCTTGTACTCAATGCCCAGTCCGATGAAGGAAAGTATGCCGTATGCCTTCTTGACCACTCTATTTACCTGCGTTGCCACCTTCAGGGAACAGTGGACCTGAACACTCAAATCTCTCTGGACATCAATTTTCCCCAGGACTTTTCCGTTTACTGTATAGTTCACTCTTGAATTGGATCTTCCAAAATGCATCACCTAGCATTTGCCCTGATTGAACTCCATCTGCCATCTGCAGATTCAATAATATCTTTCAAAAGGGAATTTAACAAATACTTGAAAATGGGAAAACACGCAGGAGTCTGGGGAAAGGGGAGGGGGCTTGGAACTAATTAAATAGCTCTTTCAAAGGGACGGCACTGACACAATGGGCCAACAGACCTCCTTCTGTGGTGCATCAATCTCTGATTCGATGAGCAAGAGACAGAAAGTGAAGAGAGGGAGAGAGAGGGAGCAAATGTGAAAGATGGAAAGGGAAATAGCAAGAACGAGAAAATCCGGCTTTCGTCCCTTTTTGGGCAGAGGGATCATGATCTGCCTGTGTCCGTTTCTGTTGAGGCAGGTGACACACAAAGCTCCTGTCTCATCATTTCCATGAAATCTACGTGTCGCCCATGGTGACCCGCGCTGCTGTCTGTCTACACGCTTAACAGAGACCTAACTGTGTGTGAGACTAGATGGTCTTTCAGCCAGCATTCAGCATTTGAAGGCACTCTGTCCCTCTTAAAGGGAAGCTGCACTGAATCACAGGAGGCTGCTGCTGCTGACTGTGAATGCTGCAATTGGAGACAAGGTAAATGGAATACTGGGACAGAGAGAGGGCTCTTTGGTTCACGCATGTGGTGCTGGAGGCCTTAGTCATGGAGGATGACAGGAAAAGAGAGACCCTGTTTCTGTGGGGTGGGGTGGAGACCACGAGGAACTCCCCCCGAAGGGAATGGGAGCAGGCGGCCAGGGAGGTCAATGCAAGAAGTCTGGCCCCGAGGAACTGGCAGCAGAGCCAGAAGAAGTTTAATGAGTTCACACGGGTGGTCAATGTCAGTGAATTCATCTCCACATGACATCTCCTACCCCCAACATCACCAACCTCTCACACTGCTCAATGTACCACACACCCATCACTCACCCATCAGCAGTCCCTAACACTCAGGACTCATACCTAACATTCACATACTCCATCTCACCTTCACACACATTCCACTTATACCAGCTTCACACCCACCCCTCACTGCCTCCACGTTCCTGCAGCTACTCAACTGTGCCAAGAACATCACCCAAACACAGTGCAACACAATCACTGACATTCTGCCCTCTCTCTTACAGAACATGGTGGCCGACAATCACAGGGAGCAGCAGTGAACCGGCGGGGACCAGGCAGACCTTCATCCCCTGAGCCTGAGGGAGGAAATGGTTCTCCATATCATGGGACCGGCTGTGACAGAGCCCGTAGCATCCGGCATCACCGAGAGTATTCAGGATGATTTTACGTTCAAGCCTTATGTCCCTTCTTAATTCCCATCTCACACTCATCCTGATGCCTGGGATGATGTACAGGCAGCAGATGGGGGGACCATGAAACTCCTGCTTTCCATCCCACCCCCAATCTCTCACCCAACACCCCCCTTCTGAGTTTATACTTTCCAATACTTTTCTGGGCGGCACAGCGGAGCAGTGGTTAGCACCGCAGCCTCACAGCTCAAGGGACCCGGTTTCGATTCTGGGTACTGTCCATGCGGAGTTTGCAAGTTCTCCCTGTGACCGCGTGGGTTTTCACCAGGTGCTCCGGTTTCCTCCCACAGCCAAAGCCTTGCAAGTGATAGGTAAATTGGCCATTACAAATTGCTCCTAGTGTAGGTAGGTGGTAGGGAATATGGGATTACTGTAGGGTTAGTATAAATGGGTGTTTGTTGGTCGGCACAGACTCGGTGGGCCGAAGGGCCTGTTTCAGTGCTGTATCTCTAAATAAATAAATAAAATAAACAATGATAACATAAAACTGCCATCATCCTAGTCACAGCAGATCCAGGAGACAGTGAGAGAGGGCAGCAGCACTGCACTGATGGTGAAACCCATCACTTGGTCTGATACTCACAGTCACCAGATCAAATACTTACACTGCGTGCATCTTAGAGGCTGGCAAAGAGTCGGAATCTGCACGTGGTGAGTCACCGAGCACGAGTGAGCTGCAGCTACGCCAGGGGAAAAGGATAGTTCATGTGTCAGCTCACCAGAGGGTGAGGTCACAAACGAGTTATAATACACAGGACTCAGATGTGAACATTGCTGGAACAGCATACAGGAGAATGCTGATGGACATGTGCACTGAGATACTTTGTCCATTGACAGGCCTGTCAGACAGTCTGTTATCACTGTCAAGGAACATGGAGGAGACCGGCTCCAACATGGCACAGGAGCTTGAAGCCCATTCTTTCCCCTGTGGAAGTGGTCACTAACTCCATGACAGCACTAGCGGACCCAGTCATGATACAGCGTCTGGTGATCATTGTCTCAGCTTCCACTGCAGCACAGACGGCAGACACCCAACGTCTCAGTGCTGCAGTGGAATCTCAGATTGAGGACATGAGATCCATGTTTGCTGCCATGCAGGATCAGACTG
Source organism: Heterodontus francisci (assembly GCF_036365525.1). Classification (NCBI taxonomy): domain Eukaryota; kingdom Metazoa; phylum Chordata; class Chondrichthyes; order Heterodontiformes; family Heterodontidae; genus Heterodontus; species Heterodontus francisci. The sequence continues at coordinate 501,750 of NW_027141885.1, forward strand.
CTGCCATCATGGCTGTGGATCTCAGTGTTCAAAGGGGTTGCAGGCTCTCACAGCAGTCCAGCAATCTGTGATCCAGTAGATTACTAGGATTACTGAGGTGTCGCCCTATGGGAGTGAGAGTGTCTCCGTGGAGTATGAACCTGCTGTCCTCTCTCAGGATGACAGTATTTGCTCTCCCTTCACTGTCACTCCACCAGTCTTCTTGCTGTTACCCATCACCCAGCCAAGGCTGCGACTGCACATATCGAGGTGGTACAGTCTGAATCCGAGCCCGCAAGGCCCACAGCTGTTCGAGGACGTCCTGCAAGTCCATCTGCAGTCTCCTCCAATCAAAGTCAGCAGCCTTCCACCAGCCATGCTGCTGTTTCTGGAGAAACACTGTGTAGGAGCAATAGGCAAGTCGAGGGAACCCACAAGACAGGCACTAAGGGAATACACAAGGGTGAATAGTTCAGTTTAGTTTGTATAATTGGATGTGTTGTTGGATAAATATGTTATGAAAAGGTTTTTGTTGGTGTTTTTATTGTAGGATGCTGACCAAGGGGACACTGCGATGGGTCGTCTCAGATGGGTGTAATGTTGGAGAATGGGGAATCCATGGTGGGAAAGGGAAGTTGTCTTATGGGAACCGGTATCTTAGTAGACACTCTCCTACAGCCTGTCCGGGTCGAAGGCATCCAGGAAATATCCTCCATTCCTCCTCCTCCTCCTCCTGATGTGGCTTCCGGATTCCTGGTGCGATTGTAATGTAAAGACTGGAGTAATCATTGTCTCCGAGGAGCCGCATATTTTTCTCTACAGATTCCTGATGGTAATGGGAATGTCTGACTGCTTCAGAATGAAGGTATGGTGGCTGCTGCCAGGATAGTGGACACTCACCAACATGATGTGCTGGGCATGCTCACACACCATTAATGGAGTGAGAGATCTTTCAGTTCTTGTCCCTCTCCCCGTTGACTTGGGGCCCCGCAGAACCACCTACACCATCAGGAATCCCACTATTCTGACAAAGCCACGGGATCTCTCATCCTACTTCTCCCTGCTAAGGGAACAAACAGTATTATTCACCTCACCCGACCAAGATGGCCTCCGTCACACAGCAGATATATCAATGGACAATACACAGGCCTCACAACTACAGGTCAGTTCGTCCTAAATCAGTGGTGGGAAAGGTTTTAGAATAATAATCAGGTGATAAAACAACAGACATCTGGAGAGGTTTGAGTTAATTCAGGATAGCCAGCATAGATTTACAAAAGGAAAGTCATGTTTGTGAAATATAATTGAATTTTTTGATGATGTAACAGAGAAGGTTGCTGAAGGGAATGTGATGGATGTTGTCTATATTGGTTTGTAGAATGTGTTTGATAAAATACCACATAAAAGGTTAATTACCAACATTGAGTCTCATGGAATGGGCTGGTCAGTGTCCAATTGGATAAAAGATGGATAATGTATAGAAAACAGTGTATCATAGTAAATGACAGTTTTTCAGACTGGAAGATGTCAGACAGTGAGTTTTCCCCCAGGGTCAGTACGAGGGCCATTGTTTTATTTTGCTGTGCATAAATGACTTGGATCTTGGAATACAGAGTAGAATTTCAAAATCTGTCTCTGATACCAAACTTGGAGCAGTGACAAACAGTGAGGATATTCAGAACCACCTGTGACAGGACATAGATACTTATTAGAATGGGCTGACAAGTCGCAGATGGAAATGTGAGACAACTGTGAGGTGAGACATTTTGACAGAAAGGATAGGAAGGCAATATGGGTAACAGTTGTAAACAGTGTGCAGGAACAGACAGACTTGTGGGGGCATCGATCTTTAAAGGTGACAGGACATATTGAGAGATTTGTTAGTAAAACACATATAATCGTACATTTCAAAAATAGAGGTATTGAATACAAAAGCAGGGAAGTTATGATGAGCGTTTAAAATCTCTGGTTAGGTCTCAGCTGGGCTATTGTGTCCACTTCTGGCCACCACACTTCAGAAAGATTGTGAAGCTCCTTGAAATGGTGCAGAGGAGATTTAACAGGATGGTTCCAGGGATGGAGGATTTTAGTTACAAGGTTAGGTTACAAGATTATGACAGGTTTAGATAATTTAGACAATGAAAAAGTGTTCCCATTAATTGATGGAAGAAAGACTAGGGGCACGGATTGAAGGTTTTGGACAAGAGATGCAGGGGGAATGTGAGGAATAAATGTTTTCTTATGCAGCGGGTGTTAATGATCTGGAACTCACTGCCCACAAGTGTGTTGGAAGCAGAGACAATCAGTGATTTCAAATGAAAGCTGGTGGGGACCTGAAGGAAATGAATTTGCTACAGGGATTGAGCGGGGGAGTGGGACTGACTGGATTGTTCCATGGGAGCCAGCATGGACATGATGGGATGAATGGCCTCCTTCTATGTCGTACATGACTCGATGTTGGATACATCTCCTGCTCTTGTCTGGAAAGATCCAGATACATAGAAGTTCAATGAAACTGTGACCTTAACAGCCACTGGCACCTCCATCCTCACCCTGGCGTGAGGCTCCAGGTCGTGTTACAGGAGGTGACACAGCTCTGTGACCACCTCCTTATTGAATCAGAGTTACCTCACACACTGCTCCTGGGTTAGGTGTAGGTAGGAAAACTGCTCTTGGAAAACCCTGGGTGGGTAGGGCAGAGCCCCCTCCTCCTCCCTCTTTACAGAGCTTCTCCTCTCCGCAGCCTCTGCTCCATTTTTTGGTCATGTTACAGACCCAGAGACACTGTAACTACAGTCCCTATACCTCGTCCAGAGTTGGGTCACCAAATTCTCTGTCCTCCCTGAATGTCTGCAGCAGCTCACAACACAACCTCCAGATAACCATCCACAGCACCTCCACTAACCTTATAATAGCAGAAGTAAGTCAAAAGCCCCTCACATGTAAGTTGGATGCCTGGTCCTTTTAAATAACACTAGATGGGGTTACTCGTGCTGCTGAATGAATGTTCAGCTGAGAGTGAGTAACACATGCGGTCAGTGGACATGCACAGACCAAGTTTCAACGACATACATCAAAGTTGCTGGAATGGCTGATAGATGTCACATTCAAATCCCTCCTTACACTACCAGCACGTGCTTGGTGAACTGGGGCTAGAGCCCTGTGCAGCATTGAGCACTGGAAGTGACCAGCAGCTTTGCTCTTACCATTTTAAGAATCCAAGCTTCCATGGCGTTGGGCCCAGTGGCGCTGAAGAGCTGAAAATCATTGCCAGGAGTAGATATAGAGAGGAAGACCATATGACAGTATGAATTCGGAGCAGAAGTAGGCCATTCAGCCCATCGAGCCTGCTCCACCATTTAATATGATCATGGTTGATATGTTTCTGTCTCGAATTCCACACTCCCATTTACTCCCGATAACCTTTGATTCCCTTGCCCAACAAGTATCTATCTACCTCTGCCTTAAAAATATTCAATGCCACCGCCTCCACTACCTTCAGAGGCAGAGTGTTCCAAAGTCACACAACCCTCTGAGAGGAAAAAAAATCTCCTCATCTCTGCCCAAAAAGTGCGATCCCTAACTTTCAAACAGTGCCTTTTCAAACAGTGACTTGAAAAGAGAAATTGAAGAAAAGACTTCATGGCAAAAGATTGGCAGGAATATAGGAATTATGTAGGGGAATTGGAGGGGTGAGGCCATGGAGGATGTACAAACACAAGAAAGAGAATATTAAAATTAAGATGCTGCTGGACCAGGAGACAATGTAGATCAGTGAGCACAGGGGTGATGGCTGATCAGGATTTGGTGTGAGTTAGAATGCAGGCAGCAGAGTTCTGGATGGGCTGCGGTTTATGAAGATTTTTAACTGGGAGGGTGACCAGAATAGAATTGGAAAATTGGAATAGTCGAGTGTGCATTTAAGAAAGGCACAGATGAGGCTTTATGCAGCAAATGGGATGAGGCAGTGGAGGAGACGGGTGATGTTACATAGGTGGTATTAGGCATGGTTGGTGATGGAGATGAACTCAGCTCTGGTTTATATAGAACACAGAGGTTGTTCAGCCTCAGACATTGGCCAGGGAGGAGGAAGTGGTTCATGGATAGGGGACAGAATTGCTTATGGAGACCGATCACACTCGCTCCACTCTTCCCAAAATTGAAACTGCAAGAACATTATTTCCGTGAAACAAGGTTTCCAGATCTCAGAGCAGGAAATAGAGACTTACCAGGGACAGCAACAGCAGTGCAGATGAGAGAGTAAATTACAAGAACTCTAATACACGTAGCAATGGTTTACAAAGCTAATATCTGGAGATGGAGATTTGCCAAGAATAACAAAATTAGAAAGGAGGGCAGAGTAAATGACAAGAACGGTAATGCAGTTAAACATGGTTTATGGAATAAATAGCTGGATAGAGAGACTTACCAGGGACACCAATAATAGCCAGGATGGGATAGAAAATGTATTGAATAATCGTCAGTGCGTAATAGATCCGACTGTTTAATGGCAGAAAATCATAATTTGCAGAAAGAAAGTCAAACTCCCAGATGGAACTCCTGCCCATTGTTGTAACATTCCAATCTATTGTTCTCAGATTCTGACCCATTGTTGTAACATTCCAATCTATTGTTCTCAGATTCTGACCCATTGTTGTAACATTCCAATCTATTGTTCTCAGATTCTGACCCATTGTTGTAACATTCCAATCTATTGTTCTCAAATTCTGAACCATTGTTGTAACATTCCAATCTATTGTTCTCAGATTCTGAACCATTGTTGTAACATTCCAATCTATTGTTCTCAGATTCTGACCCATTGTTGTAACATTCCAATCTATTGTTCTCGGATTCTGACCCATTGTTGTAATATTCCAATCTATTGTTCTCAGATTCTGATCTATCCTCTCCCTCTCTCTGGAGCTGCTGATCCCTGTTAGTGTCGGGGATGATGCTCCTGCTGACACTATGGGATACCACACTGAAAGGAGTCCCTTATTAATAGAAGAGGGAAACCCTCCAGTGACACAATTAGGGCCCATGGTGACTGACATTAATTACAGTCACTGAACAAACACGTTTAGTTAATCCCTTTCAATCAAACACTTTTTGTACCACAATAAACTAAACATTTATCCAGTTTGGATGGGAATTATGAGGGTTCGTGAGAGAATGAATGGTAAAAATAGCAGAGGCACCGGACAGAATCTGTCAATTCTCTTTGTATATGAGAGTGATGACAGAGGACTGGAGGGCTGTAAATTTTACACCTTGTTTACAAAAAGGAGTTGCGGGAACCCATGTACTGTCAGTCATGTACTGTCACCACCACCTCTCTCCAAACCTCCACTGTTGTTAAATTATCAGACTGATTATCCGACATCCAGTACTGGATGAGCAGAAATTTTCTCCAATTAAATATTGGGAAGACTAAAGCCATTATTTTCACTCCCCTCTCCAACTCTGTTACCTTGCTATTTATTCCATCCCTCTCCCTGGTAACAGTCTGAGAGTCAGACAGTTTAATTGCAACCTTGGTGTCACATTTGGGATAAAATTAATGGGCACTTGGACAAATGGGTGTTAATTAAGGGAAAATTGTGTTTAACTAAATGGCTGGAGTTTTTTGAAAAGGTAAAAAGAAAGTTTGATGAGGGCAATGCTGTTGATGTCGTATAAATTGAATTCCAAAAGGCATTTGATAAAGTGCCACACAACAGACCTATGAGCAAAGTTATAGCTCATCAAATAAAACCAACAGTAGCAACATGAAACTAAGCTGGTTGAGTGACGGGAAAACAGAGATAAGTGATTAATGGATGCTTTTAGGGCTGGAGTAAGGTTTGTAGTGGAATCGAAGCAAAATACTGCGGATGCTGGAAATCTGAAATATAAACAGAAAGTGCTGGAAATACTCAGCATCTGTGGAGAGAGAAGCAGAGTTAATGTTTCAAGTCGGCGACCTTTCATCAGAACTGACAAAGTGGGGGTTTTGGGGGAAACACAAGTACAGAAATGTGACCATTAGAGCGGGGGTGGGGGATGGAGGGTGTTGAAATGATAAGCGAGCGGATGCTCGGTGTCACACTTTTGGACTGAGTGGAGGTGTTCCACAAAGCGGTCACCCAATCTGCGTTTAGCCTGCTGCGGTGTTCCAGTGAACATCAACGCCAGCTCGAGGAACATCACCTCATTGTTCGATTAGGCACTCTACAGCCTGCCGGTCTGAACACTGAGTTCAACGATTATTTTGTTTTATCATTTTTTGCCATGTGCCAGCATTAAACTGATTTTTTTATGTTGGTGCTTTTTGCTAGGGCTGTTCATTATTCTGTCATTTAACACCCTCACTACACTAATGCTTTGTCTTTCGCCGCACAACTTGCACACTTTCTTTGCCTTTTACCCATGACCTCCTGGTCAGTTAATCTCTCCGACCCTCTGTTCTATCAACAGCTCTTCTGTTCTCTTTTGCCCCACCCCTGCTTTATTTGCTTAAAACCTGTTACATTTCTAACCTTTGCCAATTTTGATGAAAGGTCACAGAACTGAAACGTTAATTCTGCTTTTCTCTCCACAGATGCTGCCAGACCTGCTGCGTCTTTCCAGCACTTTTTGTTTTTATTTAAGGTTTGTAATGGAATTTCCCAGGGATCAGTGTTGGGACCCTTTCTCTTCCTGACACATATTAATGACCTAGACCTCGGTGTACAGGACACAATTTCAAAGTTTGCAGATGATACAAAATTTGGAAGCATTGTGAACTGTGAGGAGTAAATTGTAGAAAATCAAACGGACATGGACAAGTTAGTGGAATGGACAGACAGGTGGCAGATGAAGTTCAATGTGGAGAAATGTGAAGTGATTCATTTTTGTAGGAAGAACATGGAAAGACAATGTATAATCAAGGGTACAATTCTAAAGGGGGTGAGGAGCAGAGGGACCTGGATGTATATGTGCATAGGTCATTAAAGGGGTCGGGACAAGTTGAGAGAGTAGTTAATGAAACATACAGTATCCTGGGCTTTGTTAACAGCAGCTTGGAATACAAGAGCAAAGAGGTTATATTGAACTTGTACGAGACACTAGTTCGGCCCCAGTTGCAGTATTACGTCTAGTTCTGGGCACCACACTTTAGGTAACGTGAAGACATTGGAGAGTGTGAAAAAACATTCACAAGAATGGTTCCAGGGATGAAGAATATCAGTTCTGAAGATAGACTGGAGAAGTTGGAACATTTTCCTTGGAGAAGAGAAGGCTGAGAGGAGATTTGAAAAAAGGTATTCAAAATTATGATGCGTCTGGGCAGAGTGGATGGGGAAAACTGTTCCCATTCCTGAAAGGATCGACAACGAGAGGCAAAGAATTAAAGTAATTGGTAAAAGAAGCATCAGTGACATGAGGAAAACTTTTTCACACAGCGAGTGGTTAAGGTCTGGAATGCACTGCCTGAGAGTGTGGTGGAGGCAGATTCAATCGAGGCATTCAGGAAGAAATTGGATAGTTATCTGAAAAGGAAGATTGTACAGAGTTACAGGGAGAAGGCAGGGGAGTGACACCAGACGAATTGTTCTTTTGGAGAGCCAGTACAGACACGATGGACTGAATGGCTACTTTCTGTGCTGTAACAATTCTGTGATTCCATGGCAATCGACCACAAAATGAGCTTCCAACCTTATATTCGTGCCATCACTATGACGACCTATTTCCACATCAATAACATTACCCAACTTCACCCCTGTCTCAACGCATCTGCTGCTGAAGCTCTCATTCATGCTTTCATTACCTGTATACTGGACTGTTCCAACTCATTCTCCCACATTCTACTATCTGCAAACTTGAAGTCATCTAAAACTCTGCAGTCTGTGTCTTAACTTACAACAAGTCCCATTCCCCGATCACTGACCTACATCAGCTCACAGTCAAACAATGTCTTGATATTAAAATTCCCATTCTTGTTTTCCAATCCCTCCATGGCCTCACCCCTCACTAACTCTGTAATCCCCTCCAGCCCCACAACCCTCTGAGATATCTCTGCTCCTCTAATTCTGGCCTCTTGTGCATCCCTGATTTTAATTACTGTACCATTTGTGGCCACACCTTCAGTTGCCTCGGTCCCAAACTCTGGAATATCCTCCCTTCACAGCTCCACCTCTCCACCTCGCTTTTATCCTTTAAGACACTTCTTTAAAACCTGCCTCTTTGACCAAGCGTTTGGAAACCTAACCTAATATCTCCCTTTGTGGTTCAGTGTCATACTTTGTTTCATAATGCTGCTGTGAAGTGCCTTGGGATAAGTTCTTGTTGAAGTTTTCCAGACAGGATTTGTCATTAGCATATCCGTGCTGCTTGAAATTTATTATGCTATGCTTTTCCAAGCAACAAACATTTATAGTAGACATGCACAGTCCAAGATTCAAAGACATACATCAAAGCTGCTGGAACAGAAGTTTGACGTGACAATCCACAACTCCTCATGCTACGAGCACACACAATATACACCCGGGCACAGCACGGGGCAGTGTGAAGACCACACCGGAAGTGGCTGGTAACTCATATCACATCCTTTTGTGGATCCTTGCTTCCAAAGTGTGGGCAACAGTGGTGCTGTAGAGCCATAAATCACCACCAGGGAGAGATAGAGAGGGAAGGAAATTCACTTTAAAGGGGGACATGGAAACAGATTTGAAGGCGAAAGATGTTCTAGAATATGGGAATGTACAGGGGAATTGGACTAATTGGAGGGGTGAGGACATGGAGGGATTCTAACGCAAGAATGAGAATATTTAAATTAAGGTGCCGCCAGACTGGGAGCCAATATATATCAGTGAACACCGGGGTGATGGATAATCGGGAATTAGTGTGAGTGAGGAAACAGGTAGCAGAGTTCTAGATGGGCGGTAGTTTATGGAGGTTTATAACTGGGAGGATGACCAGGATAGAATTGGAATAGTCAAGTGTAGATTTAACAAAGGTACAGATGAGGGTTTATGCAGCAGATGGGCCGAGGCAGAGGTGGAGTAGGCAGGGTTTGTGATGGAGAGAATATGGAGATGAACTCAGCTCAGGTTTAAATAGAACACAGCGGTTGCAAACTCTCTGGTTCCACCTCAGACATTGGGCAGGGAGGGGTATGTGGTTCACAGATAGGGGACTGAATTTCTGATGGAGACCAATAACACTGGCTTCATTCTTCGAAAAAAACAAACTAAATTACTTGAACAGTATTTCAGTGAACCAGGGTTTACAGATCTTATATGTGGAAATAAAGACTTACCAGGGGCAGTCACAGCAGGAGAGATGAGGGTAAATTACAAGAACTATAATACCGTTAGCAATGGTTGTAGAGCTAATAGCTGGAGACAGAGATTCATCAGGAATAACAACAGCAATAAGGAGGGACGCAGAGGAGGCCTGAATTAGAGGAGCACAGATATATTGAAGGGTTGTGGGGCTGGATATTACAGATACAGGACGGGAGATGAGGTCCTGGAGGGAAAACAAGGTGGAGAATTTAAATAAAGACATTATTTGATCAGGAGTCAATGTCGGGCAGTGATATGTGAATGGCACTTGCTGCGAATTAGGACATGGGCAGCAGAGTTCTGGAGGACTTCAAGCTAACAGAGAGTAGCATGCGGGAGACCAGACAGGACCGTGTTGGAATAGTCATTTCTAGGGGAAATGAAGGCATGAATGAGTTTCAGTAGCAGATGGGCTGAGACAGGGGTGATGTTGCGTGCTGTTACTGAGGTGGAAACAGGCGGTCGTAGTGATAGACTGAATATTATGTTATAAGTTCATTTTGTGGTCAACCGTGACACCAAGGTTGAAAACAGACTTTCTGAATCTCAGACTGTTACCAGGGAGAGGGATGGAATCAATAGCAAGGGGACAGAGTTGGAGTGGGGAGTGAAAACAATGGCTTCAACCTTCCCAATATTTAATTGGAGGAAATTTCTGCTCATCCAGTACTGGATGTCGGATAATCAGTCTGATAATTTAACAACAGTGGAGGAGTGGAGAGAGGTGGTGCTGAGGTAAACTTGATGGAGTTCTTTGATAAAACAATGGAGAGGGTTGATGAGGGTGGTGTGATTGAAGTTATATATATGGACATTCAAAAGGTGTTTGATAAAGTGACATTCAATAGACAGCTTAGGAAAACTGTACCCTATGGATTAAAGGGACAGTGACAGTGTGGATATAACATTGACTAAGGAACAGTAAACAGAGAGAAGTGGTGAAAGGTTGTTGTTCAGACACGATGGGAGTATACAGTGGTGTTCCCCAGGGCTCGGTATTAGGACCACTGCTCTTTGTGCTCTTGGAAATCAAGGGGTGGGTAGGGCAGAGCCCCCGCCTTCTCCCTCTTTACAGAGATTCCCCTCTCTGCAGCCTCTGCTCCATGTGTTGGTCATGTTACAGACCCAGCGACGCTGTAACTACAGTCCCCATACCTTGTCCAGAGTTGGGTCACCAAATCCTCTGTCCTCCCTGAATGTCTGCAGCAGCTCACAACACAACCTCCAGAAAACGATTAACAGCACCTCCAATAACTTTACAATAGCAGAGGTAAGTCAAAAGCCCCTCACCTGTAAGTTGGATGCCTGGTCTTTTTAAATAACACTAGAGGGGGTTCCTCGTGCTGCTGAATGTCTGTTCAGCTGAGAGTGACTAACACAGTCGGTCAGTGGACATGCAAAGACCAAGGTTCAAAGACGTCCATCAAAGCTGATGGAATGGCTGATTGACCCCATATTCAGACCTTCCTCACACTACAGACACACACACGTTACACCCACGCTAGCACCCCGGCCAGCCTGGGTTTCCTGTACAATGTGCTGGATGTGACCGGCAGTGCAGCTCACACCATTTTCTGGATCCAAACTTCCACAGCACCAGTGGAGCTGGAGAGATGAAATGTGTGATCAGAGAGAGAGACAGAGGGAAGGAACTCACTTTAAAATGGAATTAGATAAAGATTTTAAGATGAACACGTTTCAGGAATATTGGAAATGGGCAGGGGATTGGGATAATCAGAGGGCTGAGGCCGTGGAGGGATTTGATCATACGAGTGAGAATAGTAAAATTGAGGTGTTACTGGACCAAGAGCCAATGTAGGTAAGTGAGCACAGGGATGTTGGGTGAACAGAATCTGGTGTAAATTAGAAGTTGGCAGCAGAGCTTTGCATGATCACAATGTTACAGAGAGTAGAATGTGGGAGAGCAGCCAGGAGTGTGTTAGAATAGTCAAGTCTCGAGGTGACAGTCAGACCTTCCTGCCACAATGGACAATTTCACCTTTTCCCACATTATACTCCATTTGCTGGATCTTTGACCACTCACTTAACCTATCTATATCCCTTTGTAGCGCCCGTTATGTCCTCTTCAGAATTTATCTTCTTAACTATCTTGGAATCATTAGCAAATTTAGCAAGCATACCTTCGGTCCACTCATCAAAATCATTTATATAAATTGTAAAAAGTTGAGTCCCCAGCACTGACCCCTCTGACACACCACACGTTACATTTGCCGGCCATAATAATGACCCATTTATGCCTACGCTGTTTCCTGTTAGTTCGCCAATCTTCCATCCATGCCAATATGTTACCCAATACACCATGAGCTTTTATTTTCCACAATGACGTTTGATGTGGAACGTTATCAGATGCCTTCTGGAAATCTAAGTACAGAACATCTCCCAGTCCCCCTTTACCAACAACACATGTTACTTATTCAAAGAACTCCAATAAATTGGTTAAACATGATTTCCCTTTCACAAAAACATGTTGACTCTGCCTGATCACCTTGAATGTTTCTACCCCCCTACTATAACGTCTTTAATAATAGCTTCTAACATCTGATCCATAGCCAGAAACCCATTCTCACTTGCCACAGGTCATATGTCCACTATATTTATTCTGATGTTGTGCGGTATTTGAACTGTTAGTCCTCAATAGAGTCATAGAGATATACAGCACAGAAACATGACCTCCGGCCCACTGTGTCTGTGCCAGCCATCAAGCACCTAACTATCCCAGTTTCCAGCACTTGGCCTGTCGCCTTGTTTGGTATGGCGTTTCAAGTGCTCATCTCAATATTTCTGAAATGTGAGTGTTCGTGCCTCTACCACCCCTTCAGGCAGTGTGTTCCAATACCAACCACCCTCTGGGTGAAAATTCTTTTCCTCAAATCCCCTCTAAGCCTCCTGCCCCTTACCTTAAATCTATGCCCCTGGTTATTGACCCCTCCGCTAAGGGAAAAAGATTATTCCTATCTAACCTATCAATGCCCCTCATAATTTTGCATTCTTCAATCATGACCCCTCTCATCCTTCTCTGCTCTAAGGGAAATAACACTGGACATTTCTGTCGCTCTTCACAGCTGAAATTGTCCAGCCCAGGCAACATCCTGGTGAATCTATTCTGCTCCGCCTCCAGTGCTATCACATCCTTCCTATAATGCAGCAACCAGAACTATACACAGTACTCCAGTTGTGGCCTAACTGGATTTTTATACTGCTCCATCATAACCTCCCTGCTCTTATATTCTATGCCTCAGCTAATAAAGGCAAGTGTCCCAAATGCCTTCCTAACCACATTGCCTACCTATGCTGCTGCCTTCAGTCATCTATGGACAAGTACACCAAGGTCCCTCTGACCTTCTGTACATACTAGCGTCCTACCATCCACTGTATGTTTCCTTGCCTTGTTAGTCCTCCCAAAATGCATCACCTCACACTTCTCAGGATTAAATTCCATTTGCCACTTCTCTGCCCATCTTACTCGCCCATCTAAACCGACATGTAATCGATGGCTCTCCTCCTCACTATTTACAACACCAAAGATTTTCGTGTCAGCTGCGAACTTACTGGTCATACCTCCTATATTCACGTCCAAATCATTAATGTACACTACAAACAGCAAGGGTCCCAGCACCGATCCCTGCAGTTCACCACTGGTCACAGGCTTCCACTCGCAAAAACAACCCTTGACAATCACCCTCTGCCTCCTGCCGCTGAGCCAATTTTGGATCCAATTTACCAAATTGCCCTGGATCCCTTCTTAACCAATCTCACATGTCGAACCCTATCAAATGTCTTACCGAAGTCAATGTAGAATACATCAACTACTTTACCCTCATCTACACATCTAGTCAATGCCTCGAAAAAATTCAATCAAGTTAGTTAGACACGATCTCCCCCTGACAAAGCCATACTGACAATCCCTGATTAATCCCTGCCTCTCCACGTGGAGATTAATCCGGTCCCTCTGAATATTTTCCAATAGTTTCCCTGCAATAAACTGCTTGTGCCCCTTCGACCTCCTTTTGGTTAATCTGTGACCCTTGATCAGATCTTACAGTGGTGTAGGAGAGGGAACAGAGTTCATTTCAAAGTCCTGACTCCCTTTTATATGATCCAGCACAATGGACAGGGACTACTGGGCAGTAATGTGCTCAAAGGTTATCAGCAGTAATTGATTATCCCTATATTTGTATATTATGGAACATTAAAACATACCCTACTCTGGTGTCCATTGCATCCTCAATATTCCTGATTAAAATATCAGAGGAGTGTGAACCAGTCACCTCTGATCACCCTGAGGTACAGGCGATTCTCGAGTCGGTGCTGAGTGTATTCACAACCCATAAAGATGACTGTGGAAACATGAGCAGACCTGAAGAAATTAACTGACCATTGCATGCTCCATGAAGCAGTATTCATACCGAGCTGAGATTATATCATATATTCCAGACGCTATTAGGTCATTGTTCTTCCAGGGTGTTGTTCACAAAGACACATTCATTACTAACTAACTGCCCCATTTGGCCAGTTAGAAAACGGGATGGTAGCTGGAGACTGACTGTTAACCACCACAATCTCAACACAGTCACCCCTGTGTGAACCCGGTTGTCTGATAGACACCAACCCTACTCACCCGGATTCCCAGCGGCAGGACTGTCTTCAGCACCATGGATATCTCTAATGGTTATTGGAGTATCCCAGTAAAACTAGAGAAACAATTTAAATTCACATTCACTTCTGAGGTCCAAAGATACCCCTGGATATGTCTGTTACAAGGGATTCCACAATAACCGCACTATTTTACACAAACATATGGCCGGGGAATTTATGAGCTTTTCACAGTCTTCCTGCTTGCTGAAATAAATTGATGATCGCCTCCTCATTCCCACAGACCGTGTCCAACACATTTAACCCTTTTACTGGAACTTCTGCAGCTACTTTGGGAGCTAGTCTAAAAGACCATCCACGTAAGGCCCAGCTGTTGCAAGATCATGTCACGTTTCTAGGTGTCCAGATTGGATCATTCAGCATCAGCCGAGACCAACATCAGGTCGAGGCCATCCAGCGTCTACCCCTGTCCACCTCAAAGACTGCCCTGTGTCCTATCCTCAGACTGGTGGTGTTTCAGCGGACCCTCATACAGCGTCTACCCCTGTCAACCACAAAGACTGCCCTGTGTCCTAAACTCAAGCTGGTGGTGTTTCAGCGGACCCTCATCCAGTGTCTACCCCTGTCCACCTCAAAGACTGCCCTGTGTCCTATCCTCAGGCTGGTGGTGTTTCAGCGGACCCTCATCCAGTGTCCAACCCTATCCACCTCAAAGACTGCCCTGTGTCCTATCCTCAGGCTGGTGCGGTATCAGCAGACCCTCATCCAGTGTCTACCCCTGTCCACCTCAAAGACAGCTCTGTGTCATATCCTCAGGCTGGTGGGGTATCAGCAGACCCCCATCCAGTGTCTACCCCTGTCCACCTCAAAGACTGCCCTGTGCCCTATTCTCAGGCTGGTGGGGTATCAGCAGACCCTCATCCAGTGTCTACCCCTGTCCACCTCAAAGACTGCACTGTGTCATATCCTCAGGCTGGTGGGGTATCAGCGGACCCTCATCCCTCGATTTGCAGAGACTGTGACTCCTCTTTATGAACTACCTCATGGTGATGATGACCAGTTTTAACCCAGTTGGACTGAAGAGAGCACAGAAGCAGCAACACAACTGAAGAAAGCTGTCACATCGGTAACGTGTCTTATCTCACCTAACCCTGACAAGACTTTCCACATGGAGGTAGGGGACACTGTGAAAAGCCTGGCTGCTGTCCTATGTAGAGAAAACCAGGAGAAACTACTCCCCATTGTGAATGATCCAGAATGGTGAGTGGGTCTGAACTGATTTACTCTGTTTGTGAAAGACATTTGTTAACCACGTTCTGGGACATCAAACATTTCACTTACATCACGGGGTTCAACAGGGTGATACTGTCCAGTCCATTATAAATTTTCCAAGTGTAGGAAAGCAGTAGTAATAGTAATCCCCTGTCAGAGAGTCGTAGTCATTTCGAGTCCATGCCAGCTTTGTAGATAAATCCAGTCAGTCTCATTCCCCAGCTCTGTCTCCATATACCTGCAAGTCGATTTCCCTCAAGTGTTCATCCAATATCCTTTTGAAATCATTCACCATCTCCACTTCCACCACCCTCGTAGGCAGTGATTTCCAGGCCATTCCCACTCGCTGTGTAAAAAAGTTGTTCCTCACATCCCCCTGTATCTCTTGCCACAACCTTAACTCCCGTCCTTGTACCATTAACTAATGGGAACATCTTTTCCTGTCTACCTTATCCAAACATGACATCATCTTGTATACCTCTATCAAATCTCCCCTCAATCTCCTGTACTCAAAGAAAAACAATCCCAACTTTTCCAAACTAACTTTGTCGCTAAAATCCTCCATCTCTGGAACCATTCTGGTAAATCTCCTTGCACCCTGTCAAGGACCACCACATCCTTCCGAAACTATGGTGAATGGAACTGGATGCAGTACTCCAGTTGGGGCCTAACCAGAGCTTTATAAAGGTTCGGCATAACTTGCCTTCTTCTGTACTCACCACCTCTGCTTAATTTAGGATAGTCAGTATGGATTTGTTAAGGGAAGATATTGTTTCAAATAATTGATCGAAGGTTTTGAAGAAGCAACAAGGAAGATAAATGAGGGTAGTGCAGTTGATGTGGTCTACTTGGATGTTAGCAAGGCTTTTGACAAGGTCCTACATGGCAGACTGGTTCAAAAAATAAAATCCCACGGGATCCAGGGAAATGCAGCAAGGTGGATACAAGATTGGCTCAGTGGCAGGAAAGAAAGGGTAATTGTTGACTGCTGTTTTACAGACTGGAAGGCTGTTTCCAGTGGCGTTCCACAGGGCTCAGTACTGGGTCCCCTGCTTTTTGTGGTGAAAGTTAACGATTTGGACGTAAATGTAGGGGGCATGATCAAGATGCTTGCAGACGACACGAAGATTGGCCGTGTGGTAGATAGCGAGGAGGATAGCTGCAGAGTGCAGAAACATATTGATGGCCTGGTCAGATGGGCAGAAACGTGGCAAATGGAATTCAACTTGGAGAAATATGAGGTGATGCATTTGTGGAGGTCAAACAAGGAATACAGGAATAATGTCAAAATACTGAGAAGTAGAGAAAGTGAGGGACCTTGGATTGAATGTCCACACATCCCTGAAAGTAGCAGCAGAGATCGATAAGGTGGTTAGGAAGGCATATGGAATCCTTTCCTTTATTAGCCCAGGTACAGAATACAAGAACAGGGAGGTTATGCTGGAACTGTATAACTCATTGATTAGGCCACAACTTGAGTGCTGTGTACAGCTCTGGTCTCCTCAGTACAGAAAGGATGTAATTGTACTAGAGAGGGAACAGAGGAGATTTACGAGGATGTTGCCAGGAATAGAAAAATGCAGCTATGAAGAAAGATTGGATAGACAGGGGTTGTTCTCCTTGGAACAGAGAAGGCTGAGGGGTGATCTGATTGAAATGTACAAAATTATAACGGGCCTGGATAGAGAGGAGGTGAAGACTCTATTCACCATAGTATGGAAGAGGGGGAATAGAGTTCAAGTGATTGGTAGAAAGATCAGAGGGGAGATGAGAGTGGTGGGGGTCTGGAATTCACTACCTGAAAGGATAGTTGAGGCAGAAACCCTTAACTCATTCAAACATAGTCTGGATATGCACCTGAAGAGCTGTAATCTGCTGCTCTACGCACCAAATGCTGGAAGGTGGGATTAGAATAGGTGGATCATTTTCTGGCTGGCGCAGACAAGATGGGCCAAGTGGCCGATTTCTGTGCCTTAACTTTATATGATTCTACTAGAATACAAGAATGCTTCCAGGGATTGGGGTGTTTTAGTTACAAGGTTAGTTTGGAGAAGATGGAGTTGCTCTCCCTGGAGTAAAGGAGATTGAGAGAGATTTGAAAGAAGTGTACAAGATTATGATAGGCTTCGGTAAGATAGATAAGGAAAAACTGTTCCCATTAACTGATGAGACACGGAATAGGGGACACAGATGGAAGGTTTTGGGTAAGAGATGCAGGGGGAATATGAGGAAGAACTTTTTTACACAGTGGATGGTAATGAGCTGGAAATCACTGCCCATGAGGGTGATGGAAGCCGAGACAATCAATGATTTCAAAAGGAAATTGGATGGGCACCTGAAGGAAATGAACTTGCTGGGATCCGAGGATTGAGTGGGGGAATGGGACCGACTGGATTGTTACACAGAGAGACACATGGAAAGTCCGACTGGTCTCCTCCTGTGTCGTAAATGACTCTATGACTCTCTGTGACTATGTCGGATACGCCGCCCACTCCTGCCTCGGGAAAGATCCGGATGCAGTGAAGATCAATAAAACTGTGACTTTAACAGCCACCGATAGCTCCGTCCTCACCCTGGTGTGAGGCTCCAGGTCGTGTTACAGGAGGTGACACAGCTCTGTGACCACTTCCTTATTGAATCAGTGTCACCTCACACACTGCTCCTGGTTTCGGTGTAGGTAGGAAAAATGCTCTTGGGAAAACCGGGTTGGAAGGACAGAGCCCCCTCCTCCTCCCTCTTTACAGAGACTCCCTTCTCTGCTGCCTCTGCTCCATTTGTTGGTCATGTTTCAGACCCAGAGACACTGTAACTACAGTCCCCATGCCTCGTCCAGAGTTGGTTCACCAAATCCTCTGCCCTCCCTGAATGTCTGCAGCAGCTCACAACACATCCTCCAGAAAACTATCCACAGCACCTCCACTAACTTTACAATGGCAAAAGTAAGTCAAAAGCCCTCAACTGTAAGTTGGATGCCTGATCAATTGAAATAACTTTTGGGGGTGTCAGTGGGGGAGGGTGGGGTGGGGGTTCCTCATGCTGCTGAATCTGTGCTCTGCTGAGAGTGACTTACACAGGTGGTCAGTGGACATGCACAGACCAAGTTTCAAAATCGTACATCAGTGCTGCAAAAATGGCCGATTGACATCAGTACAAGCCCCTCCTCACACTAACAACACATACATGGCACCCAGGCTAGATCCCTGCCCAACATGGGACACTGTGCTGACCACACTAAAAGTGACCAGCTGTCAGTTCACATCCTTTTATGGATCTAGGTTTCTGTAATGATGGCACCGGTGGGACTGCAGAGTGAAAACCACAGCTGGCGGAGATAGCGAGGGAAAGCAACTCACTTTAAAAATGGAATTGGTAGCAGACTCAAAGGCATAAGATTTACAAGACTATGGGGAATGAACAGGGGAATGGGATTAATTGGACAGGTGAGGACACGGAGGGATTCATACACAAGGCTGAGAATATTAAAATTAAGGTGCTGCCAGACCAAGAGGCACTGTTGATCAGTGAGCACAGGGGTGATGTGTGATCGGTATTTGGTGTGAGATAGATATAGGCAGCAGAGTTCTGGATGGGCTGTGGTTTATGGAGATTTATAACTGGAGGGAGGCCAGGATATAATTTGAAGAGTCAAGTGTGGATTTAACAAAGATACGATGAGGGTTTATGCAGCTGGTAGGCTGAGGCAGATACTACAGAGGTGTTATTCATGTCAAGGAAGCACAATATGCCAATGAGGAATTTTAATTCATCAGTTGGAAACTTACATTAAAGTTTTAATGGAAAACATCCTGCAAAAAACTGGCAGCCAAGATGGCCACTGCAATTTGTATCTGAAGCACCTTTTCACTTTCCAACGTCTCCAACAGGAGACACGTGTCTGATGAGCCTGGACCCAAAATACTGGCTTGCTCTTGAGACTGAATTTGCTAAGATTGCATTCATTAGCATGGAATTCAAGGACATCCTGACACACTGCCTTTTGAAAGCGTAAACTACTCCAAGTGTAAATAATGGCATCCTGAGCCCTGGGGAGACGGTAATTCCTCACCTTGAATCTCATTAGAAGACTCCAGAACATATATTGAGGCAGCCATGAGATTGTCTGACCATTTCTGTGAAAGCTGCGAGTTTCCCCTGGACAAAGACAGACAAGCCAGTGATTCAAAATGAAAGAAGCAGAAGGTTGGTTTCCTTCCCCCCTCCCCTAGCACCACCGCACCCGCGCCCCCCCTTCCAACCAACCCCAAGCCCCATTCACTTTCTGTCTCTCTCCAGATGACATCACAAGTTTGAATACTATTTGCGACTGTGGACCCTCCAAACCTACAGATGGCTACAGACTGAGGCACCGGGGAAAAAGGCCACCTACCAGTCTGCCTTCAAGAAAATCCTGAGCCATGTGGATCAGCCACAATGGGCACTTCGACCAGCCAAAGACTTCAAGAGTACAACTTCAGCCGGAAGATCAGGGAATTATCAAACCTCACAGACTGCATATTATGTTTTGATTTATTCTGGACTCTAATCCAGCCACGATTTTACTTCTCATTCTGTAATATATTTGTGTACGTGAGATTCTTGTGTCAGAGGCACCATAACTGTATAACTTACATTTTTATTATTTAATTTTGATCGGGTTTAGATGTTAAGTGTATTAAACTCACCTCTTTCATGTTTAAACGCAAGAAAACATTTCCGATTGGTTCCTTCACTATCAGACCAAAGGTAAAAAGTAAAACATCACAAAAATGGTAAATACATTCACGGTTAAAAAAGACCAAACACTATTGCGGTCAATTAAGAGGAAGGACTGTGACCCCTCCTCACCTGGCTGCAACAATATGAAGGGTTGGAGATGGAGTTAATATGGGGGTGAACTGAGCTCAGCATTAAAGATACCAGAGGCTGTAAACTTCCTGGTTCAGCCTCAGCGAGGGGATTGCAGATCGTGGAGAGCGAATAGAGTTTGTGACAGAAAGTGAAGACAATGGATTCAGTCTTCTCACGATTTAAATGACAAGAACACTAATTCAGTGAAATATGGTTTATGAATCTATTAGTTGGATACAGAGACTTACCGGGGACACCAATAATAGAGAGGCTGGGATAGTAAATTGTTTGAATCATCTTCAGTGCACAATAGATCCGCCGTTCTAATGTTAGCCAAGTATAATCTGCAGTAACTACATCAAACTAAGAGGAGAAAGTCCTGCTGTCCATTGCTGTAACATTCCAATCTATTGTTCTCAGATTCTGATCCATTGCTGTAACATTCCAATCTATTGTTCTCAGATTCTGACCCATTGTTGTAACATTCCAATCTAGTGTTCTCAGATTCTGATCCATTGCTGTAACATTCCAATCTATTGTTCTCAGGTTCTGACCCATTGTTGTAAGATTCCAATCTAATGTTCTCAGATTCTGACCCATTGTTGTAACGTTCCGATCAACTGCTCACAGATTCTGATCTATCCTCTCCCTCTCTCTGGAGCCACTGATCCCTGTAAGTGCCGGCTTTGATGCTCCAGCTGACACGATGGGTAAGACATTAAATGAAGACCCTTATTAATAGAAGAGGGGAACCCTCCAGTGACACAATTAGTGTCCAAAGAGACTGACATTAATTACAGTCACTGAACAAACAGGTTAAGTTAACCCCTTTCAATCCAGTACTTTTGTACCACAATAAAGTGGAAAATTTAGCTGGTCTGGATGGGATGTGTGAGGGTTGCTGAAGGAAAGGAATGGTGGAAATAGCAAAGGCACTGGCCAGAAGTGTTGTAAATGTTACATCCTCTTTTGAAAAGGAGAGATTAGATAAACGAGTGCTCGTCCTGACATATAGATAAATATATAAATGACATAGACTTCGAGTTAAACAAAAACATAATTTCAACTCTTGCAGATGACATGTAAATCATAAATGCTGTCATTAGTGTGGTGGACAGTAGCAGTATTAAGGAGGACATGGACAGTCTGGTGGTGACATGAGAATACGCAAGGTGACTGAAATCTAAGACATAGAATTGGGTAAGTGGTTATTTTGGCAGGGATAATAAGGGGATTGAATAGAAACTGAACTGCACCATTTAATGGATGGTACAGGAGCACAGAGACTGGGTGTGTATGTACAGACATCTTCGATGGTGGCTGGACAAGTGGTGAAGGATTTAAAAAGGCAGAGGGGATTGTTAGCTTTAGAACTAGAAGCAAAGAATTAAAAAATAACAACACAAGACCATTCTGCAAAGACTAGATAAATGACTGTTTAAGCCTCAGATGGAATATTGTGCCCCATTCTGGACACTACAATTTATGAAGAATTCCAAGGCCTTGGAGATGGTGCTAGATGATATACTAGAATTGTAACAGGGATGAGGGACTTCAGTTATGTGGAGAGAAGCTGGGATTGTTCTCTTTAGAGCAGAGAAGATAAAAGGGAGATTTAATAGAGGTGCTCAAAATGATGATGTGTGTTTCTCGAATAAATAAGTAGAATCTGGTTTCACTGGATGAAGGGTCAGTAACCAGTTTAATGTTGATTAACAAACGAACAGAGGAGAGATGAGGAGATTTTCTTTTCTTCACACAGCGAGTGTTTATGATTTGGAATTCACTTCCTGAAAGGGTTGTGGAAGCAGATTTAACAGAAACTTTCAGTCGGGATTGGGTCAATACTAACAGGGTGATTTACTGGACTGGGAAAAAGGAAAAGGGGACATGAATCATTGGGAAATCTCCTTCAAAGAGCTGGAACTGGTACGATTTGTGAAATATTCTCCTCCTGTGCTGTGTGATTCTCTGACTGTCTGATAACAGAAACCATTGAGTACGTATTCCATGTGTACAATTGATAATCCAGCATCTTTTAAGATAGAGATTATTTGTTGCTTGTTTTCTGATGAAGACAACAGCAGAAAGGCAAACACAAGAAGCTGGTGATGTAAATTGTGTTTACAATTTGTTTTTCGGATTATGACGTCTCACTCTGATCACAGACCTCGCCTGGTTTCAATCAGTCAATTACAAACTCATTGATTTTATTCCTATTTTATTTCCTGACTATTTGCTCTTAGGATATGGGTGATACTGACAAGGCCAGCATTACTTCCCAATCACTGGTTACCATGAGAAAATGGTGGGCCTTCATCCTGAACAACAGCAGTCCGTGTGGTGAAGGTGTTCCCTCAAACAAACTAACATTTAGTATTTTGAGGAGGCAGCTTCATTTCTGAGTAGTTCGGAATGAGTTGGGCCAGAAACCTAGGATGAGAATTTTAAAATCGAGGCTTTACTGGATCAGGAACCAACGTAAGTCAGTGAGCACAGGAGTGATGGTTGAACGGGACTTGGTGTAAAGGCCTGTTACCCGACCCGAACCCGATGGGACCCGATGAGATGTGTCGGGCCACTCTTCCGAACTCGACCTTTGGGCTTGGTTCTGGTCGGGTCGGGTCGGGTCGTTCTCGGGGAGAAAATGGAGGGACCTGGGCCGGGTCGGGCTCGGGTCCCATGTGCTTCCGTCGGATTCAGGTCGGGTTTTTGTTTGTGACTTGAGCAGGCCTTGAACTTGGTGCGAGTTTGTCAAGGAGTTTTATTTGTGCTGAAGTTTATGGCAGGGGCAGCACAGCTTAGATACAGAATAAAGCTGCCTCTAAACTGTTAAGTTAAACACTCCAGGATAGGTACAGGACGGGGTTAGATACAGAGTAAAGCTTCCTCTACACAGTGCCCATCAAACACTCCCAGGACAGGTACAGAATGGGGTTAGATACAGAGTAAAGCTTCCTCTGCACTGTTCCCATCAAACACTCCCAGGGCAGGTACAGCACTGGGATTGGCTGCCCACTGATTTGGGAGCCTGAGTGCATCAACGAGGTGCAGCTGACAGTGCTGGTGGCAGTTGGAGGTTGCAGAGGTGGAGAGAGGAGCTACACTGAGCAAGGGAGAGCTTCTACAAACAAGCAGAGGAAAACTCCAACAACAATCACCTTTAAAAGAGAAGAAAGTGACATTCTTTTTTTGTTGGAAACAAGGCTTTGTCTGGAGGTGGGTGCTGAACACCAGTAATTTACTTTGGACTGTTGGGGGAGGAACAAGTGGCTGGAACAACAAGGGGTGGGGCTGCCAATTCAACAGGAATCTGTGCTGCTGCAAAAGCACACAGGAAAGCTCCCTCCCCACCCCAATTGCCAAGCCTGGGTCAGCTGAAGCTGCCCAGCTAAACAGACGGAAGGGGATAGATAGTGCCTGGGCAGCTTCAGCTGACCCAGGTGAAGACGACTCCCCCAACCAGAAGACCGGAAGACCAACTTCAAAGACTGTTTTAAGTGTACTGTGAGGACCACCTCCAGAAAGCAACTCATCCCTTCCAGCCTGCCTTTGCCTCTCCTCTATTACCTCAGCCTCTCCACTAATCTGTTGTTTGTTTGTTTGTCTTTACTACACATTCAATATTTTCAGTTAAATCGCTGATATTTGGTGTGCAAGTCCACAATTTGGGGTGGGTTTAGCTCTTGGACCCATGGCAAGCCCTTCATCACCGGTGGCGGGGCCCTCTACTACCTACGCAGCTGCAGCTTCTGTGGCTGCCCACGTGGCCCCGTCACCCTTTAAATTATTGACATGCAGCCATGGGGTGAAGAGCTATCCCCACCCCAACATGTCTATTGAGGCCTGCGTTAAGGCAATGGCCGTGGTTGTCGGCCCCTCGGCCATTGTTGCGGCCTCAAAGATGTATGGGAAGGCTGTGTTCTTTTTGAAGACCGAGCGGGCGGTGTCCCTGGCCCTGAGTAAAGGGCTCACTGTGGGGGGGACCTTCCTGCCAGTGGACCCTCTGGGGGCCACTGCGCATCGGATAATGTTGTCCAACGTCCCACCCTTCATTCCCAGTGAGCTCCTCCTCCCCCACCTGCACCATCTGGGGGAGGTGAGGTCGGGGATCACCCCAGTCCGGCTTGGTCTTCGGGAGCACAGCCTCCAACATGTCTACTCCTTCCGCCGCCAGTTATTTATGCAGCTGGCGCGGGAGGAGGACACGGAGGGCCAATTTAATGTGGAGTTCCAGGGGACGGCCTACCGCGTCTTTTGGACCTCGGACGGGGCGCGGTGCCACGTCTGCAAGGGGGTGGGGCATGTTCGTAAGAACTGCCCCAACCTCCCGGCCGCCAGCTCCACCTCGGCGGCCCAGAGTGGTTCCACAGCACCTCCTCCCACTCCCCCCGCACATCCAACAGACACCGCTCAGTCGGTTCCGGAGGCTGTGGTTTTCACGGCCTCTGGCGGGGAGGGGAGCGTCCGTCCGAGCGGAAGGAAGACGCGGGGAAAAAAGAAACATCGTGAGGCGCGTCCCCTGGACACTTTGACTCAACCCGAGCCTGAGCTCAGCCCAAAGCCCATTCCCATGGAATCCACCTGTCCCAGGGCTGGGCTCAGGCCCAGGGTGACTAAAAAAGGAAAAAAGGGTGCGGAGGCGGAGGCCTCTGATGACATGGAGGTCTCTGAGTCTCCGCGCCCAAGTGCGAAAAAGAGGAGAAGGCACCCCTCCACAGAAATAACACAGGGCCCTGAGGTGCAGGGCCCATCTGTTGGAGGGGAGCTGCCTCCTGTTTCTGGTCCTCAGGTGCCCCCTACCGCCACCACCAAGGCTGCAAAGTCCGGGCAGGTGCTCCCAATTCCTCAGGATGGAGGGGAGGGGATGGCCCCAGTACGTGAGGCCCCTCCTGAAGGAGTAAGTGGGGCCCTGCTTGTGGTGGGGGAGCCTGGGGAAACCGTCCATTCCGCCACTGCTACTGGGTCGGGTGCCCTGAATGAAGGGGAGGGCGAGGCCCCAGAGGGTCGGGCCTCCCAGCCGGAGTCCACCACCAACCAGGAGACACCCGACCCAGTTATAACTGAGAATGCTGCCCCATCTGCTGGGCCTGTGGGTGCTGGCGGAGCGGGAGATGGCCTCCTCTCGCCGCCTCCACTCTCGGCTCCGGCTGGTTTCCCGGAGTCCGGAACTTCTGTCTCCCCTGGACCACTCATTGGCCTGGGGATGGAGGTGGAGGGGGGTCCTGAACCGCTGGTGCCGACAGGCTCCAGTTTCACAATAGAACCCAGAGAGGACTCCTCCGCCATCGATCCTGGGGGTGGGATCGCGACGGAGGCGGGACCAGCTGGCGCGGCCGGGACGTCCGCCCCACAGTGTGTGGTGGATGTTGTCGGCCGCTGGCGGTGACGACCCGGAGGAGGATGGGGATTCGGTGCGGGGCACGGAGGATGATCTTGATTCCATCGCCAGTGAGGTGGTGGAGTCCCTCGTGCTTCCCACCGAATCTCCTCTCATCCCCACGGCGGAACTCCGGGATTTCCTCGCGGCTTGCAGGGGTTGCCGCAATAAAGTTCAGCTGGCCCTCGACCGTTGGTCGAATCTGGCGCTGATCATCCAGTCCGTCCGTGCCGCCCTTAAGATAGCGGGCAAGCGCGCGGACGTGAAACTGGTTGAGAGGCGCCGTTTTAATGTGTTCCTCAATGGGTTGCTGGGGGAGTGGAGGGCCAGGTGCACTTCCACTCCTTCCTCACAGTGAGGTGTTGGTGACGGGTTTTAAGTACCTTTGACATGAAGATAACCATAGCCAGCCTCAACATCAACGGCAGCAGAGGGGCTCACCGCAGATTTCACAATCTCTCAGTCCTTAGGGAAGGGAGATACGCGGTGAGCTTTCTGCAGGAAACCCACACCGTTCCGGGAGACGAAGCCACCTGGCTCCTGGAGTGGCAGGGTGGGGTCTACATGAGTCACCTCACCCCTATTTCTAGTGGGGTGGCTATCTTGTTGGCCCCGACTTTTCAGCCGGAGATCTTGGGGGTCAAGGAGCTAGTGCCGGGCCGCTTGCTCCACCTCGCCGTTCGCCTGGGTAGCGTGCCGCTCCACTTTGTGAACGTGTACGAGCCCAGGCCCGGCGCTTTGCAAGCGCGCTTCTTTGAAGAAGTGTCTGCTCTCTTGAGCTCCATCGATAGCGGCGAGTGCATCATCCTCGGGGGGGATTTTAACTGCACCCTCGAGGTGGGGGATCGCTCCGGTCCCCAGCGCGGCCAAGCGTCGGTGGAGAAGTTGAGGGGACTGATCAGCTCCCTTAACTTGGTGGACGTCTGGCAGAATCTCCATCCCGACTCCAGCGCCTTCACGTGGAGGTCTGGAGGAGGGGGGTCGCGAATCGACTGCCTCTACATTTCGCAGGCGTACGTCTCCCGCGTTTCGGAGGCCTCCATGCGGCTGGTGCCGTGCTCGGACCACCGCCTGGTGTGGGCGGAGTTCACTCCGCTCCGCACGCGGGCGGGGTCCGCTTACTGGCACTTTAACAACCGGCTGCTGGAGGACGTGCGATTTCGGGACTCGTTCTGTCGATTCTGGGCCGACTGGAGAAGGAAGCAGGGGGGCTTCCCCTCCTTGAGGCTATGGTGGGATGTGGGCAAGACTCACATCCGCGTCTTCTGTCAGGAGTACGCGAAGGGGTCGACCAAGAGGCGGGAAGCCGAGATCGGGCGCCTTGAGAGGGAGGTGCTCGACTTGGAATCCCGCCTCGTTCATGCCGTCGCGGACCCGGCCCTGTGGCAGGCGTACGAAGAGAAGAAGGGCGCGCTGAGGAACCTGCAGCTCATAGGGTCCCGAGGCGCGTACGTGAGGTCGTGGATCCAGATCCTGGAAGATTTGGACAGCGCCTCACCCTTCTTCTGCTCGCTGGAAAAATGGCGGGGGGTCCGTAAGCAGCTCGTCGAGCTGCTGGCCGACGACGGATCCCCCATCACGGATCCGGAGGGAATGGACCTCCTGGTCCGGACGTATTACAGTGCGTTGTTCTCTCCGGATCCGTCCAGCGAGGATGCGCGCAGAGTTTTGTGGGAGGACCTGCCGCAGGTCAGCCCGGAGGGCGCCGAAGGATTGGAGGCTCCGCTCACGTTGGCGGAGCTGACTGGCGCCCTCCATCAGCTCTCGAGGGGCAAATCCCCAGGGCTGGATGGGTTGACCGTGGAGTTCCTCAGGGCGTTCTGGGACGTCCTGGGGGACGATTACGCGCGGGTCCTGGGGGAAAGCCTGGCGACCGGGGAGATGCCCCTCTCGTGGCGCAGGGCGGTCATCATCCTGCTGCCGAAGAGGGGCGATCTCCGCCTGCTTAAAAACTGGCGTCCGGTCTCCCTCCTCAGCACGGATTATAAGATCTTGGCCCGGGCTATGTCTACCCGCCTGGGCTCCGTGCTGGCCCACATGATCCACCCCGACCAGTCCTACACGGTCCCGGGCCGGTCCATCCAGGACAACATCCACCTGGTCAGGGACCTGATCCATCTTTCCCAGAGGACTGGTCAGTCGGTCGCCTTTCTCTCCCTCGATCAGGTGAAGGCGTTCGACAGGGTGGATCACGATTACCTTTTCGGGACTCTGCGCGCTTTCGGACTCGGGCCGCATTTCCTGGCTTTTATACGCCGCCGCAGAGTGTCTAGTCAAAGTTAAAGGGTCCTTGATGGCGCCCCTTCGATTTGGGAGAGGAGTGCGTCAGGGGTGCCCCATGTCCGGCCAATTGTATACCATCTGCGTGGAGCCCTTCCTGTGCCTGCTTCGCAGGAGGTTGACGGGATTGGCTCTGCGCGAGCCGGCCATGCGGGTCGTCCTCTCGGCTTACGCCGACGACGTGCTCCTCGCAATCACAGATCCCGTTGACTTGCGGAGGATGCGCGACTGCCAGCAGACCTTTTCTGCCGCGTCCTCCGCGAGGATCAATTGGGAGAAATTTTCCGGACTCCTGGTTGGTC
This sequence comes from Heterodontus francisci, assembly GCF_036365525.1. Classification (NCBI taxonomy): domain Eukaryota; kingdom Metazoa; phylum Chordata; class Chondrichthyes; order Heterodontiformes; family Heterodontidae; genus Heterodontus; species Heterodontus francisci. The sequence goes on from NW_027141885.1 coordinate 529,730, forward strand.
GGTGGCGGGTGGACTCCCTGCCGGAGGAGATGACACCTTTTGCGTGGAGCACCACGCACCTCCTCTAATTGGGAGTCCACCTTAGCCCCGCTGAGGAAGCCTGGCCGGCAAACTGGCAGGAGTTGGAGGCGAAAGTCACCGCTCGGCTGGGGCGCTGGACAGGACTGCTCCAAGTGCTTTCCTACAGGGCCGAGCGTTGGTCATAAACCAACTGGTGGCCTCCATGCTGTGGTACCGGTTGGTCACTTTGGCCCCGCCCCCTGTATTTGCCACCAAGATCCAGAAGAAACTCGTCGATTTCTTCTGGGGCAAGAGGAAACACTGGGTCTCTGCCGCGGTTCTGAGTCTCCCGATCGAGGAGGGCGGTCAGTCGCTGGTGTGCGTCCGCACCCAGGCTGCGACTCTCCGCCTTCGGACCCTGCATAGATACCTGTACGTCGAGTGTCCTCCCAGATGGTGTGCGCTGGCGACGTATTTTTTCCACCAGTGTCACTGCCTTCAAGACGACACGCAGCTCCCGGTGGAGTCCGTTAGCCACGCCTCTCTGAGGGAGTTGCCTGTCTTTTACCGGGATCTTTTCCGAGTCTGGAACATGGTCGCCTCCAGTCAGGGCGCTCCCCCGCCGGCGGAGGAGAGCGCCTCGGCTGTCCGTGCGGCCGACTCCGGGGATGGTCCGGCGGGCGGAGGAGTAGCCGAAACCCCCGGGACGCCCCTCACTGCGGGTGGCGAGGGGGCTCGGGTGTGCGGAGCGATCCCGACCGAGCTGACCCCCGCTCGGCCGGAACTGCTCATCGGACCCAGGCCCCGAAACCCTCCTTGGGAGCCGGTCCCGCACAACCCGAGCCGCCTCTCGGAAATGCCCTCCGTGCCATTCCAATCGGCGCGGAGGGGTTTCCTGTACGTGCTGCTCCTGCACACTCTCCACTTCCTCGTCCTCGTCAGCCGGCCGGACATGCCCTGGCGGTCCGCGTTGCCATCTGGCGACGAGGGGAAACCCCGATGGAGGTCTCTCGACGCGGGAGTCTTACCCCTTTACATCGGGGACCTGGGGTGGAGGGTGCTGCACAGAGCAGTCCCGTGCAATAAGCTTTTAAGTAGGTTCACGGACTCCCAGGCCAGCTGTACTTTCTGCGGCCTGGACGAGTCCGTGTTCCACATTTATATGGAGTGTGCGAGGTTGCAGCCCCTATTTGAGTATCTGAAGGGGCTGCTCCTCAAATTCTGGCTGCACTTCAGTCCCACGCTCCTGATCTTTGGGCACCCGGTGCGGAGGGGCTTGGGCCGGGAGGAGGATCTCCTCGTTGGTCAGCTCCTGGGCCTGGCCAAGGTGGCAATTCACAGGTCCAGGTTGCGGGCCGTCGGGGGGTCCGTCTTCCCCGATTGCCTGCCCCTCTTCCGCGGTTACGTTCGCGCCCGGGTGTCCCTGGAAAAGGAGCATGCGGTGTCCTGCGGTACGCTTGAGGCCTTCCGCGACCGGTGGGCACCGCAGGGACTGGAGTGCATTGTCGACGCCGAGAATGGCATTTTAATTTGAGTTTTTTTTGTTTATTTATCTGGTTTTAATAAAGTTATTTTAAAAATATAAGTGTGTATATAAAGGGGGCCTGAGGAATAAAGGCCCCTTCGACATAAAAAAATGTATAAAGGGGGCCTGAGGAAAAAAGGCCCCTTCGACATAAAAAAAAAAACAGGGTTGGCTGCTGTCGAATTGGAGTGTTGACTGCTGATTGCAGCAACGAGCCTCAGCTGAGAGTGCTGGTGGCAGTTGGAGGTTGCAGAGGTGGAGAGAGGAGCTGGACCGAGCGAGGGAGAGCAGTTACAATCAAGCAGAGGGAAAACTTCAACAACAATCGCCATTAATGTGAAGAAAGAGACATTCATTTTTGTTGGAAACAAGGCTTTGTCTGGAGGTGGGTGCTGAACACCAGTAATTTACTTTGGACTGTTGTGGGAAGAACAAGTGGCCGGATCAAAAAGGGGTGGGGCTGCCAATTCAGCAGGAATTTGTACTGCTGCAACAAGCACACAGGGAAGCTCCCTCCCCACCCCAATTTCCCAGCCTAGGTCAGTTTAAGCTGCCTGGCTAAACAGACGGAAGGGGATAATAGTGCCTGGACAGCTTCAGCTGACCCAGGTGAAGACGCCTCCCCCAACCAGCAGAGCAGAAGACCGGAAGACCAAGTGCAAAGACTGTTTTAAATGTGCTGTGAGCACCACCTCCAGAAAGCAAGCCATCCCTGACATCCTATCTTTACTTCTCCTCTATTCCCTCAGCCTCTCCCCTAACCTGTTGTTTGTTTGTTTGTTTGTTTTCAATACATATTCAATATTTTCTGCAAATCTCTGATATTTGGTGTGCAAGCCCACAATTCGGGGTGGGTCTAGCTCTTAGACCCATGGCAAGCCCTTCATCACCGGTGGCAGGGCCCTCTACTACCTATGCAGCGGCAGCCTCTCTGGCTGCCCACGTGGCCCCATCACCCTTTAAATTGATAACATCCAGCCATGGGGTGAAGAGATATCCCCACCCCAACATGTCCATTGAGGCCTGCGTAAAGGCAATGGCCGAGCTGGTCGGCCCCTCGGCCATTGTTGCAGCCTCAAAGATGTATGGGAAGGCTGTGTTCGTTTTGAAGACCGAGCGGGTGGTGTCCTTGGCACTGAGTAAAGGGCTCACTGTGGGGGGACCTTCCTGCCGGTGGACCCTCTGGGGGTCACTACGCAGCGCATAATGCGATCCAACGTCCCACCCTTCATTCCCAGTGAGCTCCTCCTCCCCCACCTGCACCATCTGGGGGAGGTGAGGTCGGGGATCACCCCAGTCCGGCTTGGTCTTCGGGAACACAGCCTCCAACATGTCTTTTCCTTCCGCCGCCAGTTATTTATGCAGCTGGCACGGGAGGAGGTCTCGGAGGGCCAATTTAATGTAGAGTTCCAGGGGACGGCCGACAACGTCTTTTGGACCTCGGATGGGGCGCGGTGCCACGGCTGCAAGGGAGTGGGGCATGTTCGTAAGGCTGTATTTTCACGGCCTCTAGCGGGGAGGGGAGTGCCCGTCCGAGTGGAAGGAAGACGCAGAGGAAAATGAAACATCGAGAGGTGCGTCCCCTGGACACTTTGAAAAAACACGAGCCTGAGCTCAACCCAAAGCCCGTTCTCACGGACCCCACCTGTCCCAGGGCTGGGCTCAGGCCCAGGGTGACTGAAAAAAGGAGGGTGGCGAGGCGGAGGCCTCTGATGACATGGAGGTCTCTGAGCCACTGCGCCCTAGTGGGAAAAAGAGGAGAAGGCACCCCTCCACAGAGGTAACCAGGGGCCCTGAGGCGCCTGTTCCGGGTCCCCAGGTTTCCCCTACCACCATCACCAAGGCTACAAAGTCCGGGCAAGATCTCCCTATTCCGCAGGAAAGAGGGGAGGGGAAGGCCACGGTACATGAGGCCCTCCTGAAGGCGTAAGCGGGACCCTGCTTGTGGTGGGGGAGCCTGAGGACGCCGCCTATTTGCCACTGCACTGGGTCGGGTGCCCTGAGTGGAGGGGAGGGCGATGCCCCAATGGGTCGGCCCTCTGAGCCAGAGTCCACCACCAACCAGGAGACACCCGACCCGGTTATATCCGAGAATGCTACCCCATCCGCTGGGCCTGTGGGTGCTGGCGGAGCGGGAGATCGCCTCCTCTCTCCACCTCCGGTCTCGGCTCCGGCTGGATTTCTGGAGTCGGGAACTTCCGTCTCCCCTGGACCGCTCATTGGCCTCGGGGTGGAGGTGGAGGGGCATCATGAACCGCTGGCGCCCATAGGCTCTAGTTTCACAGAAGAACCCAGAGAGGACTCCTCCGCAATTGATCCTGGGGGTGGGATCGTGACGGAGGCGGGGCCAGGTGGCGCGGCCGGGACGTCCGCCCCACAGTGTGTGGTGGATGTGTCGGCCGCTGGTGGTGACAATCCGGAAGAGGAAGGGAATTATGTGTGGGGCACGGAGGATGACCTTGATTCCATCGCCAGTCAGTTGGTGGAGTCCCTCGTGCCTCCCACCGAATCTCCTCTCATCTCCATGGCGGAACTCCGGGATTTCCTCGCGGCTTGCAGGGGTTGCCGCAATAAAGTTCAGCTGGCCCTCGGCCGTTGGTTGAATCTGGCGCAGATCATCCAGTCCGTCCGTGCCGCCCTCAAGAAAGCGGGCAAGCGCACGGGCGTGAAACTGTTTGAGAGGCGCCGTTTTAATGTGTTCCTGAATGGGTTGCCGGGGGAGTTGAGGGCCAGGTGCACTTCCACTCCCTCCTCGCAGTGAGGTGTTGGTGACGGTTTTAACTACCTTTGACATGAAGATAACCATCGCCAGCCTCAACATCAACGGCAGCACGTGGTCTCACTGCAGAGTTCACAATCCTTCAGTCCTCATGGAAGGGAGATACGCAGTGAGTTTTCTGCAGAAACCAACACCGTTCCGGGAGACGAAGCCACCTGGCTCCTGGAGTGGCAGAGTGGGATCTACATGAGTCACACGACCCCTGTTTCTAGTGGAGTGGCTATCTTGTTGGCCCCGACTTTTCAGCCGGAGATCTTGGGGGTCAAGGAGCTAGTGCCGGTCCGCTTGCTCCACCTCGCCGTTCGCCTATGTAGAGTGCCGCTCCTGTTTGTGAACGGGAATGCGCCCAGGCCCGGCGCATTGTAAGTGCGCTTCTTTGAAGAAGTGTCCGCACTCTTGAGCTCCATCGATAGCGGCGAGTGCATCATCCTCGGGGGGGATTTTAACTGCACCCTCGAGGTGGGGGATCGTTCCGGTCCCCAGCGCGGCCAAGCGTCGGTGGAGAAGTTGAGGGGAGTGATCAGCTCACTTAACCTGGTGGACGTCTGGCGGAATCTCCATCCCGACGCCAGCGCCTTCACGTGGAGGTCTGGAGGAGGAGTGTCCCGAATCGACCGCCTCTACTTTTCGCAGGCATACGTCTCCCTTGTCTCGGCGGCCTCCATGCGGCTGGTGCCGTGCTCGGACCACCACCTGGTGTGGGCGGAGTTCACTCCACTCCGCACGCGGGCAGGGTCTGCGTTCTGGCACTTTAACAACCGGTTGCTGGAGGACGTGCGATTTCGGGACTCGTTCTGTCGATTCTGGGCCGACTAGAGAAGGACGCAGGGGGGCTTCCCCTCCTTGAGGCTTTGGTGGGATGTGGGCAAGACTCACAGCCGCGTCTTCTGTCAGGAGTATGCGAGGGGGTCGACCAAGAGGCGGGAAGTTGAGATCGGGCGGCTAGCGAAGGAGGTCCTCGATTTGGAGTCCCGCCTCGGTCATGCCGTCGCGGACCCGGCCCTGTGGCAGGCGTACAAAAAGAAGAAGCACTCGCTGAGGGACCTGCATCTCATAGGGTCCCGAAACGCATACGTGAGGTCGCGGATCCAGATCCTGGAAGTTGGACCGCGCCTCACCCTTCTTCTATTCGCTGGAAAAATGGCGGGGGGTCCGTAAGCAGCTCGTCGAGCTGCTGGCCGACGACGGATCCTCCATCACGGATCCGGAGGGAATGGGCCTCCTGGTTCGTACTTATTACAGTGTGTTGTTCTCTCCGGATCTGTCCAGCGACAAGTTTTGTGGGAGGACCTGCCGCAGGTCAGCCTGAAGGGCGCCGAATGGTTGAAGGCACCGCTCACTTTGATGGAGCTGACCGGCGCCCTCCATCAGCTCTCTAGGGGCAAATCCCCAGGGCTGGATGAGTTGACCGTGGAGTACCTCAGGGCGTTCTGGCACGTTCTGGGGTCGATTACGTGAGGGTCCTGGGGGAAAGCCTGGTGACCGGGCAGATGCCCCTCTCTTTGCACAGGGCGGTCATCGTTCTCCTGCCGAAGAGGGGTGATCTCCACCTGCTTAAAAACTGACGTTCAGTCTCCCTCCTCAGCACGGATTATAAGATCTTTGCCCGGGCTATGTCTACTCTCCTGGGCTCCGTGCTGGCACACATGATACAGCAGACCACGGTCCCGGGCTGGTCCAACCAGGACAACATCCAACTGGTCCGGGACCTGATCCATCTTTCCCAGAGGACTGGTCAGTCAGTCGCCTTTCTCTAACCTCGACAGCGAGAAGGCGTTTGACAGGGTGGATCACGAATACCTTTTCGGGACTCGGCGCGCTTTCGGACTCGGGCTGCATTTCGCGGCCCGGGTCCGACTTTTATAAGCCGCCGCAGAGTGTGTAGTCAAGGTTAACGGGTCCTTGACAGCGCCCCTTCGCTTTGGGAGCGGAGTGCGTCAGGGATGCCCCATATCCGGCCAATTGTACACCATCTGTGTGGAGCCCTTCCTGTGCCTAGTTCGCAGGAGGTTGAGGGGATTGGCTCTGCGTGAGCTGGCCATGTGGTTTGTCCTCTCGGCTTACGCCGACAACGTGCTCCTCATGGTCACGGATCCTGTTGACTTGTGCAGGATGCGCGACTGCCAGCAGACCTTTTCTGCAGCATCCTCTGCGAGGATCAATTGGGAGAAATATTCCATTCTCCTGGTGGGTCAGTGTCGGGTGGACTCCCTGCCGGAGGAGATGACACCTTTTGTGTGGAGCACCACGCACCTCCTCTATCTGGAAGTCCACCTTAGCCCTGCTGAGGAAGCCTGGCTGGCAAACTGGCAGGAATTGGAGGCGAAAGTCACCACTCGGCTGGGGCCCTGGACAGGACTGCTCCGAATGCTTTCCTACAGGGGCCGAGCGCTGTTGATAAACCAACTTGTGGCCTCCATGCTGTGGTACCGGTTGGTCACTTTGGCCCCGCCCCCTGCATTAGCAACCGAGAAACTCGTCGATTTCTTCTGGGGCAACAGGAAACACTGGGTCTCTGCCGCGGTCCTGAGTCTCCCGATCGAGGAGGGCAGCCAGTCGCTGATGTGCGTCCGCACCCAGGCTGCGACTCTCCGCCTTCGGACCCTGCAGAGATACCTGGACGTCGAGCGTCCTCCCAGATGATAGTTGCTGGTGACATATTTTTTCCGCCAGTGTCACTGCCTTCGAGATGACACGCAGCTCCCAGTGGAGTCCATTAGCCGCGCCTCTCTGAGGGAGTTGCCTGTCTTTTACCGGGATCTAATCCGATTCTATAACATGGTCACCTCCAGTCAAGGTGCTCCCCCGCTGACTGAGGAGAGCGCCTCGGCTGTCCGGGCGGCCTACTCCAGTGCCGGACCAGTGTGTAGAGGAGTAGCCGAAGCCACTGGGATGCTCTTCACTGTGGGTGGCCATGGGGCTCGGGAGAGTGGAGCGCTCCCGGCCGAGCTGACCTCCGCTCGGCCGGAACTGCTCATCGGACCCAGGCCCCGAAACCCTCCTCGTGAGCCGGGGCCGCACAACCCGAGCTGCCTCTCGGAAATGTCTTCCATGTCATTCCAGTCGGCGCGGAGGGTTTTCTTGCATGGGCTGCTCCTTCACACTCTCCACTTCCTCGCCTTTGTCAGCCGGCCGGACATGCCCTTGAAGCTGAAGACTCGAATAGGATTAGAATCACGAACAGATAGAGTAATGTTAGCTATGGTCAAACTAGAACAGAAGAGACTAGAATTGGAAATCCAGAGAGAACAAGAAAGAGCAGAGTGAGTGTCAAAAAGGGAAAAAGTAAGAGTGTTCCAGAAGGAGAAGGAGGAAAGGGAGTTAAGGCGGCTCAATCAACTAGAGGAAGACCCAGTACACCCAGTGTAGGCACAGCTAGTGAGGGAGCTGCCCACAGCTCAGGACCATGTGCTGAGTTCTTAAAGTTACCCCAGTTCATTCGAAAGTTCAATGAGGAGGATGTGGCAGAATTTTTCATCACTTTTGAAAAACCTGCAAAGCAGCTGAAATGGCGGCAGAGAGCTGGACACTGTTTTTATAAGGCAAAGTAACAGGAAAAGCCCATGAGGTTTATTCACTGTTACCCGATGAAAGACCATCAGATTATGAAATGAATAAAAGTGCTATCCATGGCGCATATGAGATAGTATCAGAAGCGTACTACCAAACATTCGGAACACTACGAAAGTAGCCTGAGCGAACTGACCTCCAGTTTGAAAGAGTTAAGCAGCTTCAGAACATAGGAGCAGGAGTGAGCCATTCAGCCCATCTAGTCTGCCCCGCCATTCAAAACGATCATGGGTTATCATGTATTTCAATTCCTTTTTACCACACTATCCCCATATCCCTTTATGTCATTTGTATTTAGAAATCTGTCAATCTCTGCTTCAAACATATTGAATGACTGAGCATCCACAGCCCTCTGGGGTAGAGAATTCCAAAGATTCACATTTTCAATTCAAAATTCTGGAGAATCCAGGCCCAGTTTTCCCAATCTCTTCAGAGGACAGTCCTGCCATCCCAGGAACACGTCTAGTGAATCTTCGTTGCATTCCCCCTATCGCTATAATATACTTCCTAAAGTAAGGGGAGCAAAGCTGCACACAGTACTCCAGGTGTGGTCTCACAAGGTTGCTTACAATTGAAGCAAGACTTCACCACTCCTGTACTCAAATTCTCTTGTGATAAAGGCTAACATACCATTAGCCTTCTTAAGTGCTTGCTGTCCCTGCATGTCAGCTTTCAGTGATTTATTGACAAGGACACCCAGATCCCTTTGCACATCTACACTTTCTAATTTCTTACCATTCAAGAAATACCCTGCACATCTATTCCTCCCTCCAAAGTGGATAACCTCTTATTTTCCACATTATATTCCATCTGCCACGTTCTTGCCCTCTCACGAAGTCTGTCCAAATTCCCTTGAAGCCACTTTGCACCTTCCTCACAACACATACATTCCCACATCTTTTTGCATCATCTGCAAACTTGAGAATATTACTCTGGTCCCCACATCTAAATCAATGATACATATTGTGAACAGATGGGGCCCAAGTACTTACCCAAATGTTTCCTTTTTACTTACCCCACTGGTCACAGCCTGCCAAAGTGAGAATAACCCATTTATTCCTACTCTCTGTTTTATGCTTGTTAACCAATCCTTAATCCATGCCAGTATATTACGTCCTATCCCATGTGCTTCAATTTTACTAACCAACCTCTTGTGGGGGACTTTATCAAAATTCATCTGAAAATCCAAATATACTACATCCACCGACTCCACGTTATCAATTATGTTACTAATATCCTCAAAAAACTCCAACAGGTTCATCAAACATGATTTCCCATTCATAAATCCATGTTGACTATTCCCAATCAGATCATTGTTATCCAATTATCCATTTATCACATCCTTTATGATAGATTCTACCATTTTCCCTCCTATTGATGTCAGGCTAACAGATCTGTAATTCCCCGTTTTCTCTCTCCCTCCCTTCTTAAATCGTGGGGTGACATTTACGACCTTCCAATATGCTGGAATCGTTCCAGAAGATGATCACCCATGCACCCACTGTCTCCATAGCTACCTTTGCCAACACTCTGGAATTTAGAATATCAGGTCCTGGGGATTTATCAACCTTCAACCCCATTAATTTCTCCAACACAAACTTCTTACTAATATTAATTTCCTTCACTTACTCATTCCCCCTAATCCCTTGGATCTCTAATTCTGGGAGATTTCTTGCATCTTTCTCAGTGAAGACAGACACAAAGTGATCATTTAGCTTCTCTGCGATTTCTCGATTCCCCATTATAAGTTCCCCTGACTCTGCCTGTAATGGACACATACATATCTGACCCAAGTGTTTCCTTTTTACGTACCTGTAGAAGATTTTACAGTCCGTTTTTATGTTTGCCTCTGCCAAGTCAGTGATTCAAAATGTGGTGTTCCCCCCACACCCCTTCCTTTCTCTCCATCTCTCTCTCCAGACATGGCAAATTTGAAAACCACATGCGACTGTGGGCCCTCCAAGCCTGCAGACTGCTACAGACAGAGTAACCAGGGGAAGAAAGCCACCTACAAGTGTGCCTCAAAGAATTCCCAGAGCCATGTGGACCAGCCACAAACTGCACATTCACCAGAAAAAGACTTCAAGGATACAACTTCAGCAGGAACACCACGGAATGGTCAAACCTCACAGAATGAGTTTTAAAAGAAATATTTATTCTGGACTCCAATCCAACCACAAATTTACTTCTCACTCTGTAATCGATTTCTGCGTGATTCTTGTGTGAGTGTGTGCATAAATGTGTTCTATTTATTTTAATGATTTTATTTAGATCGGGTTTATATTGTTAAGTATAATAAACTCACCTCTTTCATGTTTAAACTCAAGAGAACCAGTCCAATCGGTTTCTTCATCATCATACCAAAGGTAAAATGTAAAACACTCACTGAGCCGTTCAGCACATTCACTGTTTATAAAGGACAAACACTGTTGTGGTCAAATAAAGACGAGCGACTTTGAACCCTCCTCACCTGGCCAAAACAATTGGCAGAGTTGGGGATGGAGAGAATATGGGAATGAACTCAGCTCAGCATTAAATAGATACCAGAGGTCGTAAACTTCCTGGTTCAGCCTCAGACAACGGCCCGAGAGGGGGATGTAGTTCATGGACAGGGAACGGAGTTTGTGACAGAAACTGAAGATAATGGTTTCAGTCTTCTCACGATTTAAATGACAAGAACACTAATTCAGTGAAACATGGTTTATGAATCTAATAGTTGGATACAGAGACTTACCAGGGACACCAATAATAGCGAGGATGGGATAGTAAATACATTGAATCGTCTTCAGAGCATAAGCGATCCGCAATTCTGATGTTATCCAAAAATAATCCGCAGTAACGAGGCTAAACCAATAGGAGAAACTCCTGCTGTCCATTGTTTTAACATTCCAAACTGTTGTTCTCAGATTCTGACCCACTGTTGTAACATTCCAATCTATTGTTCTCAGATTCTGACCCATTGTTGTAACATTCCAATCTATTGTTCAGATTCTGATCTATCCTCTCCCTCTCCCTGCAGCCGCTGATCCCCGTTAGTGCCGGGGTTGATGCTCCCACTAATAATATCGGAAAACACATTGAAAGAAGTCCTGTATTAATAGAAGAGGGAAACCCTCCAGTGACACCATTACGGTCCATGGAGACTGACATTAATTACAGTCACTGAACAAACAGGTTCAGTTAACACCTTTCAATCCAACACATTTTGTACCGCAGTGAAGTGGAACATTTATCCAGTCTGGATGGGATGTATGATAGTTACTGAGGGAAGGAATGGTGGAAATAACAGAGGCACTGGGCAGAATATTTCAATACCCCTTGGATATATGAGTGATGCCAGAGGACTGCAGGGTTGTAAATGTTACACTGTTTAAAAAAGTAGAGGTTGGATAAACCCTGTAACTATCAGTCTAACGTTGGTGGTTGGAAACTTCTAGATGTCATAACCCAGCACAAACATATATCTTGCTTGTAAAAACATGGGTTAATAAATGACAAGTAGCATGGATAGTTTAATGGAAAATCATTTCTGATAATCTTGATCGAGTTCGTTGAGGACGTAACTGTGAGTGTTATTGAGGACAGCGTGTTTCATGTAATATAATCATAAAAAGTTGAAGACACAGAAAGAGGCCACTTGGCCCATTGTGTCTGTGCCAGTCGATAAATGATCCACCTATTCTAACCTCATCTTCCAGCATTTGATCCATAGCCCTTAAGATTATGGCACTTGAGGTGAACATCCAGACTCCTTTTGAATGAGTGCAGGGATTCTGCCTCAACTATCCTTACAGGCAGTAACTTCTAGACCCTCAGTAAAAACAGGGGACCCAGGACTGAACCCTCTGGAATGCCAATGGAAACTGTCCTGCAGTCACTAAAATACCCGTCAACAATTACACTTTCATAAAAACAAGAAATGCTGGAAATACTCAGCAGGTCTGGCAGCTTCTGTGGACAGAGAAGCAGAGTTAGTGTTACAGGTCAGTGACCCTTCTTCACTGACCTGAAACATTATCTCTGCTTCTCCCTCCACAGATGCTGCCAGACCTGCCAGAATATTTCCATCATTTCTTTATTTACTTCAGATTTACAGCATCCGCAGTATTTTGCTTTTATTATAACAATTACCCGTTGTTTCCTGCCACTGAGCCAATTTTGTACTTTTGGGTGAGCAAGCTTCTCCTCAATTCCCCGCTAATCCTTCTACCAAGCACTTTAAGTCACTGCCCCCTAGTCACTGATCTCTCTGCTAAGGTGAATAGACTCTTCACCTCCATTCTATCCAGGCCCCACAAAATTATGTCCATTTCAATCAGATCTCCCCTCACCTCCTCTGTTCCAAGAAGAACAACCCCAGCCTATCCAATTTTTCCTCATCGCTGCATTTTTCCAGTCCTGGCAACATCCTCGTAAATCTCCTCTGTACCCTCTCTAGTGCAATTACATCGTTTTTGTCATGAGGTGACCAGGACTGCACACAGTACTCATGCAGTGATCTAACCAGTGATTTATGCAGTTCCAGCATAACCTTCCTGCTCTTGTATTCGATACCTCAGCGAATAAAGGAAAGGATTCCATCTGCCTTCTTAACCACCTTATCGACCTGACCTGCTACCTTCAGGGATCAGTGGACATTGACTCCAAGATCCCTCACTTCCTCTACACTTCTCAGTATTTTCCTATTAATCGTCTATCCCTTTGCCTTGTTTGACCTCCTCAGTTGCAGCACCTTACACTTATCCAGGTTGAATTCCATTTGACACTTTTCTGCCATCAATATCTTCCTGCAGCCTACAGCTATCCTCCTCGCTATCGACCACACGACCAATCTGTGTACCATCTGCACACATCATGATCATGCCCCCCTACATTTACGTTCAAATCGTTAATATACACTACAAAAAGGCAGGGGACCCAGTACTGAGCCCTGTGGAACGCCACTGGAAACATACCTCAGGTCAGTAAATCACCCGTCAACAATCACCCTTTGTTTCCTGCTACTGAGACAATTTTGTATCCAACTTGCTGAATTTCCAAGGATTCCATGGGATTTTATTTTTTTAACTAGTATGCCACATGGGACCTTGACAAAAGCCTTGCCAAAATCCATGTAGACCATATCAACTACACTACCCTCATCTATCATCCTTGCTACTTCTTCGAATAATTCAATCAATTTGGTCAAACAATATCTTCCCTTATCAAATCCATGCTCACGATCCGTGATTAATCTGTGACTTTCCAAGTGACACTTGATCCTGTCTCTCAGAATAGATTCCAATAATGTGCTCACTACTGATTTTAGACAGACTGGCCTGCAATTATTCGGTCTATCCCTTGCTTCCTTTTTAAAGAGGTACAACTTTAACAGTTCACCAATCCTCTGGCACGACACCTGTATCCAGTGATGACTGGAAAATGATGGTCAGACCCTCTGCTATTTCCTCTCTCACCTCTTTTGACAGCCGAGGATACATTTCAACTGGCCCTGGTGATGGATCAACTTTCAATAATGCAAATCCCATTAATACTTCCTCTCTCCCTTTGTATATCACATCCAATAATTCACACTCCTCCTCTTTTACCACAATATCTGCATCGTTCCCCTCTTTTGTTAAGAAAGATACAAAGTATTCATTAAGAACCATACCAACATGTTCCGCTCCGACTCGTGTATATCCATTTATTTATATAGAATTTTAAAAGGCCTGTGATCAAATGACATTACATAGACTTGTTATGAGAAATGGAAGACATGGATTAATGTGACAGTGATGGTGTGGATATGACAGTGACTCAGGGACAGAAAGCAGAGAGAAGTGGTGAAAAGTCATTGTTCAGATTGGAAGTGGAGGGGAGTATACAGTACTGTTTCTCATGGTTTGATTCACTCCGCGTGATATCAAGAAACGACAGAAGGCACTGGATACTGCAAAGGCTATGGGCCCTGCCAATATTCCGGCAATAGTACTGAAGACCTGTCCTCCAGAACTTGCCACGCCCCTAGCCAAGCTGTTCCAGTACAGCTACAACACTGGCATCAACCCGGCAAATTGGAACATTGCCCAGGTATGTCCTGTAGACAAAAAGCAGGACAAGTCCAACCCAGCCAATTACCGCCCCATCAGCCTCCTCTCAATCATCAGTAAAGTGATGGAAGGTGTCTATTAAACAACACTTGCTTAGCAATAACCTGCTCAGTGACGCTCAGTTTAGGTTCTGCTGGAGCCACTCAGCTCCTGATCTCATTACCTCATTATCTGAAACCTTCCGCTGGCTGGAGTCATACCTAGTGCAAAGGAAGATGGTTGTGGTTGTTGGAGGTCAATCATCTGAGCTCCAGGACATCACTGCAGGAGTTCCTCAGGGTAGAGTCCGAGGCCCAACCATCTTCCGCTGCTTCATCAATGACCTACCTTCAATAATATGGTCAGAAGTGGGAATGTTCGCTGATGATTGCACAATGTTCAGCACCATTCGTGACTCCTCAGATACTGAAGCAGTCCGTGTAGAAATGCAGCAAGACCTGAACAATATCCAGCCTTTGGCTGATAAGTGGCAAGTAACATTCGTGCCACACAAGTGTCAGGCAATGACCATCTCCAACAAGAGAGAATCTAACCATCTCCCCTTGATATGCAATGGCATACCATCGCTGAATCCCCCACTATCAACATTCTGGGGGCTACCATTGACCAGAAACTGAACTGGAGTAGCCATATAAATACCGTGGCGACAAGAGCAGGTCAGAGGCGAGGAATCCTGAGGCGAGTAACTCACCTCCTGACTCCCCAAAGCCTGTCCACCATCTCCAAGGCACAAGTCAGGAGTGTGATGTCAGGAGTACTCTCCACTTGTCTGGATGGGTGCAGCTCCAACAACACTCAAGAAGCTCGACACCATTCAGGAAAAAGCAGCCTGCTTGATTGCCACCCCATCTGCAAACATTCACTCCCTCCACCACCGGCGCACAGTGGCAGCAGTATGTACCGTCTACAAGATGCACTGCTGCAATGCACTAAGGCCCCTTCGACAGCACCTTCCAAACCCACGACCTCTACCAACTGGAAGGACAAGGGGAGAAAATACATAAGAAAATCACCACCTTCAAGTTCCCGTTCAAGTCACACACCATCCTGACTTGGAACTGTATCGCCGTTCCTTCACTGTCGCTGGGTCAAAATCCCTTCCTAACAGCACTGTGGGTCTAACTACTCCAAATGGACTGCAGCGGTTGAAGAAGGCAGCTCACCATCACCTTCTCAAGGCCAACAAGGGCAATAAATGCTGGCCAAGCCAGTGACGCCCAAATCCCATGAATGAATAAAAAAAAGAGCCAGGGTGTGGAACGAACTGGTAGATCTTCAAAAGGGCCAGCACTGACATGTTGGACCAAATGGCCTTCTTCAGCGAAATGCTATTCTATGTTTCCATCATTGTTCTTGCCTCGACTTTCCTCATATTCGTATCCTTTAAACAGGCGTTTGATAAAGTACCACATAACAGCCATGTTACCAAGTTAGAAACACATGGGATTAAAGGACCAATGACAGCAGTGGCTCAGTTTGTGGCTCTTCCCCTTTCAGTCACAAGCTTCGAGGATCAAGTGTCATTTGATCGCAAGAAACAAGTAACAGGACTTAATCACAAGATTCAAGGCTGACACTGCAGTGACATGACGCAGGGAGTGTTGCACTGTCAGATGTGCCGTCTATCGAATGAAACATTAAACAAACATTTGCCCTCTCAGGTGGATGTTAAAGATATGATCATTATCATATTGCTGCTTGTGGGAGCTTGCTGTGCGGAAATCTTCTGCCATCTTTCCTACATTACAATAGTGACTAGGGTTTAATAAGTACTCATTGATTGTAAATCGCTTTGGGACATGCAGTGATCATGAAGGCGCTACATAAATCGAAGTTTTTTTTTAAATTTACAGTGACAGCATGCAGGAAATTAGCTAAGTGTCAGAAAGCAGAGAGTAGTGGAGAATTATTGTTGTTCAGTCTGGAGAGAAGTACATTGGGGTTTCCCCAGGGTCACAGTTGGGATCACAGTTGCTGTATGTTAATGCAATGGGTTTGTGTACACAGGGGATAATGTCAAAATTTTCAGATGGGAGGAAACTCAGAAATGTTAATAAACAGTCAGAAGGATAGTAACAGACTTCAGGAAGACGGGGACTGACTGGTAAAATGGGCAGGAACATGGCAGATTTAATTTAACACAGTGAAGTGTGAAGTGAGACATTTGGGTAGGAAGTATGTGGAGAAACAATATAAACTTAATGGTACCATTATATAGTGGGTGCAGGATTGGAGAGACCTGGGCTGTACACACACAGATCTTTGAAGGTAACATGTAGTGTCCTTGGTGTGTGAGAGAGAGGCACAGAGTAAAAAACCTCAGGAGGAAATGCTGATCTTTATACATCATTGGTTAGATACCAGCTGGAGAATTGTGTCCAATTCTGATCACCACACTTTGGTAAGGATGTCAAGGACTTAGTGAAGATATTGAGGTGATTTTCTGGAATGGTACCAGGGATCTGGGTACCAGTTACGTGGAGAGATTGGAAAAGCTGGGGTTGCAATGAAGGGTAAGAGGGGATCTAATATAGAATTCAAAATCATGAAGGGTTTTGATGGGATAATTAATGTGAAACGGTTTCCAGTGTCAGAAAGTTCAGTATTAAGAAGACACAGATTGAAAAAGAACCAGAGGTGAAATGAAAATAATTTTCTTACACAGCAAGTTGTTGGGATCTGGCATTCACTGCCTAAAAAGATGGTGGAAGAAGATTCAATCATATATTTCAAAAGGAAATTGAACAAATACTTGAAAAGGAGAAAAAATGCAGGAGTCTGGGGAAAGAGGAGGGGAGAGGAACTAATTAGATAGTTTTAGTTTAGTTTGGAGATACAGCACTGAAACAGGCCCTTTGGCCCACCGTGTCTGTGCCGACCATCAAACACCCATTTATACTAATCCTGCACTAATTCCATATCCCTACCACATCCCCACCTATCCCTATATTTCCCTACCACCTACCTATACTAGTGGCAATTTATAATGGTCAATTAACCTATCAACCTGCAAGTCTTTGGCATGTGGGTGGAAATCGGAGCACCAGGAGGAAACCCACTCAGACACAGGGAGAATTTGCAAACTCCAGGTAGGCAGTAACCCGGGTGGCTGGAGCTGTGTGGCTGCGGTGCGAACCACTGCACACCTGTCCTGCCCCTGCGCCACTGTGCCGATTAATACCAGCTTGAGTGGTACTGAGTCTCACTCACACACCAGGAAAGAGCCAATTCAAACCAGACCTCTATTAATAGCAGCTGGAGTGGACCTGAGTCCCACTCAAGCACCAGGAAAGAGACAGTTCATTCCAGGCCACCATTAATACCAGCTGGAGTGGTACTGAGTCTCACTCACACACCAGGAAAGAGCCAATTCAAACCAGACCTCTATTAATAGCAGCTGGAGTGGAACTGAGTCCCACTCAAGCACCAGGAAAGAGACAGTTCATTCCAGGCCACCATTAATACCAGCTGGAGTGGCACTGAGTCCCACTTACACAGCAGGAAAGAGACAATTCAATCTAGGCCTCTATTAATACTAATTAGATAGCTCTTTCAAAGAGACAGTAATGACACAATGGGCCGACATACCTCTTTCTGTGCTGCATCAATCTCGGATTCTATGAGCAATAAACAGAGAGTGGAGAGAGAGAGAGAGAGGGGGGGAAAGTGTGAATGACGGAAAGGGAATTAGCAAGAACGTGAAAATCGGGTTTGCATCGCTTTGTCGGCAGAGGGATCATGATCCGCACGTGTCCGCTCCTGTTGAGGCAGGTGACACATAAAGCTCCTGCTGTGTCCTCATTTCCATGAAAAATTCGTGTCGCCCATGGTGACCCGCGCTGCTGTTTGCCTGTACATTTAACAGGAGCCTAACTGTGTGTGAGGCTGGCTCGTCTTTCATCCAGCATTCAGCTCTTAAAGACAGTCTGTCCCTCTTGAAGGGAA
Source organism: Heterodontus francisci (assembly GCF_036365525.1). Lineage (NCBI taxonomy): Eukaryota > Metazoa > Chordata > Chondrichthyes > Heterodontiformes > Heterodontidae > Heterodontus > Heterodontus francisci. The sequence goes on from NW_027141885.1 coordinate 547,641, forward strand.
GCTGCACTGAATTACAGGAGGCTGCTGCTGCTGACTGTGAATGCTGCAATTGGAGACAAGGTAAATGGAATACGAGGACAGAGAGAGGGCTCTGCGGCTCACGAATGCGGTGCTGGAGGCCTTAGTCATGGAGAGTAACAGAAGAAGAGAGCCCATGTTTCTGTAGGGTGGTGTGGAGACCCTCAAGAAACACCCTCCGAAGGGAATGGGAGCAAGTGGCCACGGAGGTGAATGCAAGAAGTATGGCACTGACGACCTGGCAGCAGAGCCAGAAGAAGTTTAATGAGCTCATACGGGTGGTAAATGTCAGTGACTTCATCACCACATGGCATCTCCTACCCTCAACACCACCAACCTCTCACACTGCTCAATATAACACACCCCTATCACTCACCCATCAGCAGTCCCTAACACTCAGGACTCACACCTAACATGCACATACTCCACCTTACCCTCACACACCTTCCACTGATAACAGCCTCACACCAATCTCTCACTGCCTCCACATATCTCCAGCTATTCAGCTATGGTCGGCACAGCACCCAAACACAGTGCAACACAGTCACTGACATTCTGCCCTCTCTCTTACAGGACAAGGTGGCCCATAATCACAGAGAGCAGCAGTGAACCAGCGAGGACCAGGCATACCTTAATCCCCTGAGCCTGAGGGAGGAGATGGTTCTCCACATCATGGGACCGGATGTGACAGAGCCCGTAGCATCCGGGATCACCGAGAACATTCAGGATGATGCTATGTTCCTGCCTTATGTACCTTCTTAACTCCCACCTCCCCCTCATCCTGCTATCTGGGATGATGTACAAGCTGCAGATGGCGGGTCCATGGACCTCCTGTTTTCCATCCCACCCCAAAATCCCTGACCGAACCCTCCCTTTCTGATTTTATACTTTCTGATAATAACCCAAAACTGCCAGCTTCACAGTCACAGCAGATCCAGGAGACAGAGAAAGAGAGCAGCAGCACAGCACTGATGGTGAAGCCCCATCACTTGGTCTGATACTCACAGTCACCAGATCAAATACGTGCATTGTGTCAAACTTAGAGGCTGGTATAGAGACACAATCTGCACGGGTTGAGTCACCGAGCACGAGTGAGCTGCAGCCAGGCCAGGGGGAAAGGATAGTTCATGTGTCAGCTCACCAGAGGGCGATGTCACAAACGAGTTATAATACACAGGACTCAGATGTGAACATTGCTGGAACAGCATACAGGAGAATGCTGATGGACATGTAGACTGAGATACTTTGTCCATTGACAGGCCTGTCAGACAGTCTGTTGTCACTGTCAAGGAACACGGAGGAGCCCAGCTCCAACATGGCACAGGGCATTTCACAGAGCTTGAAGCCCATTCTTTCCCCTGTGGAAGTGGTCACTAACTCCATGACAGCACTAGTGGTCCCAGCCGTGATAGAGTGTCTGATACCATTGTCTCAGCTTCCACTGCAGCACAGACGGCAGACAACCAAAGTCTCAGTGCTGCAATGGAAGCTCAGATTGAGGACATGAGATCCTTGTTTGCTGCCATGCAGGATCAGACTGCTGTCATCATGGCTGTGGATCTCAGTGTTCAAAGGGGTCTGCAGGCTCTCACAGCAGTCCAGCAAACTGTGATCCAGTAGATTAACAGGATTGCTGAGGTGTCGCCCCTTGGCAGTGACAGTGTCTCTGTGGAGCATGAACTTGCTGTCCTCTCTCAGGATGACAGTATTTGTCCTCCATTCACTGCCACTCCACCAGTGTCCTTGCTGTTCCCCATCAGCCAGCCCAGGCTGCTGCTGCCCATGTCGAGGTGGTGCAATCCGACTAAGAACTCGCAAAGCCCTGTGCTGCTCGAGGACGTCCTGCAAGGCCATCTGCAGTCTCCCCAGTGAAAGTCAGCAGCCTTCCACCAGCCATGCTGCAGTCACTGGGGAAACTCTGTGTAGGAGCACTAGACAAGTCGAGGGAAGCCACAAGACAGGCACTAAGGGAATACACAAGGGTGAATAGTTCAGTTTTGTTTGTATAATTGGATGTGTTGTTGGATAAAGATGTTAATGAAAAGGTTTTTGTTGGTGTTTTTCATTGCAGGATGGTGACCAAGGGGACACTGTGATGGGGCGTCTCAGATGGGTGTAATGGGGGAGAATGGGATACACGGTGGGAAGGAGAAGTTGTCCTATGGAACCAGAATCTTAGCAGGGACTCTCCGACAGCCTGTCCGGGTCGATGGCATCCAGGAAATATCCTCCCGGTCTCCTCTTCCTCCTCCTCCTCCTGAGGTGTCCTCCGGATTCCTGTTGCCAATGCCTGTGTCCTCATGATAGTGATGATATGAAGGGTGCAGCAGAACACCATGAACTTGGACACATGCTCCAGTGTGTACTGGAGGGCACCGCCCGAGCGGATCAGACGTCGGAAGCATTGCTTCATCACACCGATGGCCTGTTCCACCATGTTCCTGGTGACTCCATTGCTCACGTTATACACATGTTAATTGTGTGAGGTTGGTTGGCGGTGGGAGGTGCTTTGGGGATGTAGAAACATGAGCTGTGTCTACAGAATGGAATCTTTCATCTCCGAGGAGCCACATTCTTGTTCTGCATGGCGGCCAAATTGTTGGAACCGGCTGACTGCATCAGAATGAATGTATGGTGGCTGCTGCCAGGATAGTAGACATTCGCCAACATGATGTACTGGGCATGCTCACACACCAACTGTACATTCATGGAGTGAGAGTTTTTTCAGTTCCTGTACCTCTCCACCTTGATAACGGAGGCCCCGCAGAGACACCCACACCATCAGGAATCCCTCCCTCCTGACAAAGCCACGGGATCTCTCATCCTACTTCTCCCTGCTGAGGGAGAAAATGATGACATCGATGGTCACTGTCAACTCCCAGAATTATCAATGGACAACACACAAGACGAGTAACTACTGGTCAGTTAGTTTAACATCAGTGGCGAGTAAGGTGTTAGAAACAATAATCAGGGAAAAAGGACAACGCATACGTGGAGATGTTTGAGTTAATTAAGGATTGTCAGCACGGATTTCTAAAAGACAGATTATGCTTGATGAACTAATTGAATTGATTTCGATGATCAGAGAAGGTTGATGAAGGGAATGTGGTGGATGTTGTCTCCCTGGATTTTATTAAAGTATTTGATGAAGAACCACACAAAAGCTTGGTTAACAAAATTGAAGCTCATGGAATAGCATCCGATTGGATCAAAAATTGTCCAAAGGACAGCAAAAAGAATCTTGTGTTAAATGGCTGTTTTTCAGACGGGAGGATGGTAGACCGTGATGTTCCCCAAGGGTCAGTGATAGGAACGCTGATTGTTTTTTCCTTGCTATATATAAATGACATGCACCTTGGAATGCAAAGTAGAACTTCAAAATTTTCCGATGATACCAATCTTGTAGGTGTGATAAACAGGGAGGATGATACAAACCATCCGCAACAGAACATAGATAGGCTGGCAGAATGAACAGAGAAGTGGCAGGTATAATTTATTACTGAGCAGTGTGCGGTGATGTATTTCGTCAGAAGGAATAGGAAGGCAATGTAGACTTAATGACACATTACTAAAGATTGTGCAGGAACAGAGGGACCTGGGCTTCCATATGCACTGATCTTTGAAGGTGGCAGGACATATTAGGAGAGTGTTTAGCAAATCATATCAGATCTTGGGCTTCATAATTACAGACAAAGATACAAAGGCAGGGAAGTTATGCTGAAACGTTATAAAGCTTTGGTTAGGCCTCAACTAGAGAACTGTGTCCAGTTCTGGTCACCACACTTTTGGAAGGATGTGAGGGTCCTTGAGAGGGTGCAGAGGAGATTTACCAAAATGGTTTCAGGGATGGGGGTTTAGCGACAAGGTTAGTTTGGAGAAGATGGAGTTGTTCTCCCTGGAGTAAAGGAGATTTAGAGACCTTTGGTAGAGGTGTACAAGATTATGACAAGTTTAGATAAGAAAGACAAGGAAAAACTGTTCCCATTAACTGATGAAACACGGACTAGGGGACACAGATGGAAGGTTTTGGGTAAGAGATGCAGGGGGAATATGAGGAGGAACATTTTTAGACAGTGGATGGTAACAAGCTGGAACTCACTGCCCATGAGGGTGGTGGACGCTGAGGCAATTAATATTTTCAAAAGGAAACTGGATGGACACCAGAAGGAAATGAACTTGCAGAGATACGGGGACTGAGCGGGGGATTGGGACTGGCTGGATTGTTCCAGGGAGAGCTGACATGGAGGGGCCGAATGACCACCTTCAGTGCCGCAAATGACTCCATCACTGTCTGTGACTCTATGTTGGATGCGTCTCCTGCTCCTGTCTGGAAAGATCTAGATACACAGAAGTTCAATGAAACTGTGACTTTAACGGCCACTGACAGCTCCTTGCTCACCCTGCTGTGAGGCTCCAAGTCGTGTTACAGGAGGTGACACTGCTATGTGACCACATCCTTATTGAATCAGAGTCACCTCACGCACTGCTCCTGGGTTAGGTGTAGGTAGGAAAAGTGCTCTTGGAAAACCCGGGGTGGGTAGGGCAAAGCCCCCTCCTCTTCCCTCTTTACAGAGCTTCCCCTCTCTGCAGCCTCTGCTCCATTTGTTGGTCATGTCATGGACCCAAAGTCACTGTAAATATAGTCCCCATTCCTTGTCCAGATTTGGGTCACCAAATCTTCTGTCCTCCCTGAATGTCTGCAGCAGCTCACAACACAACCTCCAGAAAACCATCGCCAGCATCTCCACTAACTTTACAATAGCAGAAGTAAGTCAAAAGCCCGTCACCTGTAAGCTGGATGCCTGGTCCTTTTAAATAACATTAGAGGGGATTCATTGTGATGCTAAATGTATGTTCAGCTGACACAGGCGGTCGGTGGACATGCACAGACCAACTTTCAAAGAAGTACATCAAAGCTGCTGGTTTGGTACATTGACATCACTTTCAAATCCACCCTCAAAGGAACAACACATACAAGGTACAATTGAGCGAGAGCCCTGCCCAGCATGTGATTTTGTGCAGGCAACAGTAGAAGTGGCCGGCTGTGAAGTCCACGCTGACAGCACATAGATGATACGACTGGGCTGGAGCCCCGCTCAGCATGGGATATTGTGCAGACCGCACCGGAAGTGGCTGGATGGGCGATTCACATCTCTTTATGGATCCCAATGCTGTACCGTCAGCAGCAGTCTTGCTGCAGAGTCTAAAATCGTGGCTCGGGACAGATACAGAGGGAAATAAATTCACTTTTCAAGGAGAACAGAAAAAAAGATTGAAGTCGAAAGATTTGCAGGAATATGTGAAATGGACTGGGGAAAGTGAATAAATGGAGGGGTGAGGCCATGGAGAGATTCAAACACAAGAATGAGAATATTAAAAATAAGGTGCTGCCAGTCCGGGAGCCAATGCAGATCAGTGAGCACAGGGGTGATGGGTGATCGGGATTTGGTGTGAGTTCGGATACAGGCAGCAGAGTTCTGGATGGGCTGTGGTTTATGGAGGTTTATAACTGGGAGGGTGACCAAGATGGAATTGGAATAGTCAGCTGTGTATCTAACAGTGATGCAGATAAGGGTTTAAGCAGTAGATGGGCTGAGGCAGAGGTGGAGAGGGCTGATATCACAGAGGTGGTATTAGGCAGGGTTGGTGATGAAAAGAATATGAAGATGAACTTAGCTCAGGTTGAAATATAACACAGAAGTTGTAAACTGTCTGGTTGAGCCTCAGATATTGGGCAGGGTGGAGTATATGCTTCACAGATAGGGGATGGAGTTTGTGATGGAGACCAATGACACTGGCTTCAGTCTTCCCAAAATTTACATTACAGAACAGTATTTCAGTGAAACAAGGTTTACAGATCTCCTAGTCTGAAATAGAGACAGCAACAGCAGCAAAGATGAGAGAGTATATGACAAGAACTGTAATACAGCTGACAATGGTTTATAGAGCTCATGGCTGAAGATATTCACCAGGCATACAACGGCAGCAAGAAGGGCAGAGTAAATTCCAGGAGCAGTAATGCAGTTAAACATGGTTTAAAGAATTAATAGCAAGATAGAGAGACTCACCAGGGACACCAATAATAGCCAGGATGGGATAGTAAATGTATTGAATAATCGTCAGTGCGAGATAGATACGGGAGTTTAATGACATCCAATCATAATATGAAGAAAGAGAGTAAAGGTCCGAGGATAAACTCCTGTCCATTGTTGTAACATTCCAATCTATTGTTCTCAGATTCTGACCCATTGTTGTAACATTCCAGTCTTTTGTTCTCAGATTCTAACCTATCCTCTCTCTATCTCTCTGGAGCAGCTGATCTCTGAAAGTGCCAAGGCTGATTTTCCCACTGACACTATGGAATAACACATTGAAAGAAGCCCCTTATTAATAGGAGATGGAAAACGTCCAGTGACACAATTAGGGTCCATGGAGACTGACATTAATTACAGTAACGGAACAAACAGATTCAGTTAATACTTTTCAATCCAACACTTTTGTACCACAATAAAGTAGAACATTTATCCAGTCTGGATGGGATGTATGATGGTTGCTGAGGGAAGGAATGGGGGAAATAGCAGAGGCGCTGGCCAGAATCTTCCAATCTCCCTTGGATAAGAGCGTGATGGCAGGTTTCCACAGGCTCACCACTCTCTGGGTGTAGAAACGTCTCGTCATCTCAGTCCTGAAAGTTTTACCCCATATACTTAGACTATGACACCTGGTTCGGGAGTCCCCCACCATCGGGAACATCCTTCCTGCATCTACCCTGTCAAGTCATGTTAGAATTTTATAGGTTTCGATGAGATCCCTCCTCACTCTTCTGAATTCCATTGAACATAGTCCTAACCGACTCAATCTCTCCTCATACGGCAGTCCTACCACTCCAGAAATCAGTCTGGTAAAACTCTACTGCACTCCCTCTTGCAAGACCATCCTTCCTCAGATAAGGAGACCAAAACTGCACACAACATTCCAAGTGCGGCCTCACCAAGGCCCTGTATATTGCAGTAACACATCCCTGCTCCTTTACTCGAATCCTGTCTCTATAAAGGCCAACATAACATTCGCCTTTTTCTACCGCCTGTTGCACCTGCATGCTTACCTTCAGTGACTGGTGGACGAGAACACCCAGGTCTCACTGCATATTCCCCTCTCTCAGTTTATAGCCGTTCAGATAATAATCTGCCTTCCTGTTTTTGCTAGCCATGTGGATAACTTCACATTTATCCACATTATACTGCATCTGCCATGCATTTGCCCACTCACTCAACTTGTCCAAATCACCCTGAAGCCTCTCTGCATCCTCCTCACAACTTACCCTCACACTCAATTTTGTATCATCTGCAAATTTGGAGATATTACATTTTGTTTCCTCATCTAAATCATTAACATATATATTGTGAATAGCTGGGGTCCTGGCACCGATCCCTGCGGTACCCCAATAATCACTGCCTGCCATTCAGAAAAAAGATCCGTATGTTCCAATGCTTTGTTTCCTGTCTGCCAACCAATTTTCTATCCATCGCAATACACTACCCCCAGTCTCGTGCACTTTAATTTTACATGCTAAACCCTTATGTGGAACTTTGTCGAGAGACTTCTGAAAGTGCAAATAAACCACACCCACTAGCTCCCCCCTCATCAACTCTACTAGTTACATCCTCGAAGAATTCTAGTTGATTTATCAAGCATGATTTCCCTTTCATAAATCCATGCTGACTCTGTCCGATTCTACCACTGTTCTCCAAGTGCTCTGCTGCAAAATATTTGACAATGGACTCCAAGATTTTCCCCACGACCGATGTCAGGCTGACTGGTCTACAATATCCTGCTTTCTCTCTACCTCCCTTTTTTAAGAGTGGGATAACATTAGCTACCTTCCAATCTGTAGGATCTGTTCCACAGTCCATAGAATCTTGGAAGATGACCACCAATCCATCCACTATTTCTAGGGCCACTTCCTTAAGTACTCTGGGATGTAGATTACCAGGCCCTGGAGATTTATCGGCCTTCAATGCCATCAACTTCCCCAACACCATTTCTCTGCTAATACAGATTTCTTTCAGTTCCTCTCTCTCACTAAACCCTGTATTCACCAACATTTCTGGTATGATATTTGTGTCCTCCTTCGTGAAGACAGAACTAAAGGATGCATTTAGTTCGTCAGCCATTTCTTTGTTTCCCATAATAAATTTCCCTGTTTCTGACTGTAACGGACCTACATTTGTCTTCGCCAATCTTTTCCGCTTCACATACCTATAGATTTGTTTACAGTCAGTTTTTTATGTTCCCAGCAAGCTTACTCTTGTACTCCATTTTCCCCTTCTCGATCAATCCCTTGGTCCTCCTTTGCTGAATTTTAAACTGCTCCCAATCCTCAGGTCTGTTGTTTTTTCCTGGCGAATTTATATGCCTCATCCTTGGATCTAATGCTATCTCGAACTTTCCTTGTAAGCCATGATTTGGCTACCTTTTCCATTTTACTTTTGCGCCAGACAGGAGTAAACAATTGTTGCGGTTCATCCATCCGCTCTTTGAATGTTTGCCATTGCCTATCCAGGGTCATCTCTTTAAGTAACGTTTCCCAATGTATCATCGACAACTCATGCCTCATACCTTCGTAGCTTACTTTATTAAGATTCACGACCTTAGTCTCAGAATCAACTAGGTCACTCTCCATCGTGATGAAGAATTCTATCATATTATGGTCGCTCATCCCCAAGTGATCTCGCACAACTAGATTGTCAATTATTCCTCTCTCATTACACAATAACCAGTCTAGGATGTCCTGTTCTCCAGTTGGTTCCTCAAAGAATTGGCCCTGAAAACCATCCCGTATATTCTCCAGGAATTCCACCACAATGTATTGTGACCAATTTAATTTGCCCAATCTATATGCAGATTCAAGAAACCCAAAATTACAGATTTTCCTTTATCGCATGCGGCTCTAATTTCCAGTTCAATGCCATTCCCAAATTTAGCACTGCAGTCTGGGGGTCTATATACAACCCCCACTAACGTTTTCTACCGCTGAGTGTTTCTCAGCTCGACCCATACATATTCGGCATCGTCAGAGCTAATATCCTGCCTCACTATTGCGTTAATTTCCTCTTTAACCAGCAATGCAACTCCACCAAGGGTGGAAATAGGCCGTTTTACTGATGGTGTGAAAATTTGGTAGGAAGCTCATCTCAAGGGATCTCAAGGTTAGCTATGTAAACAAGTTTGTGAACAGTTTGGCTTAGTCTCAAACATTTACAAAGGAGAGGGATGGAGTGTGTAACTAGGAAATGTTTGGAGCACAGACAGAAAACAATGGCTTCAATCTTCTCAATATTTAATTAGCATTGCAGATGTGTGAGGGAATACATTTTGAAAGGATGAATGGAGGAGAGACAATACAAGTTAAATGGTGTTACTATAAAGGTGGTGAAATAACAGAGACACATGGGGAGTTTGTACACAAATCTTTGAAGGTGGCAGGAAAGGTTAACTGGACAGTTAATAAATATATGTGATCCTGGGGTTTATAAATAGAGGCAAAAAGAACAAAATCAAGGACATTATGTGAAACATATATAAAATACTAGTTCAGCTGCACCTGGAGTCTTGTGTCGAATACTGGGAACCACACTTTAGGAAGGACATGAAGCCTGCAGAGAGGGCACAGAACAGTTTTACTAGAATTTGTCCAGGCATGAGGGATTACAGTTATGCAGCTGGGGTTGTTCTGCTTCGAGCAGAGAACTTTCAGAGGAGATTTGATTGAGGTGTTTAACATTAAGAAGGATTTAGATAAATTAAATAAAGAGAAACTATTTCCAATGTCCAAGAGACACAGATTTAAGGCTTTTGGTAAAAGAAGCAGACCTGAGGATTTTTGTTACTGAGTGGTTTGGATTTGGAATGCACTGTCTGGTCGGCTGATGGATACAGATTCAATAGTCGATCCCAAAAGGGAATTGGATAAATATCTGAAGGAGAAAAAATGCAAGGATATTGTGAAAAAGCCTGGGAGTGGGACTAACTGGATTTCTCTTTGAAAGGGGCAGCACAGACATGATGGGCCGAATGACCTCATTCAGTTTGTGACATTCTATTATTTCTCCTGCCTGTACTTTCGCAATATCCCTATGCTTTCCACAGGCGTTTGAGAAAGTACCACATAACAACCGTGTTACCGAATTTGAAACACATGGGATTAAAGGGTCAATGTCAGCCGTGGCTCAGTTTGTAGCTCTCTCCCCTTTCAGTCATAAGCTTCCAGGATCAAGTGTAACTGCAGGACTTGATCACAAGAATCAATGCTGACATTGCAGTGCAGCACTGAGGGTGTGCTGCACTGTCAGAGGTGCAGTCTATCGAATGAAACTTTAAACCAAGTTGCAGTCTGCCCTCTCAGGTGGATGTTAAAGATCCCATTGCACTGTGCAGAAGCAGAGCAGGGGAATTATTCCCGGTGTCCTTGTCAATATGTATCCTTCAATAAGCATCGCAAAAACAGATCTGATCATCATCACATTGCTGCTTGTGGGAGCTTGCTGTGCAGAAATAGTCTGCCTGTTCCCTGCATTGCAAGAATGACTTCGCTTTAAGAAGTATTCATTGGTTGTAAATCACTTTGGAACATGCAGTGGTCATGAAAGGCGTTTCATAAATGGAAGACTGTTCTTTATATTTTCAATGTCAGCATGCGGGAAATTAGCTCAGTGACAGAAAGTAGAGAGTAGTAGAGAATGGTTATTCTTCAGTCTGGAGGGAAGTAGTCAATGGGGTTCCCCAGGGTCACTGTTGGGTTCACTGTTGTTGTATGTTAATGCAATGGGCTTGTGTCCAGTGGGGATAATGTCAACGTTTTCAGATGGCATGAAAGTCAGAAATGTTAATAAGCAGTGAGAAGGATAGTAGCAGACTTCAGGATGATGGAGACTGACTGGTGAAATGGGCAGGAACATGGTAGATGTAATTTAACACAGTGAAGTGTGAAGTGAAACATTTGGGTAAGATGTGTAAGGGAAGGCAACAGAAACAAATTGGTATTGTTTAAATGAGGAGACAGGAACAGAGTCTTGGTGTGTATTCAGACTGATCTTGGAAGGCCGCACGAAAGGTTGACAAGTTTATGTCTGATATTACAGACATCAGGTAGAAAATACTATTGAGAAGCAGGCTGAATATTGAAGGTCCAGAGGGGAAGTGAAAAAGCAAATAAGAGAAGCAAAGAGAGAGCATGAAAAGAGGCGAGCATTGAAGGAAATCCCAAAGTTTTCTATAGGCATCTAAATAGTAAAAGAGTAGTAAACGGAACAATGGGGCCGACTCAGGACCATAAAGGGGATTTGCACATGGAGGCAGAGAATATAGCTGAGGTACTAAACGAATAATTTCCACCTGTCTTTACCAAGGAAGAAGATATGGAATCCTTTCCTTTATTAGCCGAGGTATAGAATATACGACCAGGGAGGTTATGCTAGAATTGGATAACCCATTGGTTAGGACACAACTTGAGTACTGTGTGCAGTTCTGGTCACCTCATTACAGAAAGGATGTAATTGCACCAGAGAGGGTACACAGGCGATTTACGAGGATGTGGCGAGGACTGGAAAAATGCAGCTATGAGGAAAGATTGGACAGGCTGGGATTGTTCTCCTTGGAATAGAGAAAGCTGAGGGTAAATCTGATTGAAATGTACAAAACTGAGAGGGGCCTGGGTAGAGTGGAGGTGAAGGGTCTATTCACCTTAGCAAAGAGGTCAGTGACGAGGGGGCATGGACTTAAAGTGATTGGTAGAAAGATTAAAAGGGAGCTGCGGATTTTATTTTACATCCAGCGCGTGGTGGGAGCCTGGAACTCACTGTCCGAAAGGGTAGTTGAGGCAGAAACCCACAACTCATTCAAAAGGTATCTGGATATGCACCTCAAGTGCTGTAATCTATCAAATGCTGGAAGGTAGGATTAGAATGGATGGGACGTTTTTTGGACAACATTGGCACGTTGGGCCAAGTGGTCTCTCTCTGTGCCATAAACTTTCTATGATTCTAAGATGCAACCCAGGCAATGTTGAAAGAGGAGGTAAGTCAGACACTAGTGGGGTTTAAAATTGATAAAGAGGAAGTATTAGATAGTCTGTCTGTACTTAAATTGAATAAAGCACCAGGAAAAGATGAAATGCATCCAAGGATACTGAGGGAAATGAGGGTGGAAATCGCAGAGGCACTGGACATAATTTTGCAGTCTTCCTTAGACTCGGGGTGATGCCAGAGGACTGGAGAATTGTAAACGTTACACCCTTGTTCAGAAAAGGGTGTAAAGATAAGGCCAGCAACTACAGGCCTGTCAGTAAAACTTTGGTGGTGGGAACATTTCTAGAAAGAAATAATCTTGGACAAAGCTAATAGTCACATGGACAAATGCGAGCTAATTAAACAAGCCAGCATGGATTTCTTGAGAGAACATCATGTTTAACTAATTTGCTGGAGATGTTTGTGGTGGTATCAGAGATAGTTGATGAGGGCAATTATGTTGATGTGGTGTACATTGACTTTCATATAACGGTCTGTTCAGTTTCAAATGAACCTGCCTCCACCATTCTCAAGAAGTGCATTCCAGACATTTAACTATTCCCTGCATGAAAAAACCTTTTGATACAATGCCACACAACAGACCTGTGAGCAAACTTATAGCTCTTGGAATAAAAGGGTAGCAACATGGATACGAAATTAGCTGAGTGACAGGAAAAAAAGAGTAGTGGTTAATGGATGTTTTACAGGCTGGAGGAAGGTTTGCATTGGAGTCCACCAGACATCAGTGTTGGGATCCTTGCTTTTCCTGATATGTATTAAGGACCTAAACCTGGGTGTACAGGGCACAATTTCAACGTCTGCAGCTGATACGAAAGTTGGAAGCATTGTCAACTGTGAGGAGGATAGTGTAGAACTTCAAAAGGACACACACAAGTTGGTGGAATGGGCAGACAGGTGGCAGATGAAGTCCAATACAGAGAAATGTGAAGTGATTCATGTTGGTAGGAAGAACATGGGTTGACAATATACAATTCTATGGAGTGTTCAGGAGCAGAGGAACCTGTGTGTATATGTGCAGAAGTCATTGAAGGCGGCAGGACAGGTTGAGAAAGTGTTTAATAAAGCATGCAGTATGCTGGGCTTTATTAATACGGGCATAGAGTACAAGAGCAAGGAAGTTATGTTGAACTTATATAAGACACTATTCCAGCCTCAGCTGTGACATTGCGTCCAGTTCTGGGTGCCACACTTGAGGAAAGACGTGAGGGCATTGGAGAGAGTACAGAAAATATTCACGTGAATGATTCCCGGGATGAGGATTTTCAGTTGTGAAGATAGGCTGGAGAAGTTAGGACTGTTTTCCTCGGAGAAGGCTGAGAGATGCTTTCGTAGAGGTTTCAAAAATCATGAGGTGTCTGGAAAGAGTAGATAGAGAGAAACAGTTCCCACTCGTGAAAGGATCGAGAACGAAAGGGCACAGATTTAGTCATGGGTAAAAGAAGCAAAGACGACCTGAGGAAAATATTTTTTCACACAGTGAGTGGTTAGAGTCTGGAATGCACTGCCTGAGAGTGTGGTGGAGGCAGGTTCAATTGAAGCTGAATAGACTGTTATGTGAGAAGGAAGAATGTGTAGGGTTACAGGGAGAATGCAGGGAACGGCATTAGGTGAATTGTTCATTCGGAGAGCCATTGCAGACGCGAAATGATGAATCGGTTGGTGATGGAAAGAAAATGGAGATGAACTCAGCTCAGCTTTGAATATAAGCGGGCAGAACCCGGTCCTCCTCAGTCTTTACACAGCTTTCCCTTTCTACAGCCTCTGTTCCATTTGTTGATCACGTTACAGATCAAGGTACATTGTAACTGCAGTCAAGAACAAAGAACAAAGAACAGAACAGCACAGGAACAGGCCATTCGGCCCTCCAAGCCTGCGCCGATCTTGATGCCTGCCTAAACTAACACCTTCTGCACTTATGGGGCCCATATCCCTCTATTCCCTTCCCATTCATGTATTTGAAGGGAAGCATGCCGTATGCCTTATCCACCTGTGTTGCTACTTTCAGTGACCTGTGGACCTGTACGCCCAGATCCCTCTGCCTATGAATACTCCTCAGGGTTCTGCCATTTACTGTATACCTCCCACCTGCATTAGACCTTCCAAAATGCATTACCTCACATTTTCCCGGATTAAACTCCATCTGCCATTTCTCTGCCCAAGTCTCCAACTGATCTATATCCTGCTGTATCCTCTGACAATCCTCATCATTATCCGCACCTCCACCAACCTTTGTGTCGTTCGCAAACTTACTAATCAGAGCAGCTACATTTTCCTCCAAATCATTTATATATACTACAAACATCAAAGGTCCCAGCAGTGATCCCTGCGGAACACCACTAGTCACATCCGTCCATTCAGAAAAACACCCATCCACTGTTACCCTCTGTCTTTTATGACCAAGCCATTTCTGTATCCATCTTGCCAGCTCACCTCTGATCCTGTTTGACTTCACCTTTCATACCAGTCTGCCATGCGGGACCTTGTCAAAGGCTTTAGTAAAGTCCATACAGGTAACATCCACTGCCCTTCCTTCATCAATCATCTTCGTCACTTCCTCAAAAAACTCAATCAAAATAGTAAGACACGACCCCCCACCCCTTTACAAAACCATGCTGCCTCTCGCTAATAAGTTCGTTTGTTTCCAAATGGGAGTAAATCCTGTCCCGAATAATCCTCTCTAATAGTTTCCCTACCACTGGTGTAAGGCTCACCAGCCTATAATTTCGTGGATTATCCTTGCCACCCTTCTTAAACAAAGGAACAACATTGGCTATTCTCCAGTCCTCTGGGACGTCACCTGTAGCCAATGAGGATGCAAAGATTTCTGTCAAGGCCCCAGCAATTTCTTCCCTTGCCTCCCTCAGTATTCGAGGGTAGATCCCATCAGGCCCTGGAGACTTATCTACCTTAATGCTTTGCAAGACACCCAACACCTCCTCCTTATTGTTAATGAAATGACTGAGACTATCTGCACTCCCTTCCCTAAGCTCATCATCCACCAAGTCCTTCACTTTCGTGAATACTGATGCAAAGTACTCATTTAGCACCTCGCCCATTTCCTCTGGCTCCACACAGGGTTTCCCATCTCTGTCCTTGAGTGGGCCAACCCTTTCCCTGGTTACCCTCTTGCTCTTTATATATGTATAAAAAGCCTTGGGATTTTCCTTAATCCTGTTTGCCAATGACTTTTCATGACCCCTTTTAGCCTTCCTAACTCCTTGCTTAAGTTTCTTCCTACTGTCTTTATATTCCTCAAGTGCTTCGTCTGTTCCTCGCCTCCAGCCCTTACAAATGCTTCCTTTTTCTTTTTGACCAGGCTCACAACATCCCGTGTTATTCAAGCTTCCCGAAACTTGCCAAACTTGTCTTTTTTCCAGAACTTGCCGGTCCTGGATTCTAACCAGCTGACGTTTGAAAGTCTCCCACATGTCAGATGTTGATTTACCCTCAAACAGCCGCCCCCAATCTAAATTATTCAGTTCCTGCCTAATATTGTTATAATTAGCCATCCCCCAATTTAGCACCTTCACCCGAGGACTACCCTTATCCTTATCCACAAGTACCTTAAAACTTATGGAATTATGGTCACTGTTCCCGAAATGCTCCCCCACTGCAACTTCGACCACCTGGTCAGGCTCATTCCTCAATGCCAGGTCTAGAATGTCCCCATCCCTAGTTGGACTATCTACATACTGTTTCAAGAAGCCCTCCTGGAGGCTCCTCAGAAATTCTGCCCCATCCAAGCCGCACAAAGCGTATCCCAGTCAATATAGGGGAAGTAATAATCACCAACCACTACAACCCTGTTACCTTTACATCTTTTCAAAATCTGTCTGCATATCTGCTCCTCTCCCTCCCGCTGGCTGTTGGGAGGCCTGTAGTAAACCCCCAACATCGTGACTGCACCCTTCCTATTCCTGAGCTCCACCCATATTGCCTCGCTGCATGACCTCTCTGCGGTGTCCTCCCGTAGTACAGCTGTGATATTCTCCTCAATCAGTAATGCATCTCCCCCACCCCTTTTACATCGCCCTCTATCCCGCCTGAAGCTTCTAAAACCTGCATCATTTAGCTGCCAATCCCGCCTTTCCCTCAACGAAGTCCCTGCAATGGCAAAAACATCATATTTCCAAGTACTAATCCAAGTTCTAAGTTCATCTGCCTTACCTGTTACACTTCTCGCATTGAAACAAATGCACTTCAGACCACCAGTCCCGCTGTGCTCAGAAACATCTCCCTGCCTGCTCTTCCTCTTCGTCCTACTGGCCTTATTTGCTATGTCCTCCTCATTTATTTCACTAGCTGCCATACTGCTGTGGTTCCCCCCCCCCCCACCCCCTGCCACACTAGTTTAAACCCTCCCGAGTGATGCTCGCAAACCTTGCAGCCAGGATATTAGTGCCCTTCCAGTTCATATGCAACCCGTCCTTCTTCTACAGGTCCCATCTAACCCTGAAGAGATTCCAATTGTCCAGATATCTGAAACCCTCCCTCCTGCACCAGTTGCTCAGCCACGTGTTTCGCTGCACTATCTTCCTATTTCTAGAATCACTTGCACGTAGCACTGGGAGGAATCCAGCGATTACAACCCTCGAGGTCTTGTTTTGTAACTTACTGCCTAACTTCCTAAACTCCCCCTGTAGGACCTCATCACTCTTCCTGCCTATGTCATTGCTACCGATGTGCACCACAACCTCTGGCTGTTCACCCTCCCCCTTCAGAATGCCCCCTGTCCGTTCAGAGATATCCTTGACCCTGAAACCAGGGAGGCAACATACCATCCTGTAGTCTCTTTCACGTCCACAGAAGCGCCTATCTGTGCCCATAACTATAGAGTCCCCTATAACTATTGCTCTTCTGCGCTTTGTCCCTCCCTGCTGAACAACAATGCCAGCCGTGGTGCCACTGCTCTGGCTGCTGCTGTTTTCCCCTGATAGGCCATACCTCGTGCAGAGTTGGGTCACCAAATCCTCTGTCCTCCCTGAATGTCTGCAGCAGCTCACAACACAACGTCCAACAAACCATCCACAGCACCTCCACTAACTTTACAATAATAGAATTAAGTCAAAATCCTGTAAGTAAACCTGTAAGTTGGATGCCTGGTCCTTTTAAATAATACTAGAGGGGGTTCCTCATGTTGCTGAATGTATGTTCAGCTGAGAGTGACTAACACAGGCGGTCAGTGGACATGCACAGACCAAGTTTCAAAGACGTACATCAATGCTGCCGGTATGGTACATTGACATCACATTCAAAAACATCCTCAGAGCAACAACACATGCATGGTACGATTGAGCTGGAGCCCTGCCCAGCATGGGGCACTTTGCAGGCCGCACTAGAAGTGCCTGGCTGTGCAGTTCACATCTCTCTATGGATCCCAGCTTCTGTACCGTCAGCACCAGTGGTGCTGTACAGTCTACAATAGTGGCTCGGGACAGATACAGTGGGAAAGGAATTCACTTCAGAAGGAGAAATGAGAAAAGATTGAAGACAAAACATTTTCAGGAATATGAGAATGGGCAGGAGAATGGGGCTAATTGGAGGGGTGAGGCCATGGAGGGATTCAAACACAAGAATGACTATATTAAAATTAAGGTGCTGCCAGACCGGGAGCCAATGTAGATCAGTGAGCACAGGGGCGATGGGTGATCGGGATTTGGTGTGAGTTAGGATACAGGCAGCATAAATCTGGATGGGCTGTGGTTCATGGAGGTTTATAAATGGGAGGGTGACCAGGATAGAATTGGAAAAGTCAAGTGTGGATTTAACAAAGGTACAGGTGAGGGTTTATGCAGCAGATTGGCTGAGACAGAGGTGGAGGTGGGGGATATGACAGAGGTGGTCGTAGACAGGGTTGGTACTGGAGAGAATATGGAGATGGACTCAGCGCAGGTTTAAATGGAACACACCGATTGCAAACAGTCTGGTTCAGCCTCAGATATTGGGCAGGGTGGTGTATTTGTTTCACAGATAGGGGATGGAGTTTGTGATGGAGACCAATAACATTGGCTCCAGTCTTCCTAATATTTACATAACAGAACAGTAGTTCAGTGAAACGGGGTTCACAATGCCCTACCGGGAAATAGAGACAGCAACAGTAGTAAAGATGAGAGAGCAAATGTCAAGAAATCCAATGAAGTTGGCAATGGTTTATAGAGCTAATAGCTGGACATATTCACCAGGAATACAACGGCAGCAAAAAGTGCAGAGTAAATTATAGGAGCAGTAATGCTGTTAGACTTGGTTTATAGAATTAATATCTAGATAGAGAGACTTACCAGGGACACCAATAAT
Organism: Heterodontus francisci; assembly: GCF_036365525.1. NCBI lineage: Eukaryota > Metazoa > Chordata > Chondrichthyes > Heterodontiformes > Heterodontidae > Heterodontus > Heterodontus francisci. The sequence continues at coordinate 566,039 of NW_027141885.1, forward strand.
AGCCAGGATGGGATAGTAAATGTATTGAATAATCTTCAGTGCGAGATGTAGACGAGAGTTTAATAAGTACCGATCATAATATGTAGAAATGTAGTAAAGATCCGAGGATAAACTCCTGTCCATTGTTGTAACATTCCAATCTGTTGTTCTCAGATTCTGATCTATCCTTTCTCTCTCTCTGGAGCCGCTGATCTCTGTTGTGCCGGGGTTGATGTTCCGGCTGAAACTATGGGACAACGCATGGGAGCCACTTATTAATAGAAGATGGAAAACTTCCAGTGACACAATTAGGGTCCATGGAGACTGATATTATTTGCAGTCACTGAACAAACAGATTCAGTTAACCCTTTTCAATACAGCAATTTTTGTATCACAATAAAGTAGATAATTTACCCAGTCTGGATGGGATGCATGAGGGTTGCTGAGGGATGGAATGGTGGAAGTAGCAGAGGCACTGGCCTGCATATTCCAATCCCTCTTGTACATGGGAGTGATGACGTAATTTCACTGGCTCACCACTCTCTGGGTGAAGAAATTTCTGCTCATTACAGTCCTGAAAAGTTTACCCCGTGTCCTTAGACTATGACCCCTGATTCTGGACTCCCCCACCATTGGGAGCATCCTTCCTGCAACGACCCTGTCAAGTCCTGTTATAATTTTAGAGCTTTCTATGAGATCCCTCTTCACTCTTCCGAACTCCAGCGAATATAATCCTATCTCTCCTCATATGTCAGTCCCGGCATCCCAGGAATAAGTCTGATAAACCTTCATTGCACTCTCGCTATAGCAGGAACATCCTTTCTCGGAGAAGGAGACCAAAACTGCACACAATATTCCACGTGCGGCCTCACCAAGGCCCTGTATAATTGCAACAAGACATCCCTGCTCCTGTACTAGAATCCTGTCTCTATGAAGGCCAACATAACATTCGCCTTTTTCTACCGCCTGTTGCACCTGCATGCTTACCTTCAGTGACTGGTGTACGAGAACACCCAGGTCTCGTTGCATACTCCCCTCTCTCAGTTTATCGCCGTTCAGATAATAATCTGCCTTCCTGTTTTTGCTAACAAAGTGGATAACCTCTCATTTATTCACATTATACTGCATCTGCCATGCAATAGCCCACTCACTCAACTTGTCCAAATCACCCTGAAGCCACTCTGCATCCTCCTCACAACTCACCCTCCCACCCAGTTTTGTGTCTTCTGAAAATTTGGAGATATTACATTTAGTTCCCTCATCTAAATCATTAATATGGAGTGTGAATAGTTGGGGTCCTAGCACCGATCCCTGTGGTACCCCACTAATCACTGCCTGCCATTTGGAAAAAGATCCGTTTATCCCTACTCTTTTTTTCCATCTGCCAACCAATGTTCTATCTATCGCAATGCACTACCACTAATCCCATGCGCTTTAATTTTACTCACTAATCTCTTATGTGGGACTTTGTCGAAAGCCTTCTGAAAGTCCAAATAAACCACATTCTCTGGCTCCCCATCATCCACTCTATCAGTTACATATTCGAAGAATTCTAATAGATTTATCAAGCATGATTTCCCTTTCGTAAATCCATGCTGACTCTATCCGATTCTAACACTGTTCTCCAAGTGCTTTGCTATCAAATCTTTGATAATGGACTCTAGAATTTTTCCCACTACCGACGTCAGGCTGACTTTTCTATTATGCCCTGATTTATTTCTACCTCCCTTTTTAAACGGTGGGGTTACATTAGCTGCCCTCCAATCAGCTGGAACTGTTCCAAAGTCAAAAGAAGCTTGAAATATGACCACCAATGCATGCACTATTTCTAGTGTCACTTCTTTTAAGTAATCTGGGATGTAGATTATCAGGCCCTGAGGATTTATCAGCCTTCAATCCCATCAACTTCTCCAACACAATTTCTCTACCAATACTTATTTCCTTCGGTTCCTTCCTCTCACTAAACCCTGTGTTCCCCAACATTTCTGGTAAGATATTTGTGCCATCCTTTGTGAAGACAGAATCAAAGTATGCATTTAGTTGGTTAGCCATTTCTTTGTTTCCCATAATAAATTCCCATGTTTCTAACTGTAAGGACCTACATTTGTCTTAACCAATCCTTTCCTCTTCACATACCTACAGAAACCTTTACAGTCAGGTTGTATGTTCCCCGCAAGCTTACCCATGTACTTTATTTTCCCCTTATTAATCAATCCCTTGGTCCTCCTTTGCTGAATTCTAAACTGCTCCCAATCCTCAGGTCTGTTGCTTCTTTCTGTCGAATGTATATGCCTCTTCCGTGAATCTAATACTATCTCTAATTTTCCTTGTAAGCCATGGTTTGGCTACGTTTCCCATTTTACTTTTGCGCCAGACAGGAGTAAACAATTGTTGCAGTTCATCAATGCACTCTTTGAATATTGCCATTGCCTTTCCACCATCATCCCTTGAAGTAACGTTTCCCAATCCATCATAGCCAACTCGTGCCTCATACCTTCATACTTTTCTTTATTAAGATTCACGACCCTCGTCTCAGAATCAACTACGTCACTATCCATCTTCGAGTCTTAGATTCGTACAGCATAGAAACAGGCCCTTCGGCCCACTGCGTCCATGCCGACCATAATGCCGATCTATAATGATTCCACGTGCCTGCATTAATTCCATATCCGTCTATGCTTTGCTCATTCAAATACCTGTCCAGATGACTCTTAAATGTGCCTACTGTTCCTGCCTCCACCACCTCCTCTGGCAGCTCATTCCAGATACGCAATATTCTTTGTGTGAAAAATTTACCCTTTTAATCCCCTTTAAATCTCCTCCCTTTCATCTTAAATCTATGTCCTCTAGTTTTAGTCACCCCTACCATGGGAAACAGACTCTGGCTACCTGCTCTGTCTATGCCTCTCATAATTTTATATACCTCCATCATGTCCCCTCTCTGCCGTCTTTGCTCCAGGGAAAACAGACCCAGCCTACCCAAGCTCTCTTTATAACTCAAGCCCTCCAAACCAGGCAACATCCTTATAAATCTTTTCTTCACCCTCTCTAGCTTAATCACATCTTTCCTGTAGTGCTGCGACTAGAACTGCACACTGTACTCCAAATGCGGAATAACCAATGTTATGTGCAACTGTAACATGACGTCCCTACTCTTGTACTCCATGCCGCATTTGATGGAGACAAGCATGCCATACACCTTCTTCACCACCCAGTCTACCTGTGTTGCCACATTCAGGGAACTATGCACTTGCACCCCAAGGTCTCTCTTCTCAACAACACTCCCCAGGCCCTGTCATTCACTGTATATGTCCTGCCCTGGTTTAACTTCCCAAAATGCATCACTTCGCACTTGTCTGCATTAAATTCCATTTGCCAATCCCTTGCCCACTTTCCAAGTTTATCGATATCCTGTTGTAACCTTAGACAACCTTCTTCACTTTCTACTATTCCATCAATTTTTGTTTCATCTGCAAACTTACCAATCATGCCCCCTACATTCATATCCAAGTCATTAATATATATGACAAACAAGAGAGGTCCCAGAACCGATCCCTGTGGCACACCACTGTTCACCAGCCTCCAATCTGAAAAACAACCCCCCACTACCAGCCGATCACCAAGCCAAATTTGTATCCAATTGGCTAGCACACCCTGGATCCCATGTGTCTGAACCTTCTGGACCAGCCGACCATGCGGGACCTTGTCAAAGGCCTTGCTATAGTCCATGTAGACAACGTCCATCGCCCTGCCCTCGTCAATCCTCTTGGTCACCTCCTCAAAAAACGCAATCAAATTCCTGAGACATGATTCCCATGCACAAAGCCATGCTGACTATCCCTAATCAGACGTTGCCTTTCCAAATGCATATAAATCCTGTCTGTCAGAATACCTTCCAGTAACTTTCCCATCACTGATGTAAGGCTCACCGGCCTGTAGTTCCCTGGCTTATCACTGCTGCCCTTCTTAAATAAAGGCACAACATTAGCTATCCTCCAGTCTTCCAGTACCTCACCCGTGGCTAACAATAATGCAGAAATCTCTGCTCGGGCTCCAGGAATATCCTCCCTTTCTTCCCATAGCATCCTAAGATACACCTGGTCAGGCCCTGGGGATTTATCTACCTTAATGCGCTTCAAAGCCTCCAACACCGCCTCCTTTGTAATGTTGATATGCTCCAGGATATCGAAATTCCCTCCCGTAAACTCACTAGCTTCCATGTCGTCTCCATGGTAAATAAAGACGAGAAGTATTCATTTAAGATCTCGCCCATTTCCCGTGGCTGCACACGTAGATTACCACACTGATCTTTAAGGGGACCGACTCTCACCCTAGCTACCCTTTTACTCTTAATATACTTGCAGAATATTTTAGGATTCTCCATTATCTTATCTGCCAGGGAAATCTCATGGCCCCTTTTCTCCCTCCTAATTTCTTTCTTGAGTGTACTCCTTCATCCACTGTACTCCTGGAGGGACTCGTTTGATCCCCGCTGCCTATCCCCGACATATGCCTCTTTCTTTTTCCTGACCAGACCCTCAAAATCCCTCATCAACCAAGGTTCCCTAAACTTGCCAGTCTTTCCCTTCCATCTAACAGGAATATGCCAGCCCATAACTCTTCCTATCTCACTTTTAAAAGCCTCCCACTTGCCAGACGTCCCTTTACCTGTAAACAGACCCTTCCATTCAACTTTTGAGAGTTCCTGTCTGATGCCATCGAAATCAACCTTCCTCCAATTTAGGACTTCAACCTTTGGACCAGTCCAATCCTCTTCCATAACTATCTTGAAGCTAATAGAGTTATGGTCACTGGTCCCAAAGTGCTCCCTCACTAACACATCATCCACCTGCCCATCCTCATTTTCAAAGAGGAGGTCGAGTGTAGCCTTTTCTCTCGTAGGGCCATCCACATACTGTTTCATAAAACTATCCTGGACACACTGAACAAATTCTTGCCCATCTGATCCCTTAGCACTAAGGCAGTCCCAGTCAATATTAGGAAAGTTAAAATCACTTACTATTACAACCCGAAAATACCTACACCTATCTGTGATTTCCCTGCATATATGCTCCTCCAATTCCCTCTGACTATTGGGGGGCCTATAGTATAATCCCATCAAAGAGATCACCCCTTGCTTATTTCTAAGCTCCACTCATATGGCCTCACTGGACGTTCCCCCCGGGATATCCTCTCTAACTACTGCCGTGATGTGCTCCCTAATCAAAAGTGCAACTCCTCATCCTCTCTTCCCTCCAACTGAAGCATCGGTACCCCGTAACATTGAGCTGCCAGTCTTGCCTATCCCTCAACCACGTTTCTGTAATAGCTACAATATCACAATCCCATGTACTGATCCATGCTCTGAGTTCATCTGCCTTACCTGTAAGGCCTCTTGCCTGAAAGTACTTGCGGTTTAGTCGACCAGACCTTCCACTCTCCCTGTCAGGCCACTGCCAGGCCCGCCTACTGGACTGCTTGCATTAACCTCAACTATCTCATCGGAGAGACTACTACTTTGAGTCCCACCTCTCTGCAAGACTAGTTTAAACCCTCCCGAGTAGTACTAACAAACCTCCCCGCAAGGATATTGGTCCCCTTCCAGTTTAGATGCAATCCGACCCTCTTGTACAGGTCACCTCTGCACCAGAAGAGATCCCAATGATCCAAGTAGCTGAAGCCCTCCCGACTACACCAGCTCTACAGCCACACTTACATTTGCCTAATCCTCCTATTCCTACCCTCACTAGCACGTGGCACAGGGAGCAATCCTGAGATTCTTCTTCTTCTTTGTCTTTGGCCTCCTTACCTAGAGAGACAATGGGTAAGCGCCTGGAGGTGGTCAGTGGTTTGTGCAGCAGCGCCTGGAGTGGCTATAAAGGCCAATTCTAGAGTGACAGGCTCTCCCACAGGTGCTGCAGAAAAATTTGTCTGTCGGGGCTGTTACATAGTTGGCTCTCCCCTTGCGCTTCTGTCTTTTTTCCTGCCAACTGTGAAGTCTCTTCGACTCGCCACATTTTAGCCCCTCCTTTCAGGCTGCCCACCAGCTCTGGCGATCGCTGGCAACTGACTCCCACGACTTGTGATCAATGTCACAGGACTTCATGACGCGTTTGCAGACGTCTTTAAAGCGGAGACATGGACGGCCGGTGGGTCTGATACCAGTGGCGAGCTCGCTGTACAATGTGTCTTTGGGGATCCTGCCATCTTCCATGCGGCTCACATGGCCAAGCCATCTCAAGCGCTGCTGACTCAGTAGTGTGTATAAGCTGGGGATGTTGGCCGCCTGGAGGACTTCTGTGTTGGAGATACGGTCCTGCCACCTGATGCCAAGTATTCTCCGGAGGCAGCGAAGATGGAATGAATTGAGAAGTCGCTCTCGGCATACATACGTTGTCCAGGCCTCGCTGCCACAGAGCAAGGTACTGAGGACACAGGCTTGATACACTCGGACTTTTGTGTTCCGTGTCAGTGCGCCATTTTCCCACACTCTCTTGACCAGTTTGGACATAGCAGTGGAAGCCTTTCCCGTGCGCTTGTTGATTTCTGCATCTAGAGACAGGTAACTGGTGACAGTTGAGCCTAGGTAGGTGAACTCTTGAACCACTTCCAGAGCGTGGCCGCCGATATTGATGGATGGAGCATTTCTGACATGCTGTCTCATGATGTTCATTTTCTTGAGGCTGATGGTTAGGCCAAATCCTGAGATTACCCCTAGAGGTTCTACTTTTTAACCTTCTGCCTAACTCCCTATATTCACTTTGCAGGACCTTATCTCTCTTCCTGTCTATGTCGTTAGCACCAATATGGACCACGACCTCTGTCTGCTCACTCTCTCCTTTCAGAATTTCCTGCAGCCACTCCGAGACATCCTTGACCCTCGCAGCAGGGAGGCAACATACCATCCTGGTGCCTCTTTTGCGGCCACAGAAACACCTACCTGCACCCCTTACGATAGAATTCCCTATCACGATAGCTCAAACACCACTTTTCCTGCCCTGCTGTGCGGCAGAGCCCTCTGTGGTCCCATGGGCCTGGCTGTTGCTGCTTTCCCCTGGGAGGTCATCCCCCCCAACAGTATCCAAAGCGGTCTATCTGTTTGAGAGGGGGTGACCACAGGGGACTGCTGCACTACCTGCCTGTGCCTACCACTCTGTCTGGTGGTCACCCATCCCTTTTCTGCCTGTGCAGCTATTATCTGCGGTGTGACCACCTCGCTAAACATATTATCCACGACTTCCTCAGCATTATGGATGCTCCACAGTGAATTCTCCTGCAGCTCCATCTCCATTATGCGGGTCGCCAGTAGTTGCAGATGGCCCCACTTCCTGCACACATGCCCACTAGGGATACTGGAAGCCTCCCTGATTTCCCACAAAGGGCAGGAGGAGCAGGTCAAAGGCTGAACTCTCCTGTCATGACCTACCCTTAGACTAATTAGTTACACCCTTAATTAAAAAAAAATACTAATTACATGAGGGGCCTTTTTCTACCCACTTCAATCTAAGATTCTGAATAAACTACACTGAATTAAAAAAAGAAACACTTCAGTAGTACTCACCTTATCACCAGAGTTCTTTTCCCACAAAAATAAACTTTTCACTTTTTTAAAGATATCTACATGCACTAATAGCTGCTACTCACCCAACCAATCAGCTTGCAGCTCTCCTCTGACGTCACTGTTGGCTTTCATCATGACAAATTCGATTATATTATGGTCGCTCATCCTGAAGGGACTTCACACAACTAGATTGTCAATTATTCCTCTCTCTTTACACAATACCCAATCTGGGATGGCCTGTTCTCTAGTTGGTTCCTCAACATATTGGTCCAGAAAACCATCCCGTATTCTTTTGGGCCTCCTTATCTCGAGAGACAATGGATATGCGCCTGGAGGTGGTCAGTGGTTTGTGAAGCAGCGCCTGGAGTGGCTATAAAGGCCAATTCTAGAGTGACACGCTTTTCCACAGGTGCTGCAGAGAAATTTGTTTGTCGGGGCTGTTGCACAGTTGGCTCTCCCCTTGCGCCTCTGTCTTTTTTCCTGCCAACTACTAAGTCTCCTCGACTCGCCACATTTTAGCCCCGTCTTTATGGCTGCCCGCCAGCTCTGGCGAACGCTGGCAACTGACTCTCACGACTTGTGATCAATGTCACAGGATTTCATGTCGCGTTTGCAGACGTCTTTATAGCGGAGACATGGACGGCCGGTGGGCCTAATACCAGTGGGGAGCTCGCTGTACAATGTGTCTTTGGGGATCCTGCCTTCTTCCATGCAGCTCACGTGGCCAAGCCATCTCAAAAGCCGCTGACTCAGTAGTGTGTACAAGCTGGGGATGTTGGCCGCCTCGAGGACTTCTGTGTTGGAGATACGGTCCTGCCACCTGATGCCAAGTATTCTCCGGAGGCAGCGAAGATGGAATGAATTGAGACGTCACTCTTGGCTGACATACGTTGTCCAGGCCTCGCTGCCTTAGAGCAAGGTACTGAGGACACAGGCCTGATACACTCGGACTTTTGTATACACTCCAGTAATTCCTCCTCTACGTTAGTGTGACAAATTTGATTTGACCAATCTATATTTAAGTCACCCATAATTACAGATGTTGCTTTATCGCATGCATCTCTAATTTCCTGTTTAAGACCATTCCCACATCACCACCTCAGTTTGGGGGTCTATATATAACCCCCACTAACGTTTTTTACCCCTTAGTGTTTCTCAGCTCTACCCATCCAGACTCCACATCATCAGATCTCATATCCTTCCTCACTATTGTATTACTTTCCTTTTTAACCAGAAATGCAACTCCACCGCGGGTGGAAATAAGCCATTTTACTGATGGTGTGAAAATCTGGTCAGAAGCTCATCGCAAGGCATCTCAAGGTTAACTATGTAACCAAGTGTGTGAACAGTTTGGCTTCGTCTCAAAAATTTACAAAGGAGAGGGATGGAGTATGTAGCTAGGAAATGTTTGAAGCAGAGACAGAAAGCAATGGCTTCAATCTTCTCAATATTTAATTGGCATTGCAGATGTGTGAGGTAATACATTTTGAAAGGAGGAATAAGGAGAGACAATACAAGTTAAATGGTATAACTATAAAGGTGGTGAAATAACAGAGACACCTGGAGTATTTGTACACAAATCCTTGTAGCCAAACCGTTAATAAATATATGGAATCCTCGATTTTATAAATAGAGGCAAAAAAAGCAAAAGCAAGGACATTATGTGAAACATATAAAATACTAGTTCAGCTGCGCCTGAAGTCTTGTGTCGAATACTGGGAACCAAACTTTAGGAAGGACATGAAGCCTTCGGAGAGGGTAAAGAACTGTTTTACGAGAATTTGTGCAGGCATGAGGGATGACAGTTATGTAGCTGGGGTTGTTCTGCTTCGAGCAGAGAACTTTCAGAGGAGATTTAATTGAGCTGTTTAACATTAGGAAGGGTTTAGATAAATTAAATAAAGATAAACTGTTTCCAATGTCCAAGGGGTCACTAACCAGAGACACACATTTAAGGCGATTGGTAAAAGAAGCAGACATGAGGATTTTTGTTTCTGAGTGGTTTGGATTTGGGATGCACTGTCTGATAGGCTGATGGATACAGATTCAATAGTAGATCCCAAAAGGGAATTGGATAAATATCTGAAGCAGGAAAAATGTTAGGATATAGTGAAAGAGTCAGGGAGTGGGTGTAACTGGATTGTTCTTTGAAAGGGCCAGCACTGAATTGATGGGCAAAATGACATCATTCAGGACTGTGCTATTCTATGATTCTATGATTGTTCCTGCCTGTACTTTCCCAATATTCCTATCCTTTCAGCAGCTGTTTGATAAAGTAGCACATAACAGCTGTGTTACCGAATTAGAAACACATGGGATTAAAGGACCAATGTCAGCAGTGGCTCAGTTTGCCGCTCTCTCCCCTTTCAGTCACAAGCTTCTCGGATCAAGTGTCACCGCAGGACTTGATCACAAGAATCAAGGCTGACACTGCAGTGCTGTACTGAGGGAGTGTTGCACTGTCAGAGGTGCCGCCTTATCAAAGATAAGGTAAAGCCAGGCCCCGTCTGCCCACTCAGGTGGAGGAAAGATCCCATGGAATTATTTAGAAGGTCAGGGTAATTATTCCCAGTGTCCTGGTCAACATTTACCCCTCAAATCAACATCACAAAAACAGATCTGATCATGACCACACTGCTACTTGTGGGATCTTGTTGTGCGGACATTGGCTGTGTTTTTCCTGCATTACAAGACTGACTAAACGGTTAAAAAGTACTCATTGGTTGTAAGTCGCTTTGGGACATGCAGTGGTCATGAAGGCGTTACATAAATGGAAGTCCTTTTATATTTTCAATGTCAGCATGCAGGAAATTAGGTCAGTGACAGAAAGCAGAGAGTAGCGGAGAATGGTTGTTGTTTAGTCTGGAGGGAAGTACAAAGTGCGGTTCCCCAGCGTCACTGTTGGAATCACTGTTGCTGTATGTTAATGCAATGGGCTTGTGTACAGAGAGGACAATTTCAACGTTTTCAGAGGGCAGGAATCTCAGAAATGTTAATAATCAGTGAGAAGGATAGTAACAGACTTCAGCAGGACAGAGACTGACTGGTGAAATGGACAGGAACATGGCAGATGTAATTTAACTCAGTGAAGTGTGAAGTGAGACATTTGGGTAGGCAATATGAGGAGAAACAAGATAAACTCAATGGTACCATTATAAAGTGGGTGCAGGATTAGAGAGACCTGGGGTGTACACATACAGATCTTTGAATGGAATATGTAGTGTCCTTGGTGTTAGAGAGAGAGGCACAGAGTAATAAAACAAAGGAGGAAATGCTGATGTTCATCCATCATTGGTTAGGTCCCAGCTGGAGAATTGTGTCCAATTCTGATCACCACACTTTGGTAAGGATGTCAAGGACTTAGTGAATATACTGAGGTGATTTACTAGAATGGTACCAGGGATCTGGGAATTCAGTTACGTGGAGAGATTGGAAAAGCTGGGATTGTTCTCTTTAGAGCAGTGAATGGGAAGGGGAGATTTAATATAGAATTCAAAATCATGAAGGGTTTTGATAGGTTAATTAATGTGAAACTGTTTCCAGTGTCAGAAAGTTCAGTATTAAGAAGGCACAGATTGAAGGTAATTGACAAAGAACCAGAGGTGAAATGAGGAGACTTTTCTTACACAGCGAGTTGTTGGGATCTGGAATTCACTGCCTGAAAACATGGTGGAAGCAGATTCAATAATATCTTTCAAAAGTGAATTCAGCAAATACATGAATTGGAATTAAAAAAGCTGGAGTGTGGGTCAAAAGGAGGAGAGAGGAACTAATTTGATATCTCTTTCAAAGAGACTGCACTGACACAATGGGCTGAATATCCTCCTTCTGTGTGTCGGGTTTGTGATTCATGATCTGCCCGTGCCGGTACTTGTTGAGGCAGGTGACACACAAAGCTCCTGCTTTCTCCTCATTTCCATGAATTCTTCTTGCTGCCCAGGGTGACCCACGCTGATGTCTGTCTGCACATTAACTGGGAGGGAAGTGTGCGTGAGGCTGGTACGTGTTTCAGCCAGCATTCAGCTTTTACAGGCAGTCTGTCCCTCTTAAAGGGAAGCTGCACTGAATCACAGGAGGCTGCGTGTGCTGCTGCTGCTGACTGTGAATTCTGCAATTGGAAACAAGGTAAATGGAATACCAGGACAGAGAGAGGGATCTGCAGTTCACGGATGTGGTGCTGGAGGCCTTAGTCGTGGCGGGGGACAGGAGGAGGGAGGCCATGTTTTCATGGCGTGGGGCCGAGGCCCTCAAGTAACACTCTCCGAAGGGAATGGGAGCAGGTGGCCTGGGAGGTCAATGCAAGAGGTCCGGCCCCGAGGACCTGGCAGCAGAGCCAGAAGAAGTTTAATGAGCTCACACGGGTGATCAATGTCGGTGAATTCATCTCCACATGGCATCTCCTACCCTCAACATAACCAACCTCTCACACTGCTCAATGTACCACACCCCCATCACTCACCCATCAGCAATCCCTAACACTCAGGACTCACACCTAACATTCACTTACTCCACCTCACCCTCACACACCTTCCACTGATGCCAGCCTCACACCCACCTCTCCATGCCTCCACATACCTCCAGCTATTCAGCTATGGCAGGCAAATCACCCAAACACAGTGAAACACAATCACTGCCATTCTGCGCTCTCTCTTACAGGACAAGGCGGCCCATAAACACAGGGAGCAGCAGTGTTCCGGCGAGGGCCAGGCATAACTTCATCCCCAGAGCCTGAGGGAGGAGATGGTTCTTCACATCATGGGATCGGCTGTGACAGAGCCCGTAACATCTGGCATCACCGACAGTATTCAGGATGATGATATGTTCCTGCCTTATGTCCCTTCTTAACTCCCAGCTCCCCCTCATCCTGCTGTCTGGGATGATGTACAAGCTTCAGATGGTGGGACCATTGACCTCCTGCTTTCCATCCCACCCCCAATCCCTCACCCCAACTTTTCCCTTCTAATTTTATACTTTCCAATGATAACCCAAAACTACCAGCTTCCCAGTCACAGCAACTCCAGGAGACAGAGAGAGAGCAGCAGCACAGCACTGATGGCGAAGCACCATCACTTGGTCTAATACTCACAGCCAACAGTTCAAATACTTACACTGTGTGTGCTTTAGAGGCTGGTATAAAGTCGGAATCTACACGTGCTGAGTCACCGCGCACAAGTGAGCTGCAGCCAGGCCAGGGGGAAAGGATAGTTCATGTGTCAGCTCACCAGAGGGCGAGGTCACAAACGAGTTACAATACACAGGACTCAGATATGAACATTGCTGGAACTGCATACAGGAGAATGCTGATGGACATGTACACTGAGAGACTTTGTCCATTGACAGGCCTGTCAGACAGTCTGTTATCACTGTCTCGGAACATGGAGGAGTCCAGCTCCAAGATGGCACAGGACATTGCACAGAGATTGAAGCCCATTCTTTCCCCTGTGGAAGTGGTCACTAACTCCATGACATCACTCGCAGACCCAGCCATGATACAGTATCTGGTAACCATTGTCTCAGCTTCCACTGCAGCACAGACGGCAGACACCCAACGTCTCAGTGCTGCAATGGAAGCTCAGACTGAGGTCATGTGATCCATGCTTGCTGCCATGCAGGATCAAGCTTCTCTGGTGGGTAGGGCAGAGCCCCCTCCTCTTGCCTCTTGACATTGATTCCCCTCTCTGCAGCCTCTGCTCCATTTGTTGGTCATGTTACAGACCCAGAGACACTGTAACTACAGTCCCCAAACCTCGTCCAGAATTGGGTCACAAATTCTTCTGCCCTGCCTGAATGTCTGCAGCAGCTCACAACACAACATCCAGAAAAACATCCAAAGCACCTCCACTAACTTTACAATGGCATTAGCAAGTCAAAAGCCCCTCACCTGTAAGTTCGATGCCTGGTCCTTTGAAATAACAAGTGACTAACACAGACATCAATACTCCACAGACCAAGTTTCAAGGACAGACATCAATACTGTTGGGCTGGTGCACTGACGTCACCTTGAACCCTCCTTACACTAACAGCACATACATAGAACGCCCGGGCATGTCCCCTGCCCAGCATGGGGCACTGTGTTGGCCACACTAGAAGTGGCCGGCTGTACAGATAGCATCATTTTATGGATCAAGGTTTCTGTAACATTGGCACCAGCATGAAATTCACAGCCGGGGGAGATAGAGAGAAAAAGCAACTCACTTTCAATGGGGAATTGGGAAAAGAGTTGAAGGCATAAGATTTTCAAGAATATGGGATATGGACAGGGAAATGGGACTAAGTGGAGGGGTGAGGCCATGGAGGGATTCAAACACAAGAATGAGAATATTTAAATTAAGGTGCTGCCAGACCGGGAGCCAATGTAGATCAGTGAGCACAGGGGTGATGGGTGATCAGGATTTGGGGTGATGGGTGATCGGGATTTGGTGTATATTAGTTTACAGGCATCAGAGTTCTGGATGGTCTGTGGTTTATGGAGGTTTATAACTGGGAGGGTGACCAGGACAGAATTGGAATAGTCAAGTGTGGATTTAACAAAGGCACGGATGAGGGCTGATGCAGGAGATGTTTTGAGACAGAGGTGGACATGGGTGATATTACAGAAGTGGTATTAGGCAGGTTAAGTGATGGAGAGAACATGACGATGAACTCAGCTCAGGTATAAATAGAACATAGAGGTTGTAAACTGTCTGTTTCAGCCTCAGCCATTGGCTAATCAGGTCGTTATAGACAGTGGATAGGGAGCAGACTTTGTGAGAGAGACTGAAGACAGAGGCTTCAGTATTCCCAGGATTTACATGACAAGAGCACATGTCAGTGACATATGGTTTATAGATATAATAGTTGGATACAGAGACTTACCAGGGACACCAATAATAGCGAGGATGGGATAGTAAATCGTTTGAATCATCTTTAGTGCATAATAGATTCGCATTTCTAATGTTCTCCAATAATAATCTGCAGTAACTTCGCCAAACCAATAGGATAAACTCTTGCTGCCCATTTTTGTAAAATTCCAATCTATTGTTCTCAGATTCTGATCAATCCTTTCCCACTCTCTGGAGCTGCTGTTCGTGTGGAGGTGATGCTCCCGGCTTGGAATAACACATTGAAAGAAATTCCTTATTAATGGAAGTGGAAAACTCTCCAATGACACAATTAGGGTGCATGGCGACTGACATTAATTACACACACTGAACAAACAGATTCAGTTAACCCCTGTCAAACCAACATTTAGTGTTCCAAAATAAAATAGAACATTTACCCAGACTGGATGTTATGTATGAGGTTTTTTAAGGGAAGGAGTGGCAGAGTCACTGGCCAGAAGCTTTCACTCCTCCTTGGCTATGGGAGTAGTGACAGGGGAGTGGAGTACTGTGAATGATGCACCCTGTTTAAATAAAAAGAAATTGGATAAACCCTGTAACTTCTGACCAAACAGTCTAATGTCGGCGATTGGAAATTTCTAGAGGCCATAACCCAGCTCAAAAATATATATTTCTTGGAAAAACATCTGATAATAAATGACAAACAGGATGGATAGCTTGATAATCAATCATGTCTGATAATCTTGATCAAGTTAGTTGATGACATAACTGTGAGTGTTGATGTGGTCAGCGTGTTTCGTGTTTTGTATATGAACTTTCAAAAGGCCTGCGATCAAATGACATTTCATAGACTTGTTATGAAAAACTGGATGACATGGATTAATGTGACAGTGATAGTGTGGATATGACATTGACTCAGGGACAGAAAGCAGAGAGAAGTGGTGAACAGACATTGTTTATTCTGGGGGCGGAGAAGTATACAGTGATGTTTCTCAGGGGTCAGTATAAGAACCAGTGCTGTTCCTAACATGTAGATAGATGCATGATATAGACTTAAATGTAAAAATAAACAATTTCAACTCCTGCAGATGACATGAAACTCATATGTAGGGGTGGCAAAGGCGCAGACCACAGAATTATCCAACCTCACAGACTGTATATGTTTTTTTCTTTATCATGGACTCTCATCCAACGCCAATGTATTTTTCAGTCTAATTTATTTGTGTGTGATTCTCATGTGAGTGTGTGCGTGAATGAGTAGCGTACATGTTTATTATTTTATTCAGATCCAGTTTAGATTGTTAAGTATAATAAACTCACCTCTTGTTTAATCTCAAGAAAACCTGTCTGACTGGCTCTTTCACGAGCACAATAAAAGTATAAGGTAAAATACTCACTGAGGTGGTCAGCACGTCCAATGCGAAAAAGGAATAAACCCTATTGTGGTCAAATGAGAGATAGGACAAGAGGGGATCTGGGAACCCTCCTCACATAGCTGTAACAGAAATTGATTGTAACCCAATGACAAACGAGAAATTAGAAGTAGGATAAACAATTGATTCCCAGAAAAAAATGAAGATTTCAATGTAGGTTTTATTGTGGCTTTAGCTGCTACAGCACTAAAAAGTTCACATTCGGAGACACTACCATCCTAAGCCACAGCTTATGAAAATATGAACAGATGAATTAGGAGCAGGAGTAGGCCACTCGGCTCCTCAAGCCTGCTCTGCCATTCAATAAGATCATGACTAATCTGATTGTAAACTCGACTTCACATTTCCGCCTGCCCCCGATAACCTTTCACCCCCTTGCTTTTCAATAATCTATCCACCTCTGCCTTTCAAATATTCAAAGACTCTGCTTCCAGCGCCTTTTGAGGAAGAGATTTCCAAAAACACACGACCCTCACAGGAACAAAATCTCCTCATCTGTGTGTTAAATGGGTGACCCCCTTATTTTTAAATAGGGACCCCTAATTCTAGATTCTCCCACAATGGGAAACATCCTTTCCACATCCACCCCGTCAAGACGCCTCAGAGTCCTATATGTTTCAATCAAGTCGCCTCTTACTCTTCTAAAGTCCAGCGGATACAAGCCCAGCCTGTCCAATATTCCCACATAAGACGGCGCGCCCATTCCAGGTATCAGTCTAAATAGCCTTCTCTGTACTGCCCCCAATACAGTTACATTATTCCATTAACAAGGAGACCAATACTTTACACAATACTCCAGATGTGGTCTCACCAATGCCCTGTAAAACTGAAGCATGACCTCCATACTTTGCTATTCAATTTCTCTTGCAGTAAACAATAACATTCTATTAGTTTTCCAATTACGTGCTGGACCTGCTTACTAGCCTTTTGTGATTCATGCACTTGGACACCCAGATCCCTCTGCATCTCAGAGCACTGCAATCTCTCACCATTTAGATAACAGGCTTCTTTTTTATTCTTCCTGCCAAACTGGACAATTTCACACTTTCCTGCAGTATACTCCATTTTCCAGGTCTTTGCCCACTCACTTAACCTATCTATATTCCTTTGCAGTCCCCTATGTCCTGTTCACAACTTAGTTTCCGACATATCTTTGTGTCATGGGAAAATATAACAATTCGGTCCCTTCATCCAATTCATTTATATAAATTGTAAAAAGTTGAAGATCCCTGTGGTACACCACTCGTTTCATCTTGCCAACCAGAAAATTACCCATTTATGCTGACACTCGGTTTCCTGTTCGCTGGTCAATCTTCTTTCCATACCAATATTTTACCCCCGACACCATGAGCTTTTATTTTCCACGATAAACTTTGATGTGGCATCTTATCAAATGCCTTATGGAAATCTAAGTCCAGTACATCCACCGGTTCTCCTTCATCCACAGCACATGTAACTCCATCAAAGAAATCCAACAAACTGATTAAACATGATTTAACTTTCATAAATCCATGTTGATTCTGCCTGATTACCTCGATTTGTTCTGAGTGCCGGCTATACCATGCCTAAGAATATCTTCTAAATATTTCCCCAAGACAAACGTGTAGCTAACTGGCCTGTAGCTTCCTGCTTTCTGTCTCCCTCCCTTTTTGAATAAAGGATTTATATTGCCCATAAAGGAGTTACATACAGAGTGAAGTAACTTGGTATAGGTTAAACGCCCTGTCTGCTGAAAAGTTGACGAATGTAGCTGGAAGGTTAGGGATTACACTCCGTCCAAAAGCTAGGGAATACGTAATCGTAAGACTTGTGGCCAACCATTTTTCACTTGAAGCTGAAGGCTCAAACAGGGTTTGAGGGTAAAATGTTGGAAAAGGTTATAAGAGAAAGGATTTATAATCATCTTGAAAAGAATAAGTTCATTAGAGATAGTCAGCACGGTTTTGTGAAGTGTAGGTCGTGCCTCACAAACCTTATTGAGTTTTTTGACAAGGTGACCAAACAGGTGGATGAGGGTAAAGCCGTGGATGTGGTCTATATGGATTTCAGTAAGGCGTTTGATAAAGTTCCCCACGGTAGGCTGTTGCAGAAAATACAGAAGTATGGGATTGAAGTTGAATTAGTGCTTTGGATCAGAAATTGGCTAGCTGAAAGAAGACAGAGGGTGGTGGTTGATGGTAAATGTTCATCCTGGAGTATAGTTTCTAGTGGTGTTCCGCAAGGATCTGTTTTGGGGCCACTGCTGTTTGTCATTTTTATAAATGACCTGGATGAGGGTGCAGAAGGGTGGGTTAGTAAATTTGCGGATGACACGAAGGTCGGTGGAGTTGTGGATAGTGCCGAAGGATGTTGTAGGTTACAGAGGGACATAGATAGGCTGCAGAGCTGGGCTGAGAGATGGCAAATGGAGTTTAATGCGGAAAAGTGTGAGGTGATTCACTTCGGAAGGAGTAACAGGATTGCAGAATACTGGGCTAATGGGAAGATTCTTGGTAGTGTAGATGAGCAGAGAGATCTTGGTGTCCAGGTGCATAAATCCCTGAAAGTTGCCACCCAGCTTAATAGAGATGTTAAGAAGGCATATGGTGTGTTAGCTTTTATTAGTAGGGGGATCGAGTTTAGGAGCCACGAGGTCATGCTGCAGCTGTACAGAACTCTGGTGCGGCCGCACCTGGAGTATTGCGTGCAGTTCTGGTCACGGCATTATTGGAAGGACGTGGAAGCTTTGGAAAAGGCGCAGAGGAGATTTACTAGGATGTTGCCTGGTATGGAGGGAAGGTCTTACGAGGAAAGGCTGAGGGACTTGAGGTTGTTTTCGTTCGAGAGAAGGAGGCGAAGAGGTGACTTAATAGAGACATATAAGATAATCAGAGGGTTGGACAGGGTGGATAGTGAGAGCCTTTTTCCTCGGATGGTGATGGCAAACACGAAGGGACATAGCTTCAAGTTGAGGGGTGATAGATATAGGACAGATGTCAGAGGTAGTTTCTTTACACAGAGAGTAGTAGGGGCGTGGAACGCCCTGCCTGCAGCATTAGTAGACTTGCCAACTTTAAGGGCATTTCCGTGGTCATTGGATAGACATATGGATGAAAATGGAATAGTGTAGGTCAGATGGTTTCACAGGTCGGCGCAACATCGAGGGCTGAAGGGCCTGTACTGCGCTGGAATGTTCTATGTTCTATGTTCGACAGATAGAGTAATGTTAGCTGAGGTAAAACTAGAACAGAAAGGACTAGAATTAGAATTCCAGAGAGAGCGAGAAAGAGCAGAGTGAGTGTCAAGAAAGGGAAAAAGTAAAAGTGTTCCAGAAGGAGAAGGAGGAAAGGGAGTTATGGCGGCTCAAACAACTAGATGAAGACTCAGTACACCCAGTGAAGGCACAGCTAGTGAGGGAGCTGCCCCTAGCTCAGGACCATGTGCTGAGCTCTTAAAGTTCTCCCCGTTCATTCTAAAGTTCAATGAGGAGGATATGGCAGCACTTTTCTTTCCTTTTAAAAATGTTTTCAAAGCAACTGCAATGACCGTCAGAGAACTGGATGCTGGTTTTACAAAATAAAATAACAGGAAAGGATGAATGTTCATCAGATTATGAGCGGACTGAAAATGCTATCCTGGGCCCATATGAGATGGTACTGGAGCTGGACCAGCAGAAATTCAGAATCTTCGGAAAGCAGCCTGACCAAACCTCCCTTGGCCTTTGAAAGAGTTAAGCAATTTCGGAACATTGGAACATAGGAGCTGCAGTAGGACATCGAGCCTGTTCCACCATTCGGTATGATAATAGCTGATCATCCACTTCAATGCCTTTTTCCGACACAATCCCCATTTCCCGTTATGTCACTGGTATTTAGGCCGGGGCATTGAGTACACCAATTGGGACATCATGTTACATTTGTACATAACATTGGTTTGGCCGCATTTGGAGTATTGTGGGCAGTTCCAGTCGTCGCACTACACAAAATATGTGATTAAGCGAGAGAGGGTGCAGAAAAGATTCACAAGGATGTTGCCTGGTTTGAAGGGCTTGAGTTATAAAGAGAGACTGGATAGGCTGGGTCTGATTTCCCTGGAACGAAGGAGGCTGAGAGGAGACATGATAGAGGTATATAAAATTATGAGAGGCATAGATAGGGGAGATAGCCAGAGTCTGTTTCCCATGGTAGGGGTGACTAAAACTAGAGGGCATAGATTTAAGGTGAGAGGGAGGAGGTTTAAAGGGATCAAAGGGGTAAATGTTTCACACAAAGAATAGTGGGTATCTGGAATGAACTGCCTGAGGAGGTGGTGGAGGCAGGAACAGTAACGACATTTAAGAGGCATCTGGACAGGTACTTGAATGAGCAAGGCATAGTAAGATATGGAATTAATGCAAGCAGTTGGGATTAGTATGGATCGGCATTATAGTCAGCCCGGACACGGTGGGCCGAATGGCCTGTTTCTTTGCTGTACTACTCTATGACTCCATTTATAAATCTGTTAATATCTGCTTTAAACATACTCAATGACTGAGCTTCCACAGCCCTCTGGGGTGGAGAATTCCAAAGATTCTCAACCCTCTGAGAAAAGACATTTCTCCTCATCTCCGTCTTTAGTGGATTTCCACTTATTTCGAAATTGTTTCCCCTGGTTCTAGATTCCCCAACCAGGGGAAACATGTTAGCTGCATGTACCCTGTCTATCACTTTCAGTATTTTGTAGGTTTCAATGAGATCACCTCTCATTCTTCGAAACTCGAGAGAATACAGGCCCAGTTTCCCCAATCTCTCTTCATGGGATGGTCCCGCCATCTCGGGAACAAACAAGTTTGATGAACCGTCATTGCACTCCCTCTATGATCATAACATCCTTCCTAAGGTAAGGGGACCAAAACTGCACACATTACTCCAGGGGCAGTCTAACCAAGTTTCCATACAATTGCAGCAAAACGTCACTACTACTGCACTCAAATCCACTTTAATAAAGGCTAACATACCATTAGTCTTCCTAACTGCTTTCTGCACCTGCATGTTTGTTTTCAGTGACTTATTGATGAGGACATAAAGGTCCCTTCGTAAAACTACACTTTCTAATCTCTTACCGTTTAAGAAATACTCTGCACATCTGTTCCTGCTACCGAAGTGGGTAACCTCACATTTTTCCACATTATATTTCAACTGCCATGTTCTTGCCCACTCACTACGGCTGTCCAAATCCCCTTGAGGCCGCTTTGCATCTTCCTCGCAACACTCATTCCCATCTAGTTTACTGGCATCTGAAAGCCTGGAAATATTACATTGGTCCCGACATCCAAGTCATTGATACAGGTTACTGGTGATAGTTGAGCCTAGGTAGGTGAATTCTTGAACCACTTCCAGAGCGTGGTCGGCAATTCTGCCTGTTAACTAATCCTTAATCCATGCCAGTACATTATCTCCTATCCCATGTGCTTCAATTTTACTAACCAACCTCCTGTCGGGGACTTTATCAAAAGCCTTCTGAAAATCCAAGTATACCACGTCCACCAACTCCCCTTTATCAATTCTGTGAGCAACATCCTCAAATAACTCCAACAGGTTCGTCAAACATTGTTTCCCATTTATATATCCATGTTGACTCTGCCCAATCATATCCATTTATCACATTCTTTAGAATAGAGTATAGCTTGTTCCCAGCGACTGATGTAAGGCTAACATGTCTGTAGTGCCCTGTTTTCTCTCTCCCTCCATTCTAAATACTGGGGAGACATTTTCTATCTTCTAATCTACAGGAACAGTTCCAGAATCTACAGAATATTGAAAGATATTCACCAATGTATCCACTATTTCCAAAGCTTCCTCTTTCAACACTCTGGGATGTAGAATATCAGGACCTGGGGACTTGTCAACCTTCAGCTCCATTAATTTCTCCAAGACAACCTTCTTACTTATACTAATTAAATCCATTTCCTCATTCACCCGAATCCCTTGGATCTCTAATTCTGGGAGATTTCTTGTATCTTCCTCAGTGAAGACAGACGCAAAGTAATCATTTAGCTTCTCTGCCATTTCTCTATTCCCCATTATAAATTCTCCTGACACTGCCTGTAATGGACCCACATTTGTCTTAGCTAAACGTTTCCTTTTCACGTATCTATAGAAGATTTTACAGTCCATTTTTGTGTTTGTTTTTGGCCAGTGATATGAGCTCTCAAGATAGAGCCCACATGTGAAACCCTCAGAGCGGTGATCCCTCTCGAGGAGTTCACAAACTCGCCCCTTCCCAGTAAAACCCACATAGAGGGACAGAAGGTTCAAAGGTATTCTGGCTGATGAATTTTCCCATGTACACAAAGCCTTAACCCCAGAGGAAAACCCATTCCTCGTCACCCCAAAGATCCGAGAATAAAAGGTGGAAGGGAGATCGGAGCCCGAGCAGTCATGGGCAAGAAGCGGGACACACAAGGGTCCATCCTCAGGCCAAACAGGTGCTGAGAGCAGGAGCAATGGCTGAAGATCTGCGTGTTTCCACTGTAATAAGGCAGATCACCATCGAGTTGACTAATGGAAGTGACGGGGAAAACCTGTAGGATTAATCAGAGTCCACTAGATCAGTGCTGGAAAACGGGCCCTGATGGAAAGCACAGCAGGTCAGGCTGTGCCTTTAACTGTAACAGTCAGACACAATAGCCCCACCAGAGAGAGTGCGGGAAAACTTAACAAAATCCCTGAGAGTTACCAGGAATTTGTATTCCAAGGAAAAGTGACCCCATACCCCTCGAGTGGGACAAGCAAACCCATAGTCATACTTAGGGATACAGGGGCCAAACAAACCCTTCTGCTGGGAAAAGACCTTTACCCGAGGGAGTGCAGTGAACGCTAGAGTGTTAGTGAATGGTATCGGAAGATGATATATGACCATACCTGTATATCGACTGCACTTGGAATGTGACCCAGTTTAAAGACCGGTAAACATGGGGATTGTACCTAGTTTACCGGTGGAGGGGTCGATCAGCTCCTGGGTAATGATCTGACAGGGGAAAAGGTGGCAGCTTCCCCAGTAGCTCTGGAGAGACCAAAAGAGGTCAGGGAGACAGAGCGGTTCCAGGAGAAATAAAAACAAGAAATGCTGGAAGCACTCAGCAGGTCTGGCAGCATCTGTGAAAAGAGAAGCAGAGTTAACGTTTCGGGTCAGTGACCCTTCTTCGGAACAGTTACGGGAGAAGGTCCCTGGCATTCTTACTGATTGTGTGGTGACTCGGTCCATGGCCAAACAATCCCCTGAACTGACACTGCAGACGGATGACTCTACTGTCTGGTTATCTGAAACCTTCTTGGGAAGTTAGAGGACCCAAAGGATGTGTTAAACAAATCGTCCTTAGTTGAGGCTCAACAACCTGACCCAGTGTTAAAAAAGGCACAGACTGTCCAAACCAAAACTGAAGCAGAGGGAGTTGCAGAGTGTTACTATTTCAAGAACGAGGTGCTAATGAGGAAGTGGAGACCTCCTTACAGACCTGCGGATGAAGAGTGGACAGTGCTTCATCAGATACGGATGCCACTGAGGTACCTTAAAGAAATATTAAGAATGGCCCACGAACTTCCAATGACTGGACATGTCGGTATATGAAAAATCGAACCCTGCATAAGACAGCATCTTCACTGGCCACAACTCCATAAAGATGTGGTGGAGTTCTGTCAAACTGGTCACATGTGCCTAGTTGTGGGGAAGCCCCAAGCTGCAATAAAATCTTCACCCCTAATTCCCATACCAGCTTTTGGGGAACCCTTCAGCAGAATGCTAGTGGATTGTGTGGGACACCTGCTGAAAACAAAACGGGATTACCAGTATCTTCTCACCATTATGGATGTGGTGACCCGATTCCCAGAGGCCATTATCCCGAAAAACTATCTCTGCCAAGGAGGGGCTAACCCAATTCTTTCCCCGATATGGGCTGCCTGATGAGATCCAGATGGAACAGGGCACACATTTTGTATCAAGTATTTTTGAAAAGGTAATCTGGACATAACCCAGTGCAAGTCCTCAGCCTACCATCCACAGTTGCAAGGTGCTTTGGAGCGGCACCACCAGACCCCAAAGACAATGATCAGGCCATACTGCTATGAGTAACCCCATGACTGGGACAAAGGGCTGGGATTTCACCTGTTGGTTACCAGGGACTTATCCAATGATTCCACTGGCTTTAGTCTCTTTCAATTAGTTTATGGACACGAGATGAGAGGTCCTCTTAAACTAATCAAGGAAAAATATTTTGGGGCAGAGGGATCAAACTTCCATGTTAGAGTACATTTCCTTGCTCTGGGAGTGGCTCACGAGAGACCGTGCCTTGGCTCAGTAACGCCTAAAGACCTCCCAGGCAGCTATGAAAAGGTAATCAGACTGAAATGCCGAGGCTGGAACATTTCAGGACAGAGACCATGCATTGTTACTATTCCCACTGCAGGGTGAATCCCTGAAATCCCAGTTCAGTGGTCCATATCGAGTAGCAAAAGGAATAGCCAGGTAAATTATTTAATTGACACCCCAGACCAAAGGAAAAAAGCAAAGGCTTTGGAGGGTACAGACATGCACAGATCTGTCAGACAGTCAAAAGGGGAGGATTGAAAAGGACAGTGAGGACAGGTTAGAAGAGGGCCATGAGGATTCTCAACTGGAATCCCCTAGTCTCCGATTAGCCAACCCTGAAATGTTAGATAAATTAGACCACACGCTCTCCTCTTTAAATACAACCCAAAAAGGCAACCTAAAAAGGCTGCTAACAGCATTTACAGAAAGCTGCAAGGGCAAGGTAAGTTCCAAAAAAGGCAAGTAGATGGTGAGGGAGGTGCCTCACCTAGTTGAAGAGCCGCAGTAGAGTGAAGTGAAAGCTGGACAGACACTTGCGAGCACTAATGTCCCAGAGGACATAGGGCAGATCAGAAAAAAATGATGCTCCCTACAGTAAAGGGAAAAGTGAGGGCGAAATACCCTAAAATAAATAGCATTTGTGTACCTCACCAGAAGCTAAAAGTGAGGTCAGTGTGGATCTACCCACTGAAGAACACAATGATCAGGTCCCAAACCGAAAGCGAAACAAACCCAATAAAAAAACCAATTTATTACACATTGTCAGTTTAGGGAGGAAGTTTAGACAGGAACCTGAATGGTGAAAGCTTCATTGCAGGAGAGAGAAAAAAGGTCGAACCCGGCACATCATCATCCCAGACAAAACACCAAAAAATTAAATCACCAAAACTATAATAGACAATGTCAGCTGCAGTAATTCTAAGATTAATGTTTGATTTTGAGAAGTGATTATTGAGAATGAATTTGTGTTTCCTTCTATTTCTTCTCACAATTCTGTAATAAAATGTTCCTATTATCACATTTCTTTCCATGTGCTGCAGCGGTGTCAAGACAACACAATATGCCCAATGAGGAATTTTAATTCATCGATTAGACACTTACAGTAATCATTTAATGGAAAAAATCCTGCAGCTAACCTTGAAAAGAATGGCAGCCAAGATAGCCACCGCAATTGGCATCTGAAACACCTTTTCACATTCCAGAGGCAACTGGAGACACATGTCTGATGAGCCTGGACCCAAAACATTGGCTTTCTCTTGTTACTGAATTACCTAAGATTACATTCATTAACACGGTATACAAGGACATCCTGACAAATTGACTTTAAAAGAGCAAACTCCTCCAAGTGTAAATACTGGTATCCTGAAACCTGGGGAGATAGAAGTTCCTAACTTTGAATCTCTTAATAAGTGTCCAGCAAATACACTGAGGCAGTCAGGAGACCTTCTGTCATCTATGTGAAAGCTGGGAGTTGCCCCTGGACAAAGACAGACAAGCCAGTGATTCAAACTGTGCAGAAGCAGAAGGGCTGTGTCCCCCTCTCCCTCTCCCTCTCCCTCTCTCCATCTCTCTGTCCAGATAACTTCGGAAGTTTGAAAACCACGTGCGGCTGTGAGCCCTCCAAGCCTACAGATTACTACAGACAGATACACCAGGGGAAGAAAGCCACCCACAAGTCTGCCTCCAAGAAAACCCTGAGCCACGTGGGTCAGCCACAAAGGGCACTTTGACCATCCAAAGACTTCAAGAATATACCTTCAGCCAGAAGACCACCGAATCATCCAACCTCACAGAATGAGTATTTTTTTAAAAATTTATTTAGGACTCCAATCCAATCACAAATGTACTTCTCACTCTGTAATCTATTTGCATGTGATTCTCGTGTGAGTGTGTGCGTAAATGTGTTGTGTATGTTTTTATGGTTTTATTTAGATACGGTTTAGATTGCTAAGTATAATAAACTCACCTCTTTCCTGTTTAAACTCTAGAGAACCTGTCCGATTGGTTCCTTCACCATCACACCAAAGGGAAAAGGTAAAATACTCACTGAGATGGTTACCACATCCACTCTCTAGAAAGGGCAAACCCTATTGCGGTCAAATAAGAGGAAGGACAAGAGGAGAGACTGTGAACCCTCCTCACCTGGCTGTAACAATAGGCAGGGTTGGAGGTGGAGAGAACACGGGAATGAAGTCAGCTCAGCATTAAATTGCAGAGGTTGTTAACTTCCTGGTTCAGCCTCAGACAATGGCCAGTGAGGGGAATGCAGATCGTGGATGGGGAATATAATTTGCGACAGAAACTGAACACAATGGTTTCAGTCTGCTCACGATATAAATTACGAGAACACTAAATCATTGAAATATGGCTTATGAGTCTAATAGTTGGATACAGAGACTTACCAGGGACACCAATAATAGCGAGGTTGGGATAATAAATCGATTGAATCATCTTCAGAGCGCAAACGATCCGCTCTTCTAATGTTATCCAGTAATAATCTGCAGTGAGCCAGTAAAACCAATAGGAGAAACTCCTGCTGTCCATTGTTGTAACATTCCAATCTATTGTTCTCAGATTCTGACCTATTGTTGTAACATTCCAATCTATTGTTCTCAGATTCTGACCCATTGTTGTTACATTCCAATCTATTGTTCTCAGATTCTGACCCATTGTTGTAACATTCCAATCTATTGTTCTCAGATTCTGACCCATTGTTGTAACATTCCAATCTATTGTTCTCAGATTCTAACCCATTGTTTTAACATTCCAATCTATTGTTTTCAGATTCTGACCCATTGTTGTAACATTCCAATCTATTGTTCTCAGATTCTGACCCATTGTTGTAACATTCCAATCTATTGTTCTCAGATTCTGACCCATTGTTGTAACATTCCAATCTATTGTTCTCAGATTCTGACCCATTGTTGTTACATTCCAATCTATTGTTCTCAGATTCTGATCTATCCTCTCCCTCTCTCTCTGGAGCTGCTGATCTCTGTTATGTTCCCGCTGACATTATGGGATAATACATTGAAAGGAGCCCCATATTAATAGACGATGGAAAACCTCCCAGTGACACAATTAGGGAGACGGACATTAACTACAGTCACTGAACAAACAGGTTCAGTTAACTCATTTCAATCTAAACGTTTTTGTACCACAATAAAGTAGATCATTTATCCGGTCTAGAGAGGATATCTGAGGTTTAATGAGGAAAGGAATTGTGGAAACACAGCGGCAATGGCCAGAATCTTCGAATCCTCCTTTGATATGGGATTGGTGACAGGGGACTGGAAGGCTGTCAATGTTACACCCTATTTAAAAAGAGGAGAGGTTGGACAAACACTGTAACTACTGACCAGTCAGTCTAATGTTGATAGTTGGAAACTTCTGGAGTCCGTAACCCAGCACAAAGTATTTCTTGCCTGTAAAATCATGGTTAATAAATGACGAGCAGCATAGATAAGTTAATGGAAACTCATTTTCTAATCTTGATCGAGTTCGTTGAGGACGTAACTGTGAGTGTTAATGAGAATAGCGTGTTTCGTGTAATGGGATCATAGAGTCATCGTGAGGTTAAGGCACAGAAAGAGGCCAGTTGGAACGTTATTGCTGTGCCAAATGGTAAACGATCCACTATTCTAATCCCACCATCCAGCATTTGGCCAATAACCCTGCAGATTGTGGCACCTGAGCTGCATGTCCAGACTCCTTCTGAATGGGTTGAGTGTCCCTGCCTCAACTACCCTTTCAGGCAGTGAGTTTGAGACTCACACCAAAGCAGGGGACCCAGTCCTGAGCCTTGCAGAACGCCGCTGGAAACATCCCTGCTGACTCTAAAATACCCATCAACAATTACCCTTTGTTTCCTGCCACTGAGCCAATTTGCTATTTCTGGGTGAACAGGTGTTTCCTCAACTCCCCTCTAATCTTTCCATCAATCATTTTAAATCTATGCCCCCTCATCACTGATCTCTGCTAATGTGATTAGACCCTTCACCTCCACTCTATCCATGCCCCTGAAAATATATACATTTCAATCAGATCTCCCCTCAACCTTCTCTGTTCCAAGAAGAACAACCCCAGCCTATCCAATCATTCCACATAGCTGCATTTTTCCAGTCCTGGCAACATCCTCGTAAATCTCCTCTGTGCCCTCTTCAGTGCAATTACATCCTTTCTGTAATGAGGTGACCAGAACTGCACAAAATATTCAAGTTATGGTCTAGCCAAAGATTTGTCCAGTCCCAGCATAACCTCCCTGCTTTTGTATTCTATACCTCGGCTAATAAAGGAAAGGATTCCGTACGCCTTCTTAACCACGTAATCAACCTGTCCTGCTACTTCGGGGATCTGTGGACATTGACTCCAAAGTTCCCTCACTTCCTCTACACTTCCTAGTATTTTCCCATTAATCGTGCATCCCTTTGCTTTGTTTGAACTCCTCAATTTGCATCGCCTCATTCTTAATCAGGTGGAATCCCATTTGCCACTTTTCTGCCATCGATATCTTCCTGCAACCGACAGCAATCCTCCTCGCTATCTACCACACGGCAAATCTGTGTGTCATCTACAAACCTCTTGATCATGCTTCTACATTTACGTCCAAGTCATTAATATATACCACAAAAAGCAGGGGACTCAGTCCTGAGCCCTGTGGAACACCATTGGAAACAGTCCGAAGGTCTGTCTGAAACAGTCCGGGGTTCCGAAGAAGGGTCACTGACCCGAAACGTTAACTCTGCTTCTCTTTCCACAGATGCTGCCAGACCTGCTGAGTGATTCCAGCATTTCTTGTTTTTGTTTCAGATTTCCAGCATCCGCAGTATTTTGCTTTTATTATATTGGAAACAGCCCTCCAGTCAATAAAACACCCATCAACAATTGCCCTTTGTTTCCTGCCAATGAGCCAATTTTGTATCATCCTTGCTGTATTTCCCTGGATTCCATGGGATTTTATTTTTTTTAACCAGTCTGCCATGTGGGACCTTGTCAAAAGCCTTGCTTAAATCCATGTAGACCACATGAACTGCACTACCCTCATCTATCTTCCTTGTTACTTCTTCAAAAAACTCACTCAAGTTGGTCAAACTAGAGCGTCCCTTAACAAATCCATGCTGACTATCCTTGATTAGCCTGTGCCTTTCTAAGAGAAAGTTTATCCTGTCTCTCAGAATAGATTCCAATAATGTGCCCACTACTGAGGTTCGACTGACTGGCCTGTAATTTTTCATTCTAACCCTGGGGTCCTTTATAAACAGAGGTTCAATGTTAACAGTACTCCAATCCTCTGGCACCACACCTGTACCCAGTGAGGACTGGAAAATGATGGTCAGACCCTCTGCTATTTCTTCTCTTGCTTCTTTTAACAACATAGGATGCATTATATCTGCATCTGGTGACTTTTCAACTTTCAAGGATGCTAATCCCATTAATACCTCCTCTCTCCCTAAGTATATCTCATCAAATACTTCATATTCCTCCTCCTTAGCAACAATATCTGCATCACACCCCTCTTTTGTAACGTGAAACACGAAGTATTCATTAAGAACCATACCAACATCTTCCACCCCTGCACATGCATATGCAATTATGTATATACACTTATGTGAACAGACTTTCTAAAGGCCTGTGATCAAATGGCATTTCATAGACTTGTTATGAAAATGGAACACATGGATTAATGTGACAGTGATAGTGTGGATATGACACTGACTCAGGGACAGAAAGCAGAGAGAAGTAGTGAAAAGACATTGTTCAGAGTGGTGAAGGAGGGGGAGTATACAGTGCAATTTCTCAGGAGTCAGTATTAGAACCAGTACTCTTCCTTACATATAGATAAATAGATACATGATAAAGACTTACGTGTGAAGAGCAGAGTCTCAACATTTGCATAAGCCAGGAAAATTATAAATGTGGTAACCTGTGTGAAGGAAAGGGGCTGCTTCAGGAGGACATGGACAGTCAGATGGTGAAATGAGAATACACATGGTGAATTTAATTTAACACATAGAATTGGGGAAGTGATTATTTTGTGAGGGAAAATAAGGGGAGTGAATAGAAACTAAACTGCACCATTTAAAAGATGGTACAGAGACTGGGTGCGTATGTACAGAAATTTTCAATGGTGGCCGGATAAGTTCTGAAGATTTTAAAAAGGCATCCGGGATCCTTAGCTTTATAACTAGAAGCAAAGAATTAAAAAAAAACACAAGAACATTCCGCTAAGACTAGAAATGACTGTTTGAGCCTCAGCCGGGATATTGTGTCCAATTCTGGACACCACACTTTATGAAGATTCCAAGGCCTTGGAGATGGTGCCTCGGTGAGATACCAGAATGGTAACAGGGATGAGGGAGTTCAGTTATGGGGAGAGAATCTGGGATTGTTCTCCTTAGAGCAGAGAAGCTAAAAGGGAGATTTAATAGAGGGCCTGAAAATGATGATGTGTTTTGCTACAATAAATAAAGAGAATCTGGTTTGACTGGATGAAAGGTCAGCAGCCAGAGAACACAGTTTAATGTTGATTAACAAAAAAACAGAGGAGAGATGAGGAGATTTTCTTTTCTTTACACAGCGAGTGTTTATGATTTGGAATTCACTTCCTGAAAGGGTTGTGGAAGTAGATTTAACAGAAACGTTCAAAAGGGAATTGGATCAATACTAACAGGGTGATTTACTGGACTGGGAGAAAAGAACAGGGGAGAGGAATAATTGAAGATTTCCTTCAAACAGCTGGAACTGGGACGATTTGTTAAATGGTCTCCTCCTGTGCTGTGTAATTCTCTGACTGACTGATAACAGAAACCATTGAGTCCGTATCTCATGTGCACAATTGACATTCAGCAGTTTTTAATCCCGAGATTAATTGTTACTTGCTTTCTGCTGAAGACAACAGCAGAAAGACAGATACAAGGAGCTGGTGAGATAAATTGTGTTGACAATTTGTTTATTGGGTTATGACGTCTCTGTCTGATCACTGACCTCGCCTGGTTTCAATCGGTCAATGTTGCCAGAGCAGGGGCCAATGTAGGTCAACGAGCACTGGAGTGATGGATGAACGGGACTTGCTTTGAGTTTAGATACGGGCAGCAGAGTTTTAGATGAACACATGTTTGTGGCCGAGTCAGTACAGGTTAGATGCAGAGTAAAGCTCACTCTACACTGTCCCCATCAAACACTGCCATGACAGGTACTGCACGGCTTAGATCCAGAATAAAGGACATTCGACACTGTCCCCCATTAAATACTCGGAGGACAAGTACAGCACTGGGGTTGGCTGCTGCCTAATTGGAGGTGCTGAGTAGTTAACGAGGTTCAGCTGACTGTTGCTCTGTGAAGAGGCTGGAAGCTGTGTGACTGCTGCAAGAGGGAGAGACTGAGATTGAAGGAAAGGTTTTTCCACATTGGCAACATGAGTCTGGGGAAAGAGGCTGGGAGAGGAGCTAATTCGATAGCTCTTTCAAAGAGACAGTACTGACACAATGGGCCGAATAGCCTCCTTCTGTGCTGCACCAACCTCTAATTCTATGAGCAAGAGACAGAGAGTGAAGTGAGTGAGGGAGAGAGTGAAAAAACATGAAAGAGGGAAAGGTCAATAGGAAGTGCGAAAAAATCGTGTTTGCATCACTTTTTCAGCAGAGGAGTCATGATTTGCCCGTCCCCGTTCCTGTTGAGACAGGTGACACACAAACATCCTGCTGCCTCCTCATTTCCATTCATTCTACGTACACGTGTTTCAGCCAGGCTTCAGCTCTTCAAGGCAGTCTGTCCCTTTTAACGGGAAGTTGTGCTGAATCACAGGAGGCTGCTGTTTCTGATTGGGAATGCTGCAATTGGAGACAAGGCAAATGGAATACTACGACAGAGAGAGGGCTCCGTTGTTCACGGATGTGGTGTTGGAGGCCTTAGTCATGGTGGGTGACAGGAGAAGAGAGGATATGTTTTCGTGGAGTGGGCTGGAGACCCTCAAGGAACGTCCTCCGAATGGAATGGGAGCAGGTGGCCAGGGAGATCAATGCAAGAAGTCTGGCCCCGAGGACTTGGCAGCAGAGCCAGAAGAAGTTTAATGAGTTCACACGGGTCACACAATGTCAGTGAATTCATCTCCACATGGCTTCTCCTACCCCCAACATCACCAACCTCTCACACTGCTCAATGTACCACACCCCCATCACTCACCCATCAGTAGTCCCTAACACTCAGGACTCACACCTAACATTCACATACTCCATCTCACCTTCACACACATTCCACTTATACCAGCTTCACACCCACCCCTCACTGCCTCCACGTTCCTGCAGCTACTCAACTGTGCCAAGAACATCACCCAAACACAGTGCAACACAATCACTGACATTCTGCCCTCTCTCTTACAGAACATGGTGGCCGACAATCACAGGGAGCAGCAGTGAACCGGCGGGGACCAGGCAGACCTTCATCCGCTGAGCCTGAGGGAGGAGATGGTTCTTCACATCATGGGACCGGCTGTGACAGAGCCCATAGCATCCGGCATCACCGAGAGTATTCAGGATGATGCTATGTTCCGGCCTTATGTCTCTTCTTAACTCCCAACTGCCCCTCGTCCTGCTGTCTGGGATGATGTACAAGCTGCAGATGGTGGGACCATGAACCTCCTGCTTTACAGCCCACCCCCAATCCCTCACCCCAGCCCTCCCCCTCTGATTTTATACTTTCCAATCATAAGCCAAAACTGCCAGCTTCCCAGTCACAGCAGATCCAGGAGACAGAGACAGAGAGAGAGAGCAGCAGCACAGCACTGATGGTGAAACCCCATCACTTGGTCTGATACTCATAGTCATCAGATCAAATACTTACACTGTGTGGACCTTAGAGGCTGGTATAGAGTCGGAATCTGCACATGGTGAGTAACCGAGCACGAGTGAGCTGCAGCCAGGCCAGGGGGAAAGGATAGCTCATGTGTCAGCTCACCGGAGGGTGAGGTCACAAATGTGTTATAATACACAGGACTCAGATGTGAACATTGCTGGAACAGCATACAGGAGAATGCTGATCGACATGTACACTGAGATACTTTGTCCATTGACAGGCCTGTTAGACAGTCTGTTATCACGATCAAGGAACATGGAGGAGTCTGGCTCCAACATGGCACAGGACATTGTACAGAGCTTGAAGCATATTCTTTCCCCTGTGGAAGTGGTCACTAACTCCATGACAGCACTAGCGGACCCAGCCGTGATACAGTGTCTGGTGACCATTGTCTCAGCTTCCACTGCAGCACAGACGGCAGACACCCAACGTCTCAGTGCTGCAGTGGAAGCTCAGCCTGAGGTCATGAGATCCATGCTTGCTGCCATGCAGGATCAGACTGCTGTCATCATGGCTGTGGATCTCAGTGTTCAAAGGGGTTTGCAGGATCTCACAGCAGTCCAGCAATCTGTGATCCAGTAGATTACTAGGATTACTGATGTGTCGCGCCGTGGGTGTGACAGTGTCTCCGTGGAGCATGAACCTGCTGTCCTCTCTCAGGATGACAGTATTTGTTCTCACATCACTGTCACTACACCAGTGTCCTTGTTGTTACCCATCAGCCAGCCCAGGCTGCTGCTGCCCATGTCGAGGTGGTGCAGTCTGAATCCGAGGCCTCAAGACCCAGAGCTGCTCGAGGACGTCCTGCAAGGCAATCTGCAGTCTCCCCCAGTGAAAGTCAGCAACCTTCCACCAGCCATGCTGCAGTCATTGGGGAAACATTGTGTAGGAGCACTGGGCAAGTCGAGGGAACCCATAAGACAGGCACTACAATGGTGAATAGTTCAGATTTGTTTGTAAAATTGAATGCGTTGGATAAAGATGTTAATGAAAAGGTTTTTGTTGATGTTTTTTACTGCAGGATGGCGACCAAGGGAACACTGTGATGGAGCGTCTCAGATGGGTGTAATGGTGGAGAATCGGGGATCCATGGTGGGAAAGGGAAGATGTACTGGGCATGCTCACACACCAAATGCACGTTAATGGAGTCAGAGATCTTTCAGTTCCTATACCTCTCCCCATTGACATGGGGACCCCGCAGAGCCACCTACACCATCAGGAATCCCGCTATCCTGACAAAGCCACGGGATCTCTCATCCTGCTTCTCCCTGCTGAGGGAGAAAATGATGACATAGATGGTCACCCTCACCTCCCAGAATTATCAATGGACAAGGCACAGGCTTTGCAACTACTGGTCAGTTAGTGTAACATCAGTGGTGATTAAGGTTTTAGAAACTATAATCAGGGAAAAAGGACAACACACACTTGGAGAGGTTTGTGTTATGTAAGCATTGTCAGCACGGATTTCTAAAAGGCACATGACTGAACTAATTAAATTTATTTGATGAAGTAACAGAGAGGTTTGATGAAGGGAATGTGGTGGATGTTGTATACATGGATTTTATGAAATTATTTGATAAAGTACCACACAAAAGTTTGGCGAACAAAATTGAAGTTAATGCATTAGCATCCAATTGGATCAAATATTGTCAAGGACAGAAAAGTGTGAGTTGTGGGAAATGGTTGTTTTTCAGACTGGAGGATTGTAGACAGTGATGTTCCCCAATGGTCAGTGCTAAGAGCTTGGAATACAGAGTAGAATATCAAAATGTTCCGATCTTGGAGCAGGTGAACAGGAGGATATTGCAAACCGACTGCAACAGGATGTAGATAGGCTGGCAGAATGGACAGAGAAATGGCAGGCGGAATTTAATACAGAGGTGTGTGAGGTGATCTATTTTGTCTGAAAGAATAGGAAGGCAATATAGACTTAATGGCACAGTTCTAAAGATTGTGCAGGAACAGAGAGACCTGGGGCTCCATAGGCATTGATCTTTGAATGTGCCAGGACATATTAGGACAGTGTTTAGCAAAGCATATCAGATCATGGGCTTCATCATTAGAGGCAAAGATACAAAAGGAGGGAAGTTATGCAGAAACTTTATAAAGCTTTGGTTAGGCCCCAACGAGAGAACTATGTTCAGTTCTGGTCACCACACTTTAGGAAGGATGTGAAGGTCCTTGAGAGGCTGCAGAGGAGATTTACCAGAATGGTTCCAGGGATGGGAGTTTAGTTACAAGGTTAGTTTGGAAAAGATGGAGTTGTTCTCCTGGAGTAAAGGAGATTGAGAGAGATTTGATAGAGGTGTACAAGATTATGATAGGCTTAGAAAAGATAGACAAGGAAAAACTGTTCCTATCAACTGATAAAATATGGACTAGGGGACACAGATGGAAGGTTTTGGGTAAGAGATGCAGGGGTAATATAAAGAAGAACTTTTTTACACAGTGGATGGTAATGAGTTGAATTCACTGTCCATGAGGGTGGTGGAAGCTGAGACAATCAATGATTTCAAAAGGAAACTGGATGGGCACTTGAAGGAAATGAAATTGCAGGAATACAGGTATTGAGTGGGAGAGTGGGACTGACTGGATTGTTCCACAGAGAGCTGGCACAGAGGGGCCGAATGGCCCCCTTCTGTGTCGTAAATGTCTCTATCAATCTCTGTGAATCTATGTTGGATATGTCTTCTGCTCCTCTCTGGAAAGATCCAGATAAATAGAAGTTCAATGAAACTGTGACCTTAACAGCCACTGACAGCTCCGTCCTCACCCTGGTGTGAGGCTCCAGGTCGTGTTACAGGAGGTGACACAGCTCTGTGACCATCTCTTTATTGAATCAGAATCACCCACACACTGCTCCGGGGTTAGGTGTAGGTAGGAAAAGTGCTCTTGGAAAACCCGGGGTGGGTAGGGCAGAGCCCCCTCCTCCTCCCTCTTTACAGAGCATCCCCTCTCTGCAACCTCTGCTCCATTTGTTGGTCATGTCATAGACCCAAAGACACTGTAACTACAGTCCCCATTCCTTGTCCAGACTTGGGTCACCAAATCCTCTGTCTTCCCTGAATGTCTGCAGCAGCTCACAACACAACCTCCAGAAAACCATCCACAGGGCCTCCACTAACTTAACAATGGCAGAAGTATGTCAAAAACCCCTCACCTGTAAGTTGGATGCCTGGTCCTTTTAAATAACACTAGAGGGGGTTCCTCGTGCTGCTGAATGTATGTTCAGCTGAGAGTGAATAACACAGGCGGTCAGTGGACATGCACAGACCAAGTTTCAAAGACGTACATCAAAGCTGCCAGAATGGATAATCGACACCATATTCAGACCCACCCTCAAAGGAACAACACATATATGCTACGGCTGGGCTGGAGCTCTGCCCAGCATGGGGTATTGAGCAGGCCGCACTCAAAGTTCACATCTCTTTATGGATCACAGCTTCGGCACTGTCAACACCAGTAGTGCAGTGAAGTCTAAAATCGTGGATCAGGTCAGATACAAAGGGAAAGAAATTCACTTTAAAAGGAGATTTGGAAAAGATTGAAATAAAAAGATTTTCAGGAATATGGGAATGGGACTAATTAGAGGGGTAAGGGCATGGAGCGAGTTTAAACACAAGAATGAGAATATTAAAGTTAAGGTGCTGCCAGACCGGGAGCCAATGTAGATCAGTGAGAACAGGGCTGATGGGTGATCGGGATTTGGTGTGAGTTAGGATACAGGCAGCAGAGTTCTAGATGGGCTGTGGTTTATGGAGGTTTTTAACAGCGAGGGTGACCAGGATAGAATTGGAATAGTCAAGTGTGGATTTAACAGTGACAGGGACGAGGGTTTATGCAGCAGATGGGCTGAGATATTGGGCAGGGTGATGTATGTATTTGACAGATAGGGGATGGACTTCATGATGGAGATCAATGACGTTGGCTTCAGTCTTCCCAAAATTTACATTGCAGACAAACATTTCAGTGAAACAGGGTTTACAGATCTCCTAGCCTGAAATAGAGACAACAACAGCAGCAAAGATGAGAGTAAATGACAGGAATTTATAATACAGTTCACAGCAGTTTACAGAGCTAATAGCTGGAGATATTGACCAGGAAGAACAACGGCAGCAAGAAGGGCAGAGTAAATTACAGGAGCAGTAATGCAGTTAAGCATGGTTTATAGAAATAATAGCTAGATAGAGAGACTTACCAGGGACACCAATAATAGCCAGGATGGGATAGTAAATGTATTGAATAATCTTCAGTGCGCGGTCGATACGAGTGTCTAATGAGTACCAATCATAATATGTAGAAAGATAGTAAAGATCCCACGATAAACTCCTGTCCGTTGTTGTAACATTCCAATCTATTGTTCTCAGATTCTGACCCATTGTTGTAACATTCCAATTCATTGTTCTCAGACTCTGACCCATTGTTGTAACATTCCAATTCATTGTTCTCAGATTCTGAACAATTGTTGTAACATTCCAATATATTGCCCTCAGATTCTGATCTATCCTCTATCTCTCTCTGGAGCTGCTGATCTCTGTTAGTGCTGATTTTCCCGCTGACACTATGTTATAACACATTGAAAGGTACCCCTTATTAATCGAAAATGGAAAACTTCCAGTTACACAATTAGGATCCATGGAGACTGACATTAATTACAGTCACAGAACAAACAGATTCCGTTAACCCTTTTCAATCCAACACTTTTTGTACCACAATAAAGTAGACCATTTACCGAGTCTGGATGGGATGTATGAGGGTTGCTGAGGGAAGGAATGGTGGGAATAGCAGAGGCCCTCGCCAGAATCTTCCAATTCCCCTTGGATATGGGCGTGATGACAGATTTACACAGGCTTGCCACTCTCTGTGTGAAGAAATATCTCCTCATTCAGTCCTGAAAATTTTACCCCGTATCCTCAGACTATGACCCCTGGTTCTGGACTCCCCCACCATCAGGAACATCCTTCCTGCATTTACCCTGTCAAGCCCTGTTAGAATTTTAGAGGTTTCTATGAGATCCCTCCTCGTTCTTCTGAACTCCAGCGAATTTAATCCTAACCGACTCAATCTCTCCTCATACGTCAGTCCCGCCATCCCAGGAATCAGTCTGGTAAACCTTCGCTGCACTCCCTCGATAGCAAGAGCATCCTTCCTCAGATGAGGAGACCAAAACTGCACACAACATTGCCGCTGTGGCCTCACCAAGGCCCTGTATAATTGCAGCAAGACATCCCTGCTCCTGTACTCGAATCCTCTCGCTATGAAGGCCAACATAACATTCGCCTTTTTTACCGCCTGTTGCACCTGCATGCTACCCTTCAGCGACTTGTATACGAGAACACCCCGGTCTCGTTGCATATTTCACTCTCTGAGTTTATAGCCATTCAGATAATAATGTGACTTCCTGATAACCTCACATTTATCCACATTATACAGCATCTGCCATGCATTTTCCCACTCACTCAACTTGTCCATATCACCCTGAAGCATCCCTGCATCCTCCTCACAACTCACCCTCCCACCCCGTTTTGTGTAATCTGCAAATTTGGAGATATTACAATTAGTTCCCTCATCGAAATTATTAATGTCTATTGTGAATAGCTGGGGTCCTAACACTGATCCCTGCGGTACCCCACTAGTCATTGCCTGCCATTCAGAAAAAAAAAACGTTTTACTCCTACACTTTGTTTCCTGTCTGCCAACCAATTTTCTATTCATCACAATACATTACCCCCAATCACTTGCATGTTAATTGTACATGCTAAGCTCTTAGGTGGGACTTTGTCTAGAGCCTTCTGAAAGTCCACTGGCTCCCCCTCATCAACTCTACTAGTTACACCCCCGAACAATTCTATTAGGTTTATCAAGCATGGTTTCCCTTTCGTAAATCCATGATCTGTCCGATTCTACCACTATTCTCCAAGTGCTCTGCTGTAAAATCTTTGATAATGGTCTCTAGAATTTTCCCCACTACCGACGTCAGGCTAACTGGTCTATAATTCCCGTCTTTCTCTCTCCCTCCCTTTTTCAACAGTGGGGTTACATTAGCTACCCTCCAATCTATAGGAACTGTTCCAGAGTCTATAGAATCTTGGAAGATGACCACCAATGCATCCACTTTTTTCTAAAGCCACTTCCGTAAGTACTGTGGGAAGCATACTATCAGACCCTGGGGATTTATCGGCCTTCAATCCCATCAATTACCCCAACACCATTTCTCTACAAATACTGATTTCCTTAAGTTCCTCTCTCTCACTAAACCCTGTGTTCTCCAACATTTCTGGTATGATATTTCTGTTCTCCGTTGTGAAGGCAGAACCAAAGTATCCACTTAGTTGGTCAGCCATTTCTTTGTTCCCCATAATAAATTCTCCTGTTTGACTGTAAGGGACCTACTTTTGTCTTCACCAATCTTTTCCTCTTCACATAGCTATAGAAACTTTTACAATCAGTTTTTATGTTCCCCACAAGCTTACTCTCGGACACGATTTTCCCTTTCTTAATCAATCCCTTGGTCCTCCTTTGCTGAATTCGAAACTGCTCACAAACACCTGCTTTGTTGTTTTTTTTCTGGCTAATTTGTATGCGTCTTCCTGGGATCTAATGCTATCTCTAATTTTCCTTGTCAGCCATGGTTTGGCTACCTTTCCCGTTTTGCTTTTGCACCAGACAGGAGTAAACAATTGTTGCAGTTCATCCATGCACTCTTTGAATTTTTACCATTGCCGATCGACCATCATTCCTTTTGGTAACGTTTCCCAATCCATCATAGCCAACTCGAGCCTCATACCTTCGTAGTTTCCTTTCTTAACGTTCAGGACCCTAGTCTCAGAATCAACTAGGTCACTCTCCACGTTGACGAAGAATTCTATCATATTATAGTCGCTCATCCCCAAGAGATTTCGCACAACTAGACTGTCAATTATTCCTCTCTCATTAAACGATACCCAATCTAGGATGGCCTGTTCTCTAGTTTGTTCCTCAACGTATTGGTCCAGAAAACCATTTCGTATACACTCAAGGAATTTCTCCTCTACAGTATTGTGACCAATTTGATTTGTCCAATCTATGAGCAGATTAAAGTCACTCATAATTACAGATGTTCCTTCATCGCGTGCATCTCTAATTTCCTGTTTAATGCCATTCCCAACATCACCACTACAGTTTGTGGGGTCTATATACAACCCCCACTAACGTTTTCTGTCCGTTAGTGTTTCTCAGCTCTACCAATACATATTCGACATCGTCAGAGCTAATATCCTTCATCACGATTACGTTAATTTCCTCTTTAACCAGCTATGCAACTCCAATGGGGCTGAAAATAGACCGTTTTACTGATGGTGTGAATATTTAGATTATATTAGATTAGAGATACAGCACTGAAACAGGCCCTTCGGTCCACCGAGTCTGTGCCGAACATCAACCACCCATTTATACTAATCCTCCACTAATCCCATATTCCTACCAAACATCCCCACCTGTCCCTATACTTCCCTACCACCTACCTATACTAGTGACAATTCATAATGGGCAATTTACCTATCAACCTGCAAGTCTTTTGGCTTGTGGGAGGAAACCGGAGCACCCGGAGAAAACCCAGACACAGGGAGAACTTGCAATTTGGTCGGAATTTCATCTCAAGACATCTCAAGGTGAACTATGTAACCAAGTTTGTGAACAGTTTGGCTTGCTCTCAAACATTTACAAAGGAGAAGGATCGAGATAGGAAATGTTTGGAACGGAGACAGAAAAAAATGGCTTCAATCTTCTCAATATTTATTTGGCTTTGCTGATGTGTGTTGTGATACAATTTCGAAGGACGAAAGAGGACAGACAATACAAGTAAAATGATACAACTATAAAGGTGGTGAAATAACAGAGACACCTGGGGTGTTTGTACACAAATCTTTGAAGGTGGTCGGAAAGACTAACGAAACCGTTAATAAATATATGGGATCCTAGGTTTGATAAATAGAGGAAAAATGAGCAAAAGCAAGGACATTATGTGAAGCATATAGAAAATACTAGTTCGGTTCCACCTGGAGACTTGTATCAAATACCAGGAACCACACTTTAGGAAGGACATGGAGCTTTCGGAGAGGGGACAGAACTGTTTTACTAGAATTTGTGCAGGCATGAGGGATTACAGTTATGTAGCTGATGTTGTTCACCTTAGAGCAGAGATCTTTCAGAGGAGATTTGATTGAGGTCTTTAACATTAGGAAGGGTTTAGATAAATTAAATAAAGAGAAACTGTTTCCAATGTCCAAGGGGCCGTTAACCAGTGAAACAGATTTAAGGTGATTGGTAAAAGAAGCAGATATGGGAATTTGTGTTTCTGAGTGATTTGGATTTGGAATGCACTTTCTGATAGGCTTATCGATTCAGATTCAATAGTAGTTCCCAAAAGGGAATTGGATAATATCTGAAGCAGGGAAAATGCAAGGATATAGTGAAAGAGCCAGGGAGTGGGACTAACTGGATTGCTCTTTGAAAGGGCCAGCACAGATTTGATGGGTCGAATGACCTCATTATGTCTGTGGTATTCTATGTTTCTATGATTGTTCCTGCCTGTACTTTCACAATATTCCTATCCTTTCACCAGGCGTTTGATAAAGTAACACATAGCAGCCGTGTTACCAAATTAGAAACACATGGGATTAAAGGGCCAATGTCAGCCGTGGCTCAGTTTGTGGCTCTCTCCCCTTTCAGTCACAAGCTTCTAGGATCAAGTGTCACTGCAGGACTTGATCACAAGAATCAAGGCTGACACTGTAGTGCAGTACTAAGGGAGTGTTGCACTGTCAGAGGTGCCATATATCGAATGAAACGTTAAACCAAGGCCCCGGCTGCCCTCCCATTTGGATGTTAAAGATCCCATGGGATTATTTTGAAGAACAGGGGAATTCTCCCCAGTGTCCTGGTCACTATTTACCCTTCAATCAACATCACAAAAACAGATCTTATCATCATCACATTGTTACTTGTGGGATCTTGCTGTGTAGAAATTGACTGCCCTGTTTCCTACATTATGAAACTGACTAAGTGTTAAGAAGTATTAATTAATTGGAAGTGACTTTGGGACATGCAGTGGTCATGAAACACGTTGCATAAATGGGCGACTGTTCTTTTATTTACAATGCCAGCATGCAGGAAATTAGCTCAGTGACAGAAAGCAGAGAGTATTGGAGAATGGTTATTGTTCAGTCTGGAGGGAAGTACACTGTGGGATTCCCCAGTGTCACAGTCGGGAACACTGTTGCTGTTTGTTATTGCCGTTGGGTTGTGTACAGACGGGACAATGTCAAAATTTTCAGATGGACGGAAGCTCAGAAATGTTAATAAGCAGTGAGAAGGATAGTAACAGACTTCAGGACGACAGAGACTGACTGGT
Organism: Heterodontus francisci; assembly: GCF_036365525.1. Lineage (NCBI taxonomy): Eukaryota > Metazoa > Chordata > Chondrichthyes > Heterodontiformes > Heterodontidae > Heterodontus > Heterodontus francisci. The sequence continues at coordinate 608,399 of NW_027141885.1, forward strand.
GAAATGGGCTGCAACGTGGCAGATGTAATTTAACACAGTGAAGTGTGAAGTGAGACATTTGGGTAGGACGTATGTGGCGAAACAATGGAAACTAAATATAGGGCGGCAAAGTGGTTAGCACCGCAGCCTCACAGCTCCAGGGACCCGGGTTCGATTCCTGGTACTGCCTGTGTGGAGTTTGCAAGTTCTACCTGTGTCTGGGTTTTCTCCGGGTGCTCCGGTTTCCTCCCACAAGCCAAAAGACTTGCAGGTTGATAGGTAAATTGGCCATTATAAATTGTCACTCGTATAGGTAGGTGGTAGGGAAATATAGGGACAGGTGGGGATGTTTGGTAGGAATGTAGGATTATTATAAATGGGTGGCTGATGTTCGGCACAGACTCGGTGGGCCGAAGGGCCTGTTTCAGTGCTGTCTCTCTAATCTAATCTAAAAGATACCATTGTAAAGTGGGTGCAGGAGTAGACACACACAGGGGTGTAGGGGTGTGCACACACAGATCTTTGAAGGTAACATGTAGTGTCTTTGGTGTTAGAGAGAGACACACAGAGTAATAAAACTCAGGAGGAAATGCTGATTTTTATACATCATTGATTAGGTCCCAGCTAGAGAATTGTGTCCAATTCTGATCGCCACACTTTGGTAAGGATGTCAAGGACTTAGTGAAGGTACTGAGGTGATTTACTGGAATGGTACCAGGGATCTGGGAATTCAGTTCCGTGGAGAGATTGGAAAAGATGGGATTGTTCCCTTCAGAGCAGTGAAGGGCAAGGGGAGATTTGATATAAAATTCTAAACCATGAAGGGTTTTGATAGGGTAATTCATGTGAAACTGTTTCCAGTGTCAGAAATTTCAGTATTAAGAAGACACAGATTGAAGGTAATTGACAAAGAACCAGAGGTGAAATGAGGAGAATTTTCTAATACAACGAGTTGTTGGGATCTGGAATTCACTGCCTGAAAACATGGTGGAAGCAGATTCAATAATATCTTTCAAAAGGGAATTTAACAAATACTTGAAAAGGAGAAAACACGCAGATGTCTGGGGAAAGGGGAGGGGGCGTGGAACTCATTAGATAGCTCTTTCAAAGGGACGGCACTGACACAATGGGCCGACAGACCTCCTTCTGTGGTGCATCAATCTCTGATTCTATGAGCAAGAGACAGAAAGTGAAGAGAGGGAGAGAGAGGGAGCAAATGTGAAAGATGGAAAGGGAAATAGCAAGAACGAGAAAATCGGTTTTCGTCCCTTTTTGGGCAGAGGGATCATGATCTGCCTGTGTCCGTTTCTGTTGAGGCAGGTGACACACAAAGCTCCTGTCTCATCATTTCCATGAAATCTACGTGTCGCCCATGGTGACCCGCGCTGCTGTCTGTCTGCACGCTTAACAGAGACCTAACTGTGTGTGAGACTAGATGGTCTTTCAGCCAGCATTCAGCATTTGAAGTCACTCTGTCCCTCTTAAAGGGAAGCTGCACTGAATCACAGGAGGCTGCTGCTGCTGACTGTGAATGCTGCAATTGGAGACAAGGTAAATGGAATACTGGGACAGAGAGAGGGCTCTTTGGTTCACGCATGTGGTGCTGGAAGCCTTAGTCATGGAGGGTGACAGGAAAAGACAGACCCTGTTTCTGTGGGGTGGGGTGGAGACCACGAGGAACTCCCTGCGAAGGGAATGGGAACAGGCGGTGAGGGAGGTCAATGCAAGAAGTCTGGCCCCGAGGAACTGGCAGCAGAGCCAGAAGAAGTTTAATGAGCTCACACGGGTGGTCAATGTCAGTGAATTCATCTCCACATGACATCTCCTACCCCCAACATCACCAACCTCTCACACTGCTCAATGTACCACACACCCATCAGTCACCCATCAGCAGTCTCTAACACTCAGGACTCACACCTAAGTTTCACATACTCCACCTCACCCTCACACACATTCCACTTATACCAGCTTCACTCCCACCTGTCACTACCTCCACATTCCCCAGCTATTCAGCTATGGCAGGGACATCTCCCAAACACAGTGCAACACAATGACTGACATTTTGCCCTCTCTCTGACAGGACAAGGTTTCCCATAATCACCGGGGCCGCATTGAAATGGCGGGGGCCAGGCTTACCTTCATTCCCTGAGCCTGAGGGAGGAGATGGTTCTCCATATCATTGGACTGGCTGTGACAGAGCCCGTAGCATCCGGCATCACCGAGAGTATTCAGGATGATGCTACGTCCCTGCCTTATGTCCCTTCTTAACTCCCATCTCACCCTCATCCTGATGTCTGGGATGATGTACAGGCTGCAGATGGGGGGACCATTAAACTCCTGCTTTCCATCCCACCCCCAATCTCTCACCCAACACCCCCCTTCTGATTTTATACTTTCCAATACTTTTCTGGGCGGCACAGCGGCGCAGTGGTTAGCACCGCAGCCTCACAGCTCAAGGGACCCGGTTTCGATTCTGGGTACTGTCCGTGCGGAGTTTGCAAGTTATCCCTGTGACCGCGTGGGTTTTCGCCGGGTTCTCCGGTTTCCTCCCACAGCCAAAGCCTTGCAAGTGATAGGTAAATTGGCCATTACAAATTGCCCCTAGTGTAGGGAGGTGGTAGGGAATATGGGATTACTGTAGGGTTATTATAAATGGGTGTTTGTTGGGCGGCACAGACTCGGTGGGCCGAAGGGCCTGTTTCAGTGCTGTATCTCTAAATAAATAAATAAATAAAACAATGATAACATAAAACTGCCGGTTTCCCGGTCACAGCAGATCCAGGAGACAGAGAGAGAGGGCAGCAGCACCGCCCTGATGGTGAAACCCCATCACTTGCTCTGATTCTCACAGTCACCAGATCAAATACTTACACTGCGTGCATCTTAGAGGCTGGCAAAGAGTCGGAATCTGCACGGGGTGAGTCACCGAGCACGAGTGAGCTGCAGCCAGGCCAGGGGAAAAGGATAGTTCATGTGTCAGCTCACCGGAGGGCGAGGTCACAAACGAGTTATAATACACAGCACTCAGATGTGAACATTGCTGGAACTGCATACAGGAGAATGCTGATGGACATGTACAGTGAGATACTTTGTCCATTGACAGGCCTGTCAGACAGTCTGTTATCACTGTCTCGGAACATGGAGGAGCCCGGCTCCAACATGGCACAGGAGCTTGAAGCCCATTCTTTCCCCTGTGGAAGTGGTCACTATCTCCATGACAGCACTACCGGACCCAGTCATGATACAGTGTCTGGTGATCATTGTCTCAGCTTCCACTGCAGCTTAGACGGAAGACACCCAAAGTCTCAGTGCTGCAGTGGAAGCTCAGATTGAGGACATGAGATCCATGCTTGCTGCCATGCAGGATCAGACTGCTGCCATCATGGCTGTGGATCTCAGTGTTCAAAGGGGTTTGCAGGCTCTCACAGCAGTCCAGCAATCTGAGATTCAGTAGATTACTAGGATTACTGATGTGTCGCCCCGTGGGAGTGACAGTGTCTCCATGGAGCGGGAACCTGCTGTCCTCTCTCAGGATGACAGTATTTGTTTTCCCTTCACTGTCACTTCTCCAATGTCTTTGCTGTTACCCATCAGCCAACCAAGGCTGCGACTGCACATGTCGATGTGGTGCAGTCTGAATCTGAGCCCGCAAGGCCCAGAGCTGTTCGAGGACGTCCTGCAAGGCCATCTGCAGTCTCCTCCAATGAAAGTCAGCAGCCTTCCACCAGCCATGCTGCTGTTTCTGGAGAAACACTGTGTAGGAGCAATAGGCAAGTCGAGGGAACCCACAAGACAGGCACTAAGGGAATACACAAGGGTGAATAGTACAGTTTAGTTTGTATAATTGGATGTGTTGTTGGATAAATATGTTATGAAAAGGTTTTTGTTGGTGTTTTTATTGCAGGATGCTGACCAAGGGGACACTGCGATGGGTCGTCTCAGATGGGTGTAATGTTGGAGAATGGGGAATCCATGGTGGGAAAGGGAAGTTGTCTTATGGGAACTGGTATCTTAGTAGACACTCTCCCACAGCCTGTCAGGGTCGAAGGTATCCAGGAAATATCCTCCCTTCCTCCTCCTCCTCCTCCTGATGTGGCCTCCGGATTCCTGGTGCGATTGTAATGTAAAGATTGGGGTAATCATTGTCTCCGAGGAGCCGCATATTTTTCTCTACAGATTCCTGATGGTCATGGGAATGTCTGACTGCTTCAGAATGAAGGTATGGTGGCTGCTGCCAGGATAGTGGACACTCACCAACATGATGTACTGGGCATGCTCACACACCATTAATGGAGTGAGAGATCTTTCAGTTCTTGTCCCTCTCCCCGTTGACTTGGGGGCCCCGCAGAACCACCTACACCATCAGGAATCCTGCTATTCTGACAAAGCCACGGGATCTCTCATCCTACTTCTCCCTGCTAAGGGAACAGACAGGATTATTCACCTCACCCGACATAGATGGCCTCCGTCACACAGCAGATATATCAATGGACAACACACAGGCCTCACAACTACAGGCCAGTTCGTCCTAAATCAGTGGTGGGAAAGGTTTTAGAATAATAATTAGGTGATAAAACAACAGACATCTGGAGAGGTTTGAGTTAATTTAGGATAGCCAGCATAGATTTACAAAAGGAAAGTCATGTTTGTGAAATATAATTGAATTTTTTAATGATGTCACATAGAAGGTTGCTGAAGGGAATGTGATGGATGTTGTCTATATTGGTTTGAAGAATGTGTTTGATAAAATACCACATAAAAGGTTAATTACCAACATTGAGTCTCATGGAATGGGCTGGTCAGTGTCCAATTGGATAAAAGATGGATAATGTATAGAAAACAGTGCATCATAGTAAATGACAGTTTTTCAGACTGGAAGATGTCAGACAGTGGATGTTCCCCCAGGGTCAGTGCGAGGGCCATTGTTTTATTTTGCTGTGCATAAATGACTTGGATCTTGGAATACAGAGTAGAATTTCAAAATCTGTCTCTGATACCAAACTTGGAGCTGTGACAAACAGTGAGGATATTCAGAACCACCTGTGACAGGACATAGATACTGATTAGAATGGGCAGACAAGTGGCAGATGGAAATGTGAGACAAGTGTGAGGTGAGACATTTTGACTGAAAGGATAGGAAGGCAATAAGGGTGACAATTGTAAACAGTGTGCAGGAACAGACAGACTTGTGGGGGCATCGATCTTTAAAGGTGACAGGGCATATTGAGAGATTTGTTAGTAAAACACATATAATCGTACATTTCAAAAATAGAGGTATTGAATACAAAAGCAGGGAAATTATGATGAGCGTTTAAAATCTCTGGTTATGTCTCAGCTGGACTATTGTGTCCACTTCTGGCCACCACACTTCAGAAAGATTGTGAAGCTCCTTGAAATGGTGCAGAGGAGATTTAACAGGATGGTTCCAGGGATGGAGGATTTTAGTTCCAAGGTTAGTTTACAAGATTATGACAGGTTTAGATAATTTAGACAATGAAAAACTGTTCCCATTAACTGATGGAAGAAGGACTAGGGGCACGGATTGGAGGTTATGGTCAAGAGATGCAGGGTGAATGTGTGGAAGAAATTATTTCTTATGCAGCGGGTGTTAATGATCTGGAACTCACTGCCCACAAGTGTGGTGGAAGCAGAGATAATCAGTGATTTCAAATGAAATCTGGTGGGGACCTGAAGGAAATGAATTTGCTACAGGGATTGAGCGGGGCAGTGGGACTGACTGGATTGTTCCATGGAGAGCCAGCATGGACATATTGGGATGAATGGCCTCCTTCGATGTCGTACATGACTCGATGTTGGATACGTCTACTGCTCTTGTCTGGAAAGATCCAGATACATAGAAGTTCAATGAAACTGTGACTTTAACAGCCACTGGCAGCTCCGTCCTCACCCTGGTGTGAGGCTCCAGGTCGTGTTACAGGAGGTGACACAGCTCTGTGACCACCTTATTGAATCAGAGTTACCTCACACACTGCTCCTGGGTTAGGTGTAGTTATGAAAAGTGGTCTTGGAAAACTCTGAGTGGGTAGGGCAGAGCCCCCTCCTCCTCCCTCTTTACAGAGCTTCTCCTCTCTGCAGCCTCTGCTCCATTTTTTGGTCATGTTACAGACCCAGAGACACTGTAACTACTGAGAGTGAGTAACACATGCGGTCAGTGGACATGCACAGACCAAGTTTCAACGACATACATCAAAGTTGCTGGAATGGCTGATAGATGTCACATTCAAATCCCTCCTTACACTACGGGCACGTGCTTGGTGAACTGGGGCTCGAGCCCTGTGCAGCATTGAGCACTGGAAGTGACCAGCAGCTTAGCTCGCACCATTTTAAGAATCCAAGCTTCCATGGCGTTGGGCCCAGTGATGCTGAAGAGCTGAAAATCATTGCCAGGAGTAGATATAGAGAGGAAGACCATATGACCGTATGAATTCGGAGCAGAAGTAGGCCATTCAGCCCATCGAGCCTGCTCCACCATTTAATATGATCATGGTTGATCTGTTTCTGTCTTGAATTCCACACTCCCATTTACTCCAGATAACCTTTGATTCCCTTGCCCAACAAGTATCTATCTACCTCTGCCTTAAAAATATTCAATGCCACCGCCTCCACCACCTTCAGAGGCAGAGTGTTCCAAAGATACACAACCCTCTGAGAGGAAAAAAAATCTCCTCATCTCTGCCCAAAAAGTGCGATCCCTAACTTTCAAACAGTGCCTTTTCAAACAGTTACTTGAAAAGAGAAATTGAAGAACAGACTTCATGGCAAAAGATTGGCAGGAATATAGGAATTATGTAGGGGAATTGGAGGGGTGAGGCCATGGAGGATGTACAAACACAAGAAAGAGAATATTAAAATTAAGATGCTGCTGGACCAGGAGACAATGTAGATCAGTGAGCACAGGGGTGATGGTAGATCAGGATTTGGTGTGAGTTAGAATGCAGGCAGCAGAGTTCTGGATGGGCTGCTGTTTATGAAGATTTTTAACTGGGAGGGTGACCAGAATAGAATTGGAAAATTGGAATAGTCGAGTGTGCATTTAAGAAAGGCACAGATGAGGCTTTATGCAGCAAATGGGATGAGGCAGTGGAGGAGACGGGTGATGTTACATAGGTGGTATTAGGCATGGTTGGTGATGGAGATGAACTCAGCTCTGGTTTATATAGAGCACAGAGGTTGTTCAGCCTCAGACATTGGCCAGGGAGGAAGTGGTTCATGGATAGGGGACAGAATTGCTTATGGAGACCAATCACACTAGCTCCACTCTTCCCAAAATTAAAACTGCAAGAACATTATTTCCGTGAAACAAGGTTTCCAGATCTCAGAGCAGGAAATAGAGACTTACCAGGGACAGCAACAGCAGTGCAGATGAGAGAGTAAATTACAAGAACTCTAATACACGTAGCAATGGTTTATAAAGCTAATATCTGGAGATGGAGATTTGCCAAGAATAACAAAAGTAGAAAGGAGGGCAGAGTAAATGACATGAACGGTAATGCAGTTAAACATGGTTTATGGAATAAATAGCTGGATAGAGAGACTTACCAGGGACACCAATAATAGCCAGGATGGGATAGAAAATGTATTGAATAATCGTCAGTGCGTAATAGATCCGACTGTTTAATGGCAGCCAATCATAATTTGCAGAAAGAAAGTCAAACTCCCAGATGGAACTCCTGCCCATTGTTGTAACATTCCAATCTATTGTTCTCAGATTCTGACCCATTGTTGTAACATTCCAATCTATTGTTCTCAGATTCTGACCCATTGTTGTAACATTCCAATCTATTGTTCTCAGATTCTGAACCATTGTTGTAACATTCCAATCTATTGTTCTCGGATTCTGACCCATTGTTGTAACATTCCAATCTACTGTTCTCAGATTCTGATCTATCCTCTCCCTCTCTCTGGAAATGCTGATCCCTGTTAGTGTCGGGGATGATGCTCCTGCTGACACTATGGGATACCACACTGAAAGGAGTCCCTTATTAATAGAAGAGGGAAACCCTCCAGTGACACAATTAGGGCCCATGGTGACTGACATTAATTACAGTCACTGAACAAACACGTTTAGTTAATCCCTTTCAATCAAACACTTTTTGTACCACAATAAACTAAACATTTATCCAGTTTGGATGGGAATTATGAGGGTTTGTGAGAGAATGAATGGTGAAAATAGCAGAGGCACCGGACAGAATCTGTGAATTCTCTTTGTTTCTGACAGTGATGACAGAGGACTGGAGGACTGTAGATTTTACACCTTGTTTACAAAAAGGAGATGCGGGAACCCTTGTACTGTCAGTCATGTACTGTCACCACCACCTCTCTCCAAACCTCCACTGTTGTTAAATTATCAGACTGATTATCCGACATCCAGTACTGGATGAGCAGAAATTTCCTCCAATTAAATATTGGGAAGACTGAAGCCATTATTTTCTCTCCCCACTCCAACTCTGTTACCTTGCTATTTATTCCATCCCTCTCCCTGGTAACAGTCTGAGAGTCAGACAGTTTAATTGCAACCTTGGTGTCACATTTGGGATAAAATTAATGGGCACTTGGACAAATCGATGTTAATTAAGGGAAAATTGTGTTTAACTAAATGGCTGGAGTTTTTTGAAAAGGTGAAAAGAAAGTTTGATGAGGGTAATGCTGTTGATGTGGTATAAATTGAATTCCAAAAGACATTTGATAAAGTGCCACACAACAGATCTATGAGCAAAGTTATAGCTCATCAAATAAAACGAACAGTAGCAACATGAAACTAAGCTGGTTGAGTGACAGGAAACAGAGATAAGTGATTAATGGATGCTTTTCGGGCTGGAGTAAGGTTTGTAGTGGAATCGAAGCAAAATACTGCGGATGCTGGAAATCTGAAATAAAAACAGAAAGTGCTGGAAATACTTAGCAGGTCTGGCAGCATCTGTGGAGAGAGGAGCAGAGTTAATGTTTCAAGTCGGTGACCTTTCATCAGAACTGGCAAAGTGGGGGTTTTGGGGGAAACACAAGTACAGAAATGTGACCATTAGAGCGGGGGTGGAGGATGGAGGGTGTTGAAATGATAAGCGAGCGGATGCTCGGTGTCACACTTTTGGACTGAGTGGAGGTGTTCCACAAAGCGGTCACCCAATCTGCGTTTAGCCTGCTGCGGTGTTCCAGTGAACATCAATGCCAGCTCGAGGAACATCACCTCATTGTCCGATTAGGCACTCTACAGCCTGCCGGTCTGAACACTGAGTTCAAGGATTATTTTGTTTTATCATTTTTTGCCGTGTGCCAGCATTAAACTGATTTTTTTATGTTGGTGCTTTTAGCTAGGGCTGTTCATTATTCTGTCATTTAACACCCTCACTACACTAATGCTTTGTCTTTCGCCGCACAACTAGCACACTTTCTCTGCCTTTTCCCCATGACCTCCTGGTCAGTTAATCTCTCTGACCCTCTGTTCCATCAACAGCTCTTCTGTTCTCTTTTGCCCCACCCCTGCTTTATTTGCTTAAAACCTATTACATTTCTAACCTTTGCCAATTCTGATGAAAGGTCACAGAACTGAAACGTTAACTCTGCCTTTCTCTCCACAGATGCTGCCAGACCTGCTGCGTCTTTCCAGCACTTTTTGTTTTTATTTAAGGTTTGTAATGGAATTTCCCAGGTATCAGTGTTGGGACCCTTTCTCTTCCTGACAAATATTAATGACCTCGACCTCGGTGTACAGGGCACAATTTCAAAGTTTGCAGATGATACAAAACTTGGAAGCATTGTGAACTGTGAGGAGTAAATTGTAGAAAATCAAACGGACATGGACAAGTTAGTGGAATGGACAGACAGGTGGCAGATGAAGTTCAATGTGGAGAAATGTGAAGTGATTCATTTTTGTAGGAAGAACATGGAAAGACAATGCATAATACAGGGTACAATTCTAAAGGGGGTGAGGAGCAGAGGGACCTGGATGTATATGTGCATAGGTCATTAAAGGGGTCGGGACAAGTTGAGAGAGTAGTTAATGAAACATACAGTATCCTGGGCTTTGTTAACAGCAGCATGGAATACAAGAGCAAAGAGGTTATTTTGAACTTGTACGAGACACTAGTTCGGCCCCAGTTGCAGTATTACGTCTAGTTCTGGGCACCACACTTTAGGTAACGTGAAGACATTGGAGAGTGTGAAAAAACCTTCACAAGAATGGTTCCAGGGATGTAGAATATCAGTTCTGAAGATAGACTGGAGAAGTTGGAACATTTTCCTTAGAGAAGGGAAGGCTGAGAGGAGATTTGAAAAAAGGTATTCAAAATTATGATGCGTCTGGGCAGATAGGGAAAACTGTTCCCATTCCTGAAAGGATCGACAACGAGAGGGCAAAGAATTAAAGTAATTGGTAAAAGAAGCAGCAGTGACATGAGGAAAACGTTTTCACACAGTGAGTGGTTAAGGTCTGGAATGCACTACCTGAGAGTGTGGTGGAGGCAGATTCAATCGAGGCATTCAGGAAGAAATTGGATAGTTATCTGAAAAGGAAGATTGTACAGAGTTACAGGGAGAAGGCAGGGGAGTGACACTAGACGAATTGTTCTTTTGGAGAGCCAGTATAGACACGATGGACTGAATGGCCACCTTCTGTGCTGTAACAATTCTGTGATTCATTGGCATTCGACCACAAAATGAGCTTCCAACCTTATATTCGTGCCATCACTATGACGACCTATTTCCACATCAATAACATTGCCCAACTTCACCCCTGTCTCAACTCATCTGCTGCTGAAGCTCTCATTCATGCTTTCATTACCTGTAGACTAGACTATTCCAACTCATTCTCCCACATTCTACTATCTGTAAACTTGAAGTCATCTAAAACTCTGCAGTCTGTGTCTTAACCTACAACAAGTCCCATTCCCCGATCACTGACCGACATCAGCTCACAGTCAAACAATGTCTTGATATTAAAATTCTCAGCCTTGTTTGAAATCCGTCCATGGCCTCACCCCTCACGATCACTGTAATCTCCTACTGCCCCATAACCCTCAGAGATATATCTGCTCCTCTAATTCTGGCCTCTTGTGCATCCCTGATTTTAATTACTCTACCATTTGTGGCCACACCTTCAGTTGCCTCGGCCCCAAACTCTGGAATATCCTCCCTTCACAGCTCCACCTCTCCGCCTCGCTTTTATCCTTTAAGACACTTCTTTAAAACCTGCCTCTTTGACCAAGCGTTTGGAAACCTAACCTAATATCTTCCTTTGTGGTTCAGTGTCATACTTTGTTTCATAATGCTGCTGTGAAGTGCCTCGGGATAAGTTCTTGTTCAAGTTTTCCAGACAGGATTTGTCATTAGCATATCCGTGCTGCTTGAAATTTATTATGCGATGCTTTTCCAAGCAACAAACATTTATGGTCGACATGCACAGTCCAAGTTTCAAAGACATACATCAAAGCTGCTGGAACAGAAGTTTGACGTGACATTCCACAACTCCTCATGCTACTAGCACACACAATGTACACCTGGGCACAGCACGGGGCAGTGTGCAGACCACACCGGAAGTTGCTGGTAACTCATATCACATCCTTTTGTGGATCCTTGCTTCCAAAGTGTGGGCAACAGTGGTGCTGTGGAGCCATAAATCACCACCATGGAGAGATAGAGAGGGAAGGAAATTCACTTTAAAGGGGGACATGGAAACAGATTTGAAGGCGAAAGATTTTCTCGAATATGGGAATGTACAGGGGAATTGGACTAATTGGAGGGGTGAGGACATGGAGGGATTCTAACACAAGAATGAGAATATTTAAATTAAGTTGCTGCCAGACTGGGAGCCAATATATATCAGTGAACCGGGCTGATGGATAATCGGGATTTAGTGTGAGTGAGGAAACAGGTAGCAGGGTTCTAGATTGGCGGTAGTTTATGGAGGTTTATAACTGGGAGGATGACCAGGATAGAATTGGAATAGTCAAGTGTAGGTTTAACAAAGGTACAGATGAGGGTTTATGCAGCAGATGGGCCGAGGCAGAGGTGGAGTAGGCAGGGTTTGTGATGGAGAGAATATGGAGATGAACTCAGCTCAGGTTTAAATAGAACACAGCAGTTGCAAACTGTCTGGTTCCGCCTCAGACATTGGGCAGGGAGGGGTATGTGGTTCACAGAAAGGGTACTGAATTTTTGATGGAGACCAATAACACTGGCTTCATTCTTCGAAAAAAACAAACTAAATTACTTGAACAGTATTTCAGTGAACCAGGGTTTACAGATCTTATATGTGGAAATAAAGACTTACCAGGGCAGTAACAGCAGGAGAGATGAGGGTAAATTACAAGAACTATAATACCGTGAGCAATGGTTGTAGAGCTAATAGCTGGAGACAGAGATTCATCAGGAATAACAACAGCAATAAGGAGGGACGCAGAAGAGGCCTGAATTAGAGGAGCACAGATATATTGAAGGGTTGTGGGGCTGGATATTACAGATACAGGACGGGAGTTGAGGTCCTGGAGGGAAAACAAGGTGGAGAATTTAAATAAAGACATTATTTGATCAGGAGTCAATGTCGGTCAGTGATATGTGAATGGCACTTGCTGCGAATTAGGACATGGGCAGCAGAGTTCTGGAGGACTTCAAATTAACAGAGAGTAGCATGCAGGAGACCAGACAAGACCGTGTTGGAATAGTCATTTCTAGGGGAAATGAAGGCATGAATGAGTTTCAGCAGCAGATGGGCTGAGACGGGTGATGTTGCGTGCTGTTACTGAGGTGGAAACAGGCGGTCGTAGTGATAGAATGAATATTATGTTATAAGCTCATTTTGTGGTCAACTGTGACACCAAGGTTGCAAACAGACTTTCTGAACCTCAGACTGTTACCAGGGAGAGGGATGGAATCAATAGCAAGGGGGCAGAGTTGGAGTGGGGAGTGATAACAATGGCTTTAGTCTTCCCAATATTTAATTGGAGAAAATTTCTGCTCATCCAGTACTGGATGTCGGATAAGCAATCTGATAATTTAACAACAGTGGAGGAGTGGAGAGAGGTGGTGCTGAGGTAAACATGATGGAGTTCTTTGCTAAAACAATGGAGAGGGTTGATGAGGGTGGTGTGATTGAAGTTATATATCTGGACTTTCAAAAGGTGTTCGATCAAATGACATTCAATAGACAGCTTATGAAAACTGAACCCTATGGATTAAAGGGACAGTGACAGTGTGGATATAACATTGACTAAGGAACAGTAAACAGAGAGAAGTGGTGAAAGGTTGTTGTTCAGACACGATGGGAGTATACAGTGGTGTTCCCCAGGGCTCGGTATTAGGACCACTGCTCTTTGTGCTCTTTGAAAACAAGGGGTGGGTAGGGCAGAGCCCTATACTCCTCCCTCCTTACAGAGATTCCCCTCTCTGCAGCCTCTGCTCCATGTGTTGGTCATGTTACAGACCCAGCGACACTGTGACTACAGTCCCCATACCATGTCCAGAGTTGGGTCACCAAATCCTCTGTCCTCTCTGAATGTCTGCAGCAGCTCACAACACAACCTCCAGAAAACCATTAACAGCACCTCCAATAACTTTACAATAGCAGAGGTAAGTCAAAAGCCCCTCACCTGTAAGTTGGATGACTGTTCTTTTTAAATAACACGAGAGGGGGTTCCTCGTGCTGCTGAATGTCTGTTCAGCTGAGAGTGACTAACACAGGCGGTCAGTGGACATGCAAAGACCAGGTTTCAAAGACGTCCATCAAAGCTGCCGTAATGGCTGATCGACATCGTATTCAGACCCTCCTAACACTGCAGACACACACACGTTACACCCACGCTTGCACCCCGGCCAGCCTGGGTTTCCTGTACAATGTGCTGGATGTGACTGGCAGTGCAGCTCACACCATTTTCTGGATCCAAACTTCCACAGCACCAGTCGATCTGGAGAGATGAAATGTGTGATCAGAGAGAGAGAGACAGAGGGAAGGAACTCACTTTAAAATTGAATTAGATAAAGATTTTAAGATGAACAAGTTTCAGGAATATTGGAAATGGGCAGGGGATTGGGATAATCAGAGGGCTGAGGCCATGGAGGGATTTGATCACACGAGTGAGAATATTTAAATTGAGGTGTTACTGGACCAAGAGCCAATGTAGGTAAGTGAGCACAGGGATGTTGGGTGAACAGAATCTGGTGTAAATTAGAAGTTGGCAGCAGAGCTTTGCATGATCACAATGTTACAGAGAGTAGAATGTGGGAGAGCAGCCAGGAGTGTGTTAGAATAGTCAAGTCTCGAGGTGACAGTCAAACCTTCCTGCCACAATGGACAATTTCACCTTTTCCCACATTATACTCCATTTGCTAGATCTTTGACCACTCACTTAACCTATCTATATCCCTTTGTAGCGTCCTTATGTCCTCTTCAGAATTGATCTTCTTAACTATCTTGGAATCATTAGCAAATTTAGCAAGCATACCTTTGGTCCACTCATCAAAATCATTTATATAAATTGTAAAAAGTTGAGTCCCCAGCACTGACCCCTCTGGCACACCACACGTTACATCTTGCCGGCCATAATAATGACCCATTTATGCCTACGCTGTTTCCTGTTAGTTCGCCAATCTTCCATCCAGGCCAATATGTTACCCAATACACCATGAGCTTTTATTTTCCACAATGACGTTTGATGTGGAACGTTATCAGATGCCTTCTGGAAATCTAAGTACAGAACATCTCCCAGTTCCCCTTTACCAACAACACATGTTACTTATTCAAAGAATTCCAATAAATTGGTTAAACATAATTTCCCTTTCACAAAAACATGTTGACTCTGCCTGATCACCTTGAATGTTTCTACCTGACCAACTATAACGTCATTAATAATAGCTTCGAACATCTGATCCATAGCCAGAAAGCCATTCTCACCTGCCACAGGTCGTATGTCCACTATATTTATTCTGATGTTGTGTGGTATTAGAACTGTTAGTCCTCAATAGAGTCATAGAGATATACAGCACAGAAGCATGACCTCCGGCCCACTGTGTCTGTGCCAGCCATCAAGCACCTAACTATTCCTATCCCAGTTTCCAGCACTTGGCCTGTAGCCTTGTTTGGTAGGGCGTTTCAAGTGCTCATCTCAATACTTCTGAAATGTTGTGACTGTTCCTGCCTCTACCACCCCTTCAGGCAGTGTGTTCCAGATTCCAACCACCCTCTGGGTGAAAATTCATTTCCTCAAATCCCCTCTAAACCTCCTGCCCCTTACCTTAAATCTATGCCCCTAGTTATTGACCCCTCCGCTAAGGGAAAAAGATTATTCCTATCTAACCTATCAATGCCCCTCATAATTTTGCATTCCTCAATCATGACCCCTCTCATCCTTCTCTGCTCTAAGGGAAATAACACTGGATTTTCTGTCGCTCTTCACAGCTGAAATTGTCCGGCCCAGGCAACATCCTGGTGAATCTATTCTGCTCCGCCTCCAGTGCTATCACATCCTTCCCAGAGTGCAGTAACCAGAACTATACACAGTACTCCAGTTGTGGCCTAACTGGATTTTTATACTGCTCCATCATAACCTCCCTGCTCTTATATTCTATGCCTCAGCTAATAAAGGCTTGTGTCCCAAATGCCTTCCTAACCACATTGCCTACCTATGCTGCTGCCTTCAGTCATCTATGGACAAGTACACCAAGGTCCCTCTGACCTTCTGTACATACTAGCGTCCTACCATCCACTGTATGTTTCCTTGCCTTGTTAGTCCTCCCAAAATGCATCACCTCACACTTCTCAGGATTAAATTCCATTTGCCACTTCTCTGCCCATCTTACTAGCCCATCTAAAACGACATGTAATCGAAGGTTCTCCTCCTCACGATTTACAACACCAAAGATTTTCGTGTCAGCTGCGAACTTACTGGTCATACCTCCTATATTCACGTCCAAATCATTAATGTACACTACAAACAGCAAGGGTCCCAGCACCGATCCCCTCAGTACACCACTGGTCACAGGCTTCCACTCGCAAAAACAACCCTTGACAATCACTAAAATAAAAGCAAAATACTGCGGATGCTGGAAATCTGAAACAAAAACAAGAAATGCTGGAATCACTCAGCAGGTCTGGCAGCATCTGTGGAAAGAGAAGCAGAGTTAATGTTTCGGGTCAGTGACCCGAAACATTAACTCTGCTTCTCTTTCCACAGATGCTGCCAGACCTGCTGAGTGATTCCAGCATTTCCTGTTTCTGTTCCTTGACTATCACCCTCTGCCTCCTGCCGCTGAGCCAATTTTGGATCCAATTTACCAAATTGCCCTGGGTCCCATGGGTGCTTACCTTCTTAACCAATCTCACATGTCGAACCCTATCAAATGTCTTACCGAAGTCAATGTAGAATACATCAACTACTTTACTCAATCTACACATCTAGTCAATGCCTCGAAAAAAATCAATCAAGTTAGTTAGACACGATCTCCCCCTGACAAAGCCATACTGACAATCCCTGATTAATCCCTGCCTCTCCACGTGGAGATTAATCCGGTCCCTCTGAATATTTTCCAATAGTTTCCCTGCAATAAACTGCTTGTGACCCTTCGACCTCCTTTTGCTTAATCTGTGACCCTTGATCAGATCTTACAGTGGTGTAGGAGAGGGAACAGAGTTCATTTCAAAGTCCTGACTCCCTTTTATATGATCCTGCATAACGGACAGGGACTACTGGGCAGTAATGTGCTCAAAGGTTATCAGCAGCAATTGATTATCCCTATATTTGCATATTATGGAACATTAAAACATACCCCTACTCTGGTGTCCATTGTACCCTCAATATTCATGATTAAAATATCAGAGGAGTGGGTACCAGACACCTCTGATGACCCTGAGGTACAGGTGATTCTCGAGTCGGTCCTGAGTGTATTCACAACCCATAAAGATAACTGTGGAAACATGAGCAGACCTGAAGAAATTAACTGACCATTGCATGCTCCATGAAGCAGTATTCATACCGAGCTGAGATTATATCATATATTCCAGACAACATCAGGTTATTGTTATACCAGGGTGTAGTTCACAAAGACACATTCACTACTAACTAACTGCCCCATTTGGCCAGTTAGAAAACCGGATGGTAGCTGTAGACTGACTGTTGACCACCACAAACTCAACACAGTCACCCCTGTGTGAACCCGGTTGTCTGATAGACACCCACCCTACTCACCCGGATTCCCAGCGGCAGGACTGTCTTCAGCACCATGGATATCTCTAATGGTTATTGGAGTATCCCAGTAAAACTAGAGAAACAATTTAAATTCACATTCACTTCTGAGGTCCAAAGATACCCCTGGATATATCTGTTACAAGGGATTCCACAACAACCGCACTATTTTACACAAACATATGGCCGGGGAATTTATGAGCTTTTCACAGTCTTCCTGCTTGCTGAAATAAATTGATGATCGCCTCCTCATTCCCACAGACCGTGTCTAACACATTTAAACCTTTTACTGGAACTTCTGCAGCTACTTTGGGAGCTAGTCAAAAAGACCATCCACGTAAGGCCCAGCTGGTGCAAGATCGTGTCACGTTTGTAGGTGTCCAGATTGGATCATTCAGCATCAGCCCAGACCAACATCAGGTCGAGGCCATCCAGCGTCTACCCCTGTCCACCTCAAAGACTGCCCTGTGTCCTATCCTCAGACTGGTGGGTATCAGTGGACCCTCATACAGTGTCTACCCTGTCCTCTTCAAAGACTGCCCTGTGTCCTATCCTCAAGCTTGTGGTGTTTCAGCGGACCCTCATACAGTGTCTACACCTGCCCACCTCAAAGACTGCCCTGTGTCCTATCCTCAAGCTGGTGGTGTTTCAGTGGACCCTCATACAGTGTCAACCCCTGTCCACCACAAAGACTGCCCTGTGTCCTATTCTCAAGCTGGTGGTGTTTCAGTGGACCCTCATACAGTGTCTACCCCTGTCCACCACAAAGACTGCCCTGTGTCCTATCCTCAGGCTGGTGGGGTATCAGTGGACCCTCATCCAGTGTCTACCCCTGTCCACCACAAAGACTGCACTGTGCCCTATCCTCAGGCTGGTGGGGTATCAGAGGACCCTCATACAGTGTCTACCCCTGTCCATCACAAAGACTGCCCTGTGTCCTATCCTCAAGCTTGTGGTGTTTCAGCCAACCCTCATCCAGTGTCTACCCCTGTCCACCACAAAGACTGCCCTGTGTCCTATCCTCAGGCTGGTGGGGTATCAGTGGACCCTCATACAGTGTCTACCCCTGTCCACCACAAAGACTGCCCTGTGTCCTATCCTCAAGCTTGTGGTGTTTCAGCCGACCCTCATCCAGTGTCTACCCCTGTCCACCACAAAGACTGCCCTGTGTCCTATCCTCAAGCTGGTGGTGTTTCAGTGGGCCCTCATACAGGTCTACCCCTGTCCACCACAAAGACTGCCCTGTGTCCTATCCTCAGGCTGGTGGGGTATCAGTGGACCCTCATACAGTGTCTACCCCTGTCCACCACAAAGTCTGCCCTGTGCCCTATCCTCAGGCTGGTGGTGTTTCAGCGGACCCTCATACAGAGTCTACCCTGTCCTCTTCAAAGACTGCCCTGTGCCCTATCCTCAAGCTTGTGGTGTTTCAGCGGACCCTCATACAGTGTCTACACCTGCCCACCTCAAAGACTGCCCTGTGTCCTATCCTCAAGCTGGTGGTGTTTCAGTGGACCCTCATACAGTGTCAACCCCTGTCCACCACAAAGACTGCCCTGTGTCCTATTCTCAAGCTGGTGGTGTTTCAGTGGACCCTCATACAGTGTCTACCCCTGTCCACCACAAAGACTGCCCTGTGTCCTATCCTCAGGCTGGTGGGGTATCAGTGGACCCTCATCCAGTGTCTACCCCTGTCCACCACAAAGACTGCACTGTGCCCTATCCTCAGGCTGGTGGGGTATCAGTGGACCCTCATACAGTGTCTACCCCTGTCCATCACAAAGACTGCCCTGTGTCCTATCCTCAAGCTTGTGGTGTTTCAGCCAACCCTCATCCAGTGTCTACCCCTGTCCACCACAAAGACTGCCCTGTGTCCTATCCTCAGGCTGGTGGGGTATCAGTGGACCCTCATACAGTGTCTACCCCTGTCCACCACAAAGACTGCCCTGTGTCCTATCCTCAAGCTTGTGGTGTTTCAGCCGACCCTCATCCAGTGTCTACCCCTGTCCACCACAAAGACTGCCCTGTGTCCTATCCTCAAGCTGGTGGTGTTTCAGTGGGCCCTCATACAGGTCTACCCCTGTCCACCACAAAGACTGCCCTGTGTCCTATCCTCAGGCTGGTGGGGTATCAGTGGACCCTCATACAGTGTCTACCCCTGTCCACCACAAAGACTGCCCTGTGCCCTATCCTCAGGCTGGTGGTGTTTCAGCGGACCCTCATACAGAGTCTACCCTGTCCTCTTCAAAGACTGCCCTGTGCCCTATCCTCAGGCTGGTGGGGTATCAGTGGACCCTCATCCAGTGTCTACCCATTTCCACCTCAAAGACTGCCCTGTGTCCTATTCTCAGGCTGGTGGGATATCAGTAGACCCTCATCCAGTGTCTACCGCTGTCCACCTCAAAGACTGCCCTGCGTCCTATCCTCAAGCTGGTGGGGTATCAGTGGACCCTCATCCAGTGTCTACCCCTGTCCACCTCAAAGACTGCCCTGTGTCCTATCCTCAGGCTGGTGGGGTATCAGTGGACCCTCATCCAGTGTCTACCCCAGTACACCACAAAGACTGCTCTGTGTCCTATCCTCAGACTGGTGGGATATCAGTAGACCCTCATCCAGTGTCTACCCCAGTACACCACAAAGACTGCTCTGTGTCCTATCCTCAAGCTGGTGGGGTATCAGTGGACCCTCATCCAGTGTCTACCGCTGTCCACCTCAAAGACTGCCCTGTGTCCTATCCTCAAGCTGGTGGGGTATCAGTGGACCCTCATCCAGTGTCTACCGCTGTCCACCTCAAAGACTGCCCTGCGTCCTATCCTCAAGCTGGTGGGGTATCAGTGGACCCTCATCCAGTGTCTACCCCTGTCCACCTCAAAGACTGCCCTGTGTCCTATCCTCAAGCTTGTGGTGTTTCAGCCGACCCTCATCCAGTGTCTACCCCTGTCCACCACAAAGACTGCCCTGTGTCCTATCCTCAAGCTGGTGGTGTTTCAGTGGGCCCTCATACAGGTCTACCCCTGTCCACCACAAAGACTGCCCTGTGTCCTATCCTCAGGCTGGTGGGGTATCAGTGGACCCTCATACAGTGTCTACCCCTGTCCACCACAAAGTCTGCCCTGTGCCCTATCCTCAGGCTGGTGGTGTTTCAGCGGACCCTCATACAGAGTCTACCCTGTCCTCTTCAAAGACTGCCCTGTGCCCTATCCTCAAGCTTGTGGTGTTTCAGCGGACCCTCATACAGTGTCTACACCTGCCCACCTCAAAGACTGCCCTGTGTCCTATCCTCAAGCTGGTGGTGTTTCAGTGGACCCTCATACAGTGTCTACCCCTGTCCACCACAAAGACTGCACTGTGCCCTATCCTCAGGCTGGTGGGGTATCAGTGGACCCTCATACAGTGTCTACCCCTGTCCATCACAAAGACTGCCCTGTGTCCTATCCTCAAGCTTGTGGTGTTTCAGCCAACCCTCATCCAGTGTCTACCCCTGTCCACCACAAAGACTGCCCTGTGTCCTATCCTCAGGCTGGTGGGGTATCAGTGGACCCTCATACAGTGTCTACCCCTGTCCACCACAAAGACTGCCCTGTGTCCTATCCTCAAGCTTGTGGTGTTTCAGCCGACCCTCATCCAGTGTCTACCCCTGTCCACCACAAAGACTGCCCTGTGTCCTATCCTCAAGCTGGTGGTGTTTCAGTGGGCCCTCATACAGGTCTACCCCTGTCCACCACAAAGACTGCCCTGTGTCCTATCCTCAGGCTGGTGGGGTATCAGTGGACCCTCATACAGTGTCTACCCCTGTCCACCACAAAGACTGCCCTGTGCCCTATCCTCAGGCTGGTGGTGTTTCAGCGGACCCTCATACAGAGTCTACCCTGTCCTCTTCAAAGACTGCCCTGTGCCCTATCCTCAGGCTGGTGGGGTATCAGTGGACCCTCATCCAGTGTCTACCCATTTCCACCTCAAAGACTGCCCTGTGTCCTATTCTCAGGCTGGTGGGATATCAGTAGACCCTCATCCAGTGTCTACCGCTGTCCACCTCAAAGACTGCCCTGCGTCCTATCCTCAAGCTGGTGGGGTATCAGTGGACCCTCATCCAGTGTCTACCCCTGTCCACCTCAAAGACTGCCCTGTGTCCTATCCTCAGGCTGGTGGGGTATCAGTGGACCCTCATCCAGTGTCTACCCCAGTACACCACAAAGACTGCTCTGTGTCCTATCCTCAGACTGGTGGGATATCAGTAGACCCTCATCCAGTGTCTACCCCAGTACACCACAAAGACTGCTCTGTGTCCTATCCTCAAGCTGGTGGGGTATCAGTGGACCCTCATCCAGTGTCTACCGCTGTCCACCTCAAAGACTGCCCTGTGTCCTATCCTCAAGCTGGTGGGGTATCAGTGGACCCTCATCCAGTGTCTACCGCTGTCCACCTCAAAGACTGCCCTGCGTCCTATCCTCAAGCTGGTGGGGTATCAGTGGACCCTCATCCAGTGTCTACCCCTGTCCACCTCAAAGACTGCCCTGTGTCCTATCCTCAGGCTGGTGGGGTATCAGTGGACCCTCATCCAGTGTCTACCCCAGTACACCACAAAGACTGCTCTGTGTCCTATCCTCAGACTGGTGGGATATCAGTGGACCCTCATCCAGTGTCCATCCCTGTCCACCTCTAAGACTGCCCTGTGTCCTATTCTCAGGCTGGTGGGGTATCAGCGGACCCTCATCCCTCGATTTGCAGAGACTGTGACTCCTCTTTATGAACTACCTACTGGTGATGACTAGTTTTAACCCAGTTGGACTGAAGAGAGCACAGAAGCAGCAACACAACTGAAGAAAGCTGTCGCCTCGGTAACGTGTCTTATCTCACCTAACCCTGACAAGACTTTCCACATGGAGGTAGGGGACAATGTGAAAAGCCTGGCTGCTGTCCTATGTAGAGAAAACCAGGAGAAACTACTCCCCATTGTGAATGATCCAGAATTGTGAGTGGGCCTGAACTGATTTACTCTGTTTGTGAAAGGCATTTGTTAACCACGTTCTGGGACATCAAACATTTCACTGACATCACGGAGTTCAACAGGGTGATACTGTCCAGTCCATTATAAATTTTCCAAGTGTAGGAAAGCAGTAGTAATAGTAATCCCCGTCAGAGAGTCGTAGTCATTTCGAGTCCATGACAGTTTTGCAGATAAATCCAGTCAGTCTCATTCCCCAGTTCTGTCTCCATATACCTGCAAGTCGATTTCCCTCAAGTGTTCATCCAATATCCTTTTGAAATCAATCACCATCTCCGCTTCCACCACCCTCGTCGGCAGTGATTTCCAGGCCATTCCCACTCGCTCTGTAAAAAGGTTGTTCCTCACATCCCCCTGTATCTCTTGCCACAACCTTAACTCTCGTCCTTGTACCATTAACTAATGGGAACATCTTTTCCTGTCTACCTTATCCAAACATAACATCATCTTGTATACCTCTATCAAATCTCCCCTCAATCTCCTTTACTCCAAGAAAAACAATCCCAGCTTTTCCAAACTAACTTTGTCGCTAAAATCCTCCATCTCTGGAACCATTCTGGTAAATCTCCTCTACACCCTGTCAAGGACCCTCACATCCTTCCTAAACTATGGTGAATGGAACTGGATGCAGTACTCCAGTTGGGGCCTAACCAGAGCTTTATAAAGGTTCGGCATGACTTGCCTTCTTCTGTACTCACCACCTCTATTTATTTTAGGATAGTCAGTATGGATTTGTTAAGGGAAGATATTGTTTCACCAACTTGATCGAATGTTTTGAAGAAGCAACAAGGAAGATAAATGAGGGTAGTGCAGTTGATGTGGTCTACTTGGATGTTAGCAAGGCTTTTGACAAGGTCCTACATGGCAGACTGGTTCAAAAAATAAAATCCCACGGGATCCAGGGAAATGCAGCAAGGTGGATACAAGATTGGCTCAGTGGCAGGAAAGAAAGGGTAATTGTTGACGGCTGTTTTAGAGACTGGAAGGCTGTTTCCAGTGGCGTTCCAGAGGGCTCAATACTGGGTCCCCTGCTTTTGGTGGTGCAAGTTAACGATTTGGACGTAAATGTAGGGGGTATGATCAAGATGTTTGCAGACGACACGAAGATTGGCCGTGTGGTAGATAGCGAGGAGGATAGCTGTAGACTGCAGAAATATATTGATGGCCTGGTCAGATGGGCAGAAACGTGGCAAATGGAATTCAACTTGGAGAAATATGAGGTGATGCATTTGTGGAGGTCAAACAAGGAATACAGGAATAATGTCAAAATACTGAGAAGTGTAGAGAAAGTGAGGGACCTTGGATTGAATGTCCACACATCCCTGAAAGTCGCAGCAGAGATCAATAAGGTGTTTAGGAAGGCATATGGAATCCTTTCCTTTATTAGCCCAGGTACAGAATACAAGAGCAGGGAGGTTATGCTGGAGCTGTAAAACTCATTGATTAGGCCACAACTTGAGTGCTGTGTACAGCTCTGGTCTCCTCAGTACAGAAAGGATGTAATTGTACCAGAGAGGGAACAGAGGAGATTTACGAGGATGTTGCCAGGAATAGAAAAATGCAGCTATGAAGAAAGATTGGATAGACAGGGGTTGTTCTCCTTGGAACAGAGAAGGCTGAGGGGTGATCTGATTGTAATATACAAAATTATAACGGGCCTGGATAGAGTGGAGGTGAAGACTCTATTCACCATAACATCGAAGAGGGGGAATAGAGTTAAAGTGATTGGTAGAAAGATCAGAGGGCAGATGAGAGTGGTGGCGGTCTGGAATTCACTGCCTGAAAGGATAGTTGAGGCAGAAACCCTTAACTCATTCAAAAATAGTCTGGATATGCACCTTAAGTGCTGTAATCTGCAGCTCTACTCACCAAATGCTGGAAGGTGGGATTAGAATAGGTGGATCATTTTCTGGCTGGCGCAGACAAGATGGGCCAAGTGGCCGATATCTGTGCCTTAACTTTATGTGATTCTACTAGAATACAAGAATGCTTCCAGGGATTGGGGTGTTTTAGTTACAAGGTTAGTTTGGAGAAGATGGAGTTGCTCTCCCTGGAGTAAAGGAGATTGAGAGAGATTTGAAAGAAGTGTACAAGATTATGATAGGTTTAGGTAAGATAGATAAGGAAAAACTGTTCCCATTAACTGATGAAACACGGAATAGGGGACACAGATGGAAGGTTTTGGGTAAGAGATGCAGGGGGAATATGAGGAAGAACGTTTTTACACAGTGGATGGTAATGAGCTGGAACTCACTGCCCATGAGGGTGATGGAAGCCAAGACAATCAATGATTTCAAAAGGAAATTGGATGGGCACCTGAAGGAAATGAACTTGCAGGGATCCGAGGATTGAGCGGGGGAATGGGACCGACTGGATTGTTACACAGAGAGACACATGGAGAGTCCGACTGGTCTCCTCCTGTGTCGTAAATGACTCTATGACTCTCTGTGACTATGTTGGATACGCCGCCCACTCCTGCCTGGGGAAAGATCCGGATGCAGTGAAGATCAATAAAACTGTGACTTAAACAGCCACCGATAGCTCCGTCCTCACCCTGGTGTGAGGCTCCAGGTCGTGTTACAGGAGGTGACACAGCTCTGTGACCACTTCCTTATTGAATCAGAGTCACCTCACTCACTGCTCCTGGATTAGGTGTAGGTAGAAAAAATGCCCTTGGGAAAACCGGGTTGGAAGGACAGAGCCCCCTCCTCCTCCCTCTTTACTGAGACTCCCTTCTCTGCTGCCTCTGCTCCATTTGTTGTTCATGTTTTAGACCCAGAGACACTGTAACTACAGTCCCCATGCCTCGTCCAGAGTTGGTTCACCAAATCCTCTGCCCTCCCTGAATGTCTGCAGCAGCTCACAGCACATCCTCCAGAAAACTATCCACAGCACCTCCACTAACTTTACAATGGCAAAAGTAAGTCAAAAGGTCCTCACCTGCAAGTTGGATGCCTGATCCTTTGAAATAACTTTCGGGGATGTCAGTGGGGGAGGGTGGGGTGGGGGTTCCTCATGCTGCTGAATCTATGCTCTGCTGAGAGTGACTTACACAGGTGGTCAGTGGACATTAACAGACCAAGTTTCAAAATCGTACATCAGTGCTGCAAAAATGGCTGATTGACATCAGTACAAGCCCCTCCTCACACTAACAACACATCCATGGCACCCAGGCTAGATCCCTGCCCAACATGGGACACTGTGCTGACCACACTATAATTGACCAGCTGTCAGTTCACATCATTTTATGGATCTAGGTTTCTGTAATGATGGCACCGGTGGGACAGCAGAATGAAAACCACAGCTGGCTGAGATCGAGAGGGAAAGCAACTCACTTTAAAAATGGAATTGGTAGCTGACTCAAAGGCATAAGATTTACAAGACTATGGGGAATGGACAGGGGAATGGGATTAATTGGACAGGTGAGGACACGGAGGGATTCATACACAAGGCTGAGAATATTAAAATTAAGGTGCTGCCAGACCGAAAGGCACTGTTGATCAGTGAGCACAGGGGTGATGTGTGATCGGTATTTGGTGTGAGATAGATATAGGCAGCAGAGTTCTGGATGGGCTGTGGTTTATGGAGATTTATAACTGGAGGGCGGCCAGGATATAATTTGAAGAGTCAAGTGTGGCTTTAACAAAGATACGATGAGGGTTTATGCAGCTGGTAGGCTGAGGCAGATATTACAGAGGTGTTATTCATGTCAAGGAAACACAATATGCCAATGAGGAATTTTAATTCATCAGTTGGAAACTTACATTAAAGTTTTAATGGAAAATATCCTGCAAAAAACTGGCAGCCAAGATGGCCACTGCAATTTGTATCTGAAGCACCTTTTCACTTTCCAACGTCTCCAACAGGAGACACATGTCGGATGAGCCTGGACCCAAAATAATGGCTTGCTCTTGTGAATGAATTTGCTAAGATTGCATTCATTAGCATGGAATTCAAGGACATCCTGACACACTGACTATTGAAAGCGTAAACTACTCCAAGTGTAAATAATGGCATCCTGAGCCCTGGGGAGATGGTAATTCCTCACCTTGAATCTCATTAGAAGGCTCCAGAAAATATATTGAGGCAGCCATGAGATTGTCTGACCATTTCTGTGAAAGCTGGGAGTTTCCCCTGGACAAAGACAGACAAGCCAGTGATTCAAAATGGAAGAAGCAGAAGGTTGGTTTCCTTCCCCCCACCCCTAGCACCACCGCACCCGCGCCCCCTCCCAACCAACCCCAAGCCCCATTCTTTTTCTGTCTCTCTTCAGATGACATCACAAGTTTGAAAACTATTTGCGACTGTGGACCCTCCAAACCTACAGATTACTACAGACTGAGGCACCAGGGGAAAAAGGCCACCTACCAGTCTGCCTTCAAGAAAATCCTGAGCCATGTGGATCAGCCACAATGGGCACCTCGACCAGCCAAAGACTTCAAGAGTACAACTTCAGCCGGAAGATCAGGGAATTATCAAACCTGACAGACTGCATATTATGTTTTGATTTATTCTGGATTCTAATCCAGCCACGATTTTACTTCTCATTCTGTAATATATTTGTGTACGTGAGATTATTGTGTCAGTGGCAGCATAACTGTATAACTTACATTTTTATTATTTTATTTTGATCGGGTTCAGATGTTAAGTGTATTAAACTCACCTCTTTCATGTTTAAACGCAATAAAACCTTTCCGATTGGTTCCTTCACTATCACACCAAAGGTAAAAAGTAAAACATCACAAAAATGGTAAATACATTCACGGTTAAAAAAGACCAAACACTATTGCGGTCAATTAAGAGGAAGGACTGTGACCCCTCCTCACCTGGCTGTAACAATATTAAGGGTTGGAGATGGAGTTAATATGGGGGTGAACTGAGCTCAGCATTAAAGATACCAGAGGCTGTAAACTTCCTGGTTCAGCCTCAGTGAGGGGATTGCAGATCGTGGAGAGGGAATAGAGTTTGTGACAGAAAGTGAAGACAATGGATTCAGTCTTCCCACGATTTAAATGACAAGAACACTAATTCAGTGAAATATGGTTTATGAATCTATTAGTTGGATACAGAAATTTACTGGGGACACCAATAATAGCTAGGCTGGGATGGTAAATTGTTTGAATCATCTTCAGTGCATAATAGATCCGCCGAACTAATGTTCGCCGAGTATAATTTGCAGTAACTGAACCAAACCAAAAGGAGAAACTCCTGCTGTCCATTGCTGTAACATTCCAATCTATTGTTCTCAGATTCTGACCCATTGCTGTAACATTCCAATCTATTGTTCTCAGATTCTGACCCATTGCTGTAACATTCCAATCTATTGTTCTCAGATTCTGACCCATTGTTGTAACATTCCAATCTATTGTTCTCAGATTCTGACCCATTGTTGTAACATTCCAATCTATTGTTTTCAGATTCTGACCCATTGTTGTAACATTCCAATCTATTGTTTTCAGATTCTGACCCATTGTTATAATATTCCAATCTAATGTTCTCAGATTCTGACCCATTGTTATAATATTCCAATCTAATGTTCTCAGATTCTGACCCATTGTTGTAACTTTCCAATCAACTGCTCACAGATTCTGGTCTGTCCTCTCCCTCTCTCTGGAGCCTCTGATCCCTGTAAGTGCCGGGTTTGATGCTCCAGCTGACACTATGGGTAAGACATTAAATGAAGACCCTTATTAATAGAAGAGGGGAACCCTCCAGTGACACAATTAGTGTCCAAAGAGACTGACATTAATTACAGTCACTGAACAAACAGTTTGAGTTAACCCCATTCAATCCAGTACTTTTGTACCACAATGAAGTGGAACATTTAGCTGGTCTGGATGGGATGTGTGAGGGTTACTGAAGGAAGGAAAGGTGGAAATAGCAAAGGCACTGGCCAGAAGTGTTGTAAATGTTACATCCTCTTTTGAAAAGGAGAGATTAGATAAACGAGTGCTCGTCCTGACATATAGATAAATATATAAATGACATAGACTTAGAGTAAAACAAAAACATAATTTCAACTCTTGCAGATGACATGTAAATCATAAATGCTGTCATTAGTGTGGTAGACAGTAGCAGTATTAAGGAGGACATGGACAGTCTGGTGGTGACATGAGAATACACAAGGTGACTGAAATCTAACACATAGAATTGGGGAAGTGGTTATTTTGGCAGGGATAATAAGGGGAGTGAATAGAAACTGAACTGCACCATTTAATAGATGGTACAGGAGCACAGAGACTGGGTGTGTATGTACAGACATCTTCGATGGTGGCTGGACAAGTGGTGAAGGATTTAAAAAGGCATAGGGGATCGTTAGCTTTAGAACTAGAAGAAAAGAATTAAAAAATAACAACACAAGAACATTCTGCGAAGACTAGATAAATGACTGTTTAAACCTCAGCTGGAATATTGTGTCCCATTCTGGACACCACACTTTATGAAGGATTTCAAGGCCTTGGATATGGTGCCTAGGTGATATACTAGAATGGAAACAGGGATGAGGGAATTCAGTTATGTGGAGAGAAGCTGAGATTGTTCTCCTTAGAGCAGAGAAGATAAAAGGGAGATTTAATCGAGGGGCTGATTATGATGATGTGTTTTTCGAGAATAAATAAGGAGAATCTGGTTTCACTGGATGAAGGTTCAGTAACCAGAGAACACAGTTTAATGTTGATTAACAAACAAACAGAGGAGAGATGAGGAGATTTTCTTTTCTTTACAGAGCGAGTGTTTATGATTTGGAATTTACTTCCTGAAAGGGTTGTGGAAGCAGATTTAACAGAAGCTTTCAGTCGGGAATTGGATCAATACTAACAGGGTGATTTACTGGACTGGGAGAAAAGAACAGGGGAGAGGAATAATTGGGAAATCTCCTTCAAAGAGCTGGAACTGGTACGATTTGTTAAATAGTCTCCTCCTGTGCTGTGTGATTCTCTGACTGTCTGACAACAGAAACCATTGAGTACGTATCTCACGTGCACAATTAACATTCAGCAGTTTTTAATCCCGAGATTAATCGTTACTTGTTTTCTGATGAAGACAACAGCAGAGAGACAGATACAAGGAGCTGGTGAGGTTAATTGTGTTGACAATTTGTTTATCGGATTATGACATCTCTCTCTGATCACAGACCACGCCTGGTTTCAATCCGTCAATTACAAACTCATTGATTTTATTCCTATTTTATTTCCTGTCTATCTGTTCTCAGGATATGGGTGATACTGACAAGGAAGGCCAGCATTACTTCCCCATCCCTGGTTGCCATGAGAAAATGGTGGGCCTTCATCCTGAACCACAGCAGTCCGTGATGTGAAGGTGTTTCCTCAAACAAACCAACATTTAATATTTTCAGGAGGCAGTTTCATTTCTGAGTAGTTCGGAATGAGTTGGGTCAGAAAGCGAGGATGAGAATTTTAAAATCGAGGCATTACTGGACCAGGAACCAACGTAAGCCAGTGAGCACAGGAGTTATGGATGAACGGGACTTGGTGGAAAGGCCTGTTACCCGACCAGAACCCGATGGGACCCGGTGACCTGTGTCGGGCCATTCTTCCGAACTCGACCTTTGGGCTTGGGTCGGGTCGGGTCGGTCTCGGGGGAAAATGGAGGGACCTGGGCCGGGTCGGGCTCGGGTCCCATATGGCTCCGTCGGATTCAGGTCGGGTTTTTGTTTGTGACTTGAGCAGGCCTTCAACTTGGTGCGAGTTTGGATAGGAATTTTATTTGTGCTGAAGTTTATGGCAGGGGCAGCACGGCTTCGATACAGATTCAAGCTGCCTCTAAACTGTTCAGTTCAACACAAGTTAAAAAAACGGGGGAAAGAAAAGAAAAAAGAGGAAAAAAATGGGGTTAGACACAGAGTGAATCTTTCTCTACACTGTCCCCATCAAACACTCCCTGAACAGGTACAGCATGGGGTTAGATACAGAGTAAAGCTCCCTCTGCACTATCCCCAGCAAACACTCCCAGGACAGGTACAACACTGGGATTGGCTGGGCAATTTGAAGCACTTCCTGCCTGCAATCAGGGGGAGCAGCTGCACCTGTGCTGTAGCAACTGCAGAGCGGAGACTGGAGAAAGTGGAGAGAGGTAGAACATAGAACATAGAACATTACAGCGCAATACTGAATCTTCGGTCCTCGATGTTGCGCCGACCTGTGAAACCATCTGACCTACACTATTCAATTTTCATCCATATGTCTTTCCAATGACCACAAATGCCCTTAAAGTTGGCGAGTCCACTACTGTTGCAGGCAGGGCGTTCCACGCCCCTACTACTCTCTGAACAAACAAACTACCTCTAACATTTGTCCTATATCTATAACCCCTCAACTTAAAGCTATGTCCCCTCGTGTTTGTCATCACCATCCGGGGCAAAGGACTCTCACTATCCAACCTATCTAACCCTCTGATTATCTTATATGTCTCTATTAAGTCACCTCTCCTCCTCCTTCTCTCCAACGAAAACAACCTCAAGTCCCTTAGCCTGTCATCGTAAGACCTTCCCTCCATACCAGGCAACATCCTAGTAAACCTCCTCTGCACCCTTTCCAAAGCTTCCACATCCTTCCTATAATGTGGTGACCAGAACTGCACGCAATGCTCCAGGTGCGGCCGCACCAGAGTTTTGTACAGGTGCAGCATGACCTCGTGGCTCCGAAACTCGATCCCCCTACTAATAAAAGCTAACACACCATATGCCTTCTTAACAGCCCTATTAACCTGGTTAGCAACCTTCAGGGATTTATGCACCTGGACACCAAGATCTCTCTGTTCATCTACACTACCAAGAATCTTCCCATTAGCCCAGTACTCTGCATTCCTGTTACTCCTTCCAAAGTGAATCACCGCACACTTTTCTGCATTAAACTCCATTTGCCATCTCTCAGCCCAGCTCTGCAGCCTATCTATGTCCCTCTGTACCATACAACATCCTTCGGCACTATCCACAACTCCACCGACCTTAGTGTCATCTGCAAATTTACTAACCCACCCTTCTACACCCTCTTCCAGGTCATTTATAAAAATGACAAACAGCAGTGGCCCCAAAACAGATCCTTGCGGTACACCACTATTAACTAAACTCCAGGATGAACATTTGCCATCAACCACCACCTTCTGTCTTCTTTCAGCTAGCCAATTTCTGATCCAAAGCTCTAAATCGCCTTCAACCCCATACTTCCGTATTTTCTGCAATAGCCTACCGTGGGGAACCTTATCAAACGCCTTACTGAAATCCATATACACCACATCCACTGCTTTACCCTCATCCACCTGTTTGGTCACCTTCTCGAAAAACTCAATAAGGTTTGTGAGGCACGACCTACCCGTCACAAAACCGTGCTGACTATCTCTAATGTACTTATTATTTTCAAGATGATTATAAATCATTTAGCTAAGCTAAAATTAGAACAGAAGAGACTCGAAATAGAATTCCAGAGAGAACGAGAAAGAGCAGAGTGGGCGTCAAGAAAGGGAAAAAGTAAAAGTGTTCCAGAAGAAGAAGGAGGAAAGGGAGTTAAGGCGGCTCAATCAACTAGAGGAAGACCCAGTACACTCAGTGAAGACACAGCTAGTGAGGGAGCTGCCCATAGCTCAGGACAATGTGCAGGGTTCTTAAAGTTACCCCAGTTCATTCTAAAGTTCAATGAGGAGGATGTGGCAGAATTTTTCATCACTTTTGAAAAACATGCAAAGCAGCTGAAATGGCCGGCAGAGAGCTGGACACTGTTTTTATAAGGCAAAGGTTTATTCACTGTTACCCGATGAAAGTTTATCAGATTATGATATAACTAAAAATGCTATCCATGGTGCATATCGGATAGTATCAGAAGCGTACCACCAAAAATTCAGAACACTCCGAAAGTAGCCTGAGCGAACTTGCCTCCAGTTTGAAAGAGTTAAGCAGCTTCGGAACATAGGAGCAAGAGTAGGCCATTCAGCCCATCTAGTCTGCCCCGCCATTCAAAACGATCACGGGTTATCATCTATTTCAATTCCTTTTTACCACACTATCCCCATATCCCTTTATGTCATTTGTATTTAGAAATCTGTCAATCTCTGCTTCAAACATACTGAATGACTGAGCTTCCACAGCCCTCTGGGGTAGAGAATTCCAAAGATTAACATTTTCATTTCAAAATTCTAGAGAATACAGGCCCAGTTTTCCCAATCTCTTCATAGGACAGTCCTGCCATCCCAGGAACAAGTCTAGTGAATCTTCGTTGCACTCCCCCTATGGCAATAATATACTTCGTAAAGTAAGGGGAGCAAAGCTGCACACAGTACTCCAGGTGTGGTCTCACAAGGTTCCATACAATTGAAGCAAGACTTCACCACTCCTGCACTCAAATTCTCTTGTGATAAAGGCTAACATACCATTAGCCTTCTTAAGTGCTTGCTGTCCCTGCATGTCAGCTTTCAGTGATTTATTGACAAGGACACCCAGATCCCTTTGTACATCGACACTTTCTAATTTCTTACCATTCAAGAAATACCCTGCACATCTATTCCACCTTCCAAAGTGGATAACCTCATATTTTCCACATTATATTCCATCTGCCACGTTCTTGCCCTCCCACGAAGTCTGTCCAAATGCCCTTGAAGCCACTTTGCACCTTCCTCACAGCACATACATTCCCACATCTTTTTGTATCATCTGCAAACTTGGGAATATTACTCTGGTCCCCACATCTAAATAAATGATACATATTGTGAACAGATGGGGCCCAAGTACTTACCCAAATGTTTCCTTTTTACTTACCCCACTGGTCACAGCCTGCCAAAGCGGGAATAACCCATTTATTCCTACTCTCTGTTTTATGCTTGTTAACCAATCCTTAATCCATGCCAATATATTACGTCCGATCCCATGTGCTTTAATTTTACTAACCAACCTCCTGTGGGGGACTTTATCAAAAATCCATCTGAAAATCCAAATATACTACATCCACCGACTCCACTTTATCAATTCTGTTACTACTATCCTCAAAAAACTCCAACAGGTTCATCAAACATGATTTCCCATTCATAAATCCATGTTGACTGTGTCCAATCAGATCATCTTTATCCAATTATCCGTTTATCACATCCTTTATGATAGATTCTACCATTTTCTCTCTCCCGCCCTTCTTAAATCGTGGGGTGACATTTGCGACCTTCCAATATGCTGGAACCGTTCCAGAAGATGATCACCCATGCACTCACTGTCTCCATAGCTACCTCTGTCAACACTCTGGAATTTAGAATATCAGGTCCTGGGGACTTATCAACCTTCAACCCCATTAATTTCTCCAACACAAACTTCTTACTAATATTAATTTGCTTCACTTCCTCATTCCCCCTAATCCCTTGGATCTCTAATTCTGGGAGATTTCTTGTATGTTTCTCAGTGAAGACAGCCACAAAGTGATCATTTAGCTTCTCTGCGATTTCTCGATTCCCCATTATAAATTCCCCTGACTCTGCCTGTAACGGACACATACATGTCTTACCCAAATGTTTCCTTTTTACGTAACTATAGAAGATTTTGCAGTCCGCTTTTATGTTTGCCTCTGACTAGTAGATACGGAAAATCGGGATACAGCCCACATATGTAAACCTCAGAGTGGTGATCCTTCTCGAGGAGTTCAAAAACTCACTCCCGCTCCCATTAAAACCCACACAGTGGAAAAAAAGGTTCGAAGAACCAGGAAGGTTGCAATTCTGGATGATGATTTTTTCCACGTACACAAGGCCTTAACCCCAAAGGGAATGCATTCCCTAGTCACCCCAATGACCCGGGAATAAAAGGTGGGAGGGTGATAAGAGCCTGAGCAGCCACGGGCAAGGAGGAAAATCTGGACACACAGGGGCCCACGCTCAGGCCAAATAGGATGGTACTGAGAGCAGGAGTAATGACCAATGATCTGTGAGTTTCCACTGCAGCAAGGCAGGTCACCATCGAGTTGAATGCTGGAAGTGATGGGGAAAACCTGTAGGATTACTCAGGGTCCACCAGAGCAGTGCAGGAAAACGGGCCCTGATGGAAAGCACAGCAGGTCAGGCTGTGCCTTTAACTGTAACAGTCAGACACAGTAACACTACCACAGAGAGTGCGGGAAAACTTAACACAATCCTTGAGCGTTACTAGGATTTTGAATCCCAGGGAAAGTGACCCCATACCCCTTTAGTGAGGTAAGCAAGCCCTGGTCATACTCAATGATAAAGGGGCCACCCAATCCCTTCTGCTGGGAAAAGGCATGACCTTTCTCCGAGAGTGCAGTGAATGCTAGATTGTTAGCGAATGGTATTGGAAGACAGTATATGTCCATACCTTTATATTGGGTGCACTTGGAGTGCGACCTATCTTCAGAACCAGTAGCCATGGGAACCTGCTCCTGGGTATTGATCTGGCAGGGAAAAGGTGGCAGCTTCTGCAAAGGTTCTGGAGAGACAACAAGATATCAGGGACACAGAGCAGTTACAGGGGAAGGTCCCCGGCATTCTCCCTGATTCTGTGGTGACTCGGACCATGGCTAAACAATCCCCATCAGAGGTGGCTGAACTGACACTGGAGATGGATGTCCCTACTGTCTGGTTGTCTGAAACCTTCCTTGGGACGGTAGAGAGCACAAAGGATGTGTTAAACAGATCTTACTTAGTTCAGGCTCAACAACTCGACCCAGTGTTAAAATATTGCACAGACCGTCCAAACCAAAACTGAAGTAAAGGGAGTTGCAGAGTGCCACTATTTAAAGAATGAGGAGCTGATGAGGAAGTGGAGTCCTCCTTACAAACCTGCGGATGAGGAGTGGACAGTGCTTCACCAGATAGTGGTGCCGCTGAGGTCCCTTAAAGAAATATTAATGGCCCACGAACTTCTAATGACAGTACATGTTGATGTATGAAAATTTAAAGCCCACATAAGGCAACATTTTGACATGGCCACAACTCCACAAAGATGTGGTGGAGTTCTGTAAAACTGGTCACACCTGCCATGTTGTGGGGAGGCTCCAACCTGCAATAATACCTTCACCCTAATACCCATACCAGAATTTGTGGAACACTTCAGCAGACGGCTGGTGGATTATGTGGGACACCTGCTGAAAACAAAACGGGACAACCGGTATCTTCTCACCATTATGAATGTGGTGACCCGATCCCCAGAAGCCATTCACCCGAAGAACTATCTCTGCCATGGTAGTGGTGGAGGGGCTAACCCATTATGGGTTGCCTGCTGAGATTCAGATGGATCAGGGCACACATTTTACGTCCAGTATTTTGAAAAGGTCATGGGTATTCTAGACATAACCCAGCTAAAGTCTACCACCCACAGTCACAAGGGGCTTTGGAGCAGTACCACCAGACCCGAAAGACAATGATCAGGCCATACTGCTATGAGGAACCCCATGACTGGGACAAAGGGATGGCATTTCACCTGTTGGTTACCAGGAACTTATCCAGTGAGTCCACTGGCTTTAGTCTCTTTGAATTAGTTTATGGACACGAGGTGAGAGGTCCTCTTAAACTAATCAAGGAGAAGTTTTTGGGACACAGGGATGAGTCTTCCATGTCAGACTACATTTCCATGCTCCGGGAGTGGCTCACGACAGCCTGTGCAATTGCTCAAGAACACCTAAAGATCTCCTACTCAGTTATGAAAAGGTAAGCAGGCAAAAATGCCAAGGCCAAAACATTTCAGGACAGAGACCATGTATTGTTACTATTACCAATGCAGGGTGAATCCCTGAAATCCCGGTTCAGTGGTCCATATCGAGTGGCAAAAGGAATAGTCAGGTAAATTATTTAATTGGCACCCAGACCAAAGGAAAAAAGCAAAGGCTGTGGAGGGAACAGACAAGTACAGATCTGGCAGACTGTCAGGAGGGAAGGATCGAAAACGACAGTGAAAACAGGTTAGAGAAGGGCCAGGAGGATTCCCAACTGGAATCGCCTACTCTCCGATTTGCCAACCCTGAAGTTTTAGTTAAATTAGACCCCACACTCTCCTTCTTAAATGCAGGTCAATGAGGCAACCTAAAAAGTCAGCTAACAGCATTTACAGAAATATGCAATGACAAAGGAAAGTTCCCAAAAAGGCAAGCCAATAGTGAGGGAGATGCCTCACCGAGTCGAGGTGCCGCAGGAGAGTGCAGTGAAAGATGGACAGCCACCTGCGAGCCATAAAATCCCAGAGCACATGGGGCCAGTTAGCAAAATGATGCTCCCCGTAGTACAGGGAAAAGGGAAGGGAAAATACCCTAAAGTAAACAGCACTTGTGTACCTCACCAGAAAGCTAAAAGTAAGGTCAGTGTGGATCTACCCACTGAAGAACCCAATGATCAGGTGCCAAACACAAAGCTAATCAAACCCAACAATTTCAAAGCGGAAATCAGCAAGAACAAAGGCACAGAGGAAATCTCAGACACCTCACAGGGTCTAAAATAACAATGTATTACACACTGTGGGTTTAGGGAGAAAGATTATCAAGCTGCAGGAACCGGAATGGTTAAAGCTTCATTGCAGGAGAGAAAAAAATAAACAATGTAATCGCTGATGCAATGTCCAGGGTCGAGCCCGACACATAACCATCCCAAACAAAACACCAAAACATTAGATCAGTACAACTTTAACAGACAATGTCAGCTGCAGTAATTCTAAAATTAATATGTCAGTTTGGGAAGTTATTATTGAGAATGAATGTGTGCTTCAGTTACAGTTACAGTTACAGTGATACAACACTGAAACAGGCCCTTCAGCCCACCGAGTCTGTGCCGACCATCAAACACCCATTGATACTAATCCTACACTAATTCCATATTCCTACCACATCCCCACCTGTCCCTATATTTCCCTACCACCAACCTATACTAGGGCCAATTTATAATGGCCAATTAACCTATCAACCAGCAAGTCTTTGTCTTGTTGGAGGAAACCGGATCACCCGGAGGAAAGGAAGCCCACGCAGACACAGGGGGAACTTGCAAAATCCGCACAGGCAGTACCCAGAATTGAACCCGCGTCGCTGGAGCTGTGAGGCTGCGGTGCTAACCACTGCGCCACTGTGCCGCCCCACTGTGCACAATTCTGCAATGAAATGTTCCTGTTATCACATTTTTCCCCGTGTGCTGTGGCGTTGTCAATATAACACAATATGCCAAATTATGAAATTTAATTCATCGTTTGGAAACTTACATTAAACTTTTAATCGAAAAACAACCTTGAAGTTAACATTGAAAAAACTGGCAGCCAAGATGACCATCGCAATTGGCATCTGAAACACCTTTTCACATTCGAAGGCCGACAATAGGAGACACATGTCTGATGAGCCTGGACCCAAATCATTGGCTTGCTCCAGTGATTGAATTACCTAAGATTACATTCATTAACACGGCATACAAGGTCATCCTGACACATTGACTTTGAAAGAGCAAACTCCTCCAAGAGTAAATACTGGTATCCTGAGCCCTGGGGAGATAGAAGTTCCGAACCTTGAATCTCATTGTAAGGGTCCAGCGAATGCACTGAGGCAGTCAGGAGACTGTCTATCTCTGTGAAAGCTGAGAGTTTCCCCTGGACAAAAACAGACAAGTCAGTGATTCAAAATGAGCTGAAGCAGAAGGGCTGTGTTACCCTCACACCCCTCCCTCTCTCTCCGTCTCTCTCTCCAGATAACATCACAAATTTGAAAACCTCATGCGACTGTGGGCCTTCCAAGCCTACAGATTGCTACAGACAGAATAACCAGGGGAAGAAAGCCACCTACAAGCCTGCCTCAAAGAAATCCCTGAGCCATGTGGACCATGTGACAAACTGCACTTTGACCAGAAAACGACTTCAAGGATACAACTTCAGCAGGAAGACCACGGAATGGTCAAATCTCACAGAATGAGTTTTTTTTTAATATTTATTCTGGACTCCAATCCAACCACACATTTATTTCTCACTCTGTAATCTATTTCTGTGTGATTCTCGTGTGTGTGTGTGTGCATAAATGTGTTATATTTATTTTAATGATTTTATTTAGATAGGGTTTATATTGTTAAGTATAATAAACTCACCTCTTTCATGGTTAAACTCAAGAGAACCTGTCCAATCGAATTCTTCACCATCATACCAAAGATAAAATGTAAAACACTCACTGAGACGTTAAGCATATTCACTGTTTATAAAGGACAAACACTGTTGTGGTAAAATAAAGCCGAGCGACTTTGACCCCTCCTCACCTGGCCACAACAATAGGCAGTGTTAGGGATGGAGAGAATATGGGGATGAACTCAGCTCAGCATTAAATAGATACCAGAGGTTGTAAAGTTCCTGCATCAGCCTCCGACAACGGCCAGCAAGGTGGATGCAGATCATGGACAGGGTATGGAATTTGTGACAGAAACTGAAGATAATGCTTTCAGTCTTCTTACGATTTAAATGACAAGAACACTATATCAGTGAAACATGGTTTATGAATCTAATAGTTGGATACAGAGACTTACCAGGGACACCAATAATAGCGAGGATGGGATAGTAAATACATTGAATCATCTTCAGAGCATAAGAGATCCGCAATTCTAATGTTATCCAATAATAATCTGCAGTAAGATAGTCAAACCAATAGGATAAACTCCTGTCCATTGTTGTAACATTCCAATCTATTGTTCTCAGATTCTGACCCATTGTTGTAACATTCCAATCTATTGTTCAGATTCTGATCTATCCTCTCCCTCTCTCGGCAGCCGCTGATCCCTGTTAGTTCGGGAGCTGATGCTCCAGCTAATACTATTGGAAAACACATTGAAAGAAGTCCTGTATTAATAGAAGAGGGAAACCCCCCAGTGACACCATTAAGGTCCAAAGAGACTGACATTAATTACAGTCACTGAACAAACAGGTTCATTTAACACCTTTCAATCCAACACATTTTGTGCCGCAGTAAAGGTAGGAAGAGAGATGGGGATTTAAAACAGAAATTTAGGGAGCTAGGGTGGAAGCTTCGAGCGAGAACAAACGGAGTTGTTATCTCTGGGTTGTTGCCCGTGCCACGTGATAGCGAAGCGAGGAATAGGGAGAGAGAGGAGTTGAACACGTGGCTGCAGGGATGGTGCAGGAGGGAGGGTTTTGGTTTCCTGGATAATTGGGGCTCTTTCTGGGGTAGGTGGGACCTCTACAAACAGGATGGTCTTCACCTGAACCAGAGGGGTACCAATATCCTGGGGGGGAGGTTTGCTAGTGCTCTTCCGGGGGGTTTAAACTAATTCAGCAGGGGAATGGGAACCTAAATTGTAGTGCCAGTGTACAGGATGTTGAGAGTAGTGAGGTCAGGGATATGGTTACAAGGACGCAAGAGGGCACTGGCAAGCAAGAACCTGGTTTAAAGTGTGTCTATTTCAACGCCAGGAGCATCCAGAATAAGGTGGGTGAGCTTGCAGCATGGGTTGGTACCTGGGATCTCGATGTAGTGGCCATTTCGGAGACATGGGTAGAGTAGGGGCAGGAATGGATGTTGCAGATTCCAGGATTTAGATGTTTCAGTAAGAACAGAGAAGATGGTAAAAGAGGGGGGGGGTGTGGCATTGTTAATCAAGGAGAGTATTACAGCGACAGAAAGGACGTTTGAGGACTCGGCTACTGAGGTAGTATGGGCTGAGGTTAGAAACAGGAGAGGTGAGGTTACCCTGTTGGGAGTCTTTTATAGACCTCCGAATAGTTCCAGAGATGTAGAGGAAAGGATAGCGAAGATGATTCTCGACAGGGGTGAGAGTAACAGGGTAGGTGTTATGGGGGACTTTAACTTTCCAAATATTGACTGGAAATACTATAGTTCGAGTACTTTAGATGGGTCAGTTTTTGTCCAGTGTGTGCAGGAGGGTTTTCTGACACAGTATGTAGACAGGTCAACCAGAGGCGATGCCACATTGGATTTGATACTGGGAAATGAACCCGGCCAGGTGTTAGATTTAGATGTAGGTGAGCACTTTGGTGATAGTGATCACAGTTCGGTTAGGTTTACCTTAGCGATGGGCAGGGACAGGTATATACCGCAGGGCAAGAATTATAACTGGGGGAAAGGAAATTATGATGCGATTAGGCAAGATTTAGGATGCGTAGGATGGGGAAGGAAACTGCAGGGGATGGGAACAATCGAAATGTGGAGCTTATTCAAGGAGCAGCTACTGCGTGTCCTTGATAAGTATGTACCTGTGAGGCAGGGAGGAAGTTGTCGTGCGAGGGAGCCGTGGTTTACTAAAGAAGTTGAAGCGCTTGTCAAGAGGAAGAAGAAGGCTTATGTGAGGATGAGACGTGAAGGCTCAGTTAGGGCGCTTGAGAGCTACAAGCTAAACAGGAAGGATCTAAAGGGAGAGCTAAGAAGAGCAAGGAGAGGACACGAGAAGTCATTGGTGGATCGGATCAGGGAAAACCCTAAGGCTTTCTATAGGTATATCAGGAATAAAAGAACGACTAGAGTTAGATTAGGGCCAATCAAGGATAGTAGTGGGAAGTTGTGTGTGGAATCAGAGGAGATAGGGGAAGTGTTAAATGAATATTTTGCGTCAGTATTTACAGTAGAGAAAGAAAATGTTGTTGAGAATACTGAGATTCAGGCTACGAGGCTAGATGGGATTGTGGTTCACAAGGAGGAGGTGTTAGCAACTTTGGAAAGTGTGAAAATAGATAAGTCCCCTGGGCCAGATGGGATTTATCCTAGGATTCTCTGGGAAGCTAGGGAGGAGACTGCAGAGCCTTTGTCCTTGATCTTTATGTCGTCATTGTCGACAGGAATAGTGCCGGAAGACTGGAGGATTGCAAATGTTGTCCCCTTGTTCAAGAAGGGGAGTAGAGACAGCCCTGGTAATTATAGACCTGTGAGCCTTACTTCGGTTGTGGGTAAAATGTTGGAAAAGGTTATAAGAGACAGGATTTATAATCATCTTGAAAAGAATAAGTACATTAGAGATAGTCAGCACGGTTTTGTGACGGGTAGGTCGTGCCTCACAAACCTTATTGAGTTTTTCGAGAAGGTGACCAAACAGGTGGATGAGGGTAAAGCAGTGGATGTGGTGTATATGGATTTCAGTAAGGCGTTTGATAAGGTTCCCCACGGTAGGCTATTGCAGAAAATACGCAAGTATGGGGTTGAAGGTGATTTAGAGCTTTGGATCAGAAATTGGCTAGCTGAAAGAAGACAGAGGGTGGTGGTTGATGGCAAATGTTCATCCTGGAGTTTAGTTACTAGTGGTGTACCGCAAGGATCTGTTCTGGGGCCACTGCTGTTTGTCATTTTTATAAATGACCTGGAAGAGGGTGTAGAAGGGTGGGTTAAAATTTGCAGATGACACGAAGGTCGGTGGAGTTGTGGATAGTGCCGAAGGATGTTGTAGTGTATAGAGAGACATAGATAGGCTGCAGAGCTGGGCTGAGAGATGGCAAATGGAGTTTAATGCGGAAAAGTGTGAGGTTTAGTTTTTAGTTTAGAGATACAGCACTGAAACAGGCCCTTCGGCCCACCGAGTCTGTGCCGACCATCAACCACCCATTTATACTAATCCTGCAAGAATCCCATATTCCAATAACATCCCCACCTGTCCCTATATATTTCCCTACCACCTACCTATACTAGGGGCAATTTATAATGGACAATTAACCTATCAACCTGCAAGTCTTTGGCATATGGGAGGAAACCGGAGCACCCGGAGGAAACCCACGCAGACACAGGGAGAACTTGCAAACTCCGCACAGGCAGTACCCAGAATCTAACCCGGTTCCCTGGAGCTGTGAGGCTGCAGTGCTAACCACTGTGCCACTGTGCCGCCCAGGTGATTCACTTTGGAAGGAGTAACAGGAATGCAGAGTACTGGGCTAATGGGAAGATTCTTGGTAGTTGTAGATGAACAGAGAGATCTTGGTGTCCAGGTGCATAAATCCCTGAAGGTTGCTAACCAGGTTAATAGGGCTGTTAAGAAGGCATATGGTGTGTTAGCTTTTATTAGTAGGGGGGTCGAGTTTCGGAGCCACGAGGTCATGCTGCAGCTGTACAAAACTCTGGTGAGACCGCACCTGGAGTATTGCGTGCAGTTCTGGTCACCGCATTATAGGAAGGATGTGGAAGCTATGGAAAGGGTGCAGAGGAGATTTACTAGGATGTTGCCTGGTATGGAGGGAATGTCTTACGAGGAAAGGCTGAGGGACTTGAGGTTGTTTTCGTTGGAGAGAAGGAGGAGGAGAGGTGACTTAATAGAGACATATAAGATAATCAGAGGGTTAGATAGGGTGGATAGTGAGCGTCTTTTTCCTCGGATGGTGATGGCAAACACGAGGGGACATAACTTCAAGTTGAGGGGTGATAGATATAGGACAGATGTGAGAGGTAGTTTCTTTACTCAGAGAGTAGTAAGGGCGTGGAAGGCCCTGCCTGCAGCAGCAGTAGATTCGCCAACTTTGAGGGCATTTAAGTGGACATTGGATAGACACATGGATGAAAATGGAATAGTGTAGGTCAGATGGTTTCACAGGTCGGCGCAACATCGAGGGCCGAAGGGCCTGTACTGCGCTGTAATGTTCTAATTTATCCAGTCTGGATGGGATGTATGATAGTTACTGAGGGAAGGAATGGTGGGAATAACAGAGGCACTGGACAGAATCTTTCAATCCTCCTTGGATATGGGATTGATGCCAGAGGACTGCAGGGTTGTAAATGTTACACTGTTTAAAAAAGTAGAGATTGGATGAACCCTGTAACTATCAGTCTCAAGTTGGTGGTTGGAAAATTCTAGAGGTCATAACCCAGCACAAAAATATATCTTGCTTGTAAAAACATGGGTTAATGAATGACAAGTAGCATGGATAGGTTAATGGAGAATCATTTCTGATAATCTTGATCGAGTTCGTTAAGGACGTAACTGTAAGTGTTAATGAGGATAGCGTATTTCATGTAATATAATCATAAAAAGTTAAAGGCACAGGAAGAGACCACTTGGCCCATTGTGTCTGTGCCAGCCGATACAATGATCCACCTATTCTAATCCCACCTTCCAGCATTTGATCCATAGCCCTGAAGATTATGGCACTTGAGTTGATCATCCAGACTCCTTTTAAATGAGTGCAGGTATTCTGCCTCAACTATCCTTACAGGCAGTAAGCTCTAGACCTTCACTAAAAACAGCGGACCCAGGACTGAACCCTGTGGAATGCCAATGGAAGCAGTCCTCCGGTCAGTAAAATGCCCGTCAACAATTACACTTTCATAAAAACAATAAATGCTGGAAATACTCAGCAGGTCTGGCAGCATCTGTGGAGAGAGAAGCAGAGTTAGCGTTACAGGTCACTGACCCTTCTTCACTGACCTGAAACATTATCTCTGCTTCCCCCTCCACATATGCTGCCAGACCTGCTGAGTATTTCCAGCATTTCTTGTTTTTTACTTCAGATTTCCAGAATCTGCAGTATTTTGCTTTTATTATAACAAGTACCCTTTGTTTCCTGCCACTGAGCCAATTTTGTATTTTTGGGTGAACAAGTTTTTCCTCAACTCCCCGCTAATCCTTCTACCAAGCACTTTAAGTCACTGCCCCCTAGTCACTGATCTCTCTGCTAAGGTGAATAGACTACTTCACCTCCACTCTATCCAGACCCCACAAAATTATGCCCATTTCTATCAGATCTCCCTTTACCTCCTCTGTTCCACGCAGAACAACCCCAGCCTATCGAATCTTTCTTCATAGCTGCATTTTTCCAGTCCGGGTAACATCCTCTTAAATCTCCTCCATACCCTCTCCAGTGAAATTACATCCTTAGTGTAATGAGGTGACCAGAACTGCACACAGTACTCATTTTGTGACCTAACCAATGATTTATACAGTTCCAGCATAACCTCCCTGCTCTTGTATTCTATACCTCAGCTAATAAAGGAAAGGATTCCGTATGCCTTCTTAACCACCTTATCGACCTGACCTGCTACCTTCAGGGATCAGTGGACATTGACTCCAAGGTCCCTCACTTCCTCTACACTTCTCAGTATTTTCCTATTAATCGTCTATCCCTTTGCCTTGTTTGACCTCCTCAATTACATCACCTTAGACTTATCCAGGTTGAATTCCATTTGTCACTTTTCTGTCATCAATATCTTCCTGCAGCCTACAGCTATCCTCCTCGCTATCGACTGCACGAACAATCTGTGTACCATCTGCACACATCTTGATCATGCCCCCTACATTTACGTTCAAATCGTTAATATATACTACAAAAAGGCAGGGGACCCAGTACTGAGCCCTGTGGAACGCCCCTGGAAACAGGCCTCAAGTCAGTAAATCACCCGTCAACAATCACCCTTTGTTTCCTGTCACTGAGCCAATTTTGTATCCAGCTTGCTGATTTTCCCTGGATTCCATGGGATTTTATTTTTTTAACTAGTATGCCACATGGGACCTTGACAAAAGCCTTGTCAAAATCCATGTAGACCATATCAACTGCACTACCCTCATCTATCATCTTTGCTACTTCTTCGCAAAATTCAATCAATTTGGTCAAACAATATCTTCCCTTATCAAAACCAAGCTCACTATCCGCGATTAACCTGTGCTGTTCTACTTGACACTTTATCCTGTCTTTTAGAATAGATTCCAATAATGTGCCCACTGCTGAGGTTAGACTGACTAGCCTGCAATTATTCGGTCTATCCTTTGCTCCTTTTTTAAAGAGGTACAATTTTAACAGTTCACCAATCCTCTGGCACTACACTGTATCCAGTGATGACTGGAAAATGATGGTCAGACCCTCTGCTATTTCCACTCTCACCTCTTTTGACAGCCTAGGTTACATTTC
This sequence comes from Heterodontus francisci, assembly GCF_036365525.1. Lineage (NCBI taxonomy): Eukaryota > Metazoa > Chordata > Chondrichthyes > Heterodontiformes > Heterodontidae > Heterodontus > Heterodontus francisci. The sequence goes on from NW_027141885.1 coordinate 653,364, forward strand.
AACCGGCCATGGTGATGGATCAACTTTCAAGGATGCTAATCCCATTAATTCTTCCTCTCTCCCTATGTATATCACATCCAATAATTCACGCTCCTCCTCCTTAACCACAATATCTGCATTGTGCCCCCCTTTTGTGTAGAAAGATACAAAGTATTCATGAAGAACCATACCAACATGTTCCGCCCCTACTCGTGTATATCCATTTATTTATATAGAATTTCAAATGACCTGTGAACAAATGACATTTCATAGACTTGTTATGAGAAACGGAAGACATGGATTAATGTGACAGTGATGGTGTGGATATGACAGTGACTCAGGGACAGAAAGCAGAGAGAAGTGGTGAACAGTCATTGTTCTGACTGGAAGTGGAGGGGAATACACAGTACTGTTTCTCAGGGTTCGATTCACTCCCCGTGATATCAAGAAACGACTGAAGGCACTGGATACTGCATAGGCTATGGGCCCTTCCAATATTCCGGAAATAGTACTGAAGACCTGTGCTCCAGAACTTGCCGCGCCCCTAGCCAAGCTGTTCCAGTACAGCTACAACACTGGCATCAACCTGACAATGTGGAAAATTGCCCAGGTATGTCCTGCAGACAAAAAGCAGGACAAGTCCAACCCGGCCAATTACCGCCCCATCATCCTACTCTCAATCATCAGTAAAGTGATGGAAGGTGTCACCGACAGTGCTATCAAACAGCACTTGCTTAGCAATAACCTGCTCAGTGACGCTCAGTTTAGGTTCCGCTACAGCCACTCAGCTCCTGATCTCATTACCTCATTATCTCAAACCCTCAGCTGGCTGGAGTCATACCTAGTGCAAAGGAGGATCGTTGTTGTTTATGGAGGACAATCATCTGAGCTCCAGGACATCACTGCAGGAGCTCCTCAGGGTAGTGTCCTAGACCCAATCATCTTCTGCTGCTTCATCAATGACCTACCTTCAATAATAAGGTCAGAAGTGGGGATGTTCGCTGATGATTGCACAATGTTCAGCACCATTCCTGACTCCTCAGATACTGAAGCAGTCCGTGCAGAAATGCAGCAAGACCTGGACAATATCATGGCTTGGGCAGATAAGTGGCAAGTAACATTCGTGCCACACAAGTGCCAGGCAATGACCATCTCCAACAAGAGAGAATCTAACCATCTCCCCTTGATATTCAATGGCATTACCATCGCTAAATCCCCCACGATCAACATCCTAGGGGCTACCATTGACCAGAAACTGAACTGGAGTAGCCATACAAATACCGTGGCTACAAGAGCATGTCAGAGGCTAGGAATCCTGAGGCGAGTAACTCACCTCCTGATTCTCCAAAGCCTGTCCACCATCTACAAGGCACAAGTCAGGGGTGTGGTGGAATACTGTCCACTCGCCTGAATGGGTGCAGCTCCAACAACACTCAAGGAGCTCGACACCATCCAGGACAAAGCAGCCCGCTTGATTGCCACCCCATCTACAAACATTCACTCCCTTCACCATCGACGCACAGTTGCAGCAGTGTGTACCATCTACAAGATGCACTGCAGCAATGCACCAAGGCTCCTTAGACAGCACCTTCCAAACCCGCGACCTCTACCAACTAGAAGGAGAAGGGCAGCAAATACATGGGAACATCACCACCTTCAAGTTCCCTTTCGAGTCACACACCGTCCTGACTTGGAACGATATCGCCCTTCCTTCACTGTCGCTGTGTCAAAATCCCTTCCGAACAGCACTGTGGGTCTACCTACTCCAAATGGATTGTAGCGGTTGAAGAAGGCAGCTCACCACCACCTTCTCAAGGGCAACAAGGGCAATAACGGCTGGCCAAGCCAGTGACGCCCAAATCCCATGAATGAATTGAAAAAAGAGCCAGTGTGTGGGACTAACTGGAAGATCTTCAAAAGGGCCAGCACTGACATGTTGGACCGAATGGCCTTCTTCAGTGCAATGTTATTCTATGTTTCTATGATTGTTCTTGCCTCTACTTTCCTAATATTCCTATCCTTTAAACAGGCGTTTGATAAAGTACCACATAACAGCCGTGTTACCAAATTAGAAACACATAGGATTAATGGACCAATGTCAGCAGTGGCTCAGTTTGTAGCTCCCTCCCCTTTCAGTCACAAGCTTCTAGGATCAAGTGTCACTGCAGGACTTGATCACAAGAATCAATGCTGACACTGCAGTGATATTACTGAGGGAGTATTGCACTGTCAGAGATGCCGTCTATCGAATGAAACATTAAACCAACATCTGCCCTCCAAGGTGGATGTTAAAGATATGATCATTATCACATTGCTGCTTGTGGGATCTTGCTGTGCGGAAATCTTCTGCCATCTTTCCTACATTACAATAGTGACTAGGGTTTAATAAGCACTCATTGATTGTAAATCGCTTTGGGACATGCAGTGATCATGAAGGCGCTACATAAATGGAAGCTTTTAAAAAATTTACAATGGCAGCCTGCAGGAAATTAGTTATGTGACAGAAAGCAGAGAGTGGTGGAGAATGGTTGTTGTTCAGTCTGGAGGGAAGCACAGTGGGGTTCCCCAGGGTCACTGTTGGGATCACTGTTGCTGTATGTTAAAGCAATGGGCTTGTGTACAGAGGGGATAATGTCAAAGTTTTGAGATGGCACGAAACTCAGAAATGTTAATTAACAGTGAGAAGGAGAGTAACAGACTTCAGGAAGACAGATACTGAGTGGTAAAATGGGCAGGAACATGTCAGATGTAATTTAACTCAGTGAAGTGTGAAGTGAGACATTTGGGTAGGAAGTATGTGGAGGAACAATATAAACTAAATGGTACCATTATAAAGTAGGTGCAGGGTTAGAGAGAACTGGGGTGTACACACACAGATCTTTGAAGGTAACAAATCGTGTCCTTGGCTTCATACACACAGCACAGAGTAATAAAATGCAGGAGGAAATGCTGATTTTTATAGATCATTGGTAAGGTCCCAGCTGGAGAATTGTGTCCAATTCTGATCACCACACTTTGATAAGGACGTCAAGGACTTAGTGAAGATACAGAGCTGATTTACTAGAATGGTACCATGGATCTGGGAATTTAGTTACGTGGAGAGATTGGAAAAGCTGGGATTGTCCTCTTCAGAGCAGTGAAAGGTAAGGGGAGATTTCAAATAGAATTCAAAATCATGAAGGGTTTTGATAGGGTAATTAATGTGAAACTGTTCCCAGTGTATGAAAGTTTAGTATTAATAAGACACAGATTGAAGATAATTGACAAAGAACCAGAGGTGAAATGCGAAGATTTTCCTTACACAGCAAGTTGTTGGGATCTGGAATTCACTGCCTGAAAACATGGTGGAAGCAGATTCAATAATATCTTTCAAAAGGGAATTTAACAAATACTTGAAAAGGAAAAAGAAAATAAACAGGAATCTGGGGAAAGAGGAGGGGAGAGGAACGAATTAAACAGCTGTTTCAAAGAGACAGCACTGAGACAAAGGGCCGAATAACCTCCTGCTATGCTGCATCAATCTCTGATTCTACGAACAAGTGACAGAGAGTGAAGAGAGAGGGAGAAAAATAGAGAGAGAGAGAGAAACCGTGTGAAAGAGGGAAAGGGAAATAGAAAGAGCAAGAAAATCGGGTTTGCATCACTTTTTGGGCAGAGGGGTCATGATCTTCCCGTACCCATTCCTATTCTGACAGGTGACATACAAACGTCCTGCTTCCTCCACATTTCCACGAATTCTACATGCCCCTGAGCATGACTGCGCTGCTGTCTGCTGCACGCTGAAGAGGCACCTGACTGTGTGTGGGTCTGGCAGATGTTTGCCAGGATTCCGTTCTTAAAGGTAGTCTGTCCCTCGAAAGGGAGGTGGCACTGAATCACAGGAGCCTGCTGCTGCTGACTGTGAATGCTGCAATTGTAGACAAGGTAAATGGGATACTAGGACAGAGAGAGGGCTCTGCGGCTCACGAATGTAGTGCTGGAGGCCTTAGTCATGGTGGGTGACAGGAGGAGAGAGGCCATACTTCTGTGGAGTGGGATGGAGATCCTCAAGGAACACCCTCCGAAGGGAATGGGAGCAGGTGGTCAGGGAGGTCAATGCAAGAAGCATGGCCCCGACGACCTGGCAGAAGACCCAGAAGAAGTTTAATGAGCTCACACTGGTGGTCAATGTCAGTGAATTCATCTCCGAATGGCATCTCCTACCCCCAACATCACCAACCTCTCCCACTGCTCAATGTACCACACCCCCATCACTCACCCATCAGCAGTCCCTAACACTCAGGGCTCACACCAAACATTCACATACTCCACCTCATCCTCCACACCTTCCACTGATACCAGATTCACACCCACCTCTCAGTGCCTCCACATACCTCCAGCTATTCAACTATGGCAGGCACATCACACAAACACAGTGCAACACAATCACTGGCATTTTGACCTCCCTCTTACTGGACAAGGTGGCCCATAATCACAGGGAGCAGCAGTGATCCAGCGAGGAGCAGACATTCCTTCACCCCTGAGACTGAGGGAGGAGATGGCTCTCCACATCATGGGACCGGCTGTGACAGAGGCCGCAGCATTCGGCATCAGCGAGAGCATTCAGGATGATGTTATGTTCCTGCCTTATGTCCCTTCTTAACTCTCACCTCCCCCTCATCCTGCTCTCTGGGATGATGTACAAGCTGCAGATGGTGGGACCATTGATGTCACTGTCGTATATATGTGAGGTTGAGTCATTTGTGGAGAGCACGTCAAGAAGAATCAGCAGGTAGCACAGGAGACTCCTGAGTGCATCTCACTCTCCAACCAGTATTCAATACTGATGGTTCATCTGGGGACTGCAGCCACAGGCAAGGCCATGGTACCAGGGCTGTCTCAGCTGTACTGGGGGAAGAGGGGTGGGGGGAGGCGGGGTTACAGGGAAGACGGGAATGTTGATCGTGATAGGAAATTCGATAGACAATGGTTTCTGAGGCCGCAGATGTGTATCCAGGATGGTGTGTTCCCTCCCTGGGGTCAGGGTCAAGGATATCATCCAGCGGCTGCAGAGTATCCTGAAGGTGGAGGGTGAACAGCCAGCAGTCGTGGTCCACATCAGAAGCCACGACAGAGGCAGAAAGAGGGAGGTTGTCCTGCAGTCAGAATTCAGGGAGCTGGGAAAGAATTTAGCAAGCAGGACTTCAAAGACGTAATCTCCGGATTACTCTCAGTACACCATGCGAGTGAGTAGAGACATAGGTGGATAGTACAGATGGATGTGTGGCTGGAAGGATGCTGCAAAAGCGGGGAGGTTTAGATTCCTGGACACTGGGACCAGTTATGGAGAATGTGGGATCTGTACAGGCTGGACGATTTACACCAGAACAGAGCTGGGACTAATTCCCTTCAGGGGCGATTTGTTCGTGCTTTTGGAGAGGGTTTAAACTAAATTGGCAGGGGTATGGGAACCAGGAGAAAACATCAGATGGGAATTCCAAGGTGCACAGAATACGGGAAGAGTTGGATAGCACTATAGCAGGGTTCAGAATGTTATTAGGTGGGGTTAGAGAATGGGAGAAAATAATAACATTTACGTGAGGGTTAGTGTGCATGTATATGAAAGCATGGCGTGTGGTGAATAAGACTGGTGAGGTATAGGTGCAGATTGCCATGTGGAAATATGGTGTTGTGGCGACAACAGAGACCTGGTCCAAAGAAAGGCAGGACTGGGTGTTAAATATTCCTGGATACAAGGTTTTCAGGAAAGATAGAAGGAAGAATAGCGATAGGGGTGGTGGTATTGATTATGGAGAATATTATAGTGCTGGAGAGAGAGAATGTCCCAGGCGGGGGGAGGGGGGAGTGGGTCAGGGTCGGAATCTAAATGGGTGGAGCGAAGGAGCAAAAAAGTTGCAGTTACATTGCTTCTTGTTGTCTGTAGGTCACTAGCTAGTGGGAAGGACGTGGAGGAACAAATCTGCGTTACTCGGTAGGGTTTAAACTAGTGTGGCAGGGGGTGGGAACAGGAGCAGTAGGTTAGCAAGTGAAATGACTGAGCGGAACTAGTGAGTAAGGCCAGTAAGACTGAGAGGAAGAGCAGGCAGGGAGATGTTTCTGAGCACAGCGGGACTGGTGGTCTGAAGTGCATTTGTTTCAATGCGAGAAGTATAACAGGTAAGGCAGATGAACTTAGATCTTGGATTAGTAGTTGGAACTATGATGTTGTTGCTGTTACAGAGATTTGGTTGAGGGAAGGACAGGATTGGTAGCTACATGTTCCGGGATTTAGAAATTCAGGCGGGATAGAGGGGAAGTAAAAGGGGTGGGGGAGTTGAATTTCTGGTGAAGGTGAATATCACAGCTGTACTGCGGGAGGACACCTCAGAGGGGTCATGCAGCGAGACAATACTGTTACAGCTCAGGAATAGGACGGGTGCATTCACGATGTTGGCGGTTTACTACAGGCCTCCCAACAGCCAGCAGGCGATAGAGGAGCAGATAGGTAGACAGATTTTGTGAAAGATGTAAAGCTATCAGGGTTGTTGTGGTGGGTGATTTTAACTTTCCCTATATTGACTGAGACTCACTCAGTGCTAGGGGCTTGGATGGGGCAGAATGTGTAAGGGGCATCCAGGAGGGCTTCTTGAAACAATATGGAGATAGTCCAACTAGGGATGGGGTCGTACTGGACCTGGTATTGGGGAAAGAGCCTGGCCAGGTGGTCGAAGTCTCCGTAGGGGAGAATTTCGGGATCAGTGATCATAATTCCATAAGGTTTAAGGTACTTGTGCATAAGGATAAGAGTAGTCCTCGGGTGAAGGTGCTAAATTGGGGGAAGGCTAATTATAACAATATTAGGCAGGAACTGAAGAATTTTGATTGGGGGCGGCTGTTTGAGTGTAAATCAACATCTGACATGTGGGAGTCTTTCAAACGTCAGTTGATCAGAATCCAGGACTGGCATGTTCCTGTGGGGATGAAGGATAAGTTTGGCAAGTTTCGGGAACCTTGGATAACGAGGGATATAGTGAGATTAGTCAAAAAACAAAAAGGAAGCATTCATTAGGGCTAGAAGGCTGGGAACAGACGAAGCCCTTGAGGAATATAAAGAAAGTAGGAAGGAACTTAAGCAAGGAGTCAGGAAGGCTAAAATAAATTCTGATAAGTCATTGGCAATCAGGATTAAGGAAAATCCGAAGGCTTTTTATCCGTATATAAAGAACAAGAGGGTAGCAAGGGAAAGGATTGGCCCACTCAAGGACAGAGGAGAGAATCTATGTGTGGAGCCAGAGGAAATGGGTGAGGTACTAAATGAATACTTTGCCTCAGTATTCACCAAAGAGATGGACTTGGTGGATGATGAGTTTAGGGAAGGGAGTGTAGATAGAATGGGTCGTGTCGATATCACAAAGGAGGAGGTGTTGGGCGTCTTGGAAAACATTAATGTAGATAAGTCCCCAGGGCCTGATGGAATCTACCCCAGAATACTGAAGGAGGCAAGGGAGGAAATTTCTGGGGCGTTGACAGAAATCTTTGTATCCTCATTGGCAACAGGCGATGTCCCAGAGGAATGGAGAACAGCCAATGATCTTCCTTTGTTTAAGAAGGGTAGCTAGGATAATCAAAGGAAAATTACAGGCCGGTGAGCCGTACGTCAGTGGTAGGGAAATTATTGGAGAGGATTCCTCGGTACAGGATTTACTCCCATTTGGAAACAAATGGACTTATTAGCGAGAGGTAGCATGGTTTTGTGAAGGGGAGATCGTGTCTCACTAACTTGATTGAGTTTTTTGAGGAATTGACGAAGATGATTGATGGAGGAAGGGCAGTGGATGTTGTCTACATGGACTTCAGTAAAGCCTTTGACAAGGTCCCTCATGGCAGACTTATACAAAAGGTGAAGTCATACGGGATCGGAGGTGAGCTGGCAAGATGGATACAGAACTGGCTCAGTCATAGAAGACAGAGGGTATCAGTGGATGGGTGCTTTTCTGAATGGAAGAATGTGACTAGTGGTGTTCCGCAGGGATCAGTGCTGGGACCTTTGCTATTTGCAGTATATATAAATGATTTGGCGGAAAATGTAGCTGGTCTGATTAGTAAGTTTGCAGATGATACAAAGGTTGGCGGAGTTGCGGATAGTGATGAAGATTGTCAGAGGATACAGCAGAATATAGATCGGTTAAGATTGGGTAATTAATGTGAAACTGTTTCCAGTGTCAGAAAGTGCAGTATTAAGACACGGATTGAAGGTAATTGACAAAGAACCAGAGGTGAAATGAGGAGAATTTTCTTGCACAGCGAATTGTTGGGATCTAGAATTCACTGCCTGAAAACATGGTGGAAGCAGATCCAATGATATATTTCAAAAGGGAATTTAACAAATACTTGAAAGGGAAACAAAGCAGGAGTCTGGGGAAAGAGGAGGGGAGAGGAACTAATTGGATAACTCTTTCAAAGAGACAGCACTGACACAATGGGCCGAATATCCTCCTTCTGTGCTGCAGCAATCTCTGATTTTATGAGCAAGAGACACAGAGAGTGAAGAGAGAGAGAGACAGAGAGAGAGAGAAGGTGAAATAGTGAAAGGGAACTAGAAAGAGTGACAAAATCAGATTTGTGTCTTTTTTTCAGCAGATGGTTCATGATCTTCCCGTGCCCGTTCTTGTTGAGGCAGGTGACACACAAACTTCCTGCGGCCTCAACATTTCCATGAAATCTACGTGCCGCCCAGGGTGACCCACGCTGCCGTCTGTCTGCACGCTTAACAGGGGCCTAACTGTGTGTCCGGATGGCTCATTTTACAGCAAGAATTCAGCTCTTTAAGGCAGTCCCTCTTAAAAGGGAAGCTGCACTGAATCACAGTAGGCTGCTGCTGCTGGCTGTGAATGCTGAAATTGGAGATATGTGAAATGGACAGTAGTGGAGAAGTTATTTCTCAGATTGAAGGAACGTTGATAGTGGTGTTCCCCAGGGGTCAGGAGAGGGCCACTGTTGTTCTTGATCTACATTAATGACCTGTATTTCAGTCTAGAGGGAACAATTTCAAAATTTGCAGCTGACAGAAGACTTGGCATTATTGTGAACTGAGAGGAGGATATGATAGACTTCAAGAGGACAGAGACAGGCAGGTAGAATGGGAGGACACATTGCAGATGAAATTTAATGTGAAGACATGTGAAGTGATTCATTTTGGTAGCAAGACCGTCAAGAAGCAAGAGAAAATAAAGGATCCAATTCTAATGGGTATGCAGGAGCAGAGACCAGAGGGGTAAACGTGATACTATTGTTGGAGGTGGCAGGCAGGTTGAGAAAGCAGTTAGTAAGGCATGCAGAATCCTGGCTTTAATAAATAGAGACAGAGAGTACAATAGCAAGGATGTTATGATGAAACGTTATAAAACACAGCCTCAGTCTCAACTGGAGTATTGTGTCCAGGCCTAGACACCTCAGTTCAGGAAGGTTGTAAAGGATTTAGAGAGGGTGCTGCAAAGATTTACGGGAATGGTTCCAGGGATGAGGAATTCCGTTATACAGATAGATTGGGGAAGCTGGGGCTGTTCTGCTTGAAGAAAAGGTGAAGATGAGATTTGACAGAAGAGTTTTAAATGATGTAGGTTTTGGACAGGGTGGATAGGGAGAAACTGTTCCCATTGGTGGATGGATCAAGACCAGAGGACACTGATTTAATGTGATTGGTAGAAGAACTGAATGTGACATGAGGATAAACACAGTGAGTGGTTAGAATCTGGAATGAACTGCCTGAGAGTGTGGTGGAGGCAAATTCAAACGTAATTTTCAAAAGGTAATTGGATAATTATCTGAAGATAAAAAAAAATGTCTTTGGGAAAAGGCAGGGGCAGTGGGAGGAGCTGCGTGATTTTCACAGAGATCCAGCATAGACAGAAAGGGGCGAATGGCCTCCTTCATGTGCTCTAACAATCCGATGATACTATGACTCACCACGTGCAGATTCCGGCTTTACACCAGCCTCGAAGGTACACGCAGTGTTAATATTTGAGCTGGTGACTGTGAGTATCAGACCTAGTGATGGGGATTCACCATCAGTGCTGTACTGCTGCTCTCTCTCTCTCTGTCTCCTGGAGCTGCTGTGACTGGGAAGATGGCAGTTTTGGGTTATCATTGTAAAGTATAAAACCATCTGCTTCATGAATGTCCTTTAGGGAAGGAAATCTGCTGTCCTTACCTGGTCTGGACTACATGCGACTCCAGACCCACAGCAATGTGGTTGACTCTTAACTGCACTCTGAAAAGGCCTAGCAAGCCACTCAGTTCAAAGGCAAATCGGGATGGGCAGAAAATGCTAGTCTTGACAGTGAGACACAAATCCATGAAAGAATAAAAACAATCAGAAGGTTTGGGTTGAGGGATTGGGGTGGGATGGAACGCAGGGCGGCCATTGTCCCATGAGTACAATCTCAAAATGTTCCGATGACACCAAATTTGGAGGAAGAGCAAAGAGTGAGGATGATATGAACCACCTGCAACAGGACACAGATAGGCAGACAACTGGCAGATGGAATTTAATAGAGAGGAGTGTGAGGTGATGCATTTTGTCATTAGGAATAGAATAGCTATATTGACTAATGTCACAGTTCTAAAGAGTGTTGAGGAGCAGAGAAACCTGCGGGTGGATTAATCTGTGAAGATAACAGGACATATTGACAATTGACAGCAAAGCAAATGGGATTTGGGCTTAAAACAGAGGCATTGAGTACTAAAGCAGGGAAGTTATGCTGAACATTTATAGAACAGTGGTTAGGCTCCAAATGTAATATAGCGTCCAGTTCTGGTCAGCACACTTTGGGAAGGGTGTGAGTGTCCTTGAAAGGGTACAGAGGAGGTTTACCAGAATGGATCTGGGGAAGGGGGAGGAGGATTGGTTACAAGGTAAGATTGGAAAATGTGCCTTTGTTCGAAGGGGAACAAAGGAGATTGAAGGGTGATTTAATCGAGGTGTACTAGATTATGACAGGCTTTGATAAATTAGAAAAGGAAAACTGTCCGTATTAACGAATAGTACAAGGACTAGAGACACAGATTGAAGGATTTGACAGGAAATGCAGGGGGAATCCGAACAAGAACTTGTTTTTTGTTTTACGCAGCGATTTGTAATGAGCTGGAACTCACTACCCACAATGGTGGTGGAGGTAGAGATGATCAATGATTTCCAGAAGAAACTGGATGGACAGTTGAAGGAAAGAAACTTGCAGGAACACAGGGATTGAGTGGGGGAATGGGCCTGACTGGATTACTCTGCAGAGAGCCAGCATGGTCTTAATCTGTACCATAAATGACTCCATGACTCCAGCACCAGTCACAGTGACAGCAGTGTTTACCATCTACAAGATCACCTGCAGCAACTCACCAAGCCTCCTTAGACAGCACCTTTCAAATCCTCGACCTCCACCACCTGGAAGGACAACGGCAGCAGATGCATGGGAACACCACCACCAGTACATTTCCCTCCAAGTCACACACCATCCTGACTTGGAAATATATCACCGTCCCTTCACTGTCGCTGTGGCAAAATCCTGGAACTTCCTTCCTAACAGCACTATGGGTGCGCCTACCCTACATGGACTGCAGTGGTCCAAGAAGGCAGCTCACTATCACCTTCTCAAGGGCAACTAACGATGGACAATAAATTCTGGCCTAGTCAGCGATACCCACATTCCATGAATGAATATAAAAAGCTACACCCACTGTGGTAGCACTGTATAGGAGCAGTCAGCAAGTCTCTGTGGAAGGCATCCAGGAAATACCCTCCCTGCCTCCTCCTCCTGAGGTGGCCTCCGGATTCCTGGTGCCAATGCCTGTGTCCTCATCAGGGTGATGATATGAAGGGTGCAGCAGAACACCATGAACTTGGGCACCGCTCCAGTATGTACTGGAGGGCACCCCTCCCCCCCCCCCCACCGCCCCCCGCCCCCAGCGGTTCAGGCATTGGAAGCATTGCTTCATCAAACGAATGGTCTATTCCACCGTGTTCCTGGTGACTCCATTGCTCACGTTATACACATGTAAATCGCGAGAGGTTGGTTGGCGACGGGAGGTGGTTTGGGATGTAGAAACATGAGCTGCCTCTCGAAGGGGTTTTACTTTAGCTCCGAGGAGCCACCTTCTGGTTTTGCATGGAGAACTGAAGATGGTGGGAGCAGCTGACTGCTTCAGAATGAAGGTATCGGGGCTGCTGTCAAGATAGTGGACATTCACCAACATGATGTACTGGGCATGCTCACGCACCAACAAAGGCATACATCAAAGCTGAAGGAATGGTGCATTGATGCTACTTCCAGCTACAGACGTACACATGGTACATCCAGGCTGGAGCCCTGCTCAGAATGCGGCGCTGTACAGGCCATGCTGGAAGTGGACAGTCGCTCAGATTGCATCATTCTATGGATCCATGCTTCTGTGGCATTTGGCCCAGTAGCTCTGTCGAGATGAAAATCATGGTCAGGTGTAGATACAGAGGAAAATAATTCACTTTAAAAGGAAAATTGAAGAAAAAACGTGTTAATGGCAAAAGATATGAAGTAATGGGACTAATTGGAGGGGTGAGGCAATGGAGGGATTCAAACACAAGAACGAGATTATTAAAATTAAGGTGCTGTCAGACTGGAAGTCAATGTAGATCAGTGAACACAGGGGTGATGGGTGCTCTCGATTTGGTGTGAGTTAGGATACAGGCAGCAGAATTCTGAGTAGGGTCTGGTTTATGGTGGTCTATAACTGGGAGAGTGACCAGGATAGAATTGGAATAATCAACTGTGTTTTGACAAAAGCACCGATGAGGGATTATGCAGCAGATGGACTGAGGAGGAGCTGGGTGATATTACAGAGATGGTAGTAGGCAGGGTTGGTGATGGAGATAATAGGACATAAACTCAGTGGATGTAAACTGTCTGGTTGAGCCTCAGACATTGCCCAGGACAGGCTAAGTGGATCTGGGATAGTGGACGGAATTTATAATGGAGACCAATGACACTGGTTTTGGTCTTCCTATAATTCAAATTGCAAGAACTGTATTTGAGTGAACCAACGTTTATAGATCTTATAGCTGGAAATACAGACAGCGACAGCAGCAAAGATGGGAGAGTAAATTACAAGACCTGCAATATAGTTAGCAATGGTTTAGAGAGCTAATAGCTGGAGATATTCACCAGGGATAACAGGAAAAAGTAGGACAGAGTAAATGACAAGAACAGTAATACAGTTAAACATGGTTGATAGAATTAAAGGCGAGGTAGAGAGACTTACCAGAGACACCAATAATAGCCAGGATGGGATAGTAAATGTATTGAATAACAGTCAGTGCCCAATATATCCGAGAGGCCAAAGATAGTCAATCATACATAGAAATAATGAAAAGATCCGAGAAAAAAACTCCTGTCCACTGTTCTACCATTCCAATCTAACGTTCACAGTATCCGACCCATTGTTGGAACATTCCAATCTATTGTTCTCAGATTCTGACCCATTGTTGGAACATTCCAATCCATTGTTCTCAGACTCTGAACCATTGTTTTAACATTCCAATATAACGTTCAGTATCTGACTCATTAAGGAAAATCCCAAGGCTTTTTATTCATATATAAAGAGCAAGAGGGTAACCAGGGAAAGGGTTGGCCCACTCGAGGACAGAGATGGGAATCTATGCGTGGAGCCAGAGGAAATGGGTGAGGTGCTAAATGAGTACTTTGCATCAGTATTCACCAAGGAGAAGGACTTGGTGGATGATAAGCCTAGGGAAGGGAGTGCAGATAGTCGCAGTCATCTCATTATCAAAAAGGAGGTGATGTTGGGTGTCTTGCAAAGCATTCAGGTAGATAAGTCCCCAGGGCCTGATGGGATCTACCCTAGAATACAGAGGGAGGCAAGGGAAGAAATTGCTGGGGCCTTGACAGAAATCTTTGCATCCTCATTGGCTACAGATGAGGTCCCAGAGGACTGGAGAATAGCCAATGTTGTTCCTTTGTTTAAGAAGGGTGGTAAGGATAATCCAGGAAATTATAGGCCAGTGAGCCTTACGTCAGTGGTAGGGAAACTATTAGAGAGGTTTTTCGGGACAGGATTTACTACAATTTGGAAACAAACGAACTTATTAGCGAGAGATAGCATGGTTTTGTGAAGGGGTGGTCGTGTCTAACTAATTTGATTGAGTTTTTTGAAGAAGTGACGAAGATGATTGATGAGGGAAGGGCGGTGGATGTTGTCTATATGGTCCCGCATGGCAAACTGGTGCAAAAGGTGAAGTCACACGGGATCAGAGGTGAGTTGGCAAGATGGATACAGAACTGGTTCAGTCACAGAAGACAGAGGGTAACAGTGGATGGGTGGTTTTCTGAATGGAGGGATGTGACTAGTGGTGTTCCACAGGGATCAGTTCTGGGACCTTTGATGGTTGTAGTATATATAAATGATTTGGAGGAAAATGTAGCTGGTCTGATTAGTAAGTTTGCGGACGACACAATTGTTGGTGGAGTTACGGATAATAGAACAAAGAGAACAAAGAACAAAGAAAATTACAGCACAGGAACAGGCCCTTCGGCGCTCCAAGCCTACGCCGATCCAAATCCTCTATCTAAACCTGTCGCCTATTTTCTAAGGGTCTGTATCTCTTTACTTCCTGCCCATTCATGTATCTGTCCAGATCCATCTTAAAAGATGCTATCGTGCCCGCGTCTACCACCTCCGCTAGCAATGCGTTCCCATGCACCCACCACCCTCTGCGTAAAGAACTTTCCACGCATATCCCCACTAAACTTTTCCCTTTCACTTTGAACTCGTCTCCCCTTGTAATTGAATCCCCCACTCTGGGAAAAAGCTTCTTGCTATCCACCCTGTCTATACCTCTCATGATTTTGCACACCTCAATCAGGTCCCCCCTCAACCTCCATCTTTCTAATGAAAATAATCCTAATCTAATCAACCTCTCTTCATAGCTAGCGCCCTCCATACCAAGCAACATCCTGGTGAACCTCCTCTGCACCCTCTCCAAAGCATCTACAACCTTTTGGTAATGTGGCGACCAGAACTGCACGCAGTGAGGCTCCAGGTCGTGTTGCAGGAGGTGACACAGCTCTGTGACTACCTCCTAATTGAATCAGAGTTACCTCACACACTGCTCCTGGGTAAGGTGTGCATAGGAAAAGTGCTCTTGGAAAACCCAGGGAGGGTAGGGCAGAGCCCCTTCCTCCTCTCACTTTACTTCACTTTCTCCGTCCATAATGATGAAGATTGTCAGAGGATACAGCAGGATATAGATCGGTTGGAGACTTGGGTGGAGAAATGGCAGATAGAGTTTAATCCGGACAAATGTGAGGTAATGCATTTTGGAAGGTCTAATGCAGGTAGGAGGTATACAGTAAATGGCAGAACCCTTAGGAGTATTGACAGGCAAAAAGATCTGAGCGCACAGATCCACAGGTCACTGAAAGTGGCAACGCAGGTGGATAAGGTAGTCAAGAAGGCATACGGCATGCTTGCCTTCATCGTTCGGGGCATAGAGTATAAAAATTGGCAAGTCATGTTGCAGCTGTACAGAACCTTAGTTAGGCCACACTTTGAATATTGCGTGCAATCCTGGTCGCCACACTACTAGAAGGATGTGGAGGCTTTGGAGAGGGGACAGTGGAGGTTTTCCAGGATGTTGCCTGGTCTGGAGGGCATTAGCTATGAGGTGAGGTTGGAAAAACTCGGATTGTTTTCACTGGAACGACGGAGGTGGAGGTGCGACATGATAGAGGTTTACAAAGTTATGAGCGGCATGGACAGAGTGGATAGTCAGAGGCTTTTTCCCAGGGTGGAAGAGTCAGTTACTAGGCGACATAGGTTTAAGGTGCGAGGGGCAAAGTTTAGAGGGGATGTGCGAGGCACGTTTTTTACACAGAGGGTGGTGAGTGCCTGGAACTTGCTGCCAGGGGAGGTGGTGGAAGCAGATACGATAGCGACGTTTAAGAGACATCTTGACAAATATATGAATAGGAAGGGAATAGAGGGATATGGGCCCCGGAAGTGCAGAAGGTGTTAGTTTAGGCAGGCATCAAGATCGGCGCAGGCTTGGAAGGCCGAATTGTCTGTTCCTGTTCGTTGTAGGGTATTCCCAAGCGCAGAGGCACCTGCCATAAATATCATAATGTTTAAATATTATTTGAGTAACCAGTAACATATAATATTAGTGAACAGTGAGGAGGTTTCAAAGCACCATGGGGCTCAGTTAACCTGACCACATGCCACAGGAGCTGAGTAATCCAATCTCAAAGAAAAGGCTAATTAAAATGAAAAGCAGACACCTTTGTGGAATGCTGACAAAGTAGCTCGCCTGTAACGAGGTGAAAACATCATGTGTAATCCCCGATCTGTGTCTGGGCCGGTAATGAGGTGAAGATAAGGGGGTATGGAAAACATCATGAGTAATCCCCGATCTGTGTCTGGGCCGGTAATGAGGTGAAGATAAGGGGATATGGAAAACATCATGAGTAATCCCCTATCTGTGTATGGGCCGTTCATGCAGCCCCTCTATGCCTAGTAACCGCTTCTATTGGCTCTAATAATCAATGTATATAATCGATAATCGTTGTGATTGGACCATGTCCGGCCGGGATGGGCTCAGTAACTGTTTGAATATGTATAAGTATGGATGATTTTCCTTTGTTCAGTGGAGAGGCATCTGGACAGCCCAGTAACCTGCTCCCCACTGGCATAACTAAACAAACTGTTTGACATTGGAGCAGACCTGAGTGTCGAGTGATTCTTCTAGATTCATTCCCACTAGCACTGTTCATTGTTCTTTGTTCTTTGTTCATTGTTGGAATATTCCAATCTAGTGTTCACAGATTCTGACCCATTGTTGTAACATTCCAATCTATTGTTCAGATTATGATCCATTGTTGTGACATTCCAATCTATTGTTCTCAGATTCTGATCTATTGTTGTAACATTCCAATCTCTTGTTCAGATTATGATCCAGTGTTGTGACATTGCAATCTATTGTTCTCAGATTCTGACCCATTGTTGTAACATTCCAATCTCTTGTTCAGATTATGATCCATTGTTGTGACATTCCAATCTATTGTTCTCAGATTCTGACCCATTGTTGTAACATTCCAATCTATTGCTCTCAGATTCTGATCTATCGTCTCCCTTACTCTCGCTGGAGGTGCTGATCCCTGTTAGTGTCGGTGATGATACTGCCGCTGACACGATGGGATAACTCATTGAAAGGAACCCCTTAGTAACAGAAGAGGGAAACACTGCAGTGACACAATTAGGCACCATGGAGAATGACATTAATTGCAATCACTGAACAAACAGGTTCAATTAACCCCTTTCAATCCAATACCTTTTGTACCACAATAAAGTAGAACATTTAGCCGGTCTGGATGGGATGTATGAGAGTTGCTGAGGGAAGGGATGGTGGAAATAGCAGAGGCACTGGCCATAATCTTCCAATCCTCCTTGGATATAGGAGTGCTGACAGGGGACTAGAGGGTTGTATGTATGACACTGAGCCATATATGGAGATATTGGGTCAGATCACCAACAGCTTGGTGAAAGAGGTAGGTTTTACGGAGTGTCCTAAAGAAGGAAAATGAGTGGAGTGGTGCAGAGGCAGACTGGTGGAGCTCTTTCGGGAGATTATTCCAGAAGCTTGCTGCCTTGACAACTGAAGGTGCAGCTTTCAATGGTGGAGTAATTAAAATCAGGGACACACAAGAGGCCTGAATGAGAGCAGTGCAGATATCTTTAAGGTTTGTGGGGCTGGAGGATATTACACATATAGAATGTGGGCGATATCATGGAGGGAAAACAAGGTGGAGAATTTTAAAATAAATACATTGCTAATCAGGAGTCAATGTCGGTCAGTGATAGCTGAAAAGGAAATTAGGACACGGGTAGCAGAGTTCTGGAGGACCTCAAGTTTACAGAGAGTAGAATGTGGGAGATCAGCCAGGAGTGAGTTGGAATAATCACATCTAGAGGTGACGAAGGCATGAATGAGGTTTCAGCAGCAGATGGGCTCAGACAGGGGTGACGTCGGGCGATGTTACTGAGGTGGAAATAGGCGGATGTAATGATATCCTGAAAATGCCTTTGGGAGACCATTTTGTGGTCAAATATGACACCAAGGTTGCAAACAGACTGTCTGAATCTCAGACTGTTACCAGGGAGTGGGATGGGATCAATAGCAAGGGAACAGAGTTGGAGCGGGGAGTAAAACAATGGCCTCAGTCTTCCCAACATTTAATGGGAGGATATTTCTGCTCATCCAGTACTGGATGTCGGATAAGCAGTCTGATAATTTAACAACAGTGGAGGAGTGGAGAGAGGTGGTGTGACGTAAAGTTGATGGAGTTCTTTGATAAAACAATGTAGAGGGTTGATGAGGGTGGTGTGATTGAAGTTATAAATATGGACTTTCAAAAGGTGTTTGATCAAGTGACATTCAATAGACAGATTAGGAAAACTGAACCGTATGGATTAAAGGTACAGTGACAGTGTGGATATAACATTGACTAAGGAACAGCAAACAGAGAGAAGTGGTGAAAGGTTGTTGTTCGGACTCGATGGGAGTATACAGTGGTGTTTCCCAGGGCTCGGTATTAGGACTACTGCTCTTTGTGCTCTTGGAAAACAAGGGGTGGGTAGGGCAGAGCCCCCTCCTTCTCCCTCCTCACAAAGATTCCCCTCTCTGCATTCTCTGCTCCATTTGTTGGTCATGTTACAGACCCAGTGATACTGTAACTACAGTCACCATACCTCGTCCAATGTTGGGTCACAAAATCCTCCGTCCTCCCTGAATATCTGCAGCAGCTCACAACACAAACTCCAGAAAACCATCCACAGCACATCCACTAACTTTACAATAGCATACGTAAGTCACAAGCCACCTGTATGTTGGATGCCTGGGCCATTTAAATAACACTAGAGGGAGTTCCTCGCGCTGCTGAATGTATGTTCAGCTGAGAGTGACTAATAGAGGCGGTTAGTGGACATGCACAGACCAAGTTTCAAAGACGTACATCAAAGCTACTCGAATGGCTGATTGACACCATATTCAGACCCTCCTCACATACAGACACACACACGTTACACCCACGCTATCACCCCAGCCAGCCTGTGTGTCCTGTACAATGTGTTGGATGTGACCGGCAGTACAGCTCACACCATTTTATGGATCCAAACTTCCACATCACCAGTGGAGCTGGAGAGATAAAATGTGTGGTCAGGGAGAGAGACAGAGGAAAGAAACTCACTTTAAAAAGGGAATTAGAAAAAGACTGTAAGATGAACAAGTTTCAGGAATATTGGAAATGGACAGGGGATTGGGATAATCAGAGGGGTGAGGCCATGTAGTGATGTGATCACACGAGTGAGAATATTAAGATTGAGGTGTTACTGGATGCAGGAACATAGAACTCAGGAGTAGGCCATTCGGCCCATTGAGCCTGATCCACCATTCGATAAGAATATGGCTTATCTCCGATTTGTAACTTTATCCCCTTGTTCCAGTCTCCCCCACAAGAGGAAACATCCTCCAGTTTTCACTCCAACAAATCCACTCAGGATCTAATAGGTTTCAATAAGACAACTCTCATTCTTCTAAACTCCAACCTGTTCAAACCTGCTTCATAAAATAAGCCCTTCATTCAGAAAACGAGTCAAGTTCACTTTCGTTGACCTGCTTCTTATGCAATTATATCATTTTGATCAAATAAGGAGTCCAAAACTGTACACAATATTCCAGATGTGGTCTTACCAAGGCCCTGCACAGCTGCAGTAAAACTTCTCCACTTTGATACTCGATTCCCTTTTCAATAAACACTAACATTCCATTTTCCTTCCCAATCACTTGCTGTCCCTGTATACTAACTCTTTCTGATTCATGTACCAGGACACTCAGATCTCGCTGTACCACCGAGTTCTTCAATCTGTGTTTAAATAGTATACTGCTTTTCTATTCTTCCTACCAAATTAGACAAGTTCACATCTTACCACATTCTGCTCCATCTGCCAAAGTTTTCCGACCTCACTTAACCTAATTACATCCCTTTGTAAACTCTTTACCTCCTCTTGACAACGTACTTTTCTTCCCATTGTGCTGTCATCGGCAAATGTTGGCTCAGTGAGAGAGCGGTACTGAAGGACATCCATATTAGCAGAGAAATGATGCTGGGGAAATTGATCGGATTGAAGGCCGATAAATCCCAAGGGCATGATGGTATGCATCCAGGAGTACTTAAGGAAGTGGCCCGAGAAATAATAGATGCAATGGTGGTCATCGTCCAAGATTCTACTGACCCTGGAACCGTTCCCACAGATTGGAGGGTATCTAATGTAACGCCACTATTTAATAAGGGAGAATAGAGAAAGCAAGGAATTATAGACCAGTCAGCCTGACGTCGGTAGTGGGGAAAATTCTAGAGTCCATTTTCAAAGCTTTTACCGCAGAGCACTTGGAGAATGGGGTAGAGTCAATATGGCTTTGCAAAAGGGAAATCATGCTTGACAAATCTACTAGAATTCTTCGAGGATGTTACTAGTAGAGTTGATGAGGGACAGCCACTGGATGTGGTTCATTTGGACTTTCAGAAGGCTTTCGACAAAGTCCCACATAAGAGATTAACATGTAAAATTAAAGCGGATGGGAATGGGGGTAACGTATTGCAATGGATAGAAAATTGGTTGGCGGACAGGAAACAAAGCGTAGGGATAAATGGGTCTTTTTCTGAAAGGCAGGCAGTGAATCATGGGTTACCGCAGTGATCGATGCTAGGACTCCAGCTATTCACAATATATATTAATGATTGAGATGAGGGAACTAAATGCAATATCTTCAAATTTACAGATGTCACAAAACTGGGTGGGAGGGTGAGTTGTGAGAAGGATGCAGAGAGGCATCAGGGTGATTTGGACAAGTTGAGTGAGTGGGCTAATGCATGGCAGATGCAGTATAATGTGGATAAATGTGAGGTTATCCACTTTGGTTGCAAAAAAAGGAAGGCAGATTATTATCTGAACGGCTATAAAGTGAGAGAGGGGAATATCCAAGGAGAGCTGGGTGTTCTCGTACACCAGTCGATGAAGGTAAGCATGCAGGTGCAACAGGCGGTAAAAAAGGCAAATGGTATGTTGACCTTCGTAGCGAGAAGATTCGAGTACAGGAGCAGGGATGTCTTGCTGCAATTATACAGGTACTTGGTGAGGGCACACCTGGAATATTGTGTGCAGTTTTGATCTACTTATCTGAGGAAGGATTTTCTTACTATAGAGAGAGTGCAGTGAAAGTTTAACAGTCTGATTCCTGGGATGGCAGGATTGATGTGTGAGGAGAGTTTGAGTTCGTTAGGATTATAATCGCTGGAGTTCAGAAGAGTGAGGGGGGATCTCATGGAAACCTATAACATTCTAACAGGACTTGACAGGGTAGATGCAGGAAGGATATTTCCGATGGTGGGGGAGTCCAGAACCAGGGGTCATAGTCTAAGGATACGGAGTAAACCATTCAGGACTGAGATGAGGAGAAATGTCATCACCCAGAGAATGGTGAGCCTGTGGAATTCGCTAACACAGAAAGCAGTTGAGGCCAAAACATTGTATGTTTTCAAGAAGGAGTTAGATACAGATCTTCGGTCTAAAGGGATCAAAGGGTATGGGGCGAAAGCTGGAACAGGTTACTGAGTTGGATGATCATCCATGATTATAATGAATGGCAGAGCAGGCTTGAAGAGCCGAATGGCCTATTCCTGCTCCTATTTTCTATGTTTCTACGGAAGAAGAAAATTCCTTCCCACATCGAGTCTGTCAAATGCCATCAGGATCTTTTATGTGTCAATCAAGTTGCCTCTTATTCTTCTAAACTCCAGCAGATACAAGCCTAGCCTGTCCAACCGTTCCTCATACGACAACCCGCCCATTCCACGTATTAGTCTGGTTACCCTTGCCTGAACTGTCCTGAGCGGACACTGAATCTCTATTGTCTTAACTTTTAACCTAGTTTCCCAGTTCACTTTTGCTAGCTATACCTTCATATCCTTATAATTACCTTTATTTAGGTTTAACAAACTAGACTTAGGCCCACAGTTTTCCCTTCAATCTGAACATTGAAATGCTGTCATTGTTGCCTCGAGGCTGCTTTACCAGGAGGTTCTTGATCAATCCTGTCTCATTGCACATTACCAGTTCTAGAATAGCCTGCACTCTGGTTGACTCTAGAACGCGCTGCCGTAAGGAACTGTCCTGGATACAGTCAATGTGCTAGTTTTCCAGGCCATCTTTGCCAATCTTTTGTCCAATCTACATGTAGGTTAAACTCACCCACAGTTGTTGTGGTACCTTCCTTGCACACCCCATTTATTTCATCCACATTCTCCATCCGACAAAAACCAATGTATGTCACTGAGCACATGGATGTTGTGTGAATGTGATTTAGTGTGAGTGAGGATATGGAGAACAGAGTTTTGGGTAGACTGTGGCTTATGGCGGTTTGCAATAGGGAAGGTAACCGGAGGAGCATTGGAATAGTAGATTTGGCAAGGGCACAGACAAGAGGTTATGCAGCAAATGGGCTCACACGGAGAACGATATTTAAGAGGTAGTTGTTGTTAAGAACAGTAAAACAATTAATCATGGTTTATAGAATTAATAGCTGGATACAGGGACTTACCAGGGACACCAACAATAGCGAGGATGGGATAATAAATGGGTTGAATTATTATCAATGCAAAACGAATCCGATCCTCCAATCCTCTGTTGTTTGTCATTTATACTAATTACTTGGATGTGATTGTCAGGGGTCATGATTAGTAAGTTTGCAGGTGACACCAAAATTGGTGGGAGTGGACAGTGAAGAATGTTATCTAAGGTTACAACAGGATGTAGATAAAGTGGGAAAGTGGGCAAGGGATTGGCAAATGGAATTTAACATGGACAAGTGCGAAGTGATGCATTTTGGGACGTTAAACCAGGGCAGGACATAAACAGTGAATGGCAGGCCGTGGGGAGTGTTGTTGAGAAGAGAGACCTTGGGGTGCAAGCACATAGTTCCCTGAAAGTGGGAACAGAGTTAGACAGGGTGGTGAAGAAGCTTTAAGGCATGCTTGCCTTCATCGGCCGAGGCATTGAGTACAAGAGTTGGGTCGTCATGTTACAGTTGTACATAACGTTGGTTAGACCACATTTGGAGTACTGTGTGCGGTTCTGGTCACCGCACTACAGGAAAGATGTGATTAAGCTAGAGAGAGTGAAGAAAAGATTCACAAGGCTGTTGCCTGGTTTGGAGGGCTTCAGTTATAAAGAGAGATTGGATTGGGTCGAATTGTTTTTCCTGGAGCAAAGGATGCTGAGAGGGGACAGGAATGAGGTATATAAAACTATGACAAGCATAGATAGGGTATCTAGCCAGAGTCTTTTTCCCATGGTACGGGTAACTAAAACTAGAGGGTATAGATTTAAGGTGAGAGGGGGAGATTTGAATGTAATCAAAAGGGTAAATTTTCCATCCAAACAATAGTGGGTATCTGGAATGAGCTGCCTGAGGAGGTGGTGAAGGCAGGAACAGTAGCAACATTTAAGAGGCATCTGGACAGGTATTTGAATGAGCAAGACATAGAGTGATATGGAGTTAATGCAGGCAGGTGGGATTAGTGTAGATAGGCATTACGGTTGGCATGGATGCAGTGGGCCAAAGGGCCTGTTTCTGTGCTGTACGACTCTATGACTCTATAATAGGCCCTGCCACCATGCCCCTGTCACCATTGATGACAGACCACGCCCCGCTCTGTCACCGTAGGAGCAGGCCCCGCCACCACTCCCCCTTCACCATGAAGAAAAGACCCCGCCCCCACTTCCCTGTCACCATAGTGGTAGGCCCCACCTCCTGCTGCTGGAAATAGTCAGTGACTAACTTCCTCTCATCATTGAAAGAACGTAACAATTGGAGTAAAGCGATATTTCAGCACATTCTTCAACTGCTCTCTGAACTGAGTCTGGGTCACGACATAAATCACAGTGTTTGCGCAGCAACTCAGGAGCTGCAGCATAAAGCCTGCTTCTCGCAGAAACTCGGGTAGACGTACAGATAGTGAAACCACAAACCGAATTCGGTTCCATATTGAATAGAACAATAGCACTGCCCATAACTAGATGAAATTGACCGAGACAGCTCACAGTAACATGATGGATTTCCTTCGGCTCTACATCTCTGGGTCTCTGCAACGCTCCCCACTGCTGTGAGCTCGGAGTCTCCTGCGTCCTCTGTTGCTCACTAAAATGTTTCTGATGGTGAAAGCGTTGAGCAGCAGAATCACCACAAATGGGACTACTGGGGTTACAGTGTTATGGAGGAACTCGAATGTTATCCAGAGACGAGAGTGCCAAAGATCCACTGTTACATCACAGAACCAGGGGAGGCTCATCAGCCAATACCATCCCGTGAACATAAAATACCAGGGGATGTTCTTTAAACAGCTCAGCACAGTCACTGTTCCCAGAACCACATACACCGTTTTCTCAGTACAATATTTACATTTCAGCTTCTGGCAACAAATTACCACCAATCGATCAAAGGTGAAAGTGACTGTGAACCTACAGAACAGCCTGCAGCCGTGTAAAGCAGGACAGCATGCATATTGCACACAGGGATGTAATACAGGAACTGAAACTGTTGCAAATAAACAATGGGATTGTGTCCTAGTATCAGGTATAGGATAATAACCAATAGATCCGCCACTGCCATGGCCACAAGGTAGTGAGTGACACATTTTGAGAGACTGCACTTTCCCCGAGACTGGATCCCAACAGTCAGCAGGTTAACTGTGAGGAAGGGAAATAAACAGAGAAAATATACATCAGACTGGGAATAAAGTTACCAGTTTGATTGAGGACTTATTGAGATTTATAAATGTCTTCCTGTATCCAGTGATGTATTTTTAAATGATTGGACCTGAAAGAACAAATGAGAAGGTCTGTGATATGATGGAAGGCAGGAGAGATTAAATGAGAAAAGGATGGTACTGAAATTGTTGAACTCAATGCTGATTATAATCCTTCCCCTCTCTCCTTTCCCTGCCTGCTTTAAAAACTGTGCCATCTCTAAACATTCCCAGTTCCGACAAAGAATCAGTGACCTGAAACATTCGGCTGGATTTTAAGTGTCCACCCGCGTGGGACACACATCAATGAATAGCTACGATCATAAGTGTGGCAGCTCATTTAAATAGCTGGGGCAGATGTCTGTCCCTTCCAAAGGTAGCAGCTGCTTGTGTGTCGGTACTGCTGCCCTTTTTAAAGGGCAGCCAGCCCTGCTGGCAAATATGTTTGTTTAAAGACTGAACAACCAAAATTGGAGATCTGACGCCCTTTTCCCAACCCAATAAAAGTTACATTAACTATTTGCCAGCTCCTCCCCAAAAGCCACTTACACTTAACAACTGACATTTCCCCACAAACTTCACAAAATTCAAAGTACAACTTTTCCCACCATCCCCTACAGCAATTATGTTTCTGTGACCCTGCTCCCTTCCTTCCACAAGAAAATGTCCCCACCAGTGTCACTGTACCTTTCCCTGGATGGGGATCTGAAGGATCATGAGTGCTAGCAGCCGTTCTGAAGATCGCGCTGGATGTCCTCAAGATCTTGGGCAAGTATATTTCAATGTATTAATTCTTATTCATTTAAATATTTAATTTGTAGTCCCGTTGCCCAGCGGCGGGGGTTGGGGGGCACCAGGGTGCCTTCGGAGGTTTCATTCGGAGCCAAATTGATGCCCCGCCCGATACAGATCCCGATGTCGGTGCCCTGTAGAAATCCAGCCCAATAAGTTGAACTTAGTTGAACCAGCGGTGGTCCAGATGGCGGTCTGAAATGGCGAGGGGAACCCCACCTCGGCAATTCAAAGTTCCCACCCGGCGCAATTCAGTGGTGCTCAGGCAATTAACTGCCCATCGCCATGGTCCGCATCCCTTTAAGGATGGGGATCCCGCCAACAAAATCTGCTGAACAATCAGTTGTATCAGTAATGCCACCGTGAGCAGTAAATTTGCCAGTACGACACTAGGTCTGGGAGCAGGACCACCTCTGGAGCCCAGGACACTAGGTAGGTGTGACAAGGTCTGTGGGGCCAGTTCGTGAGTGAGGGCCATTGCAAATAATACACCAGGCCTGGGAGCAACACCATCGCTGCAGCCCCCACCACCAGGTACATGCAGCAAGTACACTGGGACCAGTCAGACACTGGGATCCACAACCAGTAATACACTAGGCCTGGTAGGAGGCCGCAGAAATTTAGAAGAGTAAGAGGCGAATTGATTGAAACATATAAGATTCTGGAGGGTGCTGACAGAGTGCATGTAGAAAGGATGATTCCCCGTGTGGGTGAAAATCGAACTCGGGGTCACTGTTTAAAAAAAGGGGTCGCCCATTTAAGACAGAGATGGGGAGAATTTTCTCTGTTAGATGGTCGTGAATATTTGGAATTCTCTTGCTCAAAAGGCTGTGGACACAGAGTCTTTGAATTATTTTAAGGCAGAGGTAGATATATTCTTGATAATCAAGGGGGTGGAAGGTTATCAGGAGTAGGTGGAAATGTGGAGTGATCAGTTCAGCTATGAACTAATTGAATGGCAGAGCAGGCTCGAGGGGTCAAGTGGATCTTACCTTCTGGGAGCAGAGCGGAGCGGACCTGTGGGGAGAACATCAAGAGCGGAGCCTATAAATTGAACATGGGGATCGAGGTCCAGACTCATACCTTCTGGGGGCGGGCTTGTGGGGAGAACACCGAGCTTGGAGCCGATAGATCGAACCCAAGGATCGAGGCCCAGTCTCTTACTTTCTGGGAGAGCAGTCCAAGCACACAGGAGTTTGAAACAAAATGCAAAAGGGACCTCACAGGAAAACTGCAAGCTGATTCGTTGGTGAATAACTGCTGTTAGGGAATCGCTCTGAATAGTTGGCTTGGTAACTAAGGAAAGAAAGGTCTACAGCTTATTTTCATATGTAGTAATCATTGTTTTTAGGGAGTTCTGTAGTAACGAGGACCAGGGAAGAAGTGCCCGAGAGTAATTGATATTATTAGATATTAAGCATCTTCCAAAAAGTTTAATTTAAAAGGTTAAGTCATGGCAGGAGAGCTCAAAGCCGTGGTGTGCTCCTCGTTCTCCATGTGGAAAGCCGGGGACAATTCCAGTGCCCGGGACAAGCATGTGTGCTGGAAGTGTCTCCAGCTGCAACTCCTGGAAGCCCAGGTTTCGGAGCTGGAGCAGCAGCTGGGGACACTGTGGAGCATCCGTGAGACGGAGAGTATCGTGGATAGCACGTGTAGAGAGGTGGTCACACCGCAGGCTCAGATCCCACAGGCAGGAAGGGAATGGGTGACCACCAGGCAGAGCAAGAGGACTAGGCAGGCAATTCAGGAATCTCCTGTGGCTATTCCACTGCAAAACAGATATTCTGCTTTGGATATTGTTGGGGGGAATGGCCTCTTAGGGGAAAGCAGCAACAGCCCAATTCGTTGCACCATGGTTGGTTCTGCTGCACAGGGGAGGAGTTAAAAGTGTGGGAATGCAATAATTATAGGGGATGCAATTGTGACGGCAATAGATAGGCGTTTCTGCGGCACAAACGAGACTCCTGGATGATTTGTTGCCTCCCTGGTGCTGGGGTTAATGATGTCTCAGAGCGTTTATCGGACAGTCTGAAGGGGGAGGGAGAACAGCCAGTGGTCGTGGTACACATAGGTGCAAACGACGTAGGTAAAAAAGGGGATGAGGTCCTAAAAGCAGAATATGGGGAGTCAGGAAGTAAGTTGAAAAATAGGACCTCAAAGGTCGTGAGCGCAGGATTAATACAAGTGCCACGTGCTGGTGAGAGTAGAAATTTCAGGCTATATCAGATGAATGCGTGCCTGAAGAGATGTTGTGAGGGGGCGGATTGTAGATTCCTGGGACATTGGGAACGGTTCTGGAGGAGGTGGGACCATTGCAAACTGGACAGATTACAACTCGGCAGGACCGGGAATAATGTCCTGGGTGGGGTTGGGGGATGTGGGGGTGGTGGGTGGGAGTATTTGCTAGTGTGGTTGGGGACAGTTTGAACTAAAATATCAGGGGATGCGAACCTTTGCAAGGAATCACAGAATCAATGAATAATGCAGTGCAGAAGATGCCCTTCGGCCCATCGAGTCTGCACCGATGCATGAAAGACACTTGACCTGTCTACCTAATCCCATTTGCCAGCACTTGGCCCATTGCCTTGAATGTTATGACTGCCAAGTGCTCATCCAGGTACTTTTTAAAAGATGTGAGGCAACCTGCATCCTCCACCCTCCCAGGCAGGGCATTCCAGACCGTCGCCATCCTCTGGGTAAAAAGGTACTTCCTCAAATCCCTGTTAAACCTTCCCCCCACCCCTCAACGTAAACCTGTGACCCTTCGTAACTCACCCTTCAACTAAGGGGAACAGCTGCTCCCTATCGACACTGTCCATGCCCCTCATAATCTTGTACATCTCGATCAGGTCACCTCTCACTCTTCTCTGCTCCAGCGAAAACAACCCAAGCCTATCCAACCTCTCTTCATAGCTTAAATGTTCCATCCCAGGCATCAACCTGATGAATCGCCTCTGCACCCCCTCCAATGCAATCACATCCTTCCTATAATGTGGCGACCAGAATTGCACACAGTACTCCAGCTGTGGCCTTACCAAAGTTCTGTACAACTTCAACATGAACTCCCTGCTTTTGTAATCTATGCCTCGATTGATAAAGACAAGTGTCCATATGCCTTTTTCACCACCCTATTAACATGCCCTTCTGCCTTCAGAGATCTATGGACTAACATGCAAAGGTGCCTTTGTTCCTCAGAACGTCCCAGTGTCAGGCCATTCACTGAATACTTCCGTTTCAAATTACTCCTTCCAAAATGTATCACTTCACAATTTTCAGCGTTAAATTCCATCTGCCACTTTACTGCCTATTTGACCATCCCGACTGTATCTTCCAGTAACCAAAGCCAATCCACCTCACTGTTAACCACTCGGCCAATCTTTGTGTCATCTGCGAACTTGCTGATCCATCCCCGCACATAGTCATCAAAGTCGTTTATATAAATGACAAACAATAGGGGACCCAGCACAGATCCCTGTGGTTCGCCACTGGACACTGTCCTCCAGTCACTAAAACAGCCATCTGTCATCGCTCTCTGTCTCTTACAGCTAAGCTAATTTTGAATCCACCTGATCAAATTACCCTGTATCCCATTTGCTTTCTTGATAAGTCTCCCATGTGGGACCTTGTCAAATGCTTTTCTGAAATCCATGTAAACTACATCAACTGCTCTCCCCTCATCTACCTGGTCACATGCTCACAAAATTCAATCAAATCTGTTAGGCATGATCTCCCTCTGACAAAGCCATGCTGACTATTCCTAATCAAATTCTGCCTCTCGAAGTGGAGATGGATTCTCCCCTTCAGAATTTTCTCCAATAGTTTCCCTGCCACTGACGTGAGACTCACTGGTCTGTAGTTCCCTGGCTTATCTCCATACCTTTCTTAAAAATTGGGACCACGTTAGCTGTTCTCCAGTCCTCTGGCACCTCCCACGTGGCCAGAGAGGAATTTAAAAATTAAGGTCTGTGCCCCTGCAATCTCCACCCTCGCCTCCCACAACATCCAGAAACACAAACCGTCCAGACCTGGAGATTGATCCACATTTAAGCCTTCCAACACCTCCTGCACCTTGTCACTCCCTGTGGCAATTTGCTCAAGAACCTCACAGTCTCTCTCTCTAAGTTCAATATCTACATCATAATTTTCCTGGATGAAGACCGATGTGAAGTATTCGTTCAACACCCTACCAATGTCCTCTGGCTCCACCCACAGATTTCCTCCTTGGCCCTAATGCGTCCTACTCTTTCCAAGGTTATCCTCTTCCCATTGATATACCTAGAGAATATCTTGGGATTTTCCCTACTTTTACCAGCCAAAGTTTTCTCGTATCACCTCTTTGCTCTCCTAATTGCTTTCTTAAGCTTCATCCTCCACTTTCTGTACTCCACGAATGCTTCCGTTGATTTGCTCTCCTTGTATTTGCTACAAGCCTCTCTTTTCCTTCTCGTCGTACCCTGAATGTTTCTGGTCATCCATGGTTCTCTGGGCTTGTTGCTCGTACCTATTACCCTAGAGGGATCATGTTGGGCCTGTACTCTCCACATTTCCTTTTTGAATGCCCCCCACTGCTCTTCTGTAGTTTTTCCGACAAGTAACTCTGTCCAGTCTACCTTGGCCAGATTCTGCCTTATTTTACTAAAATTCGCTTTCCCCAATCTAAAACCTTTTTTTGCAACTTGTCTATTTCTTTCTCCATAACAGGATTAAATTGTACCATGCTGTGGTCGCTATCACCAGAATGCTCCCCCACCAACACATCAACCACCTGTCCGGCTTCATTCCCCAGAATCATGTCCAGCACTACACTCTCCCTTGTTGGATCCTCTACATATTGAGCTAAAACGTTTTCCTGTATACATTGTAAGAACTCCACTCCGTCTAAGCCCTGAACACGATGACTATCCTAATTAATGTTGGGAAAGTTTAAATCACCTAATATAATTACCCTATTACATTTTCCCACACGTCTGCAAATTGCGCACGTATTTGCTCCTCAATTTCCCGCTCACTATCTGGGGTCTAAAATAAACACCTAGCAATGTGGTTGTCCCTTTTTTATTCCTAAATTCTACCCATAAATCTTCACTTGATGTCTCCTCCAAGATATCATCTCTGCTTACTGCAGTAACTGATTCCTTAACTAATATTGCAATGCCCCCTCCTCTTTTACCCCGTCCTGAGTCTCGCCTGAAGATTCTATATCCCGGGATATTGAGTCCCCAATCCTGCCCCTCCCTCAACCATGTTTCCGTGATGACTATGATTTCACAATTCCAAGTGGCAATCCTTGCCCTTAACTCATCCGTTTTACTTGTAATGATCCTGGCATTAAAGTAGAGGCCATCCATCCTGGTCTTACTCCCTTGAAACTTACTTCTGCTGTATTCCCTCTGACTTGTTTTCTTTCCTGTGTTTAGCTGCGTCCCTATTCTGCGAGGAGTCTGCGTCCCCTCCACCTACCAAATTTGTTTAAACTCCTCCCAACAGCACTAGCAAACCCACCAGCAAGGGTGTTAGTCCCGCTCTGGTTCAGATGTAGACTGACCCGCTTGGACAGGTCCCACCTTCCCCAGAAACGGTACCAGTGGTCCAGGAATCTAAAAGCCTCCTTCCTGCACCGACTCTTAAGCCACGCATTCATCTGTGCTATTCTCCTATTTCTATACTCGCTAGCACGTGGCACTTGGAGTAATCCAGAGATAACAACCCGCGAGGTCCTGCTTTTTAGTCCACTGCCCAACTCCCTGAATTCTTGATGCAAGCCCTCATCCCTCTTTCTACATATGTCATTGGTACTAACATGTACCACGATCTCTGCCTTATCAACCTCCCCCTTCAGGATTCCCTGCAGCCGTTTAGTGACATCGCGGACCCTGGCACCAGGGAGGCAGCACACCATCCTGGAGTCACGTTGACGACCACAGTAGCGCCTATCTGTTCCCGTGCCTATAGAATCCCCTATTACTATTGCTCTTCCTCTCTGTCCCTCTTCCTGTGCAGACAGGCTGCTTGCCGTGCCAGAAGTTTGGCTCTGTCAGCACTCCCTGGAGGAACCAGCCTAATCAGTCTCCAAAATGGAATACCGATTTGCAAGCGGGACCCCAGGGGACTCCTGAACTGCCTGCCTGTTTCTCTTGGACGGCCTGGTGGTCACCCATTCCCTTCCTTCCTGAAGTCCCTTCAGCTGAGGTGTGACCACCTATCTAGACGTGCTATCCACAATGAACTCAGACTCGTGGATGCTCCACAGTGTTTCCAACCGCCGTTCCAGCTCTGAAACCCGAGCTTCCAGGAGCTGCAGCTGGACACACTTCCTGCTCACATGCTGGTCCCGGGGACTGGAAATGTTCCCAGATTGCCACATGCAGCAAGAGAACCAAACCACGGCTTTACGCTCTCCTGCCATGACTAGACCCTTTAAATTTAAAACTTTAGTTGAGTATTATCATTAAAAACTCAGCTAGGTCTTGCTAAAACAATGACTTACAATTCAATTCAGTTTGAAATGTACCCACCAGGACTTACTCACCAGTCAGCTATGCTCTGTGGGAACTTTCGGCTCCCCTCATTCTCTTTGAGGACAGGTAGGAAATGAAAGGAGCTCCTCGCTGCTTTTCACCAAACTTCCTCAGTCACAAACCTCCCACTTTAGCACTCTATTGCAACCCAAGTCAGCACTCCAGTGCAAACAAATTCAGCACTGTAAGATGGCCCACTTTTATACTGTCTGACTCTTGCCCCTGAAAACTGGTTTAAGCCAATTCTCGAATTGACAAGGTGCAGCTGCAAGCAGAGCCTGAGTGAACTCTGTTTAAAGCTGGTCTAAAACTCAGCTTCTCCAACCCAAACAGCAACTGTTAAGTTAATTTGCTACTTAATAGACAGACTAGATTTTAGATACAACTAACCCTTAATTACCCTCAGTCTCAAAACTCACACTTACGCACTTTAATGCAACCCAAGTCAGCACTCCAGTTCAAACAAAGGCAACATCCTTGTGAATCTTTTCTGCACACTCTCTAGCTTAATCACATCTTTCCTGTAGTGCGGCGACCAGAACTGCACACAGTACTCCAAATGCAGCCTAACCAAAGTTATGTACAACTGTAACATGACGCACCAACTCTTGTACTCAATGCCTCGGCAGACGAAGGAAAGCCTGCCATATGCCTTCTTCACCACCCTGTCTACCTGTGTTGCCACTTTCAGGGAACTATATGCTTGCACCCCAAGGTCTATCTGCTCAATAACACTCCCCATTCATTCGATATGTCCTTCCCTGGTTTAACTTCCCAAAACATCACTTCACAATTGTCTGCGTTACATTCCATTTGCCACTCCTTGCCCACTTTCCCAGTTGATCTATATCCTGTTGTAACCTTAGTCAACCTTCTTCACTGTCCACTATACCACCAATTTTGGTGTCATCTGCAAATTTACTAATCATGCCCCTGACATTCACGTCCTGGTCATTAATACATATCACAAACAACAGAGGGCCCAGCTCTGATCCCTGCGGCGCACCACTGGTCACTGGCCTCCAATCTGAAAAACAACCCTCCAGTACCACCTTCTGCCTCCTATCACCAAGCCAATTTTGTATCCAATTTGCTAGCTCACCCTGGATCCCATGTGTTCCAACATTCTGGACCAGCCTACCATGTGGGACCTTGTCAAAGGCCTTGCTAAAGTCCACGTAGACAACGTCCATCGCCCTGCCCTCGTCATTCCTCTTGGTCACCTCCTCTTGCTGTTTAACATGGATGAGTACTGAATCATCAGCTGAGAGAGGGCAGTAGGTGGTAATCAGCCGGAGGTTTCCTTGTCCATGAGACTTCATGGGATCTGGAGTCGATGTTGAAGAATCCCAGGGCAACTCCCTCCCGACAATATACCATTGTGGCGCCACCTCTACAGAGGTGGTGGTGTCTGCGCACTGCATGTAAGGTATGATTTCACGAGTATGACTAGGTTCGGCTGTATCGAGACTGGCTTGTGGGACAGCTCTCGCAACTTTGGCACGTGCTCCCAGATGTTAGTAAGGATGGCTTTGCAGGGTCAACAGGGCTAGGCTTGTCCTTGTCGTTTCCAGTGCTTCTGTCAATGCCAGGTGGCCCGTCCTGTTTAATTGCTTTTTTATTGACGACCTAGCCGTTACATACAACAGAGCGACTTGCTAGGCCATCGCAGAGGACATGTGAGAAGCAATCACATTGCTGTGGGTCTGGACATCAGATTTCCTTACCTAAAGGGCATTAGTGAAACAGATGGGTTTCATCGCTATCATTAGACTCGTTTTTAATTCCAGATTTGTTAATGGAATTCAAATTCCACCTTCTCCTGTGGTGGGATTCGAACCCATGTCCTGGGGTTTTTGGGTTTCTAGTCCAGTGACAATACTACTACGCCAGGGCCTCCCCACTGTGGTCAAAGGCATTTACACGCTCTCACAGCAGTCTAGCAATCTGTGATCCAGTAGTTTACTAGTATTGCTGAGGTGTCGCCCCGTGAAAGTGATTCCATGGAGCACGAACCTGTTGTTCTCTCTCAGGATGACAGCATTTATTTTCTCTTTACTGTCACTCCACACGTGTCCTTGCTGTTAACATTTGCCAGCCCAGCCTGCTGCTGCCCATGCCGAGGTGTTGAAGACCGAATCTGAGCCCTCAAGGTCCTCAAGCTGCTCGAGGCCGTCCTGCAAGGCCATCTGCAGTCTCCTCCAGTGAAAGTCAGCAGCCTTCCACCAGCCATGGAGCAGTCACAGGGGAAACACTGTGTAGGAGCATGAGGCACGTCGAGGTAAACCAAAAGACAGGCATTGAGGGAATACACAAGAGTGAATTGTTCAGCTTTGCTTGTACAATTGAATGTCGTCTTGGATAAAGATGTTAATGAAAAGGTTTATGTTGGTGATTTTTATTGCAGGCTGATGACCAAAGAGACGCTGTGATGGGGTGTCTCAGATGGGTGTAATTGTGGTGAATGGGGGATCTATTGTAAGAAAGGGATATTGTACTATGGGAAACAGAATCTTCGAAGACAGTCTCCACCAGCCTGTCCCCGTCGAAGGCATCCAGAAAATATCCTCCCTGCTTCCGCCTCCTCCTGCTGAGCTGGCCTACAGATTACTGCTGGCAAAGCCTGTGTCCACATGATGCTGATGATATGAAGAGTGCAGCAGAACACCATGAATTTGGACACCTGCTCCCGTGTGTACTGGAGGGCGCCCGTCGAGCGGTTCAAGCATCACACCGATTGTCAGTTCCACTATATTCCTGTTGGCTCCATTGCTCACCTCTCCATGGGATTTTTTTCAACCTGGTGCGAGGCTCCAGGTCGTGTTATAAGAGGTGACACAGCTCTGTGACCACCTGCTTCTTGAACCAGAGTCGCCTCACGCACCGACCCTGGGGTAGGTTATGGAGGGAAAGTGCTCTTGCAAAACCCGGGGCTAGGTAGGACAGATACCTCTCCTCCTCCCTCTTTATAGAGCCTTCCCTCAATGGAGCCTCTGCTCCATTTGTTGGTCGTGTTACAGACCCAGAGACACTCTAACTACAGTCACCATACCTCGTCCAGAGTTGGGTCTCCAGATCCTCTGACCTCCCGGAATGTCTGCAGTAGCTCACAACACAACCTCCAGAAAGTCATCCACATCACAGGGTATGATGATAAGGAAAAGAGATGTTTTTAGCAAATACAAGGAGAGCAAATCAATGGAAGCATTAGTGGAGTACAGAAAGTGGAGGATGAAGTTTAAGAAAGCAATTAGGAGAGCAAAGAGGGGGCATGAGAAAGCTCTGACTGGCAAAAGTAGGGAAAATAACAAGATATTCTATAAGTATATCAATGGGAAGAGGATAATCAAGGAAAGAGTAGGACCCATAAGGGACCAAGGGGGAAATGTGTGGGTGGAGCTAGAGGACATTGGTAGGGTGTTGAATGAATACATCACATCTGTCTTCACCTAAGAGAATGAGGATGTAGATATGGAACTTTGAGTGTGAGACTGTGAGGTTCTTGAGCAAATTTTCACAGGGAGTGACATGGTATTGGAGGTGTTGGCAGGTTAGAAGCGGACGATTTGCGTCCCAGGATGCTGTGGGACTCGAGGGTGGAGATTGCCGGGGCTCTGACAATACTTTTTAACTCCTCTCCGGCCACAGGGGATGTGCAGAGGACTGGGGAACAGCTAACCTGGTCCCACTATATAAGAAAGTTTGTAGAGATAAGCCTGGGATCTACAGACCAGTGAGCCTCACGTCAGTAGTAGGGAAACTATTGGAGAAAGTTCTGAAGGAGAGAATCTATCTCCACTTGGAGAGGCAAAATTTGATCAGGAATAGTCAGCATTGCTTTGTCAGAGGGAGGTCATGCCTAACAAATTTGATTGAATTTTTTGAGTATGTGACTAGGTGTGTAGATGAGGGTAGTGCAGTTGATGTAGTTTATATGGATTTCAGCAAAGCCTTTGACGAGGTCCCACATGGGAGACATATCAAGAAAGCAAACGCACATGGGCTACAAGGTAACTTGATAAGGTGGATTCAAAATTGGCTTAGCTGTGGGAGACAGAGTGTGTTGACAGATGGCTGTTTTAGTGACTGGTAGCCAGTGTCCAGTGGCGTACCACAGGGATCTGTGCTGTGTCCCCTATTGTTTGTCATTTATATAAACTACTTTGATGACTATGTGGGGGGTAGGATCAGTAAGTTCGCAGATGACACAAAGATTGGCTTAGTGGTTAACAGTGAGGTGGAGTTTCTTAGGTTACAGGAAGAGATAGATGGAATGGTCAAATGGGCAGAAAAGTGGCACATGGAATTTAACGCTGAAAAGTGTGAGGTGATACAATTTGGAAGGAGTGATGTGATACGGAAGTATTGAATGAATGGCCTGACACTTGGAAGTTCTGAGGAACAAAGGGACCTTGGCGTGTTTGTCCACAGATCTCTGAAGGCAGAAGGGCAGGTTAATAGGGTGGTGAAAAAGGCTTATGGGACAATTGCCTTTATCAATCGAGGCATAGATTACAAAAACAGGGAGGTCATGTTGGAGATGTACAGAACTTTGGTATGGCCACAGCTGGAGTACTGAGTGCAATTCTGGTCGCCACATTATTGGAAGGATGTGATTGCATTGGAAGGGGTGCAGAGGCGATTCACCAGGTTGTTGCCTGGGATGGAACATTTAAGCTATGAAGGGAGGTTGGATAGGATTGGGTTGCTATCGCTGGAGCAGAGAACACTGAGTGGTGACCTGATGGAGGTGTACAAGATTATGAGTGGCATGGGCAGGGTGGATAGGGAGCAGCTGTTCCCCTTAGTTGACGGGTTAGTTACGAGGGCTCACAGGTTTAAGGAGAGGGGCGGGGGAAGGTTTAAGGGGGACGTGAGGAAGAACGTTTTTACCCAGAGGGTGGCGATGGTCTGGAATGCCCTGCCTGGGAAGGTGGTAGATGCAGGTTGCTTCACATCCTTTGAAAAGTACCTGGATGAGCACCTGGCACGGCATAACATTCAAGGCAATGGGCCAAGTGCTGGCAAATGGGATTAAGTAGACAGGTCAGGTGTTTTAATGCATCGGTGCGGACGCGATGGGCCGAAGGGCCTCTTTGCACTCTATTATTCCGTGATTCTGTGATCACCTCCACACACTTTACAATCGCAGAAGTAATACAAAAGCCCCTCTCTTATAGGCGGGAAACCTGGTCCTTTTAAATAACACTAGAGGGGGATACTCGTGCTTCTGTATGTATGCTCAGCTGAGAGTGACTAACATAGGCGGACAGTGAACATGTACATGTTTCAAAGACTAACATAAACGCTGTCGGAATGCTGATTGACGTCACATTGAAACCTCCTCACACGAATGGTAAACACATGATGCAGCCGGGCTAGAGCTCTGCCCAGCATGGGTCACAGTGCAGGCCACAATAAAAGTGGCCAGAAGTGTGGCTCACATCATTTTATGGATTCAGGCTTCCATAATGTTGACACTAATGGTGTAATCGAATGAAAATTACGGATGGGGAGATTAAAGGGATTGGAATAAGACTTCAAGGATAAAGATTTGCAGGAATATGCAAAATGCATAGGGGCATGGCAATGGAGGGATTCAAACATAGGAATGAGAATATTAAAATAAATTTGATGCCAGACCACGAGCCAATGTATATCAGTGAGCACAGGGGTGATGGGTGATCGGGGTTTGCTTCGAATTAGG
The DNA here is from genome assembly GCF_036365525.1 of Heterodontus francisci. Taxonomy (NCBI): domain Eukaryota; kingdom Metazoa; phylum Chordata; class Chondrichthyes; order Heterodontiformes; family Heterodontidae; genus Heterodontus; species Heterodontus francisci. The sequence goes on from NW_027141885.1 coordinate 691,241, forward strand.
ATACAGGCAGCAGAGTTCTGGATGGGCTGTGATTTATGAAGGTTTGCAACTGGGACGGTGGCAAGGGAAGAATTGGAATAACCAAGTGTGGAAATAACAAACGCACAGATCAGGATTTCGCCTGATGGGCTGAGGCAGAGCTGCAGACGGTTGATATTACAGAGGTGGTGGTCAGCAAGGCTGGTGATGGTGAGAAAATGGAGATGGACACAGCTTAGCGTTAACTAGATGCCAGAAGTTGTAAACAGTTTGGCCCAGCCCTAGCGAGGGTGTTGCAAATAGTGGATGGGAAATAAAATTTGTGACAGAGACTGAATATAATGGCTTTGGTCTTCCCAAGATTTAAATAACATGAACACTAATACAATGCAATAAGGATTATTGATCGAATAGTTGGATACAAATACTTACCACGGACACCAGTAATAGCGAGAATGGGATAGTAAATCATTTGAATCATCCTCAGTGCAGCTGCGATTCGATAATCTAATGTTATCCAATCATAATCTGCAGTAAGATAGTTAAACAAAGAGGGGAAACTCCTGCCCATTTTTGTAACATTCCACTCTATTGTTCTCAGATTCTGACCCATTGCTGCAACTTTCTAATCTATTGTTCTCAAATTCTGATCTATCCACTCCCTCTTTCCGGATCCGCTGATCCCTGTCAGTTCCAGGATGATGCTTCCGCTGACATGATTGGATAATACATTGCAATGAATCGCTTATTAATAGAAGAGGGAAAGCCTGCAGTTATACGATTAGCGCCCATGGAGACTGAAATTAATTACAGTCACTGAACAAACAGGTTCAGTTAACTCCTTTCAATCCAAATATTTTTGTACCACAATAAAGTAGAACATTTCCCAGTCTGTAGGGGATGTTTAAGGTTGGGAAGGAATGGTGGGAATAGCGGAGCCACTGACCAGAATCTTTCAATCCTCCTTGGATATGGGAGTGGTGACAGAACACTGGAGCGTTATAAGTGTGAAACGTTATTTGCAATAGTAGCGACAGGATGAATCGTGTAACTACAGGCCATTCAGTCTAACAGCAATGAAACGTTGGGGAAAATGTGATCGTCAATAATCTGGGACAAGATTATTGAGGTTTGGAAAGAACATGAGTTTACAAATGATAAGCAGCACATATGTTTAGTTTAGTTTAGTTTAGTTTAGAGATACAGCACTGAAACAGGCCCTTCAGCCCACCAAGTCTGTGCCGATCATCAACCACCCATTGACACTAATCCTACACTAATTCCATATTCCTACCACATCCCCATATATGTTAATAGAACTCTTATCTGACAAACATGATCTGGTCCTTTGATGAAGTATTGGCGAGAGTTGATGAGAGCACTGTTGATGTTATGTATATGGATGATCAAACGCCATTGAATCAAATGCCACTTTCTAGCCTTGTTAAGAAGTCTGAACCTCATTGATTAAAGGGGCAATGGCAGTGTAGGTATGACAGTGGCTAAGGGACAGCTTACAGGGAGAGGTGGTGATCAGTTGTTGTTCTGGTACTGTAGGGGAGTATGCAGTATTCTTCCCAGTGATCGGTATTAGGACCACTGCTCTTTTTGATATATATAAATGACATAGACTTAGGATTGTTAAAAATGTATTCAGCATATTTCGCTTTATAAATAGAGACAGAACGTACAAAAGTAAGGAAGCTAGCTAAAACTTTATAAATTATGTGTTAGGTCTCATCTCTGGAATTATGTCCACTTCTGGGTATTACGTATCAGAAAGGATGTCAGGGCCTTGGAGAAGGTGCAGAGGAGATTTGCTAGAATGTTCCAGGATGAGGGACATCATTTACATGGGGAGACTAGAGAAGCTGGAATTGTTTTCTGTAGAGTGGATAAGATAAAGGAAAACCTTAATAGAGGTTTTCACAATTATGAGGGCTTTTGACAGAGTAAGGATAATTTGTTTCCACTGGGAAAAATGGATTGGTAACAAGACTCTGGTGCCTGCAAAAAGAACCAGAGGTGGAATAAGGGAAACATTTTTTCCGACAGTGAGTTGTTATAATCTGGAATACACTGTCTGAAGACGTGATGGAAGGAGATTCAAAAGCAAGTTTCAAAATGGAACGGGATAAATACTGGCAGAGGGGGATTTGCAGGGCTTTGAGAAAAGAGCAGGTAAAAAGACATGATGGATCACATGGATTGCATCCAAGCTGTGTGATTTTCCCATTCTTTGGTGACAGAATTCATTGATGCCTTATCTCGTGTGTACAACTGGTGTGCAGCTGTTTTTGAACCAGCAGTTCACTGTGACTTTCACCCTGATAAAGGTAACAGCAGAACAGCAAGCACAAGGGGATGGTAAGGCAAGGTGTGTTGACAATGTCCTTATCGGAGAAAGACGTCCTGCTCTCTTCAGAGATCTCTGCTGGTTTTATTCAGTGAAATACAAACTTATCGATTATATTCCAATTTTATTTCATATCTATTTGTTCATAGGATATGGGTGACACGAGCAAGGCTGGCATTACTTTCCCAATATAGCTCAGCATGAGAAAATGAAGCGCTTTCATTTGAATTGCTGCACCCCGTGTGGTACAGGTGCCCCCACAATACTGTTACAGAAAGTATTTCAGGCCTCTGACCCTGTGACGATGAAGGCACAGTGATAAATGTTCAAGTCTAGATGGTGTGTGGCCTGTAGGAGGTGATGCTGTTTTGAGTTCGAGTTCGAGCTGCATTCCACCACTTCCCCTGTGTCTCCTGTTCCTTGATCCCAAACTGGTGTTGGTCTTTTCAGAGCAGAAAAGTTTAAGGGGAGATTTAATAGAGATATGCCAAACCTTGGATAGTCTTTTATGAAGTAACAACAGAAAATTTAGTTTCATTGGAAGAACAGTAGGTAACCAGATGACACAGTTTTATGATGAATGACCAACAACAAGCAGGAGATGAGGAGATTCTATTTTTATGCAGTGATTTATTATAATCTGGAATTCACGGCCTGAAAGAATGGTGGAAGAAGATTCAATTGTACCTTTAAAAAAAGGAAATTGGATCAACAGTGTCAGTGGAGATTTACAGGGCTATGGGAAAACAGCAAAGGCGCCGGATAAATTGGGTTGATCCTTCAAAGAGCCAGCACAGACACGATGGGCCAAATGACCTCCTTGTGTTCTGTATGATTGCAAATCTCTGTGACTGCAGAAACCATCGGGACATGACCTGATTTGTACAATAGACGTTCAGCAATTTTCGAGCCAAAGGTTGCTTGTTACTTTTACTTTGATAAGGCTCAGTAACATATTATGTTGGGTTAACACAGGTCAGGGAATAAAAATGGAAATTTACTGCTCTGTGCGTGGGGCTCAGCAGCACACCAGGTGGGATTAACGCAGGCCAGGGGGAGAAAACAAGAAAACAATAAACAGGAGCAGGAGTAGGCCACTCATCCCCTCGAGCCTGCTCTGCCATTCGATGAGACCATGGTTAATCTACTTCAACACCACTTCCCTGCACTATTACCGTATCCGTTGACGTAAAAATCTATCAATATCATTCCTGAACATGTTCAATGAATGAGATTCTACAGCCCTCTGTGGCAGAGATTTCCAAAGATTCACCACCCTCTGTGTGAAGAAATTCCTCTTCATCTCAGTCCTAAATGATCTGCCCATTATTCTGAGACCGCGTCCTCTGGTTGTTGACTCCATAGCCAGGGGAGATACTCATCCTGCATCAAGCCATTGGATATCCCTGTAAGTATGTTGCATGTTTGAATGAGATGGCCTTTCATTCTTCTTAACTCCAGCGAATCTATTTCAGCTTTACTCTTAGGACATTCTCTTGATCCCAGGAATTAGCTTGGTGAGCCTTCGTCACACTCCCTCGTTAGCAGGAATACATTTTCTTAGCTAAGGAGACCACAATTGGCGGCACAGTGGCGCATTGGTTAGCACCGCAGCCTCACAGCTCCAGCGACCCGGTTCAATTCTGGGTACTGCCTGTGTGGAGTTTGCATTTCTCCCTGTGTCTGCGTGGTTTTCCGCCGGATGCTCCGGTTTCCTCCCATATGCCAAAGACTTGCAGGTTGATAGGTAAATTGGCCATTAGCAATTGCCCCTAGTATAGGTAGGTGGTAGGGAAATATAGTGACGGGGGTATGTGGTAGGAATATGGAATTAGTGTAGGGTTAGTATAAATGGGTGGTTGGTGGTCTGCACAGACTCGGTGGGTCGAAGGGCCAGTTTCGGTGCTGAGATCTCTAAACTAAACCTAACATAATACTCTCACCAAGACTCTGTATAATTGCAGAAAGACAAAGGACAGTACAGCACAGGAACAGGCCATTCGGCCCTCCAAGCCTGCGCCGATCTTGATGCCTGCCTAAACTAAAACCTTCTGCACTTCCAGGAACCGTATCCCTCTATTCCCACCCTATTCATGTATTTGTCAAGATGCCTCTTAAATGTCATTATCGCACCTGCTTCCACCACCGCCCCCGGCAGCAAGTTCCAGGCACTCACCACCCTCTGTGTAAAGAATTGTCTCGCACATCCCCTCTAAACCTTGCCCCTCTCACCTTCAACCTATGTCCTCCAGTAACTGACTCTTCCACCCTGGGAAAAAGCTTCTGACTATCCACTCTTTCCATGCCGCTCATATCCTTGTAAACCTCTATCATTTCACCCCTCCACCTTCGTCGTTCCAGTGAAAACAATCCGAGTTTATCCAAACTCTCCTCATAGCTAATGCCTTCCAGAACTGGCAACATCCCGGTAAACCTCTTCTGTACCGTTTCCAAAGCCTCCACGTCCTTCTGGTGGTGTGGCGACAAGAATTGCACATAATATTCTAAGTGCGGCCTAACAAAAGTTCTGTACAGCTGCAGCATTACTTGCCAATTTTTATGCTCTATGCCCCGACCGATGAAGGCAAGCATGCCGTCTGCCTTCTTGACTACCTTATCCACCTGCGTTGCCACTTTCAGTGACCTGTGGACCTGTACGCACAGATCACTCTGCCTGTCAATACTCCTAAGGGTTCTGCCATTTACTGTATACTTCCCACCTGCATTAGATCTTCCAAAATGCATTACCTCACATTTGCCCGGATTAAACTCCATCTGCCATTTCTCTGCCCAAGTTTCAAACCGATTTATATCCTGCTGTATCCTCTGACAATCCTCATCACTTTCGCAACTCCACCAACCTTTGTGTCGTCCGCAAACTTACTGATCAGACATTTTCCTCCAAACCATTTATATATACTACAAAGAGAAAAGGTTCAAGCACTGACGTCTTAACTCCAACACTAAAATCCTCTTGGAACAAAAACCAGCATATCATAGGCCTTCTTAATTGCTAGCTGTACCTGCATGTTAGATTTAGTGACTCATAAATAAGGACAACCAAATCCCTTTGAAGTTCACCACTTGGCAGCCTCTCACCATGTAAGAAATACTCTTTTTTTTCCTGCCAAAGTAGAGAACTTCACATTTCTCCACATTGCATTGCACCTGGAAATTTGTTTCCCACTTGCTTAGCCTCTCCAAAACACTTTGATGCGTCTTAGCATCCTCCACACGAATCATACATGCACTTAGTTTTGTGTCATCCGAAAACTTGGAAATGTTACATTTGGTACCTCCATCCAAATCATTGATATAGATTGTCAATAACTGTGGCCCAAGTACTGATGCTTGCGGTACCCCACTGGTCACAGCCTGCCAACATGAAAATGACCCATTTATTCCTAGATTCTGTTTTCTGCCCGGTAACCAGTTCTAAATCCATGCCAGTGTATTCCCTCCAAACTCATGTGATGTAATTTTGTTTACTAGCCTCTTGTGTGACACCATATCAAAGCTTTCTGAAAACCAAAATGTGCCACATCCACCTGTTCCTCCTTATCTATTATGCTACTTACATCCTCAAAACACTCCAACAGGTTTGTTAAAACAAAATTATTTCTCTTTCATATATCTATGTTGACGCTTCCCAATCCTAACATTATTTTGTAAGTTTCCTATCATGTACTAGATATTCTTTATGATAAATTCTAGCATTTTCTCTACGACTAAGGTAAACTAATAGGTCTGTGGTTCCCCGTTTTCTCTCTCCCTCCTTTATTAAATAGTGGGGTTACCAACTTCCAATCTGCAGGAACGATTCCAGAGTTTATATAATTTTGAAAGATGATTGCCAATGCATCTTCTATGTCTACTGTCACCTCTTTCAACACTCTGGGGTGTAAATCATTAGGTCCAGGGCACTTGTCTATTTTAAGACTCATTAATGTCTCTACTACTTTTTAAACTAATATTAATATCTTGCAGTTCCTCGTTTACACTAGTCCCTTAGTTCTCCAATATTTCTGCGAGCTTTTTAGTGTTTTCGTCCCTGAAGGCAGACACAAATGGATGCATTTTAAAAGCCCACCACTGAAATAGGAGGCGAGTGTAAAAAACTATGGCCCACCCGCTCAGGGTCCACATCGCATAACCACCACGATTCCAAATGTGGGAGCTCATGTGAGACCCCGCCCCTCCCACCATCACCCCTCTGATGACGTGCAGGCAACCACGTCCAGTGCCAATACACAGACACCGGTGCCATTTTTAAATGGCTTACAGCCCTCAACGAGCATTTAAGTTTTGAAAGCAACAGTACATTACAAATTAATAAAAGTTGGAGTCCCAGCAGTCACAACCCCGCCCCCCCCCCACTAACCGTACATTATATTCAGTGCCCGCTCACCCCCTAAATACTTAACTTTGCAAAGTGACCTTCCACCCTAAAAATTTCTGAACCTTTAGCCTTCAATCGCTTTCCACTTTGTCCCCAACCAATCCGAGCAGTGCTGAGAAAAGTAACTCCTCCACTCTCCTCACAGGAGTCATCCCTCATCTCCCTGAATGGGGATTTGAAGGCACAACATTACCAGCCAGACGAATAAATATCAGTGCGGAGAATAAAGAGGCGATGATGCCTTCATTAAGTCAGGTAGGTAAACTAATTTAAATATAGAAATCATGGTCCCATCACAGACTGGCAGGGCAGCCACCACGAGGCCTTGCTGCCACTGAGATCGATAGGGGCCTGCTGGCAGCTGGGTCGTGGTGGATTTTCTCCATTACTACGGTTATTCCCTGCCCCCCCCCCCCACTACCTCGGCACTGTTCTCAGCGATGGAGTGCCTTTAAAATGCAGCCCATCGTATTTCTATAGTTTCTTTGCCATTTCCTCATTCCCCATTATAAATTCGCCCAACTCCGCATATTACACACCACATTTGGTTTTGCTAACTTTACCTTTTTACGCACCTATTGAGGCTTTATCAGTCCCTTATGTTTCTCACTAGTTTACTCTCATTCTATTATTACTTTGTTAAAATGGAGCACGCGGCTGGGGCGTGGCGGGGGGGGGGGGGTGGGGTGCGTGGTGAAGGGGGTGATGGAATAAACAAGATGGAAAAACATACTTGACCTCATCCTCACAAATCTTCCTGCCGCAGTTGCATCTGTCCATGACAGGACTAGAGAGGATCTGGATCGGCGCAGGCTTGGAGGGCCGAAGGGCCTGTTCCTGTGCTGTAATTATCTTTGCTCTTTTTGTTCTTTGTGAGTAACCACCGCGCAGTCCATGTGGAAACAAAGTCCTGCCTTCACATTGAGGATATCCTCGATTGTGTTGTGTGGCACTACCACTGTGCTGTTTGGGATAGATTTCGAACAGATCTAGCGACTTAAAATAGGACATCCATGAGGCGTTGTGGGCCATCAGCAGCAGCAGAATTGCACTCAATCACAAACTGTAACCTCATGGCCCAGCATATCCCCCACTCTACCTTTGCCATCAAGCCAGGAGATGAACCTTGCATCTATTATGAGTACAGGACTGCATGCCAGAAGCAACACCAGGTATACCTCAAAATGAGGTGTCAACCTGGTGAAGCTACAACCCAGACTACTTGCGTGCCACTACATAAGCAGCATGCGATCGATTGAGCTAAGTGATCCCATAACCGATGGATCAGATCGAAGCTCTGCACGTCCTACAACATCAAGCCGTGAATGGTGGTGGACAGTTAAAGAACTAACTGGAGGAGGTGGCTCCACAAATATCCCCGGCCTCATTTATGGGGGAGCCCGGCATATCAGTGCAAAAAATAAGGCTGAAGCATTTGCAATAATCTTTAGCCAGAAGTACCGATTTGATGATCCATCTCGGCCTCCTCCTGAAGTCCCCAGCATCACAGATACCCATATTCAGCCAATTCGGCTCACTTTGCGTGACATCAAGAGACTACTCAAGGCATTAGATATTGCAGAGGCTATGGGCCCTGACAACATTCCCGCAATAGTACTGAAGCCATGAGCTCTGGAACCTGCTACATCTCTAGCCAAGCTATTCCAATACAATTACAACACTGGCATCTACCGGGCAATCTGGAAAATTCCTCAGGTATGTCCTGCACGTAGAAATCAGGGCAAGTCCAACCCAGCCAATTACCATCCCAACAGTCTATTCTCAATCATCATTCAAGTGATGGAGTGTGTCATCGACAGTGCTATCAAGCAGCAGTTGCTTCGCAATAACCTGTCCAACAACGCTCAGTTTGGGTTCTGCCAGAGCTACTCAGTTCCTGACATCATTGCAACCGTCGTTCAAACATGGACATAAGAGCTGAACTCAAGACGTGAGGTGAGAGTGACTTCTCTTGACATCAAGGCAGCATTTGACCGAGTATAGCATCAAGGAGCCCTGGCAAAACTGCAGTCAGTGGAAATCAGGGGAAAAACTCTCCATCGCTTGGATTCATACCGAACAGAAAGGAATATGCTTGTGTTTGTTGAAGGTCAATAATCTCAGCTCCAGGATATCACTGCAGGAGTTCCTTATGGTAGTGTCCTAGGTTCAACCATCTTCAGCTGCTTCATCAACCTTCCTTCAATCATAAGGTCAGAATTGGGGATGTTCACTGATGATTGCACAAAACTCAGCACCATTCATGGCTCATCAGATACTGAAGCAGTCCGTGTAGAAATGCAGCAAGACCTGGACAATATCAAGGCTCGGGCTGAAAAGTGGCAAATAGCATTCGTGCCACACAAGTGCCAGGCAATGACGACCTCCAACAAGAGAGAATCTAACCATCTCCCCTTGATATTCAATGGCATTGCCATCGCTGAATCCCCCACCATCAACAATCTGGGTGTTACCATTGACCAGAAACTGAACTGGAATAGTCATATAAATAGCATGGCTACAAGAGCAGGTCAGAGGCTAGGAATTGTGTGCTGAGTAACTCACCTTTTGACTCACCAAAGACTGTCCACCATCAACAAGGCACGAGTCAGGAGTGTGATGGAATACTGTCCACTTATCTTGATGGATACAGCTCAAAGAACACTCAAGAAACTCGGCACCATCCAGGATAAAGCAGCCCGCTTGATTGGCACCCCATTAACAAACATTCACTCCTTCCACAACTGACACACAGTGGCAGCAGTGTGTCCCATCTACAAGATGCACTGCAGCAATGCACCAAGGCTACTTAGACACCACCTTCCAAACCCGCGACCTGTACCACCCAGGACAACGGCAGCACATGCATGCGAACAGCACCACCTGCAAGTTCCCCTCCAAGTCACACGTCATCCTGACTTGGAACTATATCGCCATTCCTTCACTGTCGCTGGGTCAAAATTCTGGAACTCACTTCTTAACAGCACTGTGGGTGTACCTACCTCACATGGACTGCAGCAGTTCAAGAAGGCAGTTCACCACACCTTCTCAAGTGCAATTAGGGATGGGCAATAAGTGCTGCCCATCCCTAGCCAACGACGCCCACATCCCATTAATGAATTATGAAAAACTTCCAGCTTCTCAATCATCTTAAATCCCTGACTCGCAGCACAGTCACTTATCACTGACCACTGACCAAATCAGCTGATAGAATCCTCGAGGTTTCACTGCCCTCTGGGGACAATCGGATCCACTTATTAAAGGACTGACCATTAAGCACCTCATATCCTACAAATATTAACCGACTTACCATAAGTCTTGTCCAGACCAATCAACATCCAATTGTTAAATGACTGACAATAAATGTGTTATCGTTAAGGCAGAGATGCTGCAGTTGCAGGCTAGGAATATTGCAACAAGCATGAAAGATAAGGAACCAAGAACAGGGTTCCTTGATTAACCAGGGAGATAGAAATGATGACGAAGCAAAATATAGGGTGCACGATTCATGTCAGGTGAACTCATCATGTGGGAACCAGGCCGTATACAACAGGTCCAGAGGAAAGGTGAAGAGGAAAATCAGACTGGCAAAGAGAGAACATGAGAATAGAATGACAGTCAATATAAAATGGAAACCAAAGATATTCTACTGGCATGTAAATAATAAGTGGGTAGTAAGAGGTGGAGTGGGGTCTATTAGGGACAAACAAGGTAATATATGATTAGAGGGACAGGACACGTCTAATACACTTAATGGTTACTTTATTTCAGTGTTCACTAAGGACGTGGAGGCTGACCAAATTTCGGTAGGAGCAGAGAGAGTAGAGGCAATGGATAGGACAAAAACTGAGATGGGGCGGTACAAAATAGCATGGCTATATCTAGGGTAGGTAAGTCACCTGGTCCGGATGGCTTTCATCCTCGGATACTAAAGAAAGTGGGGATGAAGATAGCGGAAGTTCTTGCCATAATCTTCCAATCTTCTCTCGATATGGGGAAGGTGCCAGAGGATTGGAGAGCGGCAAATTTGGCACCCTTATTCAAGAAAGGGTGTAAGGCCAGCCTTGGCAACTACAGGCCGGTTAGGTCAACATCAGTGATTGGTAAAGTTTTGGAACAATAACTCGTCAAAAAGACAATGGACACTTAGAGAGGTTAGAATTAATTAAGGATAGCCAGCACAGATTTGCAAAAGGCAGATCATGCTTGAATAATCTAATTTAGTTGTTGGATGAAGTAACAGAGGAAGTTGATGACAGGAATATTGTGGATTTTGCTTCTAAGCATTTTAAGGTCACATTTGATAAGGTACCATATAAAAGGCTGGTGAACAAAACTGAGACTCATGGAATAGGAAAGTCAGTGTCCAAATGGATAAAACAAACAAAATGGCTCAAGGACAGAAAACAGCGAATCATATTACATGGTTGGTTTTCCGACTGGAGGATGGTAGACAATTGTATTCCCCAAGGGACCACTGCTTTTATTGCCATATATAAATGTAATGGATCTTGGAATACAGGGTAGAACCTCAAAATTTGATAATAGCACCAAACCTGGTGGTGTGGCCAATAGTGAGGACGATTTGAACCGCCTGCAACAGGACATAGGTAGGCTAGAATGGGCAGACAAGTGGCAGATGGAATTTAATACTGACAAGTGTGCAGTGACTCATTTTGGCAGAAGAAATAGGGAGAAGTAATATATACTTAATGGCACAGTTTGAAAGGGTGTGCAGAGACAGCGGGACCTGGGGGTGCATGTGCATTGATCTTTGAAAGTAGCAAGCTAGTTAGTAAAGTGTATGGGATCTTGGGTATCATAAATAGAGGTATTGAGTATAAAAGCAGGAATGTTATGCTGAACATTTACAAAGCTCTGGTTAGGCCACAACTGGAGGATTGCGTCCAATTCTGGTCATTGTAATTTAGGAAGAACGTGAGGGTGCAGAGCAGATTTAGCAGAATGGTTCAGGGATGCGGGATTTTAGTTACAAGTTTAGTTTGGAAAAGCTGGGGTTGTTGTTAAGTGGTGGCACCGAGTGGTAGGTACTTTTGCTGCACTGCAATATCTGTGCTGAACGGCAGCAATGGATGGGAACACGACCTGTTCACTTACATGTTATAATGGGGCAATGACACAGAAGGCAATGGGAAAGCCTGGATTATGCACACGCAGGTAATAAAGCAAGAATGACGAACATGAAAGATGTCACAGGTTACACTGTCAGATGTGTCACTTTATGGCTATGCCAATATAGAGGCGAATATTTTAAGGTGTTGCTCACCGACCTTCCTCACAAAAGGCCACCTTTGTCCAAACTTTGGTACAAGAACATAAACTGCACCAAATCACTTGCATGTGATTTGAAATTTTACACAACACTCCCTTGGATCTTCCCCTTGCCAATGGATGAACAGTTTCTCAGTTGCTTTCCTGTAAGGTCAGTCCCTCTTCAATATTTCACTATATTGAATAACACTTCCTTTACAACGCCATGATTGTCAGACGCCAAAGGCTGACTATTTACATGGGCAGATATTTTACGGTATTTTTCGTACAGAACATAGCACCCATGCAGTCACTCAGATACTCAAGCATCTATGTTCCCATGTTAACACACATAAAGGTGCCAAGTGAGAGTGAAGTAGGTGCAGCAGTGTCTTACTACACAAGCAGAAATGATTTGGGGTCAATTGAATGGGGCAGTTTGCTGCATATCAGATGACTTGATTGAGTTGTCTCATTGACCTGGAAGTCATCATTTCATAGGAACATGGGATCAGGAGTAGGCCATTTAGTCTCTCGGATCTGTTCCACTGTTCAATGAGATCTTGCCTGATCTGCAATCTCGCCGCATATTCCTAGCTTTGCCCCATAACCCTTGATACATAACAAAAACCTATCAATCTCCCATTGTAATCATACAATTGAACTCGTAGTTGAAGGGCAAATTAAAAAAATTTACATTATCAGTGTGGAATTTTTGTTGCGACTACATTTCTGAATTTTGGTTCAGAAATCAGGAGGCCATGCAGGACCCATTTTATTGGTCAGAAGTCCTTCAGGAATACTGACCTCCAGACCTGACCTCATGATGTGCATTAAGAGCTGGAAGCATGGATCGGTTGGAGCGTCAACTGGATGTACTGAGGAGCATGCAGTTGGCGGAAAGCGTCATAGAAAGGGGTTTTATCGAAGTGGTTACATCTAAGGTGCAGGCAGATCGATGGGTGACCGCTAGAAGGGGCCGGCAGTCAGTGTAGCAATCCCCTGTGGTTATCCCCCTCTCTAACAAGTATATCGTTTTGGATACTGTTGGGGGGATGGCCTATCAGGGGAAAACAGCAGTAGCCAGAGCAGTGGCACCACGGCTGGCACTGTTGTTCAGCAGGGAGGGACAAAGTGCACAACAGCAATAGTTATAGGGGACTCTATAATCAGGGGCACATATAGGCGCTTCTGTGGAAGTGAAAGAGACTCCAGGATGGTATGTTGCCTCCCTGGTGCCAGGATCAAGGATGTCTCTGAACTGACAGGGGGCGTTCTGAAGGGGGAGGGTGAACAGCCAGAGGTTGTGGTACACATCGGTACCAATGACAAAGGCAGGAAGAGTGATGAGGTCCTGCAAGGGGGAGTTTAGGGAGTGAGGTAGTAAGTTAAAAAAACAGGACCTCTAGGGTTGTAATCTCGGGATTACTCCCTGTGCCACGTGCCAGTGAGGCTAGAAATAGGAAGATAGTGCAGCTAAACACGTGGCTGAACAGCTGGTGTAGAAGGGAGGGTTTCAGATATCTGGACCATTGGGCTCTCTTCAGGGACAGATGGGACCTGTACAAGAAGGATGGGTTGCATCTAAACTGGAGGGGCACAAATATCCAGGCTGCAAGGTTTGCTAGCGTCACTCGGGAGGGTTTAAACTAGTGTGGCAGGCAGGTGGGAACCAGAGCAGCAAGACAGATAGTGAAATAAATGAGGAGGACATAGTAAAGAAGGCCAGTAGGACTAAGAAGAAGAACAGGCAGGGAGATGTTGCTGAGCACAGCGGGACTGGTGATCTGAAGTGCATTTGTTTCAATGCGAGAAGTATAACAGGTAAGGCAGATGAATTTAGAGCTAGGATTAGTACATGGAAATATGATGTTGTTGCTATTACAGAGACTTGGTTGAGGGAAGGGCAGGATTGGCAGCTAAATGTTCCAGGCTTTAGAAACTTCAGGCGGGATAGAGGGGAATGTAAAAGGGGTGGGGGAGTTGAACATAGAACATAGAACAGTCGAGCACAGTACAGGCAATTCGGCCCACGATGTTGTGCGAACCTTTAACCTACTCTAAGATCAAACGAACTACTACCCTTCATTCTACTATCATCCATGTAAATATCCAAGAGTCGCTTAAATGCCCATAACGTATCTGCTTCTACCATCACCGCTGGCAGCGCATTCCACGCACCCACCACTCTCTGTGTAAAGAACCTACCTCTGACATCCCCCGAAACTTTCCTCCAATCACCTTAAAATTATGCCCCCTGGTGATAGCACTTTCAAACCTGGGAAAAAATCTCCGACTATCCACTCTATCTATGCCTGTCATCATCTTGTACCCCTCTATCAAGTCACCTCTCATCCTTCTTCCCCCCAATGAGAAAAGCCCTATCTGCATCAATCTTTCTTCGTAGGACATGCCCTCTACTCCAGGCAGCATCCTGGTAAATCTCCTCTGCACCCTCTCTAAAGCTTCCACATCCTTCCCATAATGAGGCGACCAGAACTGAACACAATATTCCAAGTGTGGTCGAACCAGGGCGTTATAGAGCTGCAGCATAACCTCGCGGCTCTTAAACTCAATCCCCCTGTTAATGAAAGCCAACACACCATACGCCTTCTTAACAACCCTATCAACTTGGGTGGCAACTTTGAGCGAACTATGGACATGGACCCCAAGATCCCTCTGTTCCTCCACACTACCAAGAATCCTGTCTTGAAGCCTGTATTCCGCATACAAATTCGACCTTTCAAAATGAATAACTTCATACTTTTCCAGGTTGAACTCCATCTGCCACTTCTCAGCCCAGCTCTGCATCCTGCCAATGTCCCGTTGCAACCTACAACAGCCCTCCACACTATCCACAACTCCAACAACCTTTGTGTCATCGGCAAACTTGCTAACCCAGCCTTCCACTTCCTCATCCAAGTCATTTATAAAAATCACAAAGAGCAGCGGTCCCAGAACAGATCCTTGTTGAACACCACTGGTCACCGAGCTCCATGCTGAATACTTTCCATCTACTACCACCCTCTGACTTCTATGGGCCAACCAATTTTGTATCCAGACAGGCAACTTTCACTGAATCCCATGCCTCCTTACTTTCTGAAAGAGCCTACCATGGGGAACCTTATCAAACGCCTTGCTGAAATCCATATACACCACATCCACTGCTCTTCCTTCATCAGTGTGTTTTGTCACATCTTCAAAGTATTCAATAAGGCTTGAGAGGCATGACCTGCCCCTCACAAAGCCATGCTGACTGATTCTAATCAAACCATGCTTTTCCAAATAATCATAAATCCTGTCTCTCAGAATCATCTCCAGTAATTTGCCCAATACCGACGTAAGACTGACTGGTCTATAATTCTAAGGGTTATCCCTATTCCCTTTCTTGAACAAGGGAACAACATTTTCCACCCTCCAGTCATCCGAAACTACTCCAGTGGACAGTGAAGATGCAAAGTTCATCGCCAAAGGCGCAGCAATCTCTTCCCTCGCTTCCCGTAACAGCCTTGGGTATATCCCGTCTGGCCCCGGGGACTTATCTGTCCTCATATCATTCAAATTTCCAGCACATCCTCCCTCTTAACCTCAACCTGTTCGAGCATACCAGCCTGTTCCACGCTGTCCTCACAAACGACCAGGTCCCTCTCACTCGTGAATACTGAAGCAAAGAGTTCATTTAGGACCTCCCCTACCTCCTCCGACACCAGGCACAAGTTCCCTCCACTATCCCTGATCGGCCCTACACTCACTCTGGCCATCCTCTTGTTCCTCACAAAAGTGTAGAACGCCTTGGGATTTTCCTTAATCCTCCCCGCCAAGACCTTTTCATGTCCCCTTCTCGCTCTCCTAAGTCCATTCTTCAGTTCCTTCCTGGCTACCTTCAAACCCTCTACAGCCCTTTCTAATCCTTGCTTCCTCAACCTTAAGTAAGCTTCCTTCTTCCTCTTGAGTAGCTGTTCCACATCTCTTGTCATCCAAGGTTCGTTCACCCGACCATCCCTTCCTTGCCTCATCGGGACAAACCTATCCAGCAGTCGCTGCAAGTGCTCCCTAAACAACCACAACATTTCTGTCGTGCATTTCACTGAGAACATCTGTTACCAATTTATGCTCCCCAGTTCCTGCCTAATAGCATTGTAATTCCACCTCCCCCAATTAAATATTTTCCCATCCCGTCTGCTCCTGTCCCTCGCCATGACTATAGTAAAGGTCAGGGAGTTGTGATCACTATCACCGACATGCTCTCCCACCGAGAGATCTGCCAGATGGAATGGTTCGTTGCCGAGCACCAAGTCCAACATAATCTCCCCTCCAGTCGGCCTATCTACATATTGAGTCGGGAAACCTTCCTGGACATAGCTGACAAAAACTGCTCCATCTAAACTATTTGCACAAAGGAGGTTCCAATCAACATTAGGGAAGTTGAAGTCACCCATGACAACAACCCTGTTACTTCTGCACCTTTCCAAAATGTGCCTCCCAATCTATTCCTCCGTGTCTCTGTTGCTATTGTGGGGTCTATAGAAAACTGCCAACAAAGTGACTGCACCTTTCCTGTTTCTGAATTCCACCCATAATGACTCAGTAGACAAACCCTGCTCGATGACCTCCCTTTCTGCAGCTGTGATACTATCCCTGATTAGCAATGCCACTGCCCCACCTCTTTTACCTCCCTCCCTACTCCTTTTGAAACATCTAAACACCGGAACATCCACCATCCATTCCTGTCCCTGTGATATCCACGTCTCCGTAATGACAACAACATCGTAGCTCCAAGTACTGATCCATGCTTTAAGTTCATCACCCTTATTCCTGACTCTTCTTGTGTTAAAATAGACACACTTCAACCCAGCATACAGGCTTCAACTTCACCATGTCAACTGTCTAACCTTCCTCACAGACTCTCTGCACTCGGTATATGCCTGTTCAACAGCTACCCCATCCACTGATCCGTAGCTCCGGTTCTCGTCCCCCTGCCAAACTAGTTTGAACCCTCCCGAAGAGCTCTAGCAAACCTCCGACCCAGGAAATTGGTGCCCCTCCAGTTCAGATGCAACCCGTCCTTCTTGTACAGGTCCCACCTTCCCCAGAAGGTATCCCAATGATCCACATATCTGAAGCCCTCCCTCCTACACCAGCTCTGTAGCCACGTGTTCAGCTGCACTCGCTCCATGTTTCTAGCCTCACTAGCACGTGGCTATAGTATCAATCCTGAGATTTCTACTCTGCTCGTCCTGCCTTTTACCTTCCAACCTAACTCCCTATATTCGCTTTTCAGGTCCTCATCCCTTTTCCTAGCTTTATCATTGGTACCGATATGTACCACGACTTCTGGAAACTCCCCCTCCCCCTTAAGAATCCTGTAGACTCGATCCGAGACATCCCTGACCCTGGCACCCGGGAGGCAACACCCCATCCGGGAGTCTCCTTCGCGACCACAGAATCTCCTGTCTGTTCCTCTAACCATTGTATCTCCTACCACAATCGCTCTCCTATTCTCCCCCCTTCCCTTCTGAGCCACAGAGCCAGGCTCAGTGCCAGAGACCTGGCCGCTATGGCTTTCCCCTGGTAGGTCGCCCCCCCCAACCGTATCCAAAACGGTATCCTTATTATTGAGGGGAACGACCACAGGGTATACCTGCACTGTGCGCCTATACCCTTTCCCTCCCCTGACGGTCACCCAGCTACCTTTATCCTGTAACTCAGGTGTCACTACTTCCCTATTTCTGCTCTCTATCACCCCCTCAGCCGCCTGAGTGATCCGAAGTTCATCCAGCTCCAGCTCCAGTTCCCTAACACGGTCTGTGAGGAGCTGGCGTTGGGTGCACTTCTAACAGTGAAGTCAGCAGGGACACACGTGGTGACCCTTACCTCCCACATCCCGCAAGAGGAGTATGCAACTGCCCTAGCTTCCATCCCCTCTGCTCAAAATTGACACTGCCCGAATATATATGTGCACTTACCCAGCAGTCCCCGTGTCCGCGTCCGCTGAATCACGAGGTAAGTACTTTATACTGAAACTTACCTTCCCAGCTGCCCCCTGGCTCGCACTGTCACTGCGACCGCTGATAAATATCGAGTAGTTGAAGTTAATAGGTTGAATAGGTTTTGGCTGTTGATTATTTAATTGTTCTCAGATGTATATATTAAGAAGAGCCAGTCAGCAGTGGCTGGAGATTGTTAGGAGTGGAGTAGTATGCTCTTGGGCAAGGACTAAACAGCCTCCACAAAAGCATGCTAGTCTCAATGTCTTCTTCACAATAGGCTTGGAAGTTTTTCTGACAGTGATAGCAGAAAACGGTTGCTGAGATGTCAAGATTGGAGCCAAAGATTTATTTTCAGTCAGAAGATTGTAATTGGAGCTTTTAATTGAATTGAAAAATAAATCACGAAAACCAGGTTTAAGGTGTCGGGAAATGATTTCCCCCTACTATTTTCTAAAGCTGAAACTTAGAGCAATAGAAAAAATAAGTTTATCTATGGACATGGGCTATGTCTGTACCAAAGAGAAAACAAGGAATAGCCCTTGCACTTTTACTTACTGACAGACTGAAAATAAATCTGACTCTCCAATCTTTATTTCTGGGAACCATTTTCTATTTTTTAAAAAATAACAAAGTCCGACCATGCCTCATAGTTATCAGAAGAATATATTATGGAATTTAACCGACTACATGCAAGATTGCAGCGATTCTGCTTGGAAATTCTTAAATCAGTACTTGCCTTCAATTGTTGGATTGTGCTAGGATATCGAATATGGATAGGCTCTTAGCCCTAAATGGAGTTAGATTCAAAGAAAGAGGTATGCTTTTTGATCAGATGTCTGAAGCCTTAAAATATATATTTTTAGAAACCATTTCTACATGCTGCTTTCATGGTGTATTTGCCCCTCCCATTGCAGCCGTCTCTACACAGGGGAGACCACTTTGTGGAACATAACAGCTTGGAGCAGGAGTAGGCAATTCAGTCCCTCGAGTCTGCTCCGCCATTCAATACGATCATGACTGATCACATCTCGGCCTCAACTCCACTTTTCTGCCCGTTCTCCATAACCCTTCAACTCATTACTAATTAAAGGTATGTCTATCTCCTCCTTAAACTTACTCAATGTCCCGGCATCACCCCACTCTGGGGTAGTGAATTACACAGACTCACGAACCTTTGAGAGAAGTAATTTCTCCTCATCTCTGTTTTAAATCTGCTATCCCTTATCCTCTCCACGTCTACTTTTTCAATCCCTTTAATCATCTTATATACCTCAATTAAATCTTCTCTCATTCTTCTAAACTCTAGACAGTAAAGGCCTAAACAATTCAATCTCTCTTCATAAGACAAGCCCCTCATCTCTGGAATCAATCTAGTGAATCTCCTCTGATCTACCTTCAATGCAACTACATCCCTCCCCAAGTAAGGGGACCAAAACTGTACACAATGCTCCAAGTGCGGTCTCACTCATGCCTTGTACAGTTGCAGCAACACTTCCCTACTTTTATACTCTATTCCTTTAGCAATAAATGCCAAAATTCCATTTGCCTTCCTTATTACTTGCTGCACCTGCAAACTAGCTTTCTGTGCTTCATGCACGAGGACACGCAGATCCCTCTGTACCGAAGCACTCTGAAGTTTCTCTCCATTTAGATAATAATTTGTCTTTCTATTCTTCCAACCAAAAGGAATAGCCTCACACTTGTCCACGTTAAATTCTATCTGCCAAGTTTTGCTCCATTCAACTCATCTATCCATATCCATTTATCAATGTATTTTTTATTGTAATTTACTGTCCCACATATTTTAGCGTCAGCTGCAAATATGGCTATAGTATATTCTATCCCTGCATCATTAATATAAATAATATAAATTGCAAATAGTTGGGGCACGAGGACCGAACCCTGTGGCACCCCACTTGTTACATCATGCCAACCAGAAAAAGGACCCATTTTTCCCGACTCCCCGTTTTCTGTTGGTTAGCCAATCCTGTATTCAAGATAATAAATTGCCCCTAACCCTATGTGATCTTATTTTGTGTATTAACGTTTTGTGCATCACCTTATCAAATGCCTTCTGGAAGTCCAGTATACTGCAGCTACAGGATCCTCATTATCCAATTTACTTGTTACACCTTTGAAGAACTCTAGCAAATTAGTCAAACATGATTTACACTTCATAAAACCGTAATGTCTCTGATGGATTGCGTTTTGGCTTTCTAAATGTCATGTTATTACTTCCTTAATAACGGAGTCCAACAATTTCCCAACGACAGATGTTAAACTAACTGGTCTATAGTTTCCTACTTTCTGCCTCCCTCCTTTTTAGGAATAAGTCCGTTATATTAGCATTTTTCCAATCCACAGGAACCTTTCCCGCATCCAGGGAATTTTGGAATATTACAGTCAAAGTAGAAATAGCAGGATACATCGGATGAATATGTGGCTGAAGAGATGGTGTGAGGGAGAGGGTTTTAGATTCCTGGGACTTTGGGACCGGCTCTGGGGGAGGTGGGTCCAGTACAAACTCGACGAGTTACACCTGGGCAGGACTGGTACTGATGTCCTAGGGGGAGTATTGGCTAGAGAGGTTGCGGAGGGTTTGAACTAAAATGGTAGGGGGATGGGAACCTTTGCCAGGAGTCAGAGGAGGCCGATCAAAGACAAGAACAAAACACAGTAAGGGGAATAAGTAAGATGACAGGCAGAGAAATCAAGGGCCAGACACAAACAGGCCACAGTGAAAAATAGTGGGAAGGGGGCAGGTAATGTTAAAAAGACAAGCCTTGAGGCTTTGTGCCTGAACTAGTTGAGCATTTGCAATAAAGTGGATGAATTAATCACGCAGATAGATGTAAACAGGTATGATACAGACAGGATTACGGAGACATGGCTGCAAGGTGACCAGGGATGGGAAATGAACATCCAGGGGTATTCAGTATTTAGGAAGGACAGACAAAAAGCAAAAGGCGGTGGAGTTCCATTGCTGGTTAAAGAGGAAATTAACACAATAGTGAGGTCAGATAGTAGCTCAGGCGAGGTGGAATCAGCATGGGTAGAGCTGAGAAACACTAAGGGGCAGAAAACGTTAGTGGGGGTTGTAGTGGTGATGTTGGGAACGGTATTAAACAGGGAATGAGAGATGCAAGTGATAAAGGAACATCTGTAATTATGGGTGACTTAAATCTGCAGAGAGATTGAGCAAATCAAATTTGTCACAATACCATAGAGGAGGAATTCTTGAAGTGGAAACGGGATGGGTTTCTGGACTAACACGTTGAGGAACCAACTAGAGAACAGGCCATCCTAGACTGGGTATTGTGTAATGAGAGAGGAATAATTGACAATCTAGTTGTGCGAGACCCCTTGGGGACGAGCGACCATAATATGATAGAATTCTTCATCAAGATGGAGAGTGACGTAGTTCATTCTGAGACTAGGGTCCCGAATCTTACTGAAGGAAACTACGAAGGTATGAGGTGCGAGTTGGCTATGATGGATTGGGAAATGTTACATAAAGGGACGATGGTGGAAAGACAATGGCAACCATTCAAGGAGTGCATGGATGAACTGCAACAATTGTTTATTCCTTTCTAGCGTAAAAGTAAAAAGGGAAAGGAAGCATAACCATGGCTTACAATGGAAATTATACACAGCAATAGATCCAAGAAAGAGGCATATAAATTCGCCAGAAAAAAAGAACAGACCTGAGGATTGGGAGCAGTTTCGAATTCAGCAAAGGAGGACCAAAGGATTGATTCAGAAGGGGAAAATAGAGTACGAGAGCAAGCTTCTGGGGAATATGAAAACTGACTGAAAAGGTTTCTGTAGGCATGCGAAGTGAAAAATATTGGTGAAGGCAAATGTAGGTCCGTTACAGTCAGAAACAGGGGAATTTAGTTTGGGTAACAAAGAAATGGTTGACCAACTGAATGCATACTTTGGTTCTGCCAAAGGGGCAGGAGGTTGAGGGGGATTTGAGGAAGAACCTTTTTACCCAGAGGGTGGGAACGGTATGGAATGCACTGCCTGTGTGGGTGGTAGAGGCGGGTTGCCTAACATCCTTTACAAAGTACCTGGATGAGCACTTGACACGTCATAGCATTCAAGGCTATGGGCAAAGTGCTGGCAAATGGGATTGGGTAGACAGATCAGGTGTCTTTAATGCATCGGTGGAGACTCGATGGGCCGAAGGGCCTCTTCTGCACTGTATTTATCTGTGGTTCTGTGATTCTGCGGTTTAGACAGGAGAAGGTGTTCATGAGGGAAATAGACAGGAGGAGGGGTTCACAGGGGTAATTAGACATGAGGAGGTATTCACAGTGGGAATTGGACAGGAGGGGTTCTTCACAGGGGAAATCATACAGTAGGGTGATTTCGTGCGGGGATGTATAGAAAAATGGTTATTCACAGGGAGCATTGGACAGGGGCTTTGTTCTGAAGGGGAATTGCATAGGAGGATGATATCGGGGGGAGTGAAATAGGAGTAGATATTCACCGGATAGTTAGACAGGACGAGCTTTTCACAGCTGGATTTAGACAAGACGGGTTGTTCACAGGCAATTGGAGAGCATTGGACTGTTCACAGGGTCAATTATACAGGAGGGACTGTTGGTCGGTAGTGAGGGGAAACTGGTAAGGCGGGGTGTTCAGAGGGCGGAATTAGGCAGGGCAGCGTGTTCACAGGGTGGAGTTAGATAGGAGCGGGTGTTCACAGTGGGAATTAGGCAGGAGGGGCGTCTTTATAGCAGGAATTAGACAGGAGGCAGGGGTTGACAGAGGGGAGTTAAGCAGAAGGCGGGGTAATCACTAGTGCTGAATTAGACAGGATGCAGGTATTCACAGCAGGAACTTGATCGAAGTGGGGTGTTCACAATGGGGAATTAGACATGAGGGCGTGGTGTCCACCAGGGTTGACTTGGGCAGATGGCTTGCCCACAGGGAGAATTGGACAGGAGAGGATGTTCCCAGTCGGGTATAATACAAGTGTACAATGTTTGCAGGGGGCATTAGACAGGTAGGGGTGTTCACATGGGATTTAAATAGGAGGGGTTGGTGTTCCCTTGGGGAATTAGACAGAAGGGCGGGAGATTCACCAGGGCTGAATTAGACAGGTGTCGGTAAGAAAGGAAACGTCTCTTCACAGATGTGAGTGCTGAATGTAGTCATTGTAGGAAAGACATAAGGACGTTGTAGGGAGTAGAGAAAAGATTCATGAGAGTGGTTTCAGTGATGAGAACCTTCAGTTATGAAGATAGATTGGAGTAGTTACAATGAGCATAATGAGAGAGTAAGTACTGGAGCGTCTGAAAGTCTTGAAAGTAGATTAACACGAGTGCTGGATGGATTGTATCCCAGACTATTAAAGGAAGTCAGGAAGAAATAACGGATTCTCTGAGGATCATCTTCAAATTCTTACGAGATACAGGTGAGGTACCAGAGGATTGGAGGTCTGCAAACGTCGTACTATTGTTTTAAAAAATGTTGCGAGGAATAGACCAAATAATTGTCAGCTGGTCAGTCTGACCTTGGTGGTTGGCAAATTATTAGAATCAATTCTGAGAGCTAGGGCAAACATTTACTTAGAAAGGTACAGAATAATCTGGGATAGTCAGCATGGATTCTTATGGCAAGGTAGTGACTTGCTAACTTAAATTAATATTTCGAGGAAGTAACATGGAGGATTCATGAGAGCAGTGCAATGGATGTTGTCCACATGGATTATAGTAAGGCACTTAACAATGTCCCACATGGCAGACTGGTCAGAAATGTAACAGCCCATAGGATTTAAGGATCTGATGAGTTGGACAGAAAATTGGCTCAGTGTCAGGCAACAAAGGGTAGTGGTCGACGGATGTTTTTTTTTAAAATGGAAAGCGGTTTCTCGTGGTGATCCACAGGGCTCAGTGTTGTGTCCCTTGCTGTCTGTGGTATATATTAATGATTTAGAATGTGGGAGGCAAGATTGGGAAATTTGCAGATGACACAAAAATTGGCCGTTTGAAGGTAGCTATAGACTCCAGAATGATATCAACTGTTTGCTTGAATGGATGGAAAAGCGGGAAATGGAATTCAGTCCAGTGAGATGTGACGTAATGCATTTGCGGAGAGCAAACGAAGTGAGGGAATACACAATAAACGGGAGGATATTGAGAGGGGTAGAGGAAGTGAGAGACCTTGGAGTGCGTGTCCACAGGTCCCTGAAGGTGGATAACGTGATGAATAAGGCAAATGGAATGCTTTCCTTCGTTGGACAAGGTATAGAATACAAAAGCAGGGATGTAATTCTGGAAGTTTATAAAACACTGGTTAGACCACAGCTGGAGAATTGCATACAGTCCTGGTCACCACATTACAGAAAGGAAAATAATTCCTCTGGAGAGAGTATAGAGGAGATTTACAAGAAAGTTACCAGACCTTGAAACCTACAGCTATGAGGAGCGATAGGATAAGTTTGGGATGTGTTTCTTTGAACCGAGGCTTAATAGAGGTGCACAAAATTATGAGGGGCTTAGATAGAGCAGATACGAAGAACCTGTTTGCCCTAGCAGAGAAGTCAATTACCAGGGGGCACATATTTAACGTGATTTGTAGAAGGATTAGAGGGGACATGAGGAAAAACGTTTTCGCCCAGAGGGTGATGGGTGTCTGGAATTCACTGCCCGGATCGGTGGTGGCAGCAGAAACCCTCATCTCATTTAAATGTACCAGCACCTGCACCTGAGGTGCTTTAATCTACAAGGCGACAGTCCAGGTGCTGGAAGGTGGAATTAAAATGAGCGGTTAGATTTTTCAACTGGCACAGACACGATGGATTGAATGGCCTCTTGCTGTGGTTTACTATCGTTCCTTACTATGGTTTTCTAACGCATTTAATTACTAAGTCTGACCAATTGCATATCAGACATTTCATTGGTTATGATAAGATAATGTTTATACAGAGTTATATTTTAATCCTGCTGATGTTTCACTCTGGTTAATGATGGTTGAGATGTGATAGAATGGGAAAACGACATTTGATCTTCATTCATCAAGTATTTTTGAAGCCAAACGTTTTAAAAGGGAACGAGTCATGGAAAGGAAACGTTCAGCAGAAATCTAGCTGAAAGCACAAACAATCAGCTGCCAGTCCATACTTGCCTTATTTGTTTTTTATTGCACCCAGTCCGAACCTTCTAAATTTAGCCTGGTTCTCAGTTCGATTATCTTCCTGACATCTGCTTGATCTTCCTCTCTATCTGCATCCACCAAGCTCTGGACCTGTTTGCCTTAGATTTCCCCTTGTGAAAATGTACTTCGACTGAAACCATATTATCTCTCCTTAAAAGGAACCCGTTGATCAGTTACATATTTGCTTGCCAATTTCAGATTCCAAATTATTTGGTCCACATCTGCTCTCAACCCATTAAAGTTGTTCCTGCCCAATTAATTATTTTTTTTTCTTTGGCATCCTTATCTCGAGAGACAATGGATACGCGCCTGGAGGTGGTCAGTGGTTTGTGAAGCAGCGCCTGGAGTGGCTATAAAGGCCAATTCTAGAGCGACAGGCTCTTCCACAGGTGCTGCAGAGAAATTTGTTTGTCGGGGCTGTTGCACAGTTCGCTCTCCCCTTGCGCCTCAGTCTTTTTTCCTGCCAACTACTAAGTCTCTTCGACTCGCCACATTCTGGCCCCGTCTTTATGGATGCCCACCAGCTCTGGCAAACGCTGGCAACTGACTCCCACGACTTGTGATCAATGTCACTGGATTTAATGTCGCGTTTGCAGACGTCTTTAAAGCGGAGACATGGACAATTAATTAAATATACTTTGGATTTCCCTTGTCCTTTTGCACAACTAAGCTCAAACGTATGATAGATACCATGGTCAGGATCCACTAAATTTTCTCTTACTGTCACCTGATCCACTTGACCCACCTCATTCCCCAGAACCCGACCCAGCAATGTCTCCTTTATCGTTGTACTGGAAATAGAGTGACGTATATATTTCTCCTGAACATCCTCTTGTCCCTCATTGCCCAATACACTGCTTCTCTCCCATTCTATTGTAGGATAGTTAAAGTTCCCGTTTTAACTCATCGAAATTTCTTGCACTTCTCTGTAATTTCCTTGCAAATGTGTTCCTCTGCGTAGTTCCCACTAGTTAATGGCCTTTACCTTTAGAAAAGCCACCACTATGTAATGGTACCTCGGCTGTTTTTTAGATCTAACCAAACGGATTCTGTTCGTGGCCTCTCTAGGCCATTCTACCTCTATTATTGTAATATTTTCCTTTATTAATCCTGCTATTCTTCCTCTTGTCATCCTTCCTGATGGTTCCTGCATCCAGGATTATTTAGTACACAGTCCTGCACTTCTTGAGTCATTTCTCCATTATAATAACATCATACTTCCAAGGGGTGGGCTGTGTCTGCACCTCATGAAGCTTATTTATCATACTCCACGCATTCATCTGTAAACACATTGCACCTAATTTAGGCCTTATACATTCCCTCTTACACTGATCCCACCTATTCATAGAATCATAGAAGGTTTAAGGCACAGAAACCTATTAATAACTTACTATTTTTATCCAAAGTTTTCTGTACCTCCCTATTCCCTGTGTATTTGGATTTTACTCTCTACTATTACCTACTGGCCAGACATAGAGAGACAAAGAGGGAGGGGGAGAGACAGAGAGAGAGAGAGAAT
Organism: Heterodontus francisci; assembly: GCF_036365525.1. NCBI lineage: Eukaryota > Metazoa > Chordata > Chondrichthyes > Heterodontiformes > Heterodontidae > Heterodontus > Heterodontus francisci. Next base: position 717,922 of record NW_027141885.1, read on the forward strand.
GCGAATGAGAGAGAGAAATGGTTCGGAAAAGAAACAGATGCAAAGGGAGACGCAGACAGATGCAGAAACGCATGGAGAGGGAAATACGATCATAATTGGAGAGACAAGGAGGGAGAGAAACAAAGAGCCAGCATATGAAGAGACAGACATGGAGAGAGACTGTCTTAAATAGAGAGATAAATAGAGAGAGCGAGAGAGGGGCAGAGAGAGGAAGACATGGAGATGGAGGTAGGTCGAAAAATATATGGAGACAAGGAGAGAGAGAGAGGGGAGAGTTGGACCGATGGAGAGAGCGAGAGAAAGATAGATAGAGAGAGAGAAACATAGGAGAAGAGATGGAGAGGCAGAGAAAAACAGACGGACCAAAATGGACAAACAGAGAGAGAGAGAGAGAGAGAGAGAGAGTGGTGGACAGAAGAGGAGAGAAGTAAGAGGGACAGATTTGCAGATAGAGAGAGACTATGAGAGAGGCAGATGGAAAATAGAGGAGAGAGATAGAGGGGCAGGGATACAGACAGACAAATTGATAAGGCAGAGTAGGAGAGACGTGCAGAAATAGATGTACAGATAAGGAATTTGAATTCGAGCTGGAAAGAGAGCGAGGGGAGAGATGGGTGGACAGTGGGACAAAGGCACACAGGGAAAGAGGAACAGAGGTGGAGAGAGAAAGAGGAACTGTGCTGAAGAGAGACAAGGAACAGAGAGAGAGAGAGACATAATGGAGGAGAGCGAAATAGAGTGGTGACAGCCATGGAGTTAGAGAGAACAGAGACAAAGAGGGACAACGATGCAGAGAGACAGAGAGTGAAAGAAAGAGCGAGCATTGAGAGGCAAAGAAACAGAGGACCAGGCAGTGAAATCTGTGGTACGATTGAGTTCTATGGGTTTCCAGTGTGTCACCTGTCTTTAAGTATGTCTCTGTCTCCTTCTCTCCATTGATGTGGAGGTCTCCCATTCTGATCAGGGCCACAGTAGCCACTGTGATTGGCAGCTTTGTCTATTTTACTGTGTGCCCAGGGCGGATTTAGCTCAAATAAAAGCAGGAAATGCTCTAACAATCAGCACGTCTGTCAGCATCTGTGGAGAGAGAAGCAGAGTTAAAGTTTCAGGTCAGTGACCCCTCTTTATTTCTGTTTTTATTTCAGATTTCCAGCATCCGCAGTGTTTTGCTTTGGATTTAGTTGAAGTTCAGCTGATCTTTTCAGTGACGGATTTTTGAGAATCGTCTGCAGAGCAATCCCACAATAATCAAAGAATAAGAACAAAGAACAAAGAATTATACAGCACAGGAACAGGCCATTCGGCCCTCCAAGCCTGCGCCAATGTTGACACCTGCTTAAACTAACACGTTCTGCACTTCCGGGGTCCATATCCCTCTATTCCCTTCCTATTCATGTATTTGTCAAGATGCCTCTGAAACGACGCTGTCGAATCTGCTTCCACCACATCCCCTGGCAGCACGTTCCAGGCACTTGCCACCCTCTGTGTACAAATCTTGCCTCGCGCATCCCCTCTAAACTGTGCCCCTCGCAGCTTAAACCTATGTCCCCTAGTAACTGACTCTTCCACCCTGGGAAAAAGCTTCTAACTATCCACTCTGTCCATGCCGCTGATAACTTGTAAACCTCTATCATGTCGCCCGTCCACCTCCGTCGTTCCAGTGAAAACAATCCGAGTTTTTCCAACCTCTCCTGAAAACTAATGCCGTCCAGACCAGGCGACATCCTGGTAAACCTCCTCTGTACCCTCTCCAAAGCCTCTACGTCCTTCTGGTAGTGTGGCAACCAGAATTGCACGCAATATTCGAAATGTGGCCTAACAAAAGTTCTGTACAGCTGCAGCATGACTTACCAATTTTATACTCTATGCCCCGACCAATGAAGGCAAGCAAGCCGTATGCCTTCTTGAATACCTTATCCACCTTCGTTGCCAATTTCAGTGGACAAGTACACCCAGATCTCTCTTCCTGTTAATAGTCCTTAGGGTTCTGCCATTTAGCATATACCTCCCACCTGCATTAGACCTTCCAAAATGCATTACCTCACATTTGTCCAGATTAAACCCCATCTGCCATTTCTCCGCCCAAGTCTCCAATCGATCTTTTTTTTTAGAACATTACAGCGCAGTATAGGCCCTTCGGCCCTCGATGTTGCGCCGACCTGTGAAACCATCTGACCTACACTATTCCATTTTCATTCATATGTCTATCCAATGACCACTTAAATGCCCGTAAAGTTTGCGAATCTACTACTGCTGCAGGCAGGGCGTTCCACGTCCCGACTACTCTCTGAGTAAAGAAACTACCTCTCACATCTGTCCTATATCTATCACCCCTCAACTTGAAGCTATGTCCCCTCGTGTTTGCATTCACCATCCGAGGAAAAGGACGCTCACTATCCACCCTATCTAACCCTCTGATTATCTTATATGTCTCTATTAAGTCACCTCTCCTCCTCCTTCTCTCCAACGAAAACAACCTCAAGTACCTCAGCCTTTCCTCGTAAGACCTTCCCTCCATACCAGGCAACATACTCGTAAATCTCCTCTGCACCCTTTCCATAGCTTCCGCATCCTTCCTATAATGCGGTGACCAGAACTGCACGCAATACCCCAGGTGCGGTCTCACCAGAGTTTTGTAGAGCTGCAGCATGACCTCGTGGCTCCGAAACTCGAACCCCTACTAATAAAAGCTAACACACCATATGCCTTCTTAACAGCCCTTTTAACCTGGGTAGCAACCTTCAGGGATTTATGCACCTGGTCACCAAGATCTCTCTGTTCATCTACACTACCAAGAATCCTCCCATTAGCCCAGTACTCTGCATTCCTGTTACTCCGTCCAAAGTGAATCACCTCACACTTTTCCGCATTAAACTCAATTTGCCATCTCTCAGCCAAGCTCCGCAGCCTATCTATGTCCCTCTATACCCTACAACATCCTTCGGCACTATCCACAACTCCACCGACCTTAGTGTCATCTGCAAATTTACTAACCCACCCTTCTACACCCTCTTCCAGGTCATTTATAAAAATAACAAACAGCAGTGGCCCCAAAACAGATCCTTGCAGTACACCACTAGTAACTAAACTCCAGGATAAACATTTGCCATCAACCACCACCCTCTGTCTTCTTTCAGCTGTCCAATTTCTGATCCAAAGCTCTAAATCACCTTCAACCCAATACTTCCGTATTTTCTGCAATAGCCTACCGTGGGGAACCTTATCAAACGCCTTACTGAAATCCATATACACCACATCCACTGCTTTACCCTCATCCACCTGTTTGGTCACCTTCTGGAAAAACTCAATAAGGTTTGTGAGGCACGACCTACCCGTCACAAAACCGTGCTGACTATCTCTAATGAACATATTCTTTTCAAGATGATTATAAATCCTATCTCTTATAACCTTTTCCAACATTTTACCCACAACTGAAGTAAGGCTCACAGGTCTATAATTACCAGAGCTGTCTCTACTCCCCTACTTGAACAATGGGACAACATTTACTATCCTCCAGTCTTCCGGCACTATTCCTGTCGACAATGATGACATAAAGATCAAGGACAAAGGCTCTGCAATCTCCTCCCTAGCTCCCCAGAGAATCCTAGGATAAATCCCATCTGGCCCAGGGGACTTATCTATTTTCACACTTTCCAAAATTGATAACACCTCCTCCTTGTGAACCTCAATGCCACGTAGCCTTGGAGCCTGAATCTCAGTATTCTCCTCGACAACATTTTCTTTCTCTACTGTAAATACTGACGCAAAATATTCATTTAACACTTCCCCTACCTCCACTGATTCCACACACAACTTCCCACTACTATCCTTGATTGGCCCTAATCTAACTCTAGTCATTCTTTTATTCCTGATATACCTATAGAAAGCCTTAGGGTTTTTCCTGATCCTATCCGCCAATGACTTCTCGTGTCCTCTCCTTGCTCGTCTTAGCTCTCCCTCTAGATCCTTCCTGGCTAGCTTGTAGCTCTCAAGCGCCCTAACTGAGCCTTCACGTCTCATCCTAACATAAGCCTTCTTCTTCCTCTTGACAAGCGCTTCAAATTCTTTAGTAAACCACGACTCCCACGCTCGACAACTTCCTCCCTGCCTCACAGGTACGTACTTATCAAGGACACGCAGTAGCAGCTCCTTGAATAAGCTCCACATTTCGATTGTTCCCATCCCCTGCAGTTTCCTTCCCCATCCTACGCATCCTAATCTTGCCTAATCGCATCATAATTTCCTTTCCCCCAGCTATAATTTTTGCCCTGCGGTATATACCTGTCCCTGCCCATCGCTAAGGAAAACCTAACCGAATTGTGATCACTATCACCAAAGTGCTCACCTACATCTAAATCTAACACCTGGCCGGGTTCATTACCCAGTACCAAATCCAATGTGGCATCGCCCCTGGTTGGCTTGTCTGCATACTGTGTCAGAAAACCCTCCTGCACACACTGGACAAAAACTGACCCATCTAAAGTACTCGAACTGTAGTATTTCCAGTCGATATTTGGAAAGTTAATGTCCCCCATAACAACTACCCTGTTACTCGCGCCCCTGTCGAGAATCATCTTCGCTATCCTTTCCTCTACATCTCTGGAACTATTTGGAGGTCTATAAAAGATTCCCAACAGGGTGACCTCACCTCTCCTGTTTCTAACCTCGGCCCATACTACCTTCGTAGACGTGTCCTCAAACGTCCTTTCTGTCGCTGTAATACTCTCCTTGATTAAGGGAAGGGGAGGTCGTGTCTCACTAACTTGATTGCATTTTTTGAGGAAGTGATGAAGATGATTGATGAAGGCAGGGCAGTGTATGTTGTCTGCTTGGACTTCAGGAAAGCATTTGATAAGGTCCCTCATGGCAGACTGGCAAAAAATGTGAAGTCACACGGGATCAGAGGTGAGCTGGCAAGATGGATACAGAACTGGCTCGGTCATGGAAGACAGAGGGTAGCAGTGGAAGGGTGATTTTCTGAATATAGGACTGTGACTACTGGTGTTCCGTAGGGATCAGTGCTGGGACCTTCGCTGTTCTAGTTTACATAAATGATTTGGAGGAAAATGTAGCTGGTCCGATTAGTAAGTTTGCGATGACGAAAAGGTTGGTGGAGTTGTGGATAGTCATGAGGATTGTCAGAAGATACAGTAGGATATAGATCGGTTGGAGACTTGGGTGGAGAAATGGCAGATGGAGTTTCATCTGGACAAATGTGAGGTAATGCATTTTGGAAGAAATAATACAGGTGGGAAGTATACAGTAAATGGCAGAACCCTTATGAGTATTGACAAGCAGAGAGATCTGGGCGTACAGGTCCACAGGTCATAGAAAGTGGCAACGTAGGTGGATAAGGTAGTCAAGAAGGCATACGGCATGCTTGCCTTCATCGGTAGGAGCATAGAGTATAACAATAGGCAAGCCATGCTGCAGCTGGACAGAACTTTAGTTCGGCCACAGTTAGAACATTGCGTGCAATTCTGGACGCCACACTACCAGAGGGATGTGGAGGCTTTGGCGAGGGTACAGAAGAGGTTTACCAGGATGTTGCCTGGTCTGGAGGGTATTAGCTATGTGGAGAGGTTGGCTAATCTCGGATTGTTTTCACTGGAACGACAGAGGTGGAGGGGCCTCATGATAGAGGTTTACAAAGATATGAGTGGCATGGAGAGAGTGGATAGTCAGAAGCTGTTTCCCAGGGTGGTAGAGTCAGTTACTAGGGGACAGAGGTTTAAGGTGCGAGGGGCAAAGGGCAAAGTGTAGAAGGGATGCGCGAGGCAAGTTTTGTACACAGAGGGTGGTGAATGCCTTGTTGCTGGGGGAGGTGGTGGAAGCAGATACGATAGCGACGATTTAAGAGGCATCTTGACAAATACATGGATTGGATGGGAATAGAGGGATATGGACCACGGAAGTGCAGAAGGTTTCAGTTTAGACAAGCATCATGATTGGTGCAGGCTGGGAGGACCGAATGGCCTGTTCATGTGCTGCATTGTGCTTCGTTCTTTGTAGACTCCCCACCAGGAAACATCCTTCCTGCATCTACCCTTTCAAGTCCAGTTAGAATTGTTTCGGTTTCTGTGAGATGCCCCCCTCACTCTTCTGAACTCCAGCAAATATAATCCTAACCGACTCAATGTCTCCTCATACGATAGTCCCACTGTTAGCGGGAATGAATCTGGAAGAATCACTCGACACTCAGGTCTGCTCCAATGTCAAACAGTTTATTAGTTACGCCAGCGGGGAGCAGGTCACTTGTCTGTCCAGATGCCTCTCCTCCGAACAAAGGAAAATCATCCATACTTATACAATTTTCAAACAGTTACTCAGCCCATCCTGGGTGGACATGATCCAATCATCACCGTTATTGATTACATACCTTACACATATTACCAATTAGATTGCTCCGTGACCTTTTGGTCAGCTATGTGGCCTGGTCCAATCTGCACCTTCTCCTTTGTTATCTCTTGCCCCACCCCCACCTCACTTGTTTATAATCTGTGACTTTTCTAATATTTGTCAGTTCCGAAGAAGGGTCACTGACTCGAAACGTTAACTCTGCTTCTCTTTCCACAGATGCTGCCAGACCTGCTGAGTGAATCCAGCATTTCTTGTTTTTGTTCCCAATTAGATTGCTCATTAGGCATCATGTGGCGACGTGATCAGCTCATACAAGCCCCCTGATCATCTTGTGATGTTTCCCAGATCCCCTTATCAACTATCCTTGAGGCTTCACAATGAATCCTTCCACCTCCATCAAGCTTGCATTCCTGATTGCTTTATGCAGTCTGCAGTTACACGAAGCAGCTGTCTTATCCACTGATAGGAGGGGCCCTACTTGGTCAGCCTAACTGTCTGTGTCTTACAGTACCATTCTCAGGGCTATGACTTAGCCAATCTTGTTCCCACAGTGCCTTGGGTAAGTACTCCATTTTGCAACAATCTGTGGCTATACTTCCAACTTGTATATGAGTGTATATATATATTCACTAGGATTATATGAATCTACTTACTCAAATAACATTTAAACAGTATGATATTTACTGCAGGTGTCTCTGCACTTGGCAATACCCTACAACACCCACAATCCCAGAAATCAGTCGGTTAAACTTTCGCTGCACTCCCTCTATAGCAAGAACATCCTTCCTCAGGTAAGGAGACCAAGACTGCCCACATTATTCCAGGTATGGCCTCACCAAGGCCCTGTATAATTGCAGCAAGGCATCCCTGTTCCTGTACTCGAATCCTCTCGCTCTGAAGGCCAACATACAACTTGTCTTTTTTACTGCCTGTTGCACCTGCACGCTTATCTTCAGCGACTGGTGTACGAGAACACCCACGTCTCGCTGCATATTCCCCTCTCTCAGTTTATAACGGTTTAGCTAATAATCTGCCTTCCTGTTTTTGCTATCAAAGTGGATAACCTCTCATTTATCCCCATTATACTGCATCTACCATGTATTCGCCCACTCTTTGAGGAAGTGACAAGGTTGATTGATGAGTGAAGGGCTGTAGATGTCATATACATAGACTTCAGTAAGGCGTTTGATAAGGTTCCCATGGCAGGCTGATGGAGAAAGTGAAGTCGCATGGGGTCCAGGGTGTACTAACTAGATGGATAAAGAACTGGCTGGGCAGCAGGAGACAGAGAGTAGTAGTGGAAGGGAGTTTCTCAAAATGGAGACGTATGTCCAGTGCTGTTCCACAGGGATCCGTGCTGGGACCACTGTTGTTTGTGATATACATAAATGATTTGGAGGAAAGTATAGGTGGTCTGATTAGCAAGTTTGCAGACGACACTAAGATTGGTGGAGTAGCAGACAGTGAAGGGGACTGTCAGAGAATACAGCAGAATATAGATAGATTGGAGAGTTGGGCAGAGAAATGGCAGATGGAGTTCAATCAGGGCAACTGCGAGGTGATGCATTTTGGAAGATCCAATTCAAGAGTGAACTATACAATAAATGGAAAAGTCCTGGGGAAAATTGATGTACAGAGAGATTTGGGTGTTCAGGTCCATTGTTCCCTGAAGGTGGCAACGCAGGTCAACAGAGTGGTCAAGAAGGCATACGGCATTCTTTCCTTCATCGGACGGGGTATTGAGTACAAGGGTTGGCAGGTCATGTGACAGTTGTATAAGGCTTGGTTCGGCCACATTTGGAATACTGCGTGCAGTTCTGGTCGCCACATTGGGGAGGGTGCAGAGGAGGTTCACCAGGATGTTGCCTGGTGTGGAGGACGCTAGCTATGAAGAGAGGTTGAGTAGATTAGGATTATTTTCATTAGAAAGACGGAGGTTGAGGGGGGACATGATTGAGGTGTACAAAATCATGAGACGTGTAGACATGTTGGATAGCAAGAAGCTTTTTCGCAGAGTGGGGGATTCAATTACTCGGGGTCTCGAGCTCAAAGTGAGAGGGGAAATGTTTAGGGGGGATATGCGTGGAAAGTTCTTTACACAGAGGGTGCTGGGTGCCTGGAACGCATTGCCAGCGGAGGTGGTAGACGCGGGCACGATAGCGTCTTTTAAGATGTATCTGGAAATATACATGAATGGGCAGGAAACAAAGAGATACAGACCCTTAGAAAATAAGCGACAGGTTTAGATAGAGGATCTGGATCGGCGCATGCTTGGAGGGCCGAAGGGCCTGTTCCTGTGCTGTAATTTCCTTTGTTCTTTGTTCTTTGTTCATTCACTCAACTTGTCCAAATCACACTGAAGCCTCTCTGCAACCTCCTCACAACTCACCCTCTCACCCAGTTTTATCTCCTCTGCAAATTTGGAGATATTACATTTAGTTCGTTCATCTAAATCATTTATGTACATTGTGAACAGCTGGGGTCCTGGCACCGATCCCTGCAGTACCCCACTAGTCACTGCCTACCATTCAGAAAAAAGACCCATTTATCCTTACCCTTTGTTTCCTGTCTGCCAACCAATTTTCTATCCATCGCAATACACTACCCCCAATCCCATGCGCTTTAATTTTACATATTTAGTTTCGGTGACTGCAGCTTGGATAGCAACGGAGGTGCGTGAACGGGCTTACAGCAGTGAAGTCAATTTCAGCGTAAGTTTAAAAGTGAATTCCCTTTTGTTTTCGGAGGACCAGGGGACTGCTGGGTAAGGAAAAAGGTATATATTTGTGTGGTGGCTGTACCCGAGACAATACACGTGTAGTGTCTCCCACCCACCCTCCTCCTCTAACCAAAAAAAAAGGGCTATGGTGTGTTGATAAGGTAAGCTTTTTATTTAGGAAGTTCTGTCCGTTGGATTGCTAACCTAACAAGTTTTGACTATTGGTTTTTTTGGTTTTTCAGTAGATTTGTTGGGAATTTGGAATAGTGGGAATGGAGGTTAAGGCAGTTGTATGTTCCTCCTGCAGAATGTGGGAGGTAAGGGTCGCCAAGAGTGTCCCTGCTGACTGCATCTGTGGGAAGTGCACCCAACTCCAGCTCCTCGAGAACCGCATTAGGGAACTGGAGCTGGAGCTGGATGAACTTCGGATCATTCGGGAGGCGGAGGAGGTTATTGAGAGGAGTTATGGGGAGGTAGTCACACCTCAGGTAAAAGAAGTAGGTAGATGGGTTACCGTCAGGGGAAGGAGAGGGAACCAGCAGGCAGTGCAGGGATCCCCTGTGGCCGTTTCCCTCAACAACAGGGATACCGTTTTGGATACTGTTGCGGGGGACGACTTACCAGGGGTAAGCAATGGGGTACAGATATCTGGCACAGAGTCTGTCCCTGTTGCTCAGAAGGGAAGGGGGAAGAGGAGCAGAACATTAGTCATTGGGGACTCCATAGTTAGGGGAACAGATAGGAGGTTCTGTGGGAACGAGGGAGACTCACGGTTGGTATGTTGCCTCCCAGGTGCCAGGGTTCGTGATGTCTCGGATCGTGTTTTTGGGATCCTTAATGGGGAGGGGGAGCAGCCCCAAGTCGTGGTCCACATAGGCACCAACGACATAGGTAGGAAGAGAGATGGGGATTTAAGGCAGAAATTCAGGGAGCTAGGGTGGAAGCTTAGAGCGAGAACAAACAGAGTTGTTATCTCTGGGTTGTTGCCCGTGCCACGTGATAGCGAAGCGAGGAATAGGGAGAGAGAGGAGTTGAACACGAGGCTGCAGGGATGGTGCGAGAGGGAGGGTTTTGGTTTCCTCGATAATTGGGGCTCTTTCTGGGGTAGGTGGGACCTCTACAAACAGGATGGTCTTCACCTGAACCAGAGGGGTACCAATATCCTGGGGGGGAGGTTTGCTAGTGCTCTTCGGGGGCGTTTAAACTAATTCAGCAGGGGAATGGGAACCTAAATTGTCGTGCCAGTGTACAGGATGTTGAGAATAGTGAGGTCAGGGATATGGTTACAAGGACGCAAGAGGGCACTGGCAAGCAAGAACCTGGTTTAAAGTGTGTCTATTTCAATGCCAGAAGCATCCGGAATAAGGTGGATGAGCTTGCAGCATGGGTTGGTACCTGGGATCTCGATGTAGTGGCCATTTCGGAGACATGGGTAGAGCAGGGGCAGGAATGGATGTTGCAGATTCCGGGATTTAGATGTTTCAGTAAGAACAGAGAAGATGGTTAAAGAAGGGTGGGGGGGGGTGGGGTGGCATTGTTAATCAAGGAGAGTATTACAGCGACAGAAAGGACGTTTGAGGACTCGTCTACTGAGGTAGTATGAGCCGAGGTTAGAAACAGGAGAGGTGAGGTTACCCTGTTGGGAGTCCTTTATAGACCTCCGAATAGTTCCAGAGATGTAGAGGAAAGGTTAGCGAAGATGATTCTCGACAGGGGTGAGAGTAACCGGTTAGTTGTTGTGGGGGACTTTAACTTTCCAAATATCGACTGGAAATACTACAGTTCGAGTACTTTAGATGGGTCAGTTTTTGTCCAGTGTGTGCAGGAGGGTTTTCTGACACAGTATGTAGACAGGCCAACCAGGGGCGATGCCACATTGGATTTGGTACTGGGAAATGAACCCGGCCAGGTGTTAGATTTAGATGTAGGTGAGCACTTTGGTGATAGTGATCACAATTCGGTTAGGTTTACCTTAGCGATGGGCAGGGACAGGTATATACCGCAGGGCAAGAATTATAACTGGGGGAAAGGAAATTATGATGCGATTAGGCAAGATTTAGGATGCTTAGGATGGGGAAGGAAACTGCAGGGGTTGGGAACAATCGAAATGTGGAGCTTATTCAAGGAGCAGCTACTGCGTGTCCTTGATAAGTATGTACCTGTGAGGCAGGGAGGAAGTTGTCGTGCGAGGGAGCCGTGGTTTACTAAAGAAGTTGAAGCGCTTGTCAAGAGGAAGAAGAAGGCTTATGTTAGGATGAGACGTGAAGGCTCAGTTAGGGCGCTTGAGAGCTACAAGCTAGCCAGGAAGGATCTAGAGGGAGAGCTAAGAAGAGCAAGGAGAGGACACGAAAAGTCATTGGTTGATCGGATCAGGGAAAACCCTAAGGCTTTCTATAGGTATATCAGGAATAAAAGAATGACTAGAGTTAGATTAGGGCCAATCATGGATACTAGTGGGAAGTTGTGTGTGGAATCAGAGGAGATAGGGGAAGTGTGAAATGAATATTTTGCGTCAGTATTTACAGTAGAGAAAGAAAATGTTGCTGAGAATACTGAGATTCAGGCTACGAGGCTAGATGGGATTGAGGTTCACAAGGAGGAGGTGTTAGCAATTTTGGAAAGTGTGAAAATAGATAAGTCCCCTGGGCCAGATGGGATTTATCCTAGAATTCTCTGGGAAGCTAGGGAGGAGATTGATCTTTGATCCTTTTTCTTTATGTCGTCATTGTCGACAGGAATAGTGCCAGAAGACTGGAGGATTGCAAATGTTGTCCCCTTGTTCAAGAAGGGGAGTAGAGACAGCCCTGGTAATTATAGACCTGTGAGCCTTACTTCGGTTGTGGGTAAAATGTTGGAAAAGGTTATAAGAGACAGGATTTATCATCATCTTGAAAAGAATAAGTTCATTAGAGATAGTCAGCACGGTTTTGTGACGGGTAGGTCGTGCCTCACAAACCTTATTGACTTTTTCGAGAAGGTGACCAAACAGGTGGATGAGGGTAAAGCAGTGGATGTGGTGTATATGGATTTCAGTAAGGCGTTTGATAAGGTTCCCCACGGTAGGCTATTGCAGAAAATGCGGAAGTATTGGGTTGAAGGTGATTTAGAGCTTTGGATCAGAAATTGGCTAGCTGAAAGAAGACAGAGGGTGGTGGTTGATGGCAAATGTTCATCCTGGAGTTTAGTTGCTAGTGGTGTACCGCAAGGATCTGTTTTGGGGCCACTGCTGTTTGTCATTTTTATAAATGGCCTGGAAGAGGGTGTAGAAGGGTGGGTTCGTAAATTTGCAGATGACACTAAGGTCGGTGGAGTTGTGGAGAGTGCCGAAGGATGTTGTAGGGTACAGAGAGACATAGATAGGCTGCAGAGCTGGGCTGAGAGATGGCAAATGGAGTTTAATGCGGAAAAGTGTGAGGTGATTCACTTTGGACGGAGTAACAGGAATGCAGAGTACTGGGCGAATGGGAAGATTCTTGGTAGTGTCGATGAACAGAGAGATCTTGGTGTCCAGGTGCATAAATCCCTGAAGGTTGCTAACCAGGTTAATAGAGCTGTTAAGAAGGCATATGGTGTGTTAGCTTTTATTGGTAGGGGGGTCGAGTTTCGGAGCCACGAGGCCATGCTGCAGCTGTACAAATCTCTGGTGAGACCGCACCTGGAGTATTGCGTGCAGTTCTGGTCACCGCATTATAGGAAGGATGTGGAAGCTATGGAAAGGGTGCAGAGGAGATTTACTAGGATGTTGCCTGGTATGGAGGGAAGGTCTTACGAGGAAAGGCTGAGGGACTTGAGGTTGTTTTCATTGGAGAGAAGGAGGAGGAGAGGTGACTTAATAGAGACATATAAGATAATCAGAGGGTTAGATAGGGTGGATAGTGAGCGTCTTTTTCCTCGGATGGTGATGGCAAACATGAGGGGACATAGCTTCAAGTTGAGGGGTGATAGATATAGGACCGATGTGAGAGTTAGTTTCTTTACTCAGAGAGTAGTAAGGGCGTGGAACGCCCTGCCTGCAGCAGTAGTAGATTCGCCAACTTTAAGGGCATTTAAGTGGACATTGGATAGACATATGGATGAAAATGGAATAGTGTAGGTCAGATGGTTTCACAGGTCGGCGCAACATCGAGGGCCGAAGGGCCTGTACTGCGCTGTTATGTTCTAATTCTAATTCTAATTCAAATATTATTCTCTTATGTGGGACTTTGTCGGAAGCCTTCTGGAAGTCCAAATGAACCACATCCACTGCTCCCCTTCATCAACTCTACTGGTTGCATCCACGAAGAATTCGAGTAGATTTGTCAAGCATGATTTCCCTTTCGTAAATCCTTGCTGACCCTTCCCGTTTCTACCAATGTTCTCTAAATGCTCTGCTATAAAATCTTTGGTAATGGACTGCAGAGAGCTGAAGACAGAGACTGAACTGAAAACAGATGGAGAACTGAAGAAAGATGGAGAACTGAAGACCGAGGGAGAACTAAAGACAGCGGGAGAAATGAAGACATTGGGAGAACTGAAGGGAGGTGGTGGTGCAGTGGTAATGTCACGAGATAGTAATCAAGAGGCGCAGGCTAATGGTCTGAGGACATGTGTTCGAATCCCACCACGGCAGATGGTGAAATTTGAATCAATTAATAAATCTGGAATAAAAATATATCTCGTCTAATGGTGACATTGAAACCATTATCAATTACTGTGAAAACCCATCTAGTTCACGAATGTCCTTCAGATAAGCCTGTTACCTTTACATCTTTCCAAAATCTGACCACATATCTGCTCCTCCACCTCCCGCTGTCCTAACTCTGCCTTCAGTTATTCCTCTGTCTTCAGTTGTCTCTGTGTCTTCTGTTCTCCCTTTGAATTCAGTTCTCTCTCTGTCGACATTCTCCCACTGACTTTAGATCTCTCTGTGTCTTCAGTCAACCCTTTCTTCATTTCTCCCTCTGTCTTCATTACTGCATCTGCATTCAGCTCTCTTTCGGTGATCAGGCCACCCTTACTTCATTTCTCCTTCTATCTTCTTTACTCCATCTGCCTTCAGTTCTATTTCTGTGATCAGTTCACCCTGTCTTCATTTCTCCCTCTGTCTTCATTACTCCATTCTGCATTCAGTTCTCTTTCTGTGATCAGTTCACACTGTCTTCAGTTCTCCTTCTGAGTTCAGTTCTCTCTCTGTCGACAGTCACCATCTGACGTTAGATCTCTCTGTCTTCAGTCCACCTTTTCTTCATTTCTCCCTCTGTCTTCATTACTCCATCTGCATTCAGTTCTCTTTCTGTGATCAGTTCACCCTGTCTTCAGTTCTCCTTCTGAGTTCAGTTCTCTCTCTGTCGACAGTCACCATCTGACGTTAGATCTCTCTGTCTTCAGTCCACCTTTTCTTCATTTCTCCCTCTGTCTTCATTACTCCATCTGCATTCAGTTCTCTTTCTGTGATCAGTTCACCCTGTCTTCATTTCTCCCTCTGACCTCAGCTCTCTCTCTGTCGACAGTCACCATCTGACGTTAGATCTCTCTGTCTTCAGTTCACCCTGTCTTCAGTTATCTCTCTGTCTTCATTACTCAATCTGCATTCAGTTCCCTTTCTGTGATCAGTTCACCCTGTCTTCATTTCTCCCTCTGACTTCATTACTCCAACTGCATTCCGTTCTCTTTCTGTGATCATTTCACCCTGTCTTCAGTTCTCCCTCTCACTTCAGCTCTCTCTCTGTCGACAGTCTCCATCAGATTTTAGATCTCTCTGTGTCTTCAGTCCAACCTTTCTTCACTTCTCGCTCTGTCTTCATTACTCCATCTGCATTCAGTTTTCTTTCTGTGATCAAGTCATCCTGTCTTCAGTTCTCTCTCTGTCTTCATTACTACATCTGCATTCAGTTCTCTTTCTGTGATCAGTTCAACCTGCCTTCAGTTCTCCCTCTGACTTCAGCTCTCTCTCTGTCGACAGTATCCCTCTGACTTCAGATCTCTCTGTGTCTTCAGTCCACCCTTTCTTCATTACTCCCTCTGTCTTCATTACTCCATCTGCATTCACTTCTCTTTCTGTGATCAGTTTACCCTGCCTTCAGTTCTCCCTCTGACCTCAGCTCTCTCTCTGTCGACAGTCTCCCTCTGAATTTAGATCTCTCTGTGTCTTCAGTCCACCCTTTCTTCATTTCGCCCCCTGTCTTGATTTCTCAATCTGCATTTAGTTCTCTATCTGTGATCAGTTCACCCTTTCTTCATTTCTCCCACTGTCTTCATTACTCCATCTGCAATCAGTTCTCTTTCTGTGATCAGTCCACCCTTTCTTCATTTCTCCCTCTCTCTTCATTACTCCATCTGTCTTCAGTTCTATTTTTGTGATCAGTTCACCCTGTCTTCAGTTCTCCCTCTGACTTCAGTTCTCTCTGTCGACAGTCGCCCTCTGACTTTATATCTCTGTGTCATCAGTCCACCCTTTCTTCAGTTCTCCCTCTGACTTCAGCTCTCCCTCTGTCAACAGGCGCGCTCTGACTTTCGATAGCTCTGTGTCTTCAGTCCAACATTTATTCATTTCTCCCTTCGTCTTCATTACCCCATCTGCTTTCAGTTCTCTTTCTGTGATCAGTTCATCCTGTCTTCAGTCCACACTCTGTCATCATTACTGCATCTGCATTCAGTTCACTTTCTGTGATCAGTCCACCCTTTCTTCATTTCGCCCCCTGTCTTGATTTCTCAATCTGCATTCAGTTCTCTATCTGTGATCAGTTCACCCTTCCTTCATTTCTCCCTCTGTCTTCATTACTCCATCTGCATTCAGATCACTTTCTGTGATCAGTCCACCCTGTCTTCATTTCTCCCTCTGTCGTCAGTTCTCTTTCTGTCTTCAGTTCCCCCTCTGACTTCAGTTTTCTCTCTGTTGACAGTCACCCTCTGACTTTAGATCTCTTTCTGTCTTCAGTCCACCCTTTCTTCATTTCTCCCTCTGTTTTCATTACTCCATCTGCATTCAGTTCTCTTTCTGTGATCAGTCCACTCTTTCTTCAGTTCTCCCTCTGTTTTCATTGCTCCATCTGCATTCTGTTCTCTTTCTGTGATCAGTTCACCCTGCCTTCAGTTCTCCCTCTGACTTCAGCTCTCTCTCTGTCGACAGTCTCCCTCTGACTTTATATCTGTCTGTGTCTTCAGTCCACCCTATCTTCAGTTCTCCCTCGGTCTTCATTACTCCATCTGCATTCAGTTCACTTTCTGTGATCAGTTCATCCTGCCTTCAGTTCTCCCTCTGACTTCAGCTCTCTCTCTCTCTGTCGACAGTCTCCTTCTGACTTTAGATCTCTCTGTGTCTTCTGTCCACCCTTTCTTCATTTCGCCCTCTGTCTTGATTTCTCAATCTGCATTCAGTTCTCTTTCTGTGATCAGTCCACCCTTTACTCATTTCTCCCTCTGTCTTCATTATTCCATCTGCATTCAGTTCACTTTTTGTGAGCAGTTCACCCTGTCTTCAGTTCTCCCTCTGACTTCAGTTCTGTCTGTCGACAGTCTCCCTCTGACTATATACCTCTCTGTGTCTTCAGTCCACCTTTTCTTCAGTTCTCCCTCTGACTTCTGCTCTCTCTCTCTTTCCACAGTCTCCCTCTGACTTTAAAACTGTCTGTGTCATCAGTCCACCCTTTCTTCAGTTCTCCCTCTGTTTTCATTGCTCCATCTGCATTCAGTTCTCTTTCTGTGATCAGTTCACCCTGCCTTCAGTTCTCCCTCTGACTTTAGCTCTCTCTCTGTCGGCAGACTCCCTCTGACTTTAAATATCTCTGTATCTTCAGTTCTCCCTTTCTTCATTTCTCCCTCTGTCTTCATTACTCCATCTGCATTCAGTTCTCTTTCAGTGATCAGTTCGTCCTGTCTACAGTCCTCTCCCTGTCTTCATTATTCCATCTGCATTCAGTTCTCTTTCTGCGATCAGTCCACCCTTTCTTCATTTCTCCCTCTGTCTTCATTACTCCATCTGTCTTCAGTTCTCTTTTTGTGTTCAGTTCACCCTGTCTTCAGTTTTCCCTCTGACTTCAGTTCTCTCTGTGGACGGTCTGCCTCTGACTTTATATCTCACTGTGTCTTCAGTCCACCCTTTCATCAGTTCACCCTCTGACTTCAGCTCTCTCTGTGTCAACAGTCTCCCTCTGACTTTAGATCTCTGTGTGTCTTCAGTCCACCATTTCTTCATTTCTCCCTCTGTCTTCATTACTCCATTTGCATTCAGTTCACTTTCTGTGATCAGTCAAACCTGCCTTCAGTTCTCCCTCTGACTTCAGCTCTCTCTCTGTCGACAGTCTCCTTCTGACTTTAGATCTCTTTGTGTCTTCAGACCACCCCTTCTTCAAATCGCCCTCTGTCTTGATTTCTCAATCTGCATTCAGTTCTCATTCTGTGATCAGTCCACCCTTTCCTCATTTCTCCCTATGTCTTCATTTCTCCACCTGCATTCAGTTCACTTTTTGTGAGCAGTTCACCCTGTCCTCAGTTATCCCTCTGACTTCAGTTCTGTCTGTCGACAGTCTCCCTCTGACTTTACATCTGTCTGTGTCTTCAGTCCACCCTTTCTTCAGTTCTCCCTCTGTCTTCATTACTCCATCTGCATTCAGTTCACTTTCTGTGATCAGTTCATCCTGCCTTCAGTTCTCCCTCTGACTTCAGCTCTCTCTCTCTGTCGACAGTCTCCTTCTGACTTTAGATCTCTCTGTGTCTTCTGTCCACCCTTTCTTCATTTCGCCCTCTTTCTTGATTTCTCAATCTGCATTCAGTTCTCTTTCTGTGATCAGTCCACCCTTTACTCATTTCTCCCTCTGTCTTCATTACTCCATCTGCATTCAGTTCACTTTTTGTGAGCAGTTCACCCTGTCTTCAGTTCTCCCTCTGACTTCAGTTCTGTCTGTCGACAGTCTCCCTCTGACTATATATCTCTCTGTGTCTTCACTCCACCTTTTCTTCAGTTCTCCCTCTGACTTCAGCTCTCTCTCTTTCAACAGTCTCCCTCTGACTTTAGATCTGTCTGTGTCATCAGTCCACTCTTTCTTCAGTTCTCCCTCTGTCTTCATTACTCCATCTGCATTCAGTTCACTTTCTGTGATCAGTTCATCCTGCCTTCAGTTCTCCCTCTGACTTCAGCTCTCTCTCTGTCGACAGTCTCCTTCCGACTTTAGATCTCTCTGTGTCTTCAGTCCCCCCTTTCTTCATTTCGCCCTCTTTCTTGATTTCTCAATCTGCATTCAGTTCTCTTTCTGTGATCAGTCCACCCTTTCTTCATTTCTCCCTCTGTCTTCATTACTCCATCTGCATTCAGTTGACTTTTTGTGAGCAGTTCACCCTGTCTTCAGTTCTCCCTCTGACTTCAGTTCTGTCTGTCGACAGTCTCCCTCTGACTTTATATCTCTCTGTGTCTTCAGTCCACCCTTTCTTCAGTTCTCCCTCTGACTTCAGCTCTCTCTCTTTCAACTGTCTCCCTCTGACTTTAGATCTGTCTGTGTCTTCAGTCCACCCTTTCTTCATTTCTCCCTCTGTCTTCATTAGTCCATCTGCATTCAGTTCACTTTCTGTGATCAGTCCACCCTGTCTTCATTTCTCCCTCTGTTTTCATTGCTCCATCTGTCGTCAGTTCTCTTTCCGTCATCAGTTCACCCTGTCTTCAGTTCTCCCTCTGACATCAGTTTTCTCCCTGTCGACAGTCTCCCTCTGACTTTAGATCTCTTTTTGTCTTCAGTCAAACCTTTCTTCATTTCTCCCTCTGTCTTCATTACTCCATCTGCATTCAGTTCTCTTTCTGTGATCAGTCCACTCTTTCTTCATATCTCCCTCTGTCTTCATTACTCCATCTGTCGTCAGTACTGTTTCTGTGATCAGTTCACCCTGTCTTCAGTTCTCCCTCTGACTTCAGTCTTCTCTCTGTCGACAGTCGCCCTCTGACTTTAGAACTCTTTTCTCTTCAGTCCACCCTTTCTTCATTTCTCCCTCTGTCTTCATTACTCCATCTGCATTCAGTTCCCTTTCTGTGATCAGTTCACCCTGTCTTCACTTCCCCTCTGTCTTCATTACTCAATCTGAATTCAGTTCTCTTTCTGTGATCAGTTCACCCTGCCTTCTGTTCTCCCTCCGTCGACAGTCTCCCTCTGACTTTAGATTTCTCTGTGTCTTCAGTCCACCCTTTCTTCATTTCTCCCTCTGTCTTCATTACTCCATCTGCATTCAGTTCTCTTTCTGTGATTAGTCCACAATTTCTTCATTTCTCCCTCTGTCTTCAATACGTCATCTATCCTCAGTTCTCTTTTTGTGATCAGTTCACCCTGTCTTCAGTTCTCCCTCTGACTTCAGTCTTCTCTCTGTCGACAGTCGCCCTCTGACTTTAGATCTCTTTTCTCTTCAGTCCACCCTTTCTTCATTTCTCCCTCTGTCTTCATTACTCCATCTGCATTCAGTTCCCTTTCTGTGATCAGTTCACCCTGTCTTCACTTCCCCTCTGTCTTCATTACTCAATCTGAATTCAGTTCTCTTTCTGTGATCAGTTCACCCTGCCTTCTGTTCTCCCTCCGTCGACAGTCTCCCTCTGACTTTAGATTTCTCTGTGTCTTCAGTCCACCCTTTCTTCATTTCTCCCTCTGTCTTCATTACTCCATCTGCATTCAGTTCTCTTTCTGTGATTAGTCCACAATTTCTTCATTTCTCCCTCTGTCTTCAATACGTCATCGATCCTCAGTTCTCTTTTTGTGATCAGTTCACCCTGTCTTCAGTTCTCCATCTGACTTCAGTTCTCTCTCTTTCGAAAGTCTCCCTTTGATTTTGGATCTCTCTGTGTCTTCAGTCCACCCTTGCTTCATTTCCCCCTCTGTCTTCATTACTCCATCTGCATTCAGTTCTCCTTCTGTGATGTGTTCACCCTGTCCTCACTTCTCCCTCCGTCTTCATTACTCCATCTGAATTCAGTTCTCTTTCTGTGATCAGTTCACCCTGCCTTCTGTTCTCCCTCCGTCGACAGTCTCCCTCTGACTTTAGATTTCTCTGTGTCTTCAGTCCACCCTTTCTTCATTTCTCCCTCTGTCTTCATTACTCCATCTGCATTCAGTTCTCTTTCTGTGATTAGTCCACAATTTCTTCATTTCTCCCTCTGTCTTCAATACGTCAGCTATCCGCAGTTCTCTTTTTGTGATCAGTTCACCCTGTCTTCAGTTCTCCATCTGGCTTCAGTTCTCTCTCTTTCGAAAGTCTCTCTTTGATTTTGGATCTCTCTGTGTCTTCAGTCCGCCCTTGCTTCATTTCCCCCTCTGTCTTCATTACTCCATCTGCATTCAGTTCTCCTTCTGTGATCAGTTCATCCTGTCTTCAGTTCTCTCTCTGTCTTCATTACGACATCTGCATTCAGTTCTCTTTCTGTGATCAGTTCAACCTGCCTTCAGTTCTCCCTCTGACTTCAGTTTTCCCTCTGTCGACAGTCTCCTTATGACTTTAGATCTCTCTGTGTCTTCAGTCCACCCTTTCTTGATTTCTTCCTCTGTCTTCATTAATCCATCTGCCTTAAGTTCTCATTTTGTGATCAGTTCACCCTTTCTTCATTTCTCCCTCTGTCTTGATTTCTCAACCTGCATTCAGTTCCCTTTCTGTGATCAGTCCACCCTTTCTTCATTTCTCCCTCACTCCTCATTACTCCATCAGTCTTCAGATCTCTTTTTGTGATCAGTTCACCCTGTCTTCAGTTCTCCCTCTGACTTCAGTTCTCTCTGTCGACTGCCTCCCTCTGACCGTACATCTCTCTGTGTCTTCAGTCCACCCTTTCTTCAGTTCTCCCTCTGACTTCATCTCTCTCTCTGTCAACAGTCTCCCTCTGACTTTAGATCTCTCTGTGTCTTCAGTCCACCTTTCTTCATTTCTCCCTCTGTCTTCATTACTCCATCTGCATTCAGTTCTCTTTCTGTGATCTGTCCACCCTGTCTTCATTTCTCATTCTGTCTTCATTACTCCATCTGTCGTCAGTTATCTTTCTGTCATCAGTTCACCCTGTCTTCAGTTCTCCCTCTGAATTCAGTTTTCTCTCTGTCGACCGTCACCCTCTGACTTTAGATCTATTTTGGTCTTCAGTCCACCCTTTCTTCATTTCTCCCTCTGTCTTCATTACTCCATCTGTCTTCAGTTCTCTTTTTGTGATCAGTTCACCCTGTCTTCAGTTCTCCATCTGACGTCAGTTCTCTCTGTCGACTGCCTCCCTCTGACTTTATATCTTTCTGTGTCTTCAGTCCACCCTTTCTACAGTTGCCCTCTTACTTCAGCTCTCTCTCTGTCAACAGTCTCCCTCTGACTTTAGATCTCTCTGTGCCTTCAGTCCACCTTTCTTCATTTCTCCCTCTGTCTTCAATACTCCATCTACTTTCAGTTCACTTTCTGCGATCAGTTCATCCAGTCTTCAGTTCTCTCTCTGACTTCATTGCTACATCTGCATTCAGCTCTCTTTCTGTCATCAGTTCACCGTGTCTTCAGTTCTCCCTCTGACTTCAGCACTCTCTCTGTCGACAGTCTCCCTCTGACTATAATTCTCTCTGTGTCTTCAGTCCACCCATTCTTCATTTCGCCCTCTGTCTTGATTTCTCAATCGGCATTCAGTTCTCTTTCTGTGATCAGTCCACCCTTTCTTCGTTTCTCCCTCTGTCTTCATTGCTCCAACTTCATTCAGTTCTCTTTCTGCGATCAGTCCACCCTTTCTTCATTTCGCCCTCTGTCTTCATTACTCCATCTGTCTTCAGTACTCTTTTTGTGAGCAGTTCACCCTGTCTTCAGTTCTCCCTCTGACATCAATTCACTCTCTGTCGGCAGTCTCCCTCTGACTTTAGATGCCTCTGTGTCTTCAGTCCAAACTTTCTTCATTTCGCTCTCTTTCTTCATTACTCCATCTGCATTCAGTTCTCTTTCTGTGATCAGGCACCCTTTCTTCATTACTCCCGCTGTCTTCATTACTCCATCTGTCTTCAGTTCTATTTTTGCGATCAGTTCACCCTGTCTTCAGTTCTCCCTCTGACTTCAGTTCTCTCTGTCGACTGCCTCCCTCTGACCGTACATCTCTCTGTGTCTTCAGTCCACCCTTTCTTCAGTTCTCCCTCTGACTTCAGCTCTCTCTCTGTCAACAGTCTCCCTCTGACTTTAGATCTCTCTGTGTCTTCAGTCCACCTTTCTTCATTTCTCCCTCTGTCTTCATTACTCCATCTGCATTCAGTTCTCTTTCTGTGATCTGTCCACCCTGTCTTCATTTCTCATTCTGTCTTCATTACTCCATCTGTCGTCAGTTCTCTTTCGGTCATCAGTTCACCCTGTCTTCAGTTCTCCCTCTGACATCAATTCACTCTCTGTCGGCAGTCTCCCTCTGACTTTAGATGCCTCTGTGTCTTCAGTCCAAACTTTCTTCATTTCGCTCTCTTTCTTCATTACTCCATCTGCATTCAGTTCTCTTTCTGTGATCAGGCACCATTTCTTCATTACTCCCGCTGTCTTCATTACTCCATCTGTCTTCAGTTCTATTTTTGTGATCAGTTCACCCTGTCTTCAGTTCTCCCTCTGACTTCAGTTCTCTCTGTCGACCGTCTCCCTCTGACTTTAGAACTCTCTGTGTCTTCAGTCCACCCTTTCTTCATTTCTCTCTCTGTCTTCATTACTCGATCTGTATTCAGTTCTCTTTCAGCGATCAGGCACCCTTTCTTCATTTCTCCCGCTGTCTTCATTACTCCATCTGTCTTCAGTTCTATTTTTGTGATCAGTTCACCCTGTCTTCAGTTCTCCCTCTGACTTCAGTTCTCTCTGTCGACCGTCTCCCTCTGAGTTTAGATCTCTCTGTGTCTTCAGTCCACCCTTTCTTCATTTCTCCCTCTGTCTTCATTACTCCATCTGTCGTCAGTTCTCTTTCGGTCATCAGTTCACCCTGTCTTCAGTTCTCCCTCTGACTTCAGTTTTCTCTCTGCCGACAGTCACCCTCTGACTTTAGATCTCTCTTTTGTCTTCAGTCCACCCTTTCTCCATTTCTCCCTCTGTCTTCATTACTCCATCTGCATTCAGTTCTCTTTCTGTGATCTTTCCACCCTTTCGTCATTTCTCCCTCTGTCTTCATTATTCCATCTGCATTCAGTTCTCTTTCTGCGATCAGTCCACCCTTTCTTCATTTCTCCCTCTGTCTTCATTACTCCATCTGCATTCAGTTCTCTTTCTGCGATCAGTCCACCCTTTCTTCATTTTTCCCTCTGTCTTCATTATTCCATCTGCATTCATTTCACTTTCTGTGATCAGTCCACCCTTTCATCATTTCTCCCTCTGTCTTCATTACTCCATCTGTCTTCAGTTCTCTTTTTGTGATCAGTTCACACTGCCCTCAGTTCTCCCTCTGACTTCAGTTTTCTCTCTGTCGACAGTCACCCTCTGACTTTAGATCTCTTTTTGTCTTCAGTCCAACCTTTCTTCATTTCTCCCTCTGTCTTCATTACTCCATCTGCATTCAGTTCACTTTCTGTGATCAGTCCATCCTGTCTTAATTTCTCCCTCTGTCTTCATTACTCCATCTGTCGTCAGTTCTCTTTCGGTCATCAGTTCACCCTGTCTTCAGTTCTCCCTCTGACTTCAGTTTTCTCTCTGTCGACAGTCACCCTCTGACTTTAGATCTCTTTTTGTCTTCAGTCCAACCTTTCTTCATTTCTCCCTCTGTCTACATTACTCCATCTGCATTCAGTTCTCTTTCTGCGATCAGTCCACTCTTTCTTCATTTCTCCCTCTGTCTTCATTATCTATCTGTCTTCACTTCTCTTTCTGTGATCAGTTCACCCTGTCTTCATTTCTCCCTCTGACTTCAGCTCTCTCTCTGTCAACAGTCTCCCTCTGACATTAAATCTCTCTGTGTCTTCAGTCCGCCCTTTCTTCATTTCTCCCTCTGTCTTCATTACTCCATCTGCATTCAGTTCACTTTCTGTGATCAGTCCATCCTGTCTTAATTTCTCCCTCTGTCTTCATTACTCCATCTGTCGTCAGTTCTCTTTCTGTCATCAGATCACCCTGTCTTCAGTTCTCCCTCTGACTTCAGTTTTCTATCTGTCGACAGTCGCCCTCTGACTTTAGATCTCTTTTTGTCTTCAGTCCACCCTTTCTTCATTTCTCCATCTGTCTTCATTAATCCATCTGCATTCAGTTCTCTTTCTGTGATCAGTTCACCCTGTCTTTATTTCTCCCTCTGTCTTCATTACTCCATCTGCATTAAGTTCTCTTTCTGTGATCTTTCCACCCTTTCGTCATTTCTCCCTCTGTCTTCATTATTCCATCTGCATTCAGTTCTCTTTCTGCGATCAGTCCACCCTTTCTTCATTTCTCCCTCTGTCTTCATTACTCCATCTGCATTCAGTTCTCTTTCTGCGATCAGTCCACCCTTTCTTCATTTTTCCCTCTGTCTTCATTATTCCATCTGCATTCATTTCACTTTCTGTGATCAGTCCACCCTTTCATCATTTCTCCCTCTGTCTTCATTACTCCATCTGTCTTCAGTTCTCTTTTTGTGATCAGTTCACACTGCCCTCAGTTCTCCCTCTGACTTCAGTTTTCTCTCTGTCGACAGTCACCCTCTGACTTTAGATCTCTTTTTGTCTTCAGTCCAACCTTTCTTCATTTCTCCCTCTGTCTTCATTACTCCATCTGCATTCAGTTCACTTTCTGTGATCAGTCCATCCTGTCTTAATTTCTCCCTCTGTCTTCATTACTCCATCTGTCGTCAGTTCTCTTTCGGTCATCAGTTCACCCTGTCTTCAGTTCTCCCTCTGACTTCAGTTTTCTCTCTGTCGACAGTCACCCTCTGACTTTAGATCTCTTTTTGTCTTCAGTCCAACCTTTCTTCATTTCTCCCTCTGTCTACATTACTCCATCTGCATTCAGTTCTCTTTCTGCGATCAGTCCACTCTTTCTTCATTTCTCCCTCTGTCTTCATTATCTATCTGTCTTCACTTCTCTTTCTGTGATCAGTTCACCCTGTCTTCATTTCTCCCTCTGACTTCAGCTCTCTCTCTGTCAACAGTCTCCCTCTGACATTAAATCTCTCTGTGTCTTCAGTCCGCCCTTTCTTCATTTCTCCCTCTGTCTTCATTACTCCATCTGCATTCAGTTCACTTTCTGTGATCAGTCCATCCTGTCTTAATTTCTCCCTCTGTCTTCATTACTCCATCTGTCGTCAGTTCTCTTTCTGTCATCAGATCACCCTGTCTTCAGTTCTCCCTCTGACTTCAGTTTTCTATCTGTCGACAGTCGCCCTCTGACTTTAGATCTCTTTTTGTCTTCAGTCCACCCTTTCTTCATTTCTCCATCTGTCTTCATTAATCCATCTGCATTCAGTTCTCTTTCTGTGATCAGTTCACCCTGTCTTTATTTCTCCCTCTGTCTTCATTACTCCATCTGCATTAAGTTCTCTTTCTGTGATCTTTCCACCCTTTCGTCATTTCTCCTCTGTCTTCATTTCTCCATCGGTCTTCAGTACTCTTTTTGTGATCAGTTCACCCTGTCTTCAGTACTTCCTCTGAATTCCGTTCTCTCTCTGTCGGCAGTCTCTCTCTGAATTTAGATCTCTCTGTGTCTTCGGTCCTCCCTTTCTTCATTTCGCCCTCTGTCTTCATTATTCCATCTGTCTTCAGTTCTATTTTTGTGCTCAGTTCACCCTGTCTTCAGTTCTCCCTCTGACTTCAGTTCTCTCTGTCGACAGTCTCACTCTGACTATAAATATCTCTTTGTCTTCAGTCCACACTTTATTCTGTTCTCCCTATGACTTCAGCTCTCTCTCTTTCAACAGTCTCCCTCTGACTTTAGATCTCTCTGTGTCTTCAGTCCACCCTTTCTTCATTTCTCCCTCTGTCCTCATTACTCCATCTACATTCAGTTCACTTTCTGTGATCAGTCCACCCTGTCTTCATTTCTCCCTCTGTCTTCATTATTCCATCTGTCGTCTGTTCTCTTTCGGTCATCAGTTCACCCAGTCTTCAGATCTCCCTCTGACCTCAATTCTCTCTCTGTCGACAGCCTCCCTCTGACTTTAGATCTCTTTTTGTCTTCAGTCCACCCTTTCTTCATTTCTCCCTCTGTCTTCATTAATCCATCTGCATTCAGTTCTCTTTCTGTGATCAGTTCACCCTGTCTTCATTTCTCCCTCTGTCTTCATTACTCCATCTGCACTCAGTTCTCTTTCTGTGATCTTTCCACACTTTCGTCATTTCTCCTCTGTCTTCATTACTCCATCGGTCTTCAGTTCTCATTTTCTGATCAGTTCACCCTGTCTTCAGTACTTCCTCTGAATTCTGTTCTCTCTCTGTCGTCAGTCTCGCTCCGATTTTAGATCTCTCTGTGTCTTCAGTCCTCCCTTTCTTCATTTCGCCCTCTGTCTTCATTACTCCATCTGCATTCAGTTCTCTTTCAGCGATCAGGCACCCTTTCTTCATTTCTCCCGCTGTCTTCATTACTCCATCTGTCTTCAGTTCTATTTTTGTGATCAGTTCACCCTGTCTTCAGTTCTCCCTCTGACTTCAGTTCTCTCTGTCGACCGTCTCCCTCTGAGTTTAGATCTCTCTGTGTCTTCAGTCCACCCTTTCTTCATTTCTCCCTCTGTCTTCATTACGCCATCTGTCGTCAGTTCTCTTTTGGTCATCAGTTCACCCTGTCTTCAGTTCTCCCTCTCACTTCAGTTTTCTCTCTGCCGACAGTCACCCTCTGACTTTAGATCTCTCTTTTGTCTTCAGTCCACCCTTTCTTCATTACTCTATCTGTCTTCATTAATCCATCTGCATTCAGTTCTCTTTCTGTGATCAGTTCACCCTGTCTCCATTTCTCCCTCTGTCTTCATTACTCCATCTGCATTCAGTTCTCTTTCTGTGATCTTTCCACCCTTTCGTCATTTCTCCCTCTGTCTTCATTATTCCATCTGCATTCAGTTCTCTTTCTGCGATCAGTCCACCCTTTCTTCATTTTTCCCTCTGTCTTCATTATTTCATCTGCATTCAGTTCACTTTCTGTGATCAGTTCACCCTGTCTTCATTTCTCCCTCTGTCTTCATTACTCCATCTGCATTCAGTTCTCTTTCTGCGATCAGTCCACCCTTTCTTCATTTTTCCCTCTGTCTTCATTATTCCATCTGCATTCATTTCACTTTCTGTGATCAGTCCACCCTTTCATCATTTCTCCCTCTGTCTTCATTACTCCATCTGTCTTCAGTTCTCTTTTTGTGATCAGTTCACACTGCCCTCAGTTCTCCCTCTGACTTCAGTTTTCTCTCTGTCGACAGTCACCCTCTGACTTTAGATCTCTTTTTGTCTTCAGTCCAACCTTTCTTCATTTCTCCCTCTGTCTTCATTACTCCATCTGCATTCAGTTCACTTTCTGTGATCAGTCCATCCTGTCTTAATTTCTCCCTCTGTCTTCATTACTCCATCTGTCGTCAGTTCTCTTTCGGTCATCAGTTCACCCTGTCTTCAGTTCTCCCTCTGACTTCAGTTTTCTCTCTGTCGACAGTCACCCTCTGACTTTAGATCTCTTTTTGTCTTCAGTCCAACCTTTCTTCATTTCTCCCTCTGTCTACATTACTCCATCTGCATTCAGTTCTCTTTCTGCGATCAGTCCACTCTTTCTTCATTTCTCCCTCTGTCTTCATTATCTATCTGTCTTCACTTCTCTTTCTGTGATCAGTTCACCCTGTCTTCATTTCTCCCTCTGACTTCAGCTCTCTCTCTGTCAACAGTCTCCCTCTGACATTAAATCTCTCTGTGTCTTCAGTCCGCCCTTTCTTCATTTCTCCCTCTGTCTTCATTACTCCATCTGCATTCAGTTCACTTTCTGTGATCAGTCCATCCTGTCTTAATTTCTCCCTCTGTCTTCATTACTCCATCTGTCGTCAGTTCTCTTTCTGTCATCAGATCACCCTGTCTTCAGTTCTCCCTCTGACTTCAGTTTTCTATCTGTCGACAGTCGCCCTCTGACTTTAGATCTCTTTTTGTCTTCAGTCCACCCTTTCTTCATTTCTCCATCTGTCTTCATTAATCCATCTGCATTCAGTTCTCTTTCTGTGATCAGTTCACCCTGTCTTTATTTCTCCCTCTGTCTTCATTACTCCATCTGCATTAAGTTCTCTTTCTGTGATCTTTCCACCCTTTCGTCATTTCTCCTCTGTCTTCATTTCTCCATCGGTCTTCAGTACTCTTTTTGTGATCAGTTCACACTGCCCTCAGTTCTCCCTCTGACTTCAGTTTTCTCTCTGTCGACAGTCACCCTCTGACTTTAGATCTCTTTTTGTCTTCAGTCCAACCTTTCTTCATTTCTCCCTCTGTCTTCATTACTCCATCTGCATTCAGTTCACTTTCTGTGATCAGTCCATCCTGTCTTAATTTCTCCCTCTGTCTTCATTACTCCATCTGTCGTCAGTTCTCTTTCGGTCATCAGTTCACCCTGTCTTCAGTTCTCCCTCTGACTTCAGTTTTCTCTCTGTCGACAGTCACCCTCTGACTTTAGATCTCTTTTTGTCTTCAGTCCAACCTTTCTTCATTTCTCCCTCTGTCTACATTACTCCATCTGCATTCAGTTCTCTTTCTGCGATCAGTCCACTCTTTCTTCATTTCTCCCTCTGTCTTCATTATCTATCTGTCTTCACTTCTCTTTCTGTGATCAGTTCACCCTGTCTTCATTTCTCCCTCTGACTTCAGCTCTCTCTCTGTCAACAGTCTCCCTCTGACATTAAATCTCTCTGTGTCTTCAGTCCGCCCTTTCTTCATTTCTCCCTCTGTCTTCATTACTCCATCTGCATTCAGTTCACTTTCTGTGATCAGTCCATCCTGTCTTAATTTCTCCCTCTGTCTTCATTACTCCATCTGTCGTCAGTTCTCTTTCTGTCATCAGATCACCCTGTCTTCAGTTCTCCCTCTGACTTCAGTTTTCTATCTGTCGACAGTCGCCCTCTGACTTTAGATCTCTTTTTGTCTTCAGTCCACCCTTTCTTCATTTCTCCATCTGTCTTCATTAATCCATCTGCATTCAGTTCTCTTTCTGTGATCAGTTCACCCTGTCTTTATTTCTCCCTCTGTCTTCATTACTCCATCTGCATTAAGTTCTCTTTCTGTGATCTTTCCACCCTTTCGTCATTTCTCCCTCTGTCTTCATTACTCCATCGGTCTTCAGTACTCTTTTTGTGATCAGTTCACCCTGTCTTCAGTACTTCCTCTGAATTCCGTTCTCTCTCTGTCGGCAGTCTCTCTCTGAATTTAGATCTCTCTGTGTCTTCGGTCCTCCCTTTCTTCATTTCGCCCTCTGTCTTCATTATTCCATCTGTCTTCAGTTCTATTTTTGTGCTCAGTTCACCCTGTCTTCAGTTCTCCCTCTGACTTCAGTTCTCTCTGTCGACAGTCTCACTCTGACTATAAATATCTCTTTGTCTTCAGTCCACACTTTATTCTGTTCTCCCTATGACTTCAGCTCTCTCTCTTTCAACAGTCTCCCTCTGACTTTAGATCTCTCTGTGTCTTCAGTCCACCCTTTCTTCATTTCTCCCTCTGTCCTCATTACTCCATCTATATTCAGTTCACTTTCTGTGATCAGTCCACCCTGTCTTCATTTCTCCCTCTGTCTTCATTACTCCATCTGTCGTCTGTTCTCTTTCGGTCATCAGTTCACCCAGTCTTCAGATCTCCCTCTGACCTCAATTCTCTCTCTGTCGACAGCCTCCCTCTGACTTTAGATCTCTTTTTGTCTTCAGTCCACCCTTTCTTCATTCCTCCCTCTGTCTTCATTAATCCATCTGCATTCAGTTCTCTTTCTGTGATCAGTTCACCCTGTCTTCATTTCTCCCTCTGTCTTCATTACTCCATCTGCACTCAGTTCTCTTTCTGTGATCTTTCCACACTTTCGTCATTTCTCCTCTGTCTTCATTACTCCATCGGTCTTCAGTTCTCATTTTCTGATCAGTTCACCCTGTCTTCAGTACTTCCTCTGAATTCTGTTCTCTCTCTGTCGTCAGTCTCGCTCTGATTTTAGATCTCTCTGTGTCTTCAGTCCTCCCTTTCTTCATTTCGCCCTCTGTCTTCATTACTCCATCTGCATTCAGTTCTCTTTCAGCGATCAGGCACCCTTTCTTCATTTCTCCCGCTGTCTTCATTACTCCATCTGTCTTCAGTTCTATTTTTGTGATCAGTTCACCCTGTCTTCAGTTCTCCCTCTGACTTCAGTTCTCTCTGTCGACCATCTCCCTCTGAGTTTAGATCTCTCTGTGTCTTCAGTCCACCCTTTCTTCATTTCTCCCTCTGTCTTCATTACTCCATCTGTCGTCAGTTCTCTTTTGGTCATCAGTTCACCCTGTCTTCAGTTCTCCCTCTCACTTCAGTTTTCTCTCTGCCGACAGTCACCCTCTGACTTTAGATCTCTCTTTTGTCTTCAGTCCACCCTTTCTTCATTACTCTATCTGTCTTCATTAATCCATCTGCATTCAGTTCTCTTTCTGTGATCAGTTCACCCTGTCTCCATTTCTCCCTCTGTCTTCATTACTCCATCTGCATTCAGTTCTCTTTCTGTGATCTTTCCACCCTTTCGTCATTTCTCCCTCTGTCTTCATTATTCCATCTGCATTCAGTTCTCTTTCTGCGATCAGTCCACCCTTTCTTCATTTTTCCCTCTGTCTTCATTATTCCATCTGCATTCAGTTCACTTTCTGTGATCAGTTCACCCTGTCTTCATTTCTCCCTCTGTCTTCATTACTCCATCTGCATTCAGTTCTCTTTCTGCGATCAGTCCACCCTTTCTTCATTTTTCCCTCTGTCTTCATTATTCCATCTGCATTCATTTCACTTTCTGTGATCAGTCCACCCTTTCATCATTTCTCCCTCTGTCTTCATTACTCCATCTGTCTTCAGTTCTCTTTTTGTGATCAGTTCACACTGCCCTCAGTTCTCCCTCTGACTTCAGTTTTCTCTCTGTCGACAGTCACCCTCTGACTTTAGATCTCTTTTTGTCTTCAGTCCAACCTTTCTTCATTTCTCCCTCTGTCTTCATTACTCCATCTGCATTCAGTTCACTTTCTGTGATCAGTCCATCCTGTCTTAATTTCTCCCTCTGTCTTCATTACTCCATCTGTCGTCAGTTCTCTTTCGGTCATCAGTTCACCCTGTCTTCAGTTCTCCCTCTGACTTCAGTTTTCTCTCTGTCGACAGTCACCCTCTGACTTTAGATCTCTTTTTGTCTTCAGTCCAACCTTTCTTCATTTCTCCCTCTGTCTACATTACTCCATCTGCATTCAGTTCTCTTTCTGCGATCAGTCCACTCTTTCTTCATTTCTCCCTCTGTCTTCATTATCTATCTGTCTTCACTTCTCTTTCTGTGATCAGTTCACCCTGTCTTCATTTCTCCCTCTGACTTCAGCTCTCTCTCTGTCAACAGTCTCCCTCTGACATTAAATCTCTCTGTGTCTTCAGTCCGCCCTTTCTTCATTTCTCCCTCTGTCTTCATTACTCCATCTGCATTCAGTTCACTTTCTGTGATCAGTCCATCCTGTCTTAATTTCTCCCTCTGTCTTCATTACTCCATCTGTCGTCAGTTCTCTTTCTGTCATCAGATCACCCTGTCTTCAGTTCTCCCTCTGACTTCAGTTTTCTATCTGTCGACAGTCGTCCTCTGACTTTAGATCTCTTTTTGTCTTCAGTCCACCCTTTCTTCATTTCTCCATCTGTCTTCATTAATCCATCTGCATTCAGTTCTCTTTCTGTGATCAGTTCACACTGTCTTTATTTCTCCCTCTGTCTTCATTACTCCATCTGCATTAAGTTCTCTTTCTGTGATCTTTCCACCCTTTCGTCATTTCTCCCTCTGTCTTCATTACTCCATCGGTCTTCAGTACTCTTTTTGTGATCAGTTCACCCTGTCTTCAGTACTTCCTCTGAATTCCGTTCTCTCTCTGTCGGCAGTCTCTCTCTGAATTTAGATCTCTCTGTGTCTTCGGTCCTCCCTTTCTTCATTTCGCCCTCTGTCTTCATTATTCCATCTGTCTTCAGTTCTATTTTTGTGCTCAGTTCACCCTGTCTTCAGTTCTCCCTCTGACTTCAGTTCTCTCTGTCGACAGTCTCACTCTGACTATAAATATCTCTTTGTCTTCAGTCCACACTTTATTCTGTTCTCCCTATGACTTCAGCTCTCTCTCTTTCAACAGTCTCCCTCTGACTTTAGATCTCTCTGTGTCTTCAGTCCACCCTTTCTTCATTTCTCCCTCTGTCCTCATTACTCCATCTACATTCAGTTCACTTTCTGTGATCAGTCCACCCTGTCTTCATTTCTCCCTCTGTCTTCATTACTCCATCTGTCGTCTGTTCTCTTTCGGTCATCAGTTCACCCAGTCTTCAGATCTCCCTCTGACCTCAATTCTCTCTCTGTCGACTGCCTCCCTCTGACTTTAGATCTCTTTTTGTCTTCAGTCCACCCTTTCTTCATTTCTCCCTCTTTCTTCATTAATCCATCTGCATTCAGTTCTCTTTCTGTGATCAGTTCACCCTGTCTTCATTTCTCCCTCTGTCTTCATTACTCCATCTGCACTCAGTTCTCTTTCTGTGATCTTTCCACACTTTCGTCATTTCTCCTCTGTCTTCATTACTCCATCGGTCTTCAGTTCTCATTTTCTGATCAGTTCACCCTGTCTTCAGTACTTCCTCTGAATTCTGTTCTCTCTCTGTCGTCAGTCTCGCTCTGATTTTAGATCTCTCTGTGTCTTCAGTCCTCCCTTTCTTCATTTCGCCCTCTGTCTTCATTACTCCATCTGCATTCAGTTCTCTTTCTGTGATCAGTTCACCCTTTCTTCATTTCTCCCTCTGTCTTCATTAGTCCATCTGCATTCAGTTCACTTTCTGTGATCAGTCCACCCTTTCTTCAATTCTCCCGCTGTCTTCATTACTCCATCAGTCGTCGGCTCTCTTTCGGTCATCAGTTCACCCAATCTTCAGATCACCCTCTAACCTCAGTTCTCTCTCTGTCGACAGACTCCCTCTGACTTTAGATCTCTTTTTGTCTTCAGTCCACCCTTTCTTCATTTCTCCCTCTTTCTTCATTAATCCATCTGCATTCAGTTCTCTTTCTGTGATCAGTTCACCCTGTCTTCATTTCTCCCTCTGTCTTCATTACTCCATCGGTCTTCAGTTCTCATTTTGTGATCAATTCACCCTGTCTTCAGTTCTCCCTCTGACTTCAGTTTTCTCTCTGTCGACAGTCTCCCTCTGACTTTAGATCTCTTTTTGTCTTCAGTCCAACCTTTCTTCATTTCTCCCTCTTTCTACATTACTCCATCTGCATTCAGTTCTCTTGCTGCGATCAGTCCACTCTTTCTTCATTTCTCCCTCTGTCTTCATTACTCCATCTGACTTCATTTCTCTTTCTGTGATCAGTTCACCCTGTCTTCATTTCTCCCTCTGACCTCAGCTCTCTCTCTGTCAGCAGTCTACCTCTGACATTAAATCTCTCTGTGTCTTCAGTCCGCCCTTTCTTCATTTCTCCCTCTGTCTTCATTACTCCATCTGCATTCAGTTCACTTTCTGTGATCAGTCCACTCTGTCTTCATTTCTCCCTCTGTCTTCATTACTCCATCTGTCTTCACTTCTCTTTCTGTGATCAGTTCACCCTGTCTTCATTTCTCCCTCTGACTTCTGCTCTCTCTCTGTCAACAGTCTCCCTCTGACTTTACATCTCTCTTTGTCTTCAGTCCACCCTTTATTCTGTTCTCCCTATGACTTCAGCTCTCTCTCTGTCAACAGTCTCCCTCTGACATTAAATCTCTCTGTGTCTTCAGTCCGCCCTTTCTTCATTTCTCCCTCTGTCTTCATTACTCCATCTGCATTCAGTTCACTTTCTGTGATCAGTCCATCCTGTCTTAATTTCTCCCTCTGTCTTCATTACTCCATCTGTCGTCAGTTCTCTTTCTGTCATCAGATCACCCTGTCTTCAGTTCTCCCTCTGACTTCAGTTTTCTATCTGTCGACAGTCACCCTCTGACTTTAGATCTCTTTTTGTCTTCAGTCCAACCTTTCTTCATTTCTATATCTGTCTTCATTAATCCATCTGCATTCAGTTCTCTTTCTGTGATCAGTTCACCCTGTCTTCATTTCTCCCTCTGTCCTCATTACTCCATCTGCATTCAGTTCTCTTTCTGTGATCAGTCCAAACTGTCTTCATTTCTCCCACTGTCTTCATTACTCCATCTGTCGTCTGTTCTCTTTCGGTCATCAATTCACACTGTCTTCAGTTCTCCCTCTGACCTCAGTGCTCTCTCTGTCGACAGACTCCCTCTGACTGTAGATCTCTCTGTGTCTTCAGTCCATCCTTTCTTCATTTCTCCCTCTGTCCTCATTACTCCATCTGCATTCTGTTCTCTTGCTGTGATCAGTTCACCCTCCCTTCAGTTCTCCCTCTGACTTCAGTTCTCTCCCTGTCGACAGTCTCCCTCTGACTTTAGATCTCTCTGTGTCTTCAGTCCACCATTTCGTCATTTCTCCCTCTGTCTTCATTAGTCCATCGGTCTTCAGTCCTCTTTTTGTGATCAGTTCACCCTGTCTTCAGTACTTCCTCTGAATTCTGTTCTCTCTCTGTCGGCAGTCTCCCTCTGATTTTAGATCTCTCTGTGTCTTCAGTCCTCCCTTTCTTCATTTCGCCCTCTGTCTTCATTAGTCCATCTCTCTTCAGTTCTATTTTTGTGCTCAGTTCACCCTGTCTTCAGTTCTCCCTCTGACTTCAGTTCTCTCTGTCGACAGTCTCACTCTGACTTTAAATATCTCTTTGGCTTCAGTCCACACTTTATTCTGTGCTCCCTATGACTTCAGCTCTCTCTCTTTCAACAATCTCTCTCTGACTTTAGATCTCTCTGTGTCTTCAGTCCACCCTTTCTTCATTTCTCCCTCTGTCTTCATTACTCCATCTGCATTCAGTTCACTTTCTGTGATCAGTCCACCCTGTCTTCATTTCTCCCTCTGTCTTCGTTACTCCATCGGTCGTCTGTTCTCTTTCGGTCATCAGTTCACCCAGTCTTCAGATCTCCCTCTGACCTCAGTTCTCTCTCTGTCGACAGCCTCCCTCTGACTTTAGATCTCTTTTTGTCTTCAGTCCACCCTTTCTTCATTTCTCCCTCTGTCTTCATTAATCCATCTGCATTCGGTTCTCTTTCTGTGATCAGTTCACCCTCTCTTCATTTCTCCCTCTGTCTTCATTACTCCATCAGCATTCAGTTCTCTTTCTGTGATCTTTCCACCCTTTCGTCATTTCTTCCTCTGTCTTCATTACTCCATCGGTCTTCAGTCCTCTTTTTGTGATCAGTTCTCCCTGTCTTCAGTACTTCCTCTGACTTCAGCTCTCTCTCTGTCAATAGTCTCCCTCTGACATTAAAACTCTCTTTGTCTTCAGTCCACCCTTTCTTCATTTCTCCTTCTGTCTTCATTACTCCATCTGCATTCAGTTCACTTTCTGTGATCAGTCCATCCTGTCTTAATTTCTCGCTCTGTCTTCATTACTCCAT
Organism: Heterodontus francisci; assembly: GCF_036365525.1. Taxonomy (NCBI): domain Eukaryota; kingdom Metazoa; phylum Chordata; class Chondrichthyes; order Heterodontiformes; family Heterodontidae; genus Heterodontus; species Heterodontus francisci. The sequence goes on from NW_027141885.1 coordinate 753,504, forward strand.
CTGTCGTCAGTCGTCTTTCTGTCATCAGATCACCCTCTCTTCAGTTCTCCCTCTGAATTCAGTTTTCTCTCTGTCGACAGTCGCCCTCTGACGTTAGTTCTCTTTTTGTCTTCAGTCCACCCTTTCTTCATTTCTATATCTGCCTTCATTAATCCATCTGCATTCAGTTCTCTTTCTGTGATCAGTTCACCCTGTCTTCATTTCTCCCTCTGTCTTCATTACTCCATCTGCATTCAGTTCTCTTTCTGTGATCTTTCCACCCTTTTGTCATTTCTCCCTCTGTCTTCATTACTCCATCGGTCTTCAGTCCTCTTTTTGTGATCAGTTCACCCTGTCTTCAGTACTTCCTCTGAATTCTGTTCTCTCTCTGTCGGCAGTCTCCCTCTGATTTTAGATCTCTCTGTGTCTTCAGTCCTCCCTTTCTTCATTTCGCCCTCTGTCTTCATTTCTCCATCTGCATTCAGTTCCCTTTCTGTGATCAGTTCACCCTTTCTTCATTTCTCCCTCTGTCTTCATTAGTCCATCTGCATTCAGTTCACTTTCTGTGATCAGTCCACCCTTTCTTCAATTCTCCCGCTGTCTTCATTACTCCATCTGTCTTCCGTTCTATTTTTGTGATCAGTTCACCCTGTCTTCAGTTCTCCCTCTGACTTCAGTTCTCTCTGTCGACAGTCTCACTCTGACTTTAAATCTCTCTTTGTCTTCAGTCCACCCTTTATTCTGTTCTCCCTATGACTTCATCTCTCTCTCTGTCAACAGTCTCCCTCTGACTTTAGATCTCTCTGTGTCTCCAGTCCACCCTTTCTTCATTTCTCCCTCTGTCCTCATTAATCCATCTGCATTCAGTTCACTTTCTGTGATCAGTCCACCCTGTCTTCATTTCTCCCTCTGTCTTCATTACTCCATCTGTCGTCTGTTCTCTTTCGGTCATCAGTTCACCCAATCTTCAGATCTCCCTCTGACCTCAGTTCTCTCTCTGTCGACAGACTCCCTCTGACTTTAGATCTCTTTTTGTCTTCAGTCCACCCTTTCTTCATTTCTCCCTCTTTCTTCATTAATCCATCTGCATTCAGTTCTCTTTCTGTGATCAGTTCACCCTGTCTTCATTTCTCCCTCTGTCTTCATTACTCCATCGGTCTTCAGTTCTCATTTTGTGATCAATTCACCCTGTCTTCAGTACTTCCTCTGAATTCTGTTCTCTCTCTGTCGGCAGTCTCCCTCTGATTTTAGATCTCTCTGTGTCTTCAGTCCACCCATTCTTCATTTCGCGCTCTGTCTTCATTACTCCATCTGCATTCAGTTCTCTTTCTGTGATCAGTTCACCCTTTCGTCATTTCTCCCTCTGTCTTCTTTACTCCATCTGCATTCAGTTCACTTTCTGTGATCAGTCCACCCTGACTTCGGTTCTCTCTGTCGACAGTCTCCCTCTGACTTTAAATCTCTCGTTGTTTCAGTCCACCCTTTGTTCTGTTCTCCCTATGACTTGATCTCTCTCTCTGTCAACAGTCTCCCTCTGACTTTAGATCTCTCTGTGTCTTCAGTCCACCCTTTCTTCATTTCTCCCTCTGTCCTCATTACTCCATCTGCATTCAGTTCACTTTCTGTGATCAGTCCACCCTTTCTTCATTTCTCCCTCTGACTTCACTTCTGTCTGTCGACAGTCTACCTCTGACTTTATATTTCTCTGTGTCTTCAGTCCACCCTTTCTTCAGTTCTCCCTCTGACTTCAGCTCTCTCTCTGTCAACAGTTCTCTTAAAGACATCAGTTCACCCTGCCTTCAGTTCTCCCTCTGACTTCAGTTTTCTCTCTGTCGACAGTCACCCTCTGACTTTAGATCTCTTTTTGTCTTCAGTCCAACGTTTCTTCATTTCTCCCTCTGTCTATATTACTCCATCTGCATTCAGTTCTCTTTCTGCGATCAGTCCACTCTTTCTTCATTTCTCCCTCTGTCTCCATTACTCCATCTGTCTTCACTTCTCTTTCTGTGATCAGTTCACCCTGTCTTCAGTTCTCCCTCTGACTTCAGCGCCCTCTCCCTGTCAACAGTCTCCCTCTGACATTAAATCTCTCTGTGTCTTCAGTCCACCCTTTCATCATTTCTCCCTCTGTCTTCATTACTCCATCTGCATTCAGTTCACTTTCTGAATCAGTCCATCCTGTCTTAATTTCTCCCTCTGTCTTCATTACTCCATCTGTCGTCAGATCTCTTTCTGTCATCAGATCACCCTGTCTTCAGTTCTGCCTCTGACTTCAGTTTTCCCTCTGTCGACAGTCGCCCTCTGACTTTAGATCTCTTTTTGTCTTCAGTCCACCCTTTCTTCTTTTCTCCATCTGTCTTCATTACTCCATCTGCATTCAGTTCTCTTTCTCTGATCAGTTCACCCTTTCTTCATTTCTCCCTCTGTCTTCATTACTCCATCTGCATTCAGTTCTCTTTCTGTGATCAGTCCAGCCTTTCTTCAATTCTCCCGCTGTCTTCATTACTCCATCTGTCTTCAGTTCTCTTTTTGTGATCAGTTCACCCTGTCTTCAGTCCTCCCTCTGACTTCAGTTCTCTCTGTCGACGTTCTCCCTCTGACTTTATTAGATTAGAGATACTGCACTGAAACAGGCCCTTCGGCCCACCGAGTCTGTGCCGAACATCAACCACCCATTTATACGAATCCTACATTCCTACCAAACATCCCCACCTGTCTCTATATTTCCCTACCACCTACCTATACTAGTGTCAATTTATAATGGCCAATTTACCTATCAACCTGCAAGTCTTTAGGCTTGTGGGAGGAAACCGGAGCACCCGGAGAAAACCCATGCAGACACAGGGAGAACTTGCAAACTCCACACAGGCAGTACCCGGAATCGAACCCGGGTCCCTGGAGCTGTGAGGCTGTGGTGCGAACCACTGCGCCACTGTGCCGCCCATATATATCTCTGATTCTTCAGTCCGCCCTTTCTTCAGTTCTCCCTCTGACTTCAGCTCTCTCTCTGTCAACAGTCTCCCTCTGACTTTAGATCTCTCTGTGTCTTCAGTACACCCTTTCATCATTTCTCCCTCTGTCTTAATTTCTCCATCTGCATACGGTTCACTTTCTGTGATCAGGTCACCCTTTCTTCATTTCTCCCTCTGTCTTCATTACTCCATCTGCATTCAGTTCTCTTTCTGTCATCAGTTCATCCTATCTTCAGTCCTCTCTCTGTCTTAATTACTCCATCTGCATTCAGTTCTCTTTCTGCGATCAGTCCACCATTTCTTCATTTCTCCCTCTGTCTTCATTACTCCATCTGTCTTCAGTTATCTTTTCGTGATCAGTTCACCCTGTCTTCAGTACTTCCTCTGAATTCAGTTCTCTCTCTGCCGACAGTCTCCCTCTGATTTCAGATCTCTCTGTGGCTTCAGTCCACCCTTTCTTCATTTCGCCCGCTGTCTTCATTACTCCATCTGCATTCAGTTCTCTTTCTGTGATCAGTTCACCCTTTCTTCATTTCTCCCTCTGTCTTCATTACTCCATCTGCATTCAGTTCTCTTTCTGTGATGAGTCCGCCCTTTCTTCAATTCTCCCGCTGTCTTCATTACTGCATCTGTCTTCAGTTCTATTTTTGTGATCAGTTCACGCTGTCTTCAGTTTTCCCTCTGACTTCAGTTCTCTCTGTCGACAGTCTCCCTCTGACTTTAAACCTCTCTTTGTCTTCAGTCCACCCTTTATTCTGTTCTCCCTATGACTTCTGCTCTCTCTCTGTCAACAGCCTCTCTCTGACTTTCGATCTCTCTGTGTCCTCAGTCCACCCTTTCTTCATTTCTCCCTCTGTCCTCATTACTCCATCTGCATTCAGTTCTCTTCCTGAGATCAGACCACCCTTTCTTCATTTCTCCCTCGGTCTTCATTACTCCATCTGCATTCAGTTCTCTTCCTGAGATCAGACCACCCTTTCTTCATTTCTCCCTCGGTCTTCATTACTCCATCTGCATTCAGTTCTCTTTCAGTGATCAGTCCACCCTGTCTTCATTTCTCCCTCGGTCTTCATTACTCCATCTGCATTCAGTTCTCTTTCTGTGATCAGTTCATCCTGTCTTCAGTGCTCACTCTCTCTTCATTGCTCCATCTGCATTCAGTTCTCTTTCTGTGATCAGTTCACCCTGTCGTCACTTTTTCCTCTGTCTTCATTACTCCATCTGCATTCAGTTCTCTTTCTGCAATCAGTCCCCCTTTTCTTCATTTCTCCCTCTGTCTTCATTACTCCATCTGCATTCAGTTCTCTTTCTGTGATCAGTCCACCCTTTCTTCATTTCTCCCTCGGTCTTCATTACTCCATCTGCATTCAGTTCTCTTTCTGTGATCAGTTCACCCTGTCGTCACTTTTCCCTCTGTCTTCATTACTCCATCTGCATTCAGTTCTCTTTCTGCAATCAGTCCACCCTTTCTTCATTTCACCCTCTGTCTTCATTACTCCATCCACATTCAGTTCTCTTTCTGTGATCAGTCCATCCTGTCTTCATTTCTGCCTCTGTCTTCATTACTACATCTGTCGTCAGTTCTATTTCTGTCATCAGTTCACCCTGTCTTCAGTTCTCCCTCTGACTTCAGTTTTCTCTCTGTCGACAGTCACCATCTGACATTAGATTTCTCTGTGTCTTCAGTTCACCCTTTCTTCATTTCTCCATCTGCCTTCATTACTCCATCTGCATTCAGTTCTCTGTCTGTGATCAATCCACCGTTTCTTCATTTCTCCATCTGTCTTCATTGTTTCATCTGCTATCAGTTCTCTTTCTGTGATCAGTTCATCCTGACTTCAGTCCTCTCTCTGTCTTCATTACTCCATCTGCATTCAGTTCTCTTTCTGCGATCAGTCCACCATTTCCCCCTCTCTCTTCAGTTCTCCATCTGCATTCAGTTCTCTTTCTGTGATCAGTTCACCCTGCCTTCAGTGGTCCCTCTGACTTCAGTTCTCTCTCTGTCGACAGTCTCCCTCTGACTTTATATCTCTCTGTGTCTTCAGTCCACCCTTTCTTCATTTCTCCCTCTGTCTTCATTACTCCATCTGCATTCAGTTCTCTTTCTGTGATCAGTCCATCCTTTCTTCATTTCTCCCTCTGTCTTCATTACTCCATCTGCATTCAGTTCTCTTTCTGTGATCAGTTCACCCTGCCTTCAGTGGTCCCTCTGACTTCAGTTCTCTCTCTGTCGACAGTCTCCCTCTGACTTTATATCTCTCTGTGTCTTCAGTCCACCCTTTCTTCATTTCTCCCTCTGTCTTCATTACTCCATCTGCATTCAGTTCTCTTTCTGTGATCAGTCCATCCTTTCTTCATTTCTCCCTCTGTCTTCATTACTCCATCTGCATTCAGTTCTCTTTCTGTGATCAGTTCATCCTGTCTTCAGTCCTCTCTCTGTCTTCATTACTCCATCTGCATTCAGTTCTCTTTCTGTGATCAGTCCACCCTTTCTTCAATTCTCCCGCTGTCTTCATTACTCCATCTGTCTTCAGTTCTATTTTTGTGATCAGTTCACCCTGCCTTCAGTTCTCCCTCTGAATTCAGTTCTCTCTGTCGACGGTCTCCCTCTGACTTTATTAGATTAGAGATACAGCACTGAAACAGGCTCTTCGGCCCACCGTGTCTGTGCCGAACATCTACCACCCATTTATACGAATTCTACATTCCTACCAAACATCCCCACCTGTCTCTATATTTCCCTACCACCTACCTATACCAGTGTCAATTTATAAAGGCCAATTTACCAGTCAACCTGCAAGTCCTTTGGCTTGTGGGAGGAAACCGGAGCACCCGGAGAAAACCCACGCAGACACAGGGAGAACTTGAAAACTCCACACAGGCAGTACCCGGAATCGAACCCGGGTCCCTGGAGCTGTGAGGCTGTGGTGCGAACCACTGCGCCACTGTGCCGCCCATATATATCTCTGTGTCTTCAGTACACCCTTTCATCATTTCTCCCTCTGTCTTCATTACTCCATCTGCATTCGGTTCACTTTCTGTGATCAGTACACCCGGTCTTCATTTCTCCCTCTGTCTTCATTACTCCAGCTGACGTCAGTTCTATTTCTGTCATCAGTTCACCCTGTCTTCAGTTCTCCCTCTGACATCAGTTTTCTCTATGTCGACAGACTCCCTCTGACTTTAGATCTCTCTGTCTCTTCAGTCCACACTATCTTCATTTCTCCCTCTGTCCTCATTACTCCATCTGCACTCAATTCTCTTTCTGTGATCAGTTCACCCTGCCTTCAGTTCTCCCTCTGACTTCAGCTCTCTCTCTTTCGACAGTCTCCCTCTGACTTTAGCTCTCTCTGTGTCTTCAGTCCACCCTTTATTCATTTCTCCCTCTGTCTTCATTACTCCATCTGCATTCAGTTCTCTTTCTGTGATCAGTTCATCCTGTCTTCAGTCCTCTCTCTTTCTTCATTACTCCATCTGCATTCAGTTCTCTTTCTGTGATCAGTCCACCCTGCCTTCAGTTCTCCCTCTGACTTCAGCTCTCTCTCTGTCGACAGTCTCCCTCTGACTTTAGATCTCTCTGTGTCTTCAGTCCACCCTTTCTTCTTTTCTCCATCTGTCTTCATTACTCCATCTGCATTCAGTTCTCTTTCTCTGATCAGTTCACCCTTTCTTCATTTCTCCCTCTGTCTTCATTACTCCATCTGCATTCAGTTCTCTTTCTGTGATCAGTCCACCCTTTCTTCATTTCTCCCTCTGTCTTAATTTCTCCATCTGCATACGGTTCACTTTCTGTGATCAGTCCACCCGGTCTTCATTTCTCCCTCTGTCTTCATTACTCCATCTGTCGTCAGTTCTATTTCTGTCATCAGTTCACCCTGTCTTCAGTTCTCCCTCTGACATCAGTTTTCTCTATGTCGACAGACTCCCTCTGACTTTAGATCTCTCTGTGTCTTCAGTCCACACTATCTTCATTTCTCCCACTGTCCTCATTACTCTATCTGCATTCAGTTCTCTTTCTGTGATCAGTTCACCCTGCCTTCAGTTCTCCCTCTGACTTCAGTTTTCTCTCTGTCGACAGTCAACCTCTGACTTTAGATCTCTTATTGTCTCCAGTCCACCCTTTCATCATTTCTCCCTCTGTCTTCATTACTCCATCTGCATTCAGTTCTCTTTCTGTGATCAGTCCACCGTTTCTTCATTTCTCCCTCTGTCTTCATTACTCCATCTGCATTCAGTTCTCTTTCTGTCATCAGTTCATCCTATCTTCAGTCCTCTCTCTGTCTTAATTACTCCATTTGCATTCAGTTCTCTTTCTGCGATCAGTCCACCATTTCTTCATTTCTCCCTCTGTCTTCATTACTCCATCTGTCTTCAGTTATCTTTTCGTGATCAGTTCACCCTGTCTTCAGTACTTCCTCTGAATTCAGTTCTCTCTCTGCCGACAGTCTCCCTCTGATTTCAGATCACTCTGTGGCTTCAGTCCACCCTTTCTTCATTTCGCCCGCTGTCTTCATTACTCCATCTGCATTCAGTTCTCTTTCTGTGATCAGTTCACCCTTTCTTCATTTCTCCCTCTGTCTTCATTACTCCATCTGCATTCAGTTCTCTTTCTGTGATGAGTCCGCCCTTTCTTCAATTCTCCCGCTGTCTTCATTACTGCATCTGTCTTCAGTCCTATTTTTGTGATCAGTTCACGCTGTCTTCAGTTCTCCCTCTGACTTCAGTTCTCTCTGTCGACAGTCTCCCTCTGACTTTAAACCTCTCTTTGTCTTCAGTCCACCCTTTATTCTGTTCTCCCTATGACTTCTGCTCTCTCTCTGTCAACAGCCTCTCTCTGACTTTCGATCTCTCTGTGTCCTCAGTCCACCCTTTCTTCATTTCTCCCTCTGTCCTCATTACTCCATCTGCATTCGGTTCTCTTCCTGAGATCAGACCACCCTTTCGTCATTTCTCCCTCGGTCTTCATTACTCCATCTGCATTCAGTTCTCTTTCAGTGATCAGTCCACCCTGTCTTCATTTCTCCCTCGGTCTTCATTACTCCATCTGCATTCAGTTCTCTTTCTGTGATCAGTTCATCCTGTCTTCAGTGCTCACTCTCTCTTCATTGCTCCATCTGCATTCAGTTCTCTTTCTGTGATCAGTTCACCCTGTCGTCACTTTTTCCTCTGTCTTCATTACTCCATCTGCATTCAGTTCTCTTTCTGCAATCAGTCCCCCTTTTCTTCATTTCTCCCTCTGTCTTCATTACTCCATCTGCATTCAGTTCTCTTTCTGTGATCAGTCCACCCTTTCTTCATTTCTCCCTCGGTCTTCATTACTCCATCTGCATTCAGTTCTCTTTCTGTGATCAGTTCACCCTGTCGTCACTTTTCCCTCTGTCTTCATTACTCCATCTGCATTCAGTTCTCTTTCTGCAATCAGTCCACCCTTTCTTCATTTCACCCTCTGTCTTCATTACTCCATCCACATTCAGTTCTCTGTCTGTGATCAGTCCATCCTGTCTTCATTTCTGCCTCTGTCTTCATTACTACATCTGTCGTCAGTTCTATTTCTGTCATCAGTTCACCCTGTCTTCAGTTCTCCCTCTGTCTTCATTACTCCATCTGCATTCAGTTCTCTTTCTGTGATGAGTCCGCCCTTTCTTCAATTCTCCCGCTGTCTTCATTACTGCATCTGTCTTCAGTTCTATTTTTGTGATCAGTTCACGCTGTCTTCAGTTCTCCCTCTGACTTCAGTTCTCTCTGTCGACAGTCTCCCTCTGACATTAAACCTCTCTTTGTCTTCAGTCCACCCTTTATTCTGTTCTCCCTATGACTTCTGCTCTCTCTCTGTCAACAGCCTCTCTCTGACTTTCGATCTCTCTGTGTCCTCAGTCCACCCTTTCTTCATTTCTCCCTCTGTCCTCATTACTCCATCTGCATTCAGTTCTCTTCCTGAGATCAGACCACCCTTTCTTCATTTCTCCCTCGGTCTTCATTACTCCATCTGCATTCAGTTCTCTTCCTGAGATCAGACCACCCTTTCTTCATTTCTCCCTCGGTCTTCATTACTCCATCTGCATTCAGTTCTCTTTCAGTGATCAGTCCACCCTGTCTTCATTTCTCCCTCGGTCTTCATTACTCCATCTGCATTCAGTTCTCTTTCTGTGATCAGTTCATCCTGTCTTCAGTGCTCACTCTCTCTTCATTGCTCCATCTGCATTCAGTTCTCTTTCTGTGATTAGTTCACCCTGTCGTCACTTTTTCCTCTGTCTTCATTACTCCATCTGCATTCAGTTCTCTTTCTGCAATCAGTCCCCCTTTTCTTCATTTCTCCCTCTGCCTTCATTACTCCATCTGCATTCAGTTCTCTTTCTGTGATCAGTCCACCCTTTCTTCATTTCTCCCTCGGTCTTCATTACTCCATCTGCATTCAGTTCTCTTTCTGTGATCAGTTCACCCTGTCGTCACTTTTCCCTCTGTCTTCATTACTCCATCTGCATTCAGTTCTCTTTCTGCAATCAGTCCACCCTTTCTTCATTTCACCCTCTGTCTTCATTACTCCATCCACATTCAGTTCTCTTTCTGTGATCAGTCCATCCTGTCTTCATTTCTGCCTCTGTCTTCATTACTACATCTGTCGTCAGTTCTATTTCTGTCATCAGTTCACCCTGTCTTCAGTTCTCCCTCTGACTTCAGTTTTCTCTCTGTCGACAGTCACCATCTGACATTAGATTTCTCTGTGTCTTCAGTTCACCCTTTCTTCATTTCTCCATCTGCCTTCATTACTCCATCTGCCTTCAGTTCTCTGTCTGTGATCAGTTAACCGTTTCTTCATTTCTCCATCTGTCTTCATTGTTTCATCTGCTATCAGTTCTCTTTCTGTGATCAGTTCATCCTGACTTCAGTCCTCTCTCTGTCTTCATTACTCCATCTGCATTCAGTTCTCTTTCTGCGATCAGTCCACCATTTCCCCCTCTCTCTTCATTACTCCATCTGCATACAGTTCTCTTTCTGTGATCAGTTCACCCTGTCTTCAGTCCTCCCTCTGACTTCAGTTCTCTCTGTCGACAGTCTCCCTCTGACTTTATTAGATTAGAGATACTACACTGAAACAGGCCCTTCGGCCCACCGAGTCTGTGCCGAACATCAACCACCCATTTATACGAATCCTACATTCCTACCAAACATCCCCACCTGTCTCTATATTTCCCTACCACCTACCTATACTAGTGTCAATTTATAATGGCCAATTTACCTATCAACCTGCAAGTCTTTAGGCTTGTGGGAGGAAACCGGAGCACCCAGAGAAAACCCATGCAGACACAGGGAGAACTTGCAAACTCCACACAGGCAGTACCCGGAATCGAACCCGGGTCCCTGGAGCTGTGAGGCTGTGGTGCGAACCACTGCGCCACTGTGCCACCCATATATATCTCTGATTCTTCAGTCCGCCCTTTCTTCAGATCTCCCTCTGACTTCAGCTCTCTCTCTGTCAACAGTCTCCCTCTGACTTTAGATCTCTCTGTGTCTTCAGTACACCCTTTCATCATTTCTCCCTCTGTCTTAATTACTCCATCAGTATACGGTTCACTTTCTGTGATCAGTCCACCCGGTCTTCATTTCTCCCTCTGACTTCAGTTTTCTCTCTGTCGACAGTCACCCTCTGACTTTAGATCTCTTTTTGTCTTCAGTCCACCCTTTCATCATTTCTCCCTCTGTCTTAATTATTCCATCTGCATTCAGTTCTCTTTCTGTGATCATTTCACCCTGCCTTCAGTTCTCCCTCTGACTTCAGCTCTCTCCCTGTCGACAGTCTCCCTCTGACTTTAGATCTCTCTGTGTCTTCAGTCCACCCTTTCTTCATTTCTCCCTCTGTCTTCATTACTCCATGTGCATTCAGTTCTCTTTCTGGGATCAGTCCACCGTTTCTTCATTTCTCCCTCTGTCTTCATTACTCCATCTTCATTCAGTTCTCTTTCTGTGATCTGTCCAACATTTCTTCATTTCGCCCGCTGTCTTCATTACTCCATCGGCATTCAGTTCTCTTTCTGTGATCAGGTCACCCTTTCTTCATTTCTCCCTCTGTCTTCATTAGTCCATCTGCATTCAGTTCTCTTTCTGTGATCAGTCCACCCTTTCTTCAATTCTCCCGCTGTCTTCATTACTCCCTCTGTCTTCAGTTCTATTTTTGTGATCAGTTCACCCTGTCATCAATTCTCCCTCTGACTTCAGTTCTCTCTGTCGACAGTCTCCCTCTGACTTTAAAACTCTCTTTGTCTTCATTCCACCCTTTATTCTGTTCTCCCTATGACTGCAGCTCTCTGTCAACAGCCTCCCTCTGACGTTAGATCTCTCTGTGTCTTCAGTCCTCTCTTTCTTCATTTCTCCCTCTGTCCTCATTACTCCATCTGCATTCAGTTCACTTTCTGTGATCAGCCCACCCTGTCTTCATTTCTCCCACTGTCTTCATTACTCCATCTGTCGTCTGTTCTCTTTCGGTCACAAGTTCACCCTGTCTTCAGTTCTCCCTCTGACCTCAGTTCTCTCTCTGTCGACAGAATCCCTCGAACTTTAGATCTCTCTGTGTCTTCAGTCCACCCTTTTTTCATTTCTCCCTCTGTCCTCATTACTCCATCTGCATTCAGTACTCTTTCTGTGATCAGTCTACCCTTTCTTCATTTCTCCCTCGGTCTTCATTACTCCATCTGCATTCAGTTCTCTTTCTGTGATCAGTCCACCCTTTCTTCAGTTCTCCCTCTGTTTTCATTACTCCATCTGCATTCAGTTCTCTTTCTGTGATCAGTTCAACCTGCCTTCAGTTCTCCCTCTGACTTCAGTTCTCTCCCTGTCGACAGTCTCCCTCTGACTTTAGATTTCTCTCTGTCTTCAGTACACCCGTTCTTCATTTCTTCCTCTGTCTTCATTACTCCATCTGCATTCAGTTCTCTTTCTGTGATCAGTCCACCCTTTCTTCATTTCTCCCTCGGTCTTCATTACTCCATCTGCATTCAGTTCTCTTTCTGTGATCTGTTCATCCTGTCTTCAGTCCTCTCTCTGTCATCATTACTCCATCTGCATTAAGTTCTCTTTCTGTGATCACTCCAGCCTTTCTTCAGTTCTCCCTCTGTTTTCATTACTCCATCTGCATTCAGTTCTCTTTCTGTGATCAGTTCACCCTGCCTTCAGTTCTCCCTCTGACTTCAGCTCTCTCTCTGTCGACAGTCTCCCTCTGACTTTCGATCTCTCTGTGTTTTCAGTCCAACCTTTCTTCATTACTCCCACTGTCTTCATTACTCCATCTGCATTCAGTTCTCTTTCTGGGATCAATCCACCGTTTCTTCATTTCTCCCTCTGTCTTCATTAGTCCATCTACATTCAGTTCACTTTCTGTAATCAGTCCACCCTGATTCATTTCTGCCTCAGTCTTCTTTACTCCATCTGTCGTCAGTTCTATTTCTGTCATCAGTTCACCCTGTCTTCAGTTCTCCCTCTGACTTCAGTTTTCTCTCTGTCGACAGTCACCATCTGACTTTAGATCTCTTTTGTCTTCAGTCCACCCTTTCTTCATTTCTCACTCTGTCTTCATTACTCCATCTGCATTCAGTTCTCTTTCGGTGATCAGTTCTCCCTGTCGTCACTTTTCCCTCTGTCTTCATTACTCCATCTGCATTCAGTTCTCTTTCTGTAATCAGTCCACCCTTTCTTCATTTCACCCTCTGTCTTCATTACTCCATCCACATTCAGTTCACTTTCTGTGATCAGTCCACCCTGTCTTCATTTCTGCCTCTGTCTTCATTACTACATCTGTCGTCAGTTCTATTTCTGTCATCAGTTCACCCTGTCTTCAGTTCTCCCTATGACTTCAGTTTTCTCTCTGTCGACAGTCACCAATTGACATTAGATTTCTCTGTGTCTTTAGTTCTCCCTTTCTTCATTTCTCCCTCTGTCTTCATTAGTCCATCTACATTCAGTTCACTTTCTGTAATCAGTCCACCTTGACTTCATTTCTGCCTCAGTCTTCTTTACTCCATCTGTCGTCAGTTCTATTTCTGTCATCAGTTCACCCTGTCTTCAGTTCTCCCTCTGACTTCAGTTTTCTCTCTGTCGACAGTCACCATCTGCATTCAGTTCTGTTTCTGTGATCAGTCCACAGTTTCTTCATTTCTCCATCTGTCTTCATTGTTTCTTTTGCATTCAGTTCTCTTTCTGTGATCAGTTCATCCTGAATTCAGTCCTCTCTCTGTCTTCATTACTCCATCTGCATTCAGTTCTCTTTCTGCGATCAGTCCACCATTTCTTCATTTCTCCCTCTGTCTTCATTACTCCATCTGCATTCAGTTCTCTTCCTGTGATCAGTCCACCCTGTCTTCATTTCTCACTCTGTCTTCATTACTCCATCTGCATTCAGTTCTCTTTCTGGGATCAGTTCACCCTGTCGTCACTTTTCCCTCTGTCTTCTTTACTCCATCTGCATTCAGTTCTCTTTCTGTAATCAGTCCACCCTTGCTTCATTTCACCCTCTGTCTTCATTACTCCAACCACATTCAGTTCACTTTCTGTGATCAGTCCACCCTGTCTTCATTTCTGCCTCTGCCTTCATTACTACATCTGTCGTCAGTTTTATTTCTGTCATCAGTTCACCCTGTCTTCAGTTCTCCCTCTGACTTCAGTTTTCTCTCCGTCGACAGTCACCATCTGACGTTAGATTTCTCTGTGTCTTCAGTTCTCCCTTTCTTCATTTCTCCCTCTGTCTTCATTACTCCATCAGCATTCAGTTCTCTTTCTGTGATCATTCCCCGTTTCTTCATTTCTCCATCTGTCTTCATTGCTTCATCTGCATTCAGTTCTCTTTCTGTGATCAGTTCATCCTGTCTTCAGTCCTCTCTCTGCCTTCATTACTCCATCTGCATTCAGTTCTCTTTCTGTGATCAGTCCACCGTTTCTTCAGTTCTCCCTCCGTTTTCATTACTCCATCTGCATTCAATTCTCTTTCTGTGATCAGTTCACCCTGCCTTCAGTTCTCCCTCTGACTTCAGCTCTATCTCTGTCGACAGTCTCCCTCTGACATTAGATCTCTCTGTGTCTTCAGTCCACCCTTTCTTCATTTCTCCCTCTGTCTTCATTACTCCATCTGAATTCAGTTCTCTTTCTGTGATCAGTCCACCGTTTCTTCATTTCTCCCTCTGTCTTCATTACTCCATCTGCATTCAGTTCTCTTTCTGTGATCAGTCCACCCTTTCTTCATTTCTCCCTCTGTCTTCATTACTCCATCTGCATTCAGATCTCTTTCTGCGATCAGTCCACCGTTTCTTCATTTCTCCCTCTGTCCTCATTACTCCATCTGCATTCAGATCTCTTTCTGTGATCAGTTCACCCTGCCTTCAGTTCTCCCTCTGACTTCAGTTTTCTCTCTGTCGACAGTCACCCTCTGACTTTAGATCTCTTTTTGTCTTCAGTCCACCCTTTCATCATTTCTCCCTCTGTCTTAATTATTCCATCTGCATTCAGTTCTCTTTCTGTGATCATTTCACCCTGCCTTCAGTTCTCCCTCTGACTTCAGCTCTCTCCCTGTCGACAGTCTCCCTCTGACTTTAGATCTCTCTGTGTCTTCAGTCCACCCTTTCTTCATTTCTCCCTCTGTCTTCATTACTCCATCTGAATTCAGTTCTCTTTCTGTGATCAGTCCACCGTTTCTTCATTTCTCCCTCTGTCTTCATTACTCCATCTGCATTCAGTTCTCTTTCTGTGATCAGTCCACCCTTTCTTCATTTCTCCCTCTGTCTTCATTACTCCATCTGCATTCAGATCTCTTTCTGGGATCAGTCCACCGTTTCTTCATTTCTCCCTCTGTCCTCATTACTCCATCTGCATTCAGATCTCTTTCTGTGATCAGTTCACCCTGCCTTCAGTTCTCCCTCTGACTTCAGTTTTCTCTCTGTCGACAGTCACCCTCTGACTTTAGATCTCTTTTTGTCTTCAGTCCACCCTTTCATCATTTCTCCCTCTGTCTTAATTATTCCATCTGCATTCAGTTCTCTTTCTGTGATCATTTCACCCTGCCTTCAGTTCTCCCTCTGACTTCAGCTCTCTCCCTGTCGACAGTCTCCCTCTGACTTTAGATCTCTCTGTGTCTTCAGTCCACCCTTTCTTCATTTCTCCCTCTGTCTTCATTACTCCATGTGCATTCAGTTCTCTTTCTGGGATCAGTCCACCGTTTCTTCATTTCTCCCTCTGTCTTCATTACTCCATCTTCATTCAGTTCTCTTTCTGTGATCTGTCCAACATTTCTTCATTTCGCCCGCTGTCTTCATTACTCCATCTGCATTCAGTTCTCTTTCTGTGATCAGGTCACCCTTTCTTCATTTCTCCCTCTGTCTTCATTAGTCCATCTGCATTCAGTTCTCTTTCTGTGATCAGTCCACCCTTTCTTCAATTCTCCCGCTGTCTTCATTACTCCATCTGTCTTCAGTTCTATCTTTGTGATCAGTTCACCCTGTCATCAATTCTCCCTCTGACTTCAGTTCTCTCTGTCGACAGTCTCCCTCTGACTTTAAAACTCTCTTTGTCTTCATTCCACCCTTTATTCTGTTCTCCCTATGACTGCAGCTCTCTGTCAACAGCCTCCCTCTGACGTTAGATCTCTCTGTGTCTTCAGTCCACTCATTCTTCATTTCTCCCTCTGTCCTCATTACTCCATCTGCATTCAGTTCACTTTCTGTGATCAGCCCACCCTGTCTTCATTTCTCCCACTGTCTTCATTACTCCATCTGTCATCTGTTCTCTTTCGGTCATCAGTTCACCCTGTCTTCAGTTCTCCCTCTGACCTCAGTTCTCTCTCTGTCGACAGAATCCCTCTAACTTTAGATCTCTCTGTGTCTTCAGTCCACCCTTTTTTCATTTCTCCCTCTGTCCTCATTACTCCATCTGCATTCAGTACTCTTTCTGTGATCAGTCTACCCTTTCTTCATTTCTCCCTCGGTCTTCATTACTCCATCTGCATTCAGTTCTCTTTCTGTGATCAGTTCATCCTGTCTTCAGTCCTCTCTCTGTCTTCATTACTCCATCTGCATTCAGTTCTCTTTCTGGGATCAGTCCACCGTTTCTTCATTTCTCCCTCTGTCTTCATTAGTCCATCTACATTCAGTTCACATTCTGTAATCAGTCCACCCTGTCTTCATTTCTGCCTCAGTCTTCTTTACTCCATCTGTCGTCAGTTCTATTTCTGTCATCAGTTCTCCCTGTCTTCAGTTCTCCCTCTGACTTCAGTTTTCTCTCTGTCGACAGTCACCATCTGACTTTAGATCTCTTTTGTCTTCAGTCCACCCTTTCTTCATTTCTCACTCTGTCTTCATTACTCCATCTGCATTCAGTTCTCTTTCTGTAATCAGTCCACCCTTTCTTCATTTCACCCTCTGTCTTCATTACTCCATCCACATTCAGTTCAATTTCTGTGATCAGTCCACCCTGTCTTCATTTCTGCCTCTGTCTTCATTACTACATCTGTCGTCAGTTCTATGTCTGTCATCAGTTCACCCTGTCTTCAGTTCTCCCTCTGACTTCAGTTTTATCTCTGTCGACAGTCACCAATTGACATTAGATTTCTCTGTGTCTTTAGTTCTCCCTTTCTTCATTTCTCCCTCTGTCTTCATTACTCTATCTGCATTCAGTTCACTTTCTGTGATCAGTCCATCGTTACTTCATTTCTCCATCTGTCTTCATTGTTTCTTTTGCATTCAGTTCTCTTTCTGTGATCAGTTCATCCTGAATTCAGTCCTCTCTCTGTCTTCATTACTCCATCTGCATTCAGTTCTCTTTCTGCGATCAGTCCACCATTTCTTCATTTCTCCCTCTGTCTTCATTACTCCATCTGCATTCAGTTCTCTTTCTGTGATCAGGTCACCCTGTCTTCAGTTCCCTCTCTGTTTTCATTACTACATCTGCACTCAGTTCTCTTTCTGTGATCAGTTCACCCTGCCTTCAGTGGTCCCTCTGACTTCAGTTCTCTCTCTGTCGACAGTCTCCCTCTGACTTTTGATCTCTCTGTGTCTTCAGTACACCCTTTCTTCATTTCTCCCTCTGTCTTCATTACTCCATCTGCATTCAGTTCTCTTCCTGTGATCAGTCCACCCTTTCTTCATTTCTCATTCTGCCTTCATTACTCCATCTGCTTTCAGTTCTCTTTCTGTGATCAGTTCATCCTGTCTTCAGTCCTCTCTCTGTCTTCATTACTCCATCTGCATTCAGTTCTCTTTCTGCGATCAGTCCACCATTTCTTCATTTCTCCCTCTGTCTTCATTACTCCATCTGTCTTCAGTTCTCTATTTGTGATCAGTTCACCCTGTCTTCAGTACTTCCTCTGAATTCTGTTCTCTCTCTGCCGGCAGTCTCCCTCTGATTTCAGAGATCTCTGTGCCTTCAGTCCACCCTTTCTTCATTTCGCCCGCTGTCTTCATTACTCCATCTGCATTCAGTTCCCTTTCTGTGATCAGTTCACCCTTTCTTCATTTCTCCCTCTGTCTTCATTACTCCATCTGCATTCAGTTCTCTTTCTGTGATCAGTCCACCCTTTCTTCAATTCTCCCGCTGTCTTCATTACTCCATGTGTCTTCAGTTCCATTTTTGTGATCAGTTCACCCTGTCTTCAGTTCTCCCTCTGACTTCAGTTCTCTCTGTCGACAGTCTCCCTCTGACTTTAGATCTCTCTGTGTCTTCAGTCCACCCTTTATTCTGTTCTCCCTATGAATTCAGCTCTCTCTCTGTCAACAGCCTCTCTCTGACTTTAGATCTCACTGTGTCTTCAGTCCACCCTTTCTTCATTTCTCCCTCTGTCCTCATTACTCCATCTGCAATCAGTTAAATTTCTGTGATCAGTCCACCCTGTCTTCATTTCTCCCACTGTCTTCATTACTCCATCTGTCGTCTGTTTTCTTTCGGTCATCAATTCACTCTGTCTTCAGTTCTCCCTCTGACCTCAGTTCACTCTCTGTCGACAGACTCTCTCTGACTTTAGATCTCTCTGTGTCTTCAGTCCACTCTTTCTTCATTTCTCCCTCTGTCCTCATTACTCCATCTTCATTCTGTTCTCTTTCTGTTATCAGTTCACGCTCCCTTCAGTTCTCCCTCTGACTTCAGTTCTCTCCATGTCGACAGTCTCCCTCTGACTTTAGATTTCTCTGTGTCTTCAGTACACCCTTTCTTCATTTCTCCCTCGGTCTTCACTACTCCATCTACATTCAGTTCTCTTTCTGTGATCAGTTCATCCTGTCTTCAGTCCTCTCACTTTCTTCATTACTCCATCTGCATTCAGTTCTCTTTCTGTGATCAGTCCACACTGCCTTCAGTTCTCCCTCTGACTTCAGCTCTCTCTCTGTCGACAGTCTCCCTCTGACTTTAGATCTCTCTGTGTCTTCAGTCCACCCTTTCTTCATTTCTCCCTCTGTCTTCATTACTCCATCTGCATTCAGTACTCTTTCTGGGATCAGTCCACCGTTTCTTCATTTCTCCCTCTGTCTTCATTAGTCCATCTACATTCAGTTCACTTTCTGTAATCTGTCCACCCTGTCTTCAATTCTGCCTCTGTCTTCATTACTCCATCTGTCGTCAGTTCTATTTCTGTCATCAGTTCACCCTGTCTTCAGTTCTCCCTCTGACTTCAGTTTTACTCTCTGTCGACAGTCACCATCTGATTTAGATCTCTTTTTGTCTTCAGTCCACCCTTTCTTCATTTCTCTCTCTGTCTTCATTACTCCATCTGCATTCAGTTCTCTTTCTGTGATCAGTTCACCCTGTCGTCACTTTTCCCTCTGTCTTCATTACTCCATCTGCATTCAGTTCTCTTTCTGTAATCAGTCCACCCTTTCTTCATTTCACCCTCTGTCTTCATTACTACATCTGTCGTCAGTTCTATTTCTGTCATCAGTTCTCCCTGTCTTCAGTTCTCCCTCTGACTTCAATTGTCTCTCTGTCGACAGTCACCATCTGACATTAGATTTCTCTGTGTCTTCAGTTCTCCCTTTCTTCATTTCTCCCTCTGTCTTCATTACTCCATCTGCATTCAGTTCTCTTTCTGTGATCAGTTAACCCTGCCTTCAGTTGTCCCTCTGACTTCAGTTCTCTCTCTGTCGACAGTCTCCCTCTGACTTTAGATCTCTCTGTGTCTTCAGTACACCCTTTCTTCATTTCTCCCTCTGTCTTCATTACTCCATCTGCATTCAGTTCTCTTTCTGTGATCAGTCCACACTTTCTTCATTTCTCCCTATGTCTTCATTACTCCATCTGCATTCAGTTCTCTTTCTGGGATCAGTCCACGTTTCTTCATTTCTCCCTCTGTCTTCATTAGTCCATCTACATTCAGTTCACTTTCTGTAATCTGTCCACCCAGTCTTCAATTCTGCCTCTGTCTTCATTACTCCATCTGTCGTCAGTTCTATTTCTGTCATCAGTTCACCCTGTCTTCAGTCCTCCCTCTGACTTCAGTTCTCTCTGTCGACAGTCTCCCTCTGTCTTTAGATCTCTTTTTGTCTTCAGTCCACCCTTTCATCATTTCTCCCTCTGTCTTCATTACTCCATCTGCATTCGGTTCACTTTCTGTGATCAGCGCACAAGGTCTTAATTTCTCCTTCTGTCTTCATTACTCCATCTGTCGTCAGTTCTATTTCTGTCATCAGTTCACTCTGTCTTCAGTTCTCCCTCTGACCTCAGTTCTCTCTCTGTCGACAGACTCTCTCTGACTTTAGATCTCTCTGTGTCTTCAGTCCACTCTTTCTTCATTTCACCCTCTGTCCTCATTACTCCATCTGCATTCTGTTCTCTTTCTGTGATCAGTTCACGCTCCCTTCAGTTCTCCCTCTGACTTCAGTTCTCTCCATGTCGACAGTCTCCCTCTGACTTTAGATTTCTCTGTGTCTTCAGTATACCCTTTCTTCATTTCTCCCTCGGTCTTCACTACTCCATCTACATTCAGTTCTCTTTCTGTGATAAGTTCATCCTGTCTTCAGTCCTCTCTCTTTCTTCATTACTCCATCTGCATTCAGTTCTCTTTCTGTGAATAGTCCACCCTGCCTTCAGTTCTCCCTCTGACTTCAGCTCTCTGTCTGCTGACAGTCTCCCTCTGACTTTAGATCTCTCTGTGTCTTCAGTCCACCCTTTCTTCATTTCTCCCTCTGTCTTCATTACTCCATCTGCATTCAGTACTCTTTCTGGGATCAGTCTACCGTTTCTTCATTTCTCCCTCTGTCTTCATTAGTCCATCTACATTCAGTTCACTTTCTGTAATCTGTCCACCCTGTCTTCAATTCTGCCTCTGTCTTCATTACTCCATCTGTCGTCAGTTCTATTTCTGTCATCAGTTCACCCTGTCTTCAGTTCTCCCTCTGACTTCAGTTTTCTCTGTCGACAGTCACCATCTGACTTTAGATCTCTTTTTGTCTTCAGTCCACCCTTTCTTCATTTCTCTCTCTGTCTTCATTACTCCATCTGCATTCAGTTCTCTTTCTCTGATCAGTTCACCCTGTCGTCACTTTTCCCTCTGTCTTCATTACTCCATTTGCATTCAGTTCCCTTTCTGTAATCAGTCCACCCTTTCTTCATTTCACCCTCTGTCTTCATTACTCCATCCACATTCAGTTCACTTTCTGTGATCAGTCCACCCTGTCTTCATTTCAGCCTCTGTCTTCATTACTACATCTGTCGTCAGTTCTATTTCTGTCATCAGTTCTCCCTGTCTTCAGTTCTCCCTCTGACTTCAATTGTCTCTCTGACGACAGTCACCATCTGACATTAGATTTCTCTGTCTCTTCAGTTCTCCCTTTCTTCATTTCTCCCTCTGTCTTCATTACTCCATCAGCATTCAGTTCTCTTTCTGTGATCAGTTCACCCTGCCTTCAGTTGTCCCTCTGACTTCAGTTCTCTCTCTGTCGACAGTCTCCCTCTGACTTGAGATCTCTCTGTGTCTTCAGTACACCCTTTCTTCATTTCTCCCTCTGTCTTCATTACTCCATCTGCATTCAGTTCTCTTTCTGTGATCAGTCCACACTTTCTTCATTTCTCCCTCTTTCTTCATTACTCCATCTGCATTCAGTTCTCTTTCTGGGATCAGTCCACCGTTTCTTCATTACTCCCTCTGTCTTCATTAGTCCATCTACATTCAGTTCATTTTCTGTAATCTGTCCACCCAGTCTTCAATTCTGCCTCTGTCTTCATTACTCCATCTGTCGTCAGTTCTATTTCTGTCATCAGTTCACCCTGTCTTCAGTCCTCCCTCTGACTTCAGTTCTCTCTGTCGACAGTCTCCCTCTGACTTTAGATCTCTCTGTGTCTTCAGTCCACCCTTTCATCATTTCTCCCTCTGTCTTCATTACTCCATCTGCATTCGGTTCACTTTCTGTGATCAGCGCACAAGGTCTTCATTTCTCCCTCTGTCTTCATTACTCCATCTGTCGTCAGTTCTATTTCTGTCATCAGTTCACCCTGTCTTCAGTTCTCCCTCTGACATCAGTTTTCGCTATGTCGACAGACTCCCTCTGACTTTAGATCTCTCTGTGTCTTCAGTTCACACTATCTTCATTTCTCCCTCTGTCCTCATTACTCCATCTGCATTCAGTTCTCTTTCTGTGATCAGTTCACCCTGCATTCAGTTCTCCCTCTGAGTTCAGTTTTCTCTCTGTCGACAGTCACCCTCTGACTTTAGATCTCTTTTTGTCTTCAGTCCACCCTTTCTTCATTTCTCCCTCTGTCTTCATTACTCCATCTGCATTCAGTTCTCTTTCTGTGATCAGTCCACCCTTTCTTCAGTTCTCCCTCTGTTTTCATTACTACATCTGCATTCAATTCTCTTTCTGTGATCAGTTCACCCTGCCTTCAGTTCTCCCTCTGACTTCAGCTCTCTCTCTGTCGCCAGTCTCCCTCTGACTTTAGATCTCTCTGTGTCTTCAGTCCAAACTTTCTTCATTTCTCCCTCTGTCTTCATTACTCCATCTGCATTCAGTTCTCTTTCTGGGATCAGTCCACCGTTTCTTCATTTCTCCCTCTGTCTTCATTACTCCATCTGCATTCAGTTCTCTTTCTGTTATCGGTCCACCCTTTCTTCATTTCTCCCTCTGTCTTCATTACTCCATCTGCATTCAGTTCTCTTTCTGGGATCAGTCCACCGTTTCTTCATTTCTCCCTCTCTCCTCATTACTCCATCTGCATTCAGATCTCTTTCTGTGATCAGTTCATCCTGTCTTCAGTCTTCTCTCTGTCTTCATTACTCCATCTGTCTTCAGTTCTCTTTTTGTGATCAGTTCACCCTGTCTTCAGTCCTCCCTCTGACTTCAGTTCTCTCTGTCGACGGTCTCCCTCTGACTTTATTAGATTAGAGATACTACACTGAAACAGGCCCTTCGGCCCACCGAGTCTGTGCCGAACATCAACCACCCATTTATACGAATCCTACATTCCTACCAAACATCCCCACCTGTCTCTGTATTACCACACCACCTACCTATACTAGTGACAATTTATAATGGCCAACTTACCTACTGCAAGTCTTTTGGCTTGTGGGAGGAAACCGGAGCAACAGGAGAAAATCCACGCAGACACAGGGAGAACTTGCAAACTCCACACAGGCAGTACCCGGAATCGAACCCGGGTCCCTGGAGCTGTGAGGCTGCGGTGCGAACCACTGCGCCACTGTGCCACCCATATATCTCTCTGAGTCTTCAGTCTGCCCTTTCTTCAGTTCTCCCTCTGACTTCAGCTCTCTCTCTGTCAACAGTCTCCCTCTGACTTTAGATCTCTCTGTGTCTTCAGTCCACCCTTTCTTCATTTCTCCCTCTGTCTTCATTACTCCATCTGCATTCGGTTCACTTTCTGTGATCAGTCCACCCGGTCTTCATTTCTCCCTCTGTCTTCATTACTCCATCTGTCGTCAGTTCTATTTCTGTCATCAGTTCACCCTGTCTTCAGTTCTCCTCTGACATCAGTCTTCTCTCGGTCGCCAGACTCCCTCTGACTTTAGATCTCCCTGTTTCTTCAGTCCACACTATCTTCATTTCTCCCTCTGTCCTCATTACTAGATTTGCATTCAGTTCTCTTTCTGTGATCAGTTCACCCTGCCTTCAGTTCTCCCTCAGTCTTCAGTTTTCTCTCTGTCGACAGTCACCCTCTGACTTTAGATCTCTTTTTGTCTTCAGTCCACCCTTTCTTCATTTCGCCCTCTGTCTTCATTACTCCATCTGCATTCAGTTCTCTTTCTGTGATCAGTCCACCCTTTCTTCAGTTCTCCCTCTGTTTTCATTACTCCATCTGCATTCAGTTCTCTTTCTGTGATCAGTTCACCCTGCCTTCAGTTCTCCCTCTGACTTCAGCTCTGTCTCTGTCGACAGTCTCCCTCTGACTTTAGATCTCTCTAAGTCTTCAGTCCACCCTTTCTCCATTTCTCCCTCTGTCTTCATTACTCCATCTGCATTCAGTTCTCTTTCTGGGATCAGTCCACCGTTTCTTCATTTCTCCCTCTGTCTTCTTTACTCCATCTTCATTCAGTTCCCTTTCTGTGATCAGTCCACCCTTTCTTCATTTCTCCCTCTGTCTTCATTACACCATCTGCATTCAGTTCTCTTTCTGCGATCAGTCCACCATTTCCCATTTCTCCCTCTTTCTTCATTACTCCATCTGTCTTCAGTTCTCTTTTTGTGATGAGTTCACCCTGTATTCAGTTCTCCCTCTGACTTCAGTTCTCTCTGTCGACCGTCTCCCTCTGACTTTATAACTCTCTGTGTCTTCAGTCCAACCTTTCTTCAGTTCTCCCTTTGACTTCAGCTCTCTCTCTGTCAACATTCTCCCTCTGACTTTAGATCAATCTGTGTCTTCAGTCCACCCTTTCTTCATTTCTCCCTCTGTCTTCATTACTCCATCTACATTCAGTTCACTTTCTGTGATCAGTCCACCCTGTCTTCATTTCTGCCTCTGTCTTCATTACTCCATCTGTCGTCAGTTCTATTTCTGTCATCAGTTCCCCGGTCTTCAGTTCTCACTCTGACTTCAGTTTTCCCTATGTCGACAGTCACAATCTGACTTTAGATCACTTTTTGTCTTCAGTGAACCCTTTCTTCATTTCTCACTCTCTCCTCATTACTCCATCTGCATTCAGTTCTCTTTCTGTGATCAGATCACCCTGCCTTCAGTTCTCCCTCTGACTTCAGTTTTCTCTCTGTCGACAGTCACCATCTGACTTTAGATCACTATTTGTCTTCAGTGAACCCTTTCTTCATTTCTCACTCTGTCCTCATTACTCCATGTGCATTCAGTTCTCTTTCTGTGATCAGTTCAACCTGCCTTCAGTTCTCCCTCTGACTTCAGTATTCCCTCTGTCGACAGTCACCCTCTGACTTTAGATGTCTTTTTGTCTTCAGTCCACCCTTTCTTCATTTCTCCCTCTGTCTTCATTACTCCATCTGCATTCAGTTCTCTTTCTGTGATAAGTCCACCCTTTCTTCTGTTCTCCCTCTGTTTTCATTACTCCATCTGCATTCAGTTCTCTTTCTGTGATCAGTTCACCCTGCCTTCAGTTCTCCCTCTGACTTCAGCTCTCTCTCTGTCGACGCTCTCCCTCTGAATTTAGATCTCTCTGTGTCTTCAGTCGACCGTTTCTTCATTTCTCCCTCTGTCTTCATTACTCCATCTGCATTCAGTTCTCTTTCTGGGATCAGTCCACCGTTTCTTCATTTCTCCCTCTGTGTTCATTACTCCATCTACATTCATTTCACTTTCTGTGATCAGTCCACCCTGTCTTCATTTCTGCCTCTGTCTTCATTACTCCATCTGTCGTCAGTTATATATCTGTCATCAGTTCACCCTGTCTTCAGTTCTCCCTCTGACTTCAGTTTTCTCTCTGTCGACAGTCACCATCTGACATTGGATTTCTCTGTGTCTTCAGTTCTCCCTTTCTTCATTTCTCCCTCTGTCTTCATTACTCCATCTGCATTCAGTTCTCTTTCTGTGATCAGTCCACCGTTACTTCAGGTCTCCATCTGTCTTCATTACTCCATCTGCATTCAGTTCTCTTTCTGTGATCAGTTCATCCTTTCTTCAATCCTCTCTCTGTCTTCATTACTCCATCTGCATTCAGTACTTTTCTGCGATCAGTCCACCATTTCTTCATTTCTCCCTCTGTCTTCATTACTCCATCTGCATTCAGTTCTCTTTCTGTGATCAGTTCACCTTGTCTTCAGTTCTCCCTCTGACCTCAGTTCTCTCTCTGTCGACAGACTCCCTCTGACTTTAGATCTCTCTGTCTCTTCAGTCCAACCTTTCTTCAGTTCTCCCTCTGACTTCAGCTCTCTCTCTGTCAGCATCTCCCTCTGACTTAAGATCACTCTGTGTCTTCAGTCCACCCTTTCTTCATTTCTCCCTCTGTCTTCTTTACTCCATCTTCATTCAGTTCCCTTTCTGTGATCAGTCCACCCTTTCTTCATTTCTCCCTCTGTCTTCATTACACCATCTGCATTCAGTTCTCTTTCTGCGATCAGTCCACCATTTCCCATTTCTCCCTCTTTCTTCATTACTCCATCTGTCTTCAGTTCTCTTTTTGTGATGAGTTCACCCTGTATTCAGTTCTCCCTCTGACTTCAGTTCTCTCTGTCGACCGTCTCCCTCTGACTTTATAACTCTCTGTGTCTTCAGTCCAACCTTTCTTCAGTTCTCCCTTTGACTTCAGCTCTCTCTCTGTCAACATTCTCCCTCTGACTTTAGATCAATCTGTGTCTTCAGTCCACCCTTTCTTCATTTCTCCCTCTGTCTTCATTACTCCATCTACATTCAGTTCACTTTCTGTGATCAGTCCACCCTGTCTTCATTTCTGCCTCTGTCTTCATTACTCCATCTGTCGTCAGTTCTATTTCTGTCATCAGTTCCCCGGTCTTCAGTTCTCACTCTGACTTCAGTTTTCCCTATGTCGACAGTCACAATCTGACTTTAGATCACTTTTTGTCTTCAGTGAACCCTTTCTTCATTTCACACTCTCTCCTCATTACTCCATCTGCATTCAGTTCTCTTTCTGTGATCAGATCACCCTGCCTTCAGTTCTCCCTCTGACTTCAGTTTTCTCTCTGTCGACAGTCACCATCTGACTTTAGATCACTATTTGTCTTCAGTGAACCCTTTCTTCATTTCTCACTCTGTCCTCATTACTCCATGTGCATTCAGTTCTCTTTCTGTGATCAGTTCAACCTGCCTTCAGTTCTCCCTCTGACTTCAGTATTCCCTCTGTCGACAGTCACCCTCTGACTTTAGATGTCTTTTTGTCTTCAGTCCACCCTTTCTTCATTTCTCCCTCTGTCTTCATTACTCCATCTGCATTCAGTTCTCTTTCTGTGATAAGTCCACCCTTTCTTCTGTTCTCCCTCTGTTTTCATTACTCCATCTGCATTCAGTTCTCTTTCTGTGATCAGTTCACCCTGCCTTCAGTTCTCCCTCTGACTTCAGCTCTCTCTCTGTCGACGGTCTCCCTCTGAATTTAGATCTCTCTGTGTCTTCAGTCCACCGTTTCTTCATTTCTCCCTCTGTCTTCATTACTCCATCTGCATTCAGTTCTCTTTCTGGGATCAGTCCACCGTTTCTTCATTTCTCCCTCTGTGTTCATTACTCCATCTACATTCATTTCACTTTCTGTGATCAGTCCACCCTGTCTTCATTTCTGCCTCTGTCTTCATTACTCCATCTGTCGTCAATTATATTTCTGTCATCAGTTCACCCTGTCTTCAGTTCTCCCTCTGACTTCAGTTTTCTCTCTGTCGACAGTCACCATCTGACATTGGATTTCTCTGTGTCTTCAGTTCTCCCTTTCTTCATTTCTCCCTCTGTCTTCATTACTCCATCTGCATTCAGTTCTCTTTCTGTGATCAGTCCACCGTTACTTCAGGTCTCCATCTGTCTTCATTACTCCATCTGCATTCAGTTCTCTTTCTGTGATCAGTTCATCCTTTCTTCAATCCTCTCTCTGTCTTCATTACTCCATCTGCATTCAGTACTCTTTCTGCGATCAGTCCACCATTTCTTCATTTCTCCCTCTGTCTTCATTACTCCATCTGCATTCAGTTCTCTTTCTGTGATCAGTTCACCTTGTCTTCAGTTCTCCCTCTGACCTCAGTTCTCTCTCTGTCGACAGACTCCCTCTGACTTTAGATCTCTCTGTCTCTTCAGTCCAACCTTTCTTCAGTTCTCCCTCTGACTTCAGCTCTCTCTCTGTCAGCATCTCCCTCTGACTTTAGATCACTCTGTGTCTTCAGTCCACCCTTTCTTCATTTCACCCTCTGTCTTCATTACTCCATCTACATTCAGTTCACTTTCTGTGATTAGTCCACACTGTCTTCATTTCTGCCTCTGTCTTCATTACTCCATCTGTCGACACTTCTATTTCTGTCATCAGTTCACACTGTCTTCTGTTCTCCCTCTGACTTCAGTTTTCTCTCTGTCGACAGTCACCATCTGACTTTAGATCTCTTTTTGTCTTCAGTGAACCCTTTCTTCATTTCTCACTCTGTCCTCATTACCCCAACTGCATTCAGTTCTCTTTCTGTGATCAGTTCAACCTGCCTTCAGTTCTCCCTCTGACTTCAGTTTTCTCTCAGTCCACAGTCACCCTCTCACTTTAGATCACTTTTTTCTTCAGTCCACCCTTTCTTCATTTCTCCCTCTGTCTTCATTACTCCATCTGCATTCAGTTCTCTTTCTGTGATCAGTCCACCCTTTCTTCAGTTCTCCCTCTGTTTTCATTACTCCATCTGCATTCAGTTCTCTTTCTGTAATCAGTTCACCCTGCCTTCAGTTCTCCCTCTGACTTCAGCTCTCTCTCTGTCGACAGTCTCCCTCTGACTTTAGATCTCTCTGTGTCTTCAGTCCACCCTTTCTTCATTTCTGCCTCTGTCTTCATTACTACATCTGTCGTCAGTTCCATTTCTGTCATCAGTTCACCCAGTCTTCAGTTCTCCCTCTGACTTCAGTTTTCTCTCTGTCGACAGTCACCATCTGACATTAGATTTCTCTGTGTCTTCAGTTCTCCCTTTCTTCATTTCTCCCTCTGTCTTCATTACTCCATCTGCATTCAGTTCTCTTTCTGTGATCAGTGCATCCTGCCTTCAGTCCTCTCTCTGTCTTCATTACTCCATCTGCATTCAGTTCTCTTTCTGCGATCAGTCCACCATTTCTTCATTTCTCCCTCTGTCTTCATTACTCCATCTGACTTTAGATCTCTGTTTGTCTTCAGTGAACCCTTTCTTCATTTCTCACTCTGTCCTCATTACTCCATCTGCATTCAGTTCTCTTTCTGTGATCAGTTCACCCTGCCTTCAGTTCTCCCTCTGACTTCAGTTTTCTCTCTGTCGACAGTCACCCTCTGACTTTAGATCTCTTTTTGTCTTCAGTCCACCCTTTCTTCATTTCTCCCTCTGTCTTCATTACTCCATCTGCATTCAGTTCTCTTTCTGTGATCAGTCCACCCTTTCTTCAGTTCTCCCTCTGCTTTCATTACTCCATCTGCATTCAGTTCTCTTTCTGCGATCAGTTCAACCTACCTTCAGTTCTCCCTCTGACTTCAGCACTCTCTCTGTCGACAGTCTCCCTCTGACTTTCGATCTCTCTGTGTCTTGAGTCCACCCTTTCTTCATTTCTCCCTCTGTCAGCATTACTCCATCTGCATTCAGTTCTCTTTCTGGGATCAGTCCACCGTTTCTTCATTTCTCCCTCTGTCTTCATTACTCAATCTACATTCATTTCACTTTCTGTGATCAGTCCACCCTGTCTTCATTTCTGGCTCTGTCTTCATTACTCCATCTGTCGTCAGTTCTATTTCTGTCATTAGTTCACACTGTCTTCAGTTCTCCCTCTGACTTCAATTTTCCCTCTGTCGGCAGTCACCATCTGTCTTTCGATCTCTTTTTGTCTTCAGTCCACCCTTTCTTCATTTCTCACGCTGTCTTCATTACTCCATCTGCATTCAGTTCTCTTTATGTGATCAGTTCACCCTGTCGACACTTTTCCCTCTGTCTTCATTACTCCATCTGCATTCAGTTCTCTTTCTGTAATCAGTCCACCATTTCTTCATTTCACCCTCTGTCTTCATTACTCCATCTACATTCAGTTCACTTTCTGTGATCAGTCCACACTGTCTTCATTTCTGCCTCTGTCTTCATTACTCCATCTGTCGACAGTTCTATTTCAGTCATCAGTTCACCCTGTCTTCTGTTCTCCCTCTGACTTCAGTTTTCTTTCTGTCGACAGTCACCATCTGACTTTAGATATCTTTTTGTCTTCAGTGAACCCTTTCTTCATTTCTCACTCTGTCCTCATTACTCCATCTGCATTAAGTTCTCTTTCTGTGATCAGTTCACCCTGCCTTCAGTTCTCCCTCTGACTTCAGCTCTCTCTCTGTCGACAGTCTCCCTCTGACTTTAGATCTCTCTGTGTCTTCAGTCCACCCTTTCTTCATTTCTGCCTCTGTCTTCATTACTACATCTGTCGTCAGTTCCATTTCTGTCATCAGTTCACCCAGTCTTCAGTTCTCCCTCTGACTTCAGTTTTCTCTCTGTCGACAGTCACCATCTGACATTAGATTTCTCTGTGTCTTCAGTTCTCCCTTTCTTCATTTCTCCCTCTGTCTTCATTACTCCATCTGCATTCAGTTCTCTTTCTGTGATCAGTGCATCCTGCCTTCAGTCCTCTCTCTGTCTTCATTACTCCATCTGCATTCAGTTCTCTTTCTGCGATCAGTCCACCATTTCTTCATTTCTCCCTCTGTCTTCATTACTCCATCTGACTTTAGATCTCTGTTTGTCTTCAGTGAACCCTTTCTTCATTTCTCACTCTGTCCTCATTACTCCATCTGCATTCAGTTCTCTTTCTGTGATCAGTTCACCCTGCCTTCAGTTCTCCCTCTGACTTCAGTTTTCTCTCTGTCGACAGTCACCCTCTGACTTTAGATCTCTTTTTGTCTTCAGTCCACCCTTTCTTCATTTCTCCCTCTGTCTTCATTACTCCATCTGCATTCAGTTCTCTTTCTGTGATCAGTCCACCCTTTCTTCAGTTCTCCCTCTGCTTTCATTACTCCATCTGCATTCAGTTCTCTTTCTGCGATCAGTTCAACCTACCTTCAGTTCTCCCTCTGACTTCAGCACTCTCTCTGTCGACAGTCTCCCTCTGACTTTCGATCTCTCTGTGTCTTGAGTCCACCCTTTCTTCATTTCTCCCTCTGTCAGCATTACTCCATCTGCATTCAGTTCTCTTTCTGGGATCAGTCCACCGTTTCTTCATTTCTCCCTCTGTCTTCATTACTCAATCTACATTCATTTCACTTTCTGTGATCAGTCCACCCTGTCTTCATTTCTGGCTCTGTCTTCATTACTCCATCTGTCGTCAGTTCTATTTCTGTCATTAGTTCACACTGTCTTCAGTTCTCCCTCTGACTTCAATTTTCCCTCTGTCGGCAGTCACCATCTGTCTTTCGATCTCTTTTTGTCTTCAGTCCACCCTTTCTTCATTTCTCACGCTGTCTTCATTACTCCATCTGCATTCAGTTCTCTTTATGTGATCAGTTCACCCTGTCGACACTTTTCCCTCTGTCTTCATTACTCCATCTGCATTCAGTTCTCTTTCTGTAATCAGTCCACCATTTCTTCATTTCACCCTCTGTCTTCATTACTCCATCTACATTCAGTTCACTTTCTGTGATCAGTCCACACTGTCTTCATTTCTGCCTCTGTCTTCATTACTCCATCTGTCGACAGTTCTATTTCAGTCATCAGTTCACCCTGTCTTCTGTTCTCCCTCTGACTTCAGTTTTCTTTCTGTCGACAGTCACCATCTGACTTTAGATATCTTTTTGTCTTCAGTGAACCCTTTCTTCATTTCTCACTCTGTCCTCATTACTCCATCTGCATTAAGTTCTCTTTCTGTGATCAGTTCAACCTGCCTTCAGTTCTCCCTCTGACTTCAGTTTTCTCTCTGTCGACTGTCACCCTCTGACTTTAGATCTCTTTTTGTCTTCAGTCCACCCTTTCTTCATTTCTCCCTCTGTCTTCATTACTCCATCTGCTTTCAGTTCTCTTTCTGTGATCAGTCCACCCTGCCTTCAGTTCTCCCTCTGACTTCAGCTCTCTCTCTGTCGACAGTCTCCCTCTGACTTTAGATTTCTCTGTGTCTTCAGTCCACCCTTTCTTCATTTCTGCCTCTGTCTTCATTACTACATCTGTCGTCAGTTCCATTTCTGTCATCAGTTCACCCTGTCTTCAGTTCTCCCTCTGACTTCAGTTTTCTCTCTGTCGACAGTCACCATCTGACATTAGATTTCTCTGTGTCTTCAGTTCTCCCTTTCTTCATTTCTCCCTCTGTCTTCATTACTCCATCTTCATTCAGTTCTCTTTCTGTGATCAGTTCATCCTGTCTTCAGTCCTCTCTCTGTCTTCATTACTCCATCTGCATTCAGTTCTCTTTCTGCGATCAGTCCACCATTTCTTCATTTCTCCCTCTGTCTTCATTACTCCATCTGATTTTAGATCTCTTTTTGTCTTCAGTGAACCCTTTCTTCATTTCTCACTCTGTCCTCATTACTTCATCTGCATTCAGTTCTCTTTCTGTGATCAGTTCACCCTGCCTTCAGTTCTCCCCCTGACTTCAGTTTTCTCTCTGTCGACAGTCACCCTCTGACTTTAGATCTCTTTTTGTCTTCAGTCCACCCTTTCTTCAGTTCTCCCTCTGTCTTCATCACTCCATCTGCATTCAGTTCTCTTTCTGTGATCAGTCCACCCTTTCTTCAGTTCTACCTCTGCTTTCATTACTCCATCTGCATTCAGTTCTCTTTCTGCGATCAGTTCAACCTACCTTCAGTTCTGCCTCTAAATTCAGCTCTCTCTCTGTCAACAGTCTCCCTCTGACTTTAGATCACACTGTGTCTTCAGTCCACACTTTCTTCATTTCTCCCTCTGTCTTCATTATTCCATCTGCATTCAGTTCACTTTCTGTGGTCAATCCACCCTGTCTTCATTCCTGCCTCTGTCTTCATTACTACATCTGTCGTCAGTTCTATTTCTGTCATCAGTTCACCTTGTCTTCAGTTCTCCCTCTGACATCACTTTTCTCTCTGTCGACAGTCACCATCTGACATTAGATTTCTCTGTGTCTTGAGTTCTCCCTTTCTTCATTTCTCCCTCTGTCTTCATTACTCCATCTGCATTCAGTTCTCTTTCTGTGATCAGTCCACCGTTACTTCAGGTCTCCATCTGTCTTCATTGCTTCATCTGCATTCAGTTCTCTTTCTGTGATCTGTTCATCCTTTCTTCAATCCTCTCTCTGTCTTCATTACTCCGTCTGCATTCAGTTCTCTTTCTGCGATCAGTCCACCATTTCTTCATTTCTCCCTCTGTCTTCATTACTCCATCTGCATTCAGTTCTCTTTCTGTGATCAGTTCACCTTGTCTTCAGTTCTCCCTCTGACCTCAGTTCTCTCTCTGTCGACAGACTCCCTCTGACTTTAGATCTCTCTGTCTCTTCAGTCCAACCATTCTTCAGTTCTCCCTCTGACTTCAGATCTCTCTCTGTCAGCATCTCCCTCTGACTTTAGATCACTCTGTGTCTTCAGTCCACCCTTTCTTCATTTCACCCTCTGTCTTCATTACTCCATCTACATTCAGTTCACTTTCTGTGATCAGTCCACACTGTCTTCATTTCTGCCTCTGTCTTCATTACTCCATCTGTCGACAGTTCTATTTCTGTCATCAGTTCACCCTGTCTTCTGTTCTCCCTCTGACTTCAGTTTTCTCTCTGTCGACAGTCACCATCTGACTTTAGATCTCTTTTTGTCTTCAGTGAACCCTTTCTTCATTTCTCACTCTGTCCTCATTACCCCATCTGCATTCAGTTCTCTTTTTGTGATCAGTTCAACCTGCCTTCAGTTCTCCCTCTGACATCAGTTTTCTCTCTGTCCACAGTCACCCTCTGACTTTAGATCTCTTTTTGTCTTCAGTCCACCCTTTCTTCATTTCTCCCTCTGTCTTCATTACTCCATCTGCATTCAGTTCTCTTTCTGTGATCAGTCCACCCTTTCTTCAGTTCTCCCTCTGTTTTCATAACTCCATCTGCATTCAGTTCTCTTTCTGTGATCAGTTCACCCTGCCTTCAGTTCTCCCTCTGACTTCAGCTCTCTCTCTGTCGACAGTCTCCCTCTGACTTTAGATCTCTCTGTGTCTTCAGTCCACCCTTTCTTCATTTCTGCCTCTGTCTTCATTACTACATCTGTCGTCAGTTCCATTTCTGTCATCAGTTCACCCAGTCTTCAGTTCTCCCTCTGACTTCAGTTTTCTCTCAGTCGACAGTCACCATCTGACATTAGATTTATCTGTGTCTTCAGTTCTCCCTTTCTTCATTTCTCCCTCTGTCTTCATTACTCCATCTGCATTCAGTTCTCTTTCTGTGATCAGTTCATCCTGTCTTCAGTCCTCTCTCTGTCTTCATTACTCCATCTGCATTCAGTTCTCTTTCTGCGATCAGTCCACCATTTCTTCATTTCTCCCTCTGTCTTCATTACTCCATCTGACTTTAGATCTCTGTTTGTCTTCAGTGAACCCTTTCTTCATTTCTCACTCTGTCCTCATTCCTCCATCTGCATTCAGTTCTCTTTCTGTGATCAGTTCACCCTGCCTTCAGTTCTCCCTCTGACTTCAGTTTTCTCTCTGTCGACAGTCACCCTCTGATTTTAGATCTCTTTTTGTCGTCAGACCACCCTTTCTTCATTTCTCCCTCTGTCTTCATTACTCCATCTGCATTCAGTTCTCTTTCTGTGATCAGTCCACCCTTTCTTCAGTTCTCCCTCTGTCTTCATTACTCAATCTACATTCATTTCACTTTCTGTGATCAGTCCTCCCTGTCTTCATTTCTGGCTCTGTCTTCATTACTCCATCTGTCGTCAGTTCTATTTCTGTCATCAGTTCACACTGTCTTCAGTTCTCCCTCTGTCTTCAATTTTCCCTCTGTCGGCAGTCACCATCTGTCTTTAGATCTCTTTTTGTCTTCAGTCCACCCTTTCTTCATTTCTCACTCTGTCTTCATTACTGTATCTGCATTCAGTTCCCTTTATGTGATCAGTTCACCCTGTCGTCACTTTTCCCTCTGTCTTCATTACTCCATCTGCATTCAGTTCTCTTTCTGTAATCAGTCCACCATTTCTTCATTTCACCCTCTGTCTTCATTACTCCATCTACATTCAGTTCACTTTCAGTGATCAGTCCACACTGTTTTCATTTCTGCCTCTGTCTTCATTACTCCATCTGTCGACAGTTCTGTTTCTGTCATCAGTTCACACTGTCTTCTGTTCTCCCTCTGACTTCAGTTTTCTCTCTGTCGACTGTCACCATCTGACTTTAGATCTCTTTTTGTCTTCTGTGAACCCTTTCTTCATTTCTCACTCTGTCCTCATTACTCCATCTGCATTCAGTTCTCTTTCTGTGATCAGTTCAACCTGCCTTCAGTTCTCCCTCTGACTTCAGTTTTCTCTGTCGACAGTCACCCTCTGACTTTAGATCTCTTTTTGTCTTCAGTCCACCCTTTCTTCATTTCTCCCTCTGTCTTCATTACTCCATCTGCATTCAGTTCTCTTTCTGTGATCAGTCCACCCTTTCTTCAGTTCTCCCTCTGTTTTCATTACTCCATCTGCATTCAGTTCTCTTTCTGTGATCAGTTCACCCTGCCTTCAGTTCTCCCTCTGACTTCAGCTCTCTCTCTGTCGACAGTCTCCCTCTGACTTTAGATCTCTCTGTGTCTTCAGTCCACCCTTTCTTCATTTCTGCCTCTGTCTTCATTACTCCATCTGTCGTCAGTTCCATTTCTGTCATCAGTTCACCCAGTCTTCAGTTCTCCCTCTGACTTCAGTTTTCTCTCTGTCGGCAGTCACCATCTGACATTAGATTTCTCTGTGTCTTCAGTTCTCCCTTTCTTCATTTCTCCCTCTGTCTTCATTACTCCATCTGCATTCAGTTCTCTTTCTGTGATCTGTTCATCCTGTCTTCAGTCCTCTCTCTGTCTTCATTACTCCATCTGAATTCAGTTCTCTTTCTGCGATCAGTCCACCCTTTCTTCATTTCTCCCTCTGTCAGCATTACGCCATCTGCATTCAGTTCTCTTTCTGGGATCAGTCCACCGTTTCTTCATTTCTCCCTCTGTCTTCATTACTCAATCTACATTCATTTCACTTTCTGTGATCAGTCCACCCTGTCTTCATTTCTGGCTCTGTCTTCATTACTCCATCTGTCGTCAGTTCTATTTCTGTCATCAGTTGACACTGTCTTCAGTTCTCCCTCTGACTTCAATTTTCTCCCTGTCGGCAGTCACCATCTGTCTTTAGATCTCTTTTTGTCTTCAGTCCACCCTTTCTTCATTTCTCACTCTGACTTCATAACTCCATCTGCATTCAGTTCTCTTTATGTAATCATTTCACCCTGTCATCACTTTTCCCTCTGTCTTCATTGCTCCATCTGCATTCAGTTCTCTTTCTGTGATCAGTCCACCCGATCTTCATTTCTGCCTCTGTCTTCATTACTACATCTGTCGTCAGTTCTATTTCTGTCATCAGTTCACCCTGTCTTCAGTTCTCCCTCTGACATCACTTTTCTCTCTGTCGACAGTCACCATCTGACATTAGATTTCTCTGTGTCTTCAGTTCTCCCTTTCTTCATTTCTCCCTCTGTCTTCATTACTCCATCTGCATTCAGTTCTCTTTCTGTGATCAGTCCACCGTTTCTTCACTTCTCCATCTGTCTTCATTGCTTCATCTGCATTCAGTTCTCTTTCTGTGATCAGTTCATCCTGTCTTCAGTCCTCTCTCTGTCTTCATTACTCCATCTGCATTCAGTTCTCTTTCTGCGATCAGTCCACCATTTCTTCTTTCTCCCTCTGTCTTCATTACTCCATCTGCATTCAGTTCTCTTTCTGTGATCAGTCCACCGTTTCTTCACTTCTCCATCTGTCTTCATTGCTTCATCTGCATTCAGTTCTCTTTCTGTGATCAGTTCATCCTGTCTTCAGTTCTCCCTCTGTTTTCATTACTCCATCTGCATTCAGTTCTCTTTCTGTGATCAGTTCACCCTGCATTCAGTTCTCCCTCTGACTTTAGATCTCTCTGTGTCTTCAGTCCACCCTTTCTTCATTTCTCCCTCTGTCTGCATTACTCCATCTACATTCAGTTCACTTTCTGCGATCAGTCCACCCTGTCTTCATTTCTGCCTCTGTCTTCATTACTCCATCTGTCGTCAGTTCTATTTCTGTCATCAGTTCACACTGTCTTCATTTCTCCCTCTGACTTCAATTTTCTCTCTGTCGGCAGTCACCATCTGTCTTTCGATCTCTTTTTGTCTTCAGTCCACCCTTTCTTCATTTCTCACTCTGTCTTCATTACTCCATCTGCATTCAGTTCTCTTTATGTGATCAGTTCACCCTGTCGTCACTTTTCCCTCTGTCTTCATTACTCCATCTGCATTCAGTTCTCTTTCTGTAATCAGTCCACCCTTTCTTCATTTCACCCTCTGTCTTCATTACTCCATCCACATTCAGTTCACTTTCTGTAATCAGTCCACCCTATCTTCATTTCTGCCTCTGTCTTCATGACTACATCTGTCGTCAGTTCTATTTCTGTCATCAGGTCACCCTGTCTTCAGTTCTCCCTCTGACTTCAGTTTTCTCTCTGTCGACTGTTACCATCTGACTTTAGATCTCTTTTTGTCTTCAGTCCACCCTTTCTTCATTTCTCACTCTGTCTTCATTACTCCATCTGCATTCAGTTCACTTTCTGACATCAGTTCACCCTGTCTTCAGTTCTCCCTCTGACTTCAGTTTTCCCTCTGTCGACAGTCACCATCTGACATTAGATTGCTCTGTGTCTTCAGTTCTCCCTTTCTTCATTTCTCCCTCTGTCTTCATTACTCCATCTGCATTCAGTTCTCTTTCTGTGATCAGTCCACCGTTTCATCATTTCTCCACCTGTCTTCATTGCTTCATCTGCATTCAGTTCTCTTTCTGTGATCAGTTCATCCTGACTTCCGTCCTCTCTCTCTCTTCATTACTCAATCTGCATTCTGTTCTCTTTCTGTGATCAGTCCACCGTTTCTTCATTTCTCCCTCTGTCTTCAATACTCCATCTGCATTCAGTTCTCTTTCTATGATCAGTTCACCGTGTCTTCAGTTCTCCCTCTGATCTCAGTTTTCTCTCTGTCGACGGACTCTCTCTGACATTAGATCTCTCTGTGTCTTCAGTCCAACCTTTCTTCCGTTCTGCCTCTGACTTCAGCTCTCTCTCTGTCAACAGTCTCCCTCTGACTTTAGATCACACTGTGTCTTCAGTCCACCCTTTCTTCATTTCTCCCTCTCTCTTCATTACTCCATCTACATTCAGTTCACTTTCTGTGATCAGTCCACCCTGTCTTCATTTCTGCCACTGTCTTCATTACT
The DNA here is from genome assembly GCF_036365525.1 of Heterodontus francisci. NCBI lineage: Eukaryota > Metazoa > Chordata > Chondrichthyes > Heterodontiformes > Heterodontidae > Heterodontus > Heterodontus francisci. The sequence continues at coordinate 790,901 of NW_027141885.1, forward strand.
CCATCTGTGGTCAGTTCTATTTCTGTCATCAGTGCACCCTGTCTTCAGTTCTCCCTCTGACTTCAGTTTTCTCTCTGTCGACAGTCACCATCTGACTTTAGATCTCTTTTTGTCTTCAGTGAACCCTTTCTTCATTTCTCACTCTGTCTTCATTACTCCATCTGCATTCAGTTCTCTTTCTGTGATCAGTCCACCCTTTCTTCAGTTCTCCCTCTGTTTTCATTGCTCCATCTGCATTCAGTTCTCTTTCTGTGATCAGTTCACCCTGCCTTCAGTTCTCCCTCTGACTTCAGCTCTCTCTCTCTGCCGACAGTCTCCCTCTGACGTTAGATCTCTCTGTGTCTTCAGTCCACCCTTTCTTCATTTCTCCCTCTGTCTTCATTACTCCATCCGCATTCAGTTCTCTTTCAGGGATCAGTCCACCCTGTCTTCATTTCTCCCTCTGTCTTCATTACTTCATCTACATTCAGTTCACTTTCTGTGATCAGTCCACCCTGTCTTCATTTCTGCCTCTGTCTTCATTACTCCATCTGTCGTCAGTTCGATTTCTGTCATCAGTTGACACTGTCTTCAGTTCTCCCTCTGACTTCAATTTTCTCTCTGTCGGCAGTCACCATCTGTCTTTCGATCTCTTTTTGTCTTCAGTCCACCCTTTCTTCATTTCTCACTCTGACTTCATAACTCCATCTGCATTCAGTTCTCTTCATGTGATCATTTCACCCTGTCATCACTTTTCCCTCTGTCTTCATTACTCCATCTGCATTCAGTTCTCTTTCTGTAATCAGTCCACCCTTTCTTCATTTCACCCTCTGTCTTCATTACTCCATCTACATTCAGTTCACTTTCTGTGATCAGTCCACCCTATCTTCATTTCTGCCTCTGTCTTCATTACTACATCTGTCGTCAGTTCTATTTCTGTCATCAGTTCACCCGATCTTCAGTTCTCCCTCTGACATCACTTTTCTCTCTGTTGACAGTCACCATCTGACATTAGATTTCTCTGTGTCTTCAGTTCTCCCTTTCTTCATTTCTCCCTCTGTCTTCATTACTCCATCTGCATTCAGTTCTCTTTCTGTGATCAGTCCACCGTTTCTTCACTTCTCCATCTGTCTTCATTGCTTCATCTGCATTCAGTTCTCTTTCTGCGATCAGTCCACCATTTCTTATTTCTCCCTCTGTCTTCATTACTCCATCTGCATTCAGTTCTCTTTCTGTGATCAGTTCACCTTGTCTTCAGTTGTCCCTCTGACCTCAGTTCTCTCTCTGTCGACAGACTCCCTCTGACTTTCGATCTCTCTGTGTCTTCAGTCCAACCTTTCTTCAGTTCTCCCTCTGACTTCAGCTCTCTGTCTGTCAGCAGTCTCCCTCTGACTTTAGATCACTCTGTGTCTTCAGTCCACCCTTTCTTCATTTCACCCTCTGTCTTCATTACTCCATCTACATTCAGTTCACTTGCTGTGATCAGTGCACACTGTCTTCATTTCTGCCTCTGTCTTCATTACTCCAACTGTCGTCAGTTCTATTTCTGTCATCTGTTCACCCTGTCTTCTGTTCTCCCTCTGACTTCAGCTCTCTCTCTGTCGACAGTGTACCTCTGATTTTAGATCTCTCTGTGTCTTCAGTCCACCCTTTCGTCATTTCGCCCTGTGTCTTGATTTCTCAATCTGCATTCATGTTCTCTTTCTGTAATCAGTCCATACTTTCTTCATTTCTCCCTCTGTCATCATTACTCCATTTGTCTTCATTTCGCTATTTGTGATCAGTCCACCCTTTCTTCATTCTCCCTGTGTCCTCATTACTCCATCTGCATTCAGTTCTCTTTCTGTGATCAAATGACCCTCTCTTCATTTCTCCCTCTGTCTTCATTACTCCATCTGTCGCCAGTTCTCTTTCAATCATCTGTTCACCCTGTCTTCAGTTCTCCCTCTGACTTCTGATTTCTCTGTGTCGACAGACACCCTCTGACTTTAGATCTATTTTTGTCTTCAGTCCACCCTTTCTTCTGTTCTCCCTCTGTCTGTCATTACTCCATCTGCATTCAGTTCTCTTTCTGTGTTCAGTTCACCCTGTCTTCACTTCTCCCTCTGTCTTCATTACTCCATTTGCATTCAGTTCTCTTTCAGTGATAAGTCCACCCTTTCTTCATTTCTCCCTCTGTCTTCATTAATCCATCTGCATTCAGTTCTCTTTCTGTGATCAGTTCATCCTGTCTTCAGTTCTCTCTGTCTACATTACTACATCTGCATTCAGTTCTCTTTCTGTGATCAGTTCATCCTGCCTTTAGTTCTCCCTCTGACTTCAGCTCTCTCTCTGTCGAACTTCTCCCTCTGACTTTAGATCCCTCTGTGTCTTCAGTCCACCCTTTCTTCTTTTCTCCCTCTGTCTTCATTACTCCATCTGCAGTCAGTTCACTTTCTGTGATCAGTCCACCCTGTCTTCATTTCTCCCTCTGTCTTCATTACTTCATCTACATTCAGTTCACTTTCTGTGATCAGTCCACCCTGTCTTCATTTCTGCCTCTGTCTTCTTTACTCCATCTGTCGTCAGTTCGATTTCTGTCATCAGTTGACACTGTCTTCAGTTCTCCCTCTGACTTCAATTTTCTCTCTGTCGGCAGTCACCATCTGTCTTTCGATCTCTTTTTGTCTTCAGTCCACCCTTTCTTCATTTCTCACTCTGACTTCATAACTCCATCTGCATTCAGTTCTCTTCATGTGATCATTTCACCCTGTCATCACTTTTCCCTCTGTCTTCATTACTCCATCTGCATTCAGTTCTCTTTCTGTAATCAGTCCACCCTTTCTTCATTTCACCCTCTGTCTTCATTACTCCATCTACATTCAGTTCACTTTCTGTGATCAGTCCACCCTATCTTCATTTCTGCCTCTGTCTTCATTACTACATCTGTCGTCAGTTCTATTTCTGTCATCAGTTCACCCGATCTTCAGTTCTCCCTCTGACATCACTTTTCTCTCTGTTGACAGTCACCATCTGACATTAGATTTCTCTGTGTCTTCAGTTCTCCCTTTCTTCATTTCTCCCTCTGTCTTCATTACTCCATCTGCATTCAGTTCTCTTTCTGTGATCAGTCCACCGTTTCTTCACTTCTCCATCTGTCTTCATTGCTTCATCTGCATTCAGTTCTCTTTCTGCGATCAGTCCACCATTTCTTATTTCTCCCTCTGTCTTCATTACTCCATCTGCATTCAGTTCTCTTTCTGTGATCAGTTCACCTTGTCTTCAGTTGTCCCTCTGACCTCAGTTCTCTCTCTGTCGACAGACTCCCTCTGACTTTCGATCTCTCTGTGTCTTCAGTCCAACCTTTCTTCAGTTCTCCCTCTGACTTCAGCTCTCTGTCTGTCAGCAGTCTCCCTCTGACTTTAGATCACTCTGTGTCTTCAGTCCACCCTTTCTTCATTTCACCCTCTGTCTTCATTACTCCATCTACATTCAGTTCACTTGCTGTGATCAGTGCACACTGTCTTCATTTCTGCCTCTGTCTTCATTACTCCAACTGTCGTCAGTTCTATTTCTGTCATCAGTTCACCCTGTCTTCTGTTCTCCCTCTGACTTCAGCTCTCTCTCTGTCGACAGTGTACCTCTGATTTTAGATCTCTCTGTGTCTTCAGTCCACCCTTTCGTCATTTCGCCCTGTGTCTTGATTTCTCAATCTGCATTCATGTTCTCTTTCTGTAATCAGTCCATACTTTCTTCATTTCTCCCTCTGTCATCATTACTCCATTTGTCTTCATTTCGCTATTTGTGATCAGTCCACCCTTTCTTCATTCTCCCTGTGTCCTCATTACTCCATCTGCATTCAGTTCTCTTCCTGTGATCAAATGACCCTCTCTTCATTTCTCCCTCTGTCGCCAGTTCTCTTTCAATCATCTGTTCACCCTGTCTTCAGTTCTCCCTCTGACTTCTGATTTCTCTGTGTCGACAGACACCCTCTGACTTTAGATCTATTTTTGTCTTCAGTCCACCCTTTCTTCTGTTCTCCCTCTGTCTGTCATTACTCCATCTGCATTCAGTTCTCTTTCTGTGTTCAGTTCACCCTGTCTTCACTTCTCCCTCTGTCTTCATTACTCCATTTGCATTCAGTTCTCTTTCAGTGATAAGTCCACCCTTTCTTCATTTCTCCCTCTGTCTTCATTAATCCATCTGCATTCAGTTCTCTTTCTGTGATCAGTTCATCCTGTCTTCAGTTCTCTCTGTCTACATTACTACATCTGCATTCAGTTCTCTTTCTGTGATCAGTTCATCCTGCCTTTAGTTCTCCCTCTGACTTCAGCTCTCTCTCTGTCGAACTTCTCCCTCTGACTTTAGATCCCTCTGTGTCTTCAGTCCACCCTTTCTTCTTTTCTCCCTCTGTCTTCATTACTCCATCTGCAGTCAGTTCACTTTCTGTGATCAGTCCACCCTGTCTTCATTTCTCCCTCTGTCTTCATTACTACATCTGCATTAAGTTCTCTTTCTGTGATCAGTTCACCCTTCCTTCATTTCTCCCTATATCTTCATTGCTCCATCTGCATTCATTTCTCTTTCTGTGATCAGTTCACCCTGTCTTCAGTTCTCTCACTGACTTCAGGGCGGCACAGTGGCACAGTGGTTAGCACTGCAGCCTCACAGCTCCGGGGACCCGGGTTCGATTCTGGGTACTGCCTGTGCGGAGTTTGCAAGTTCTCCCTGTGTCTGCGTGGGTTTCTTCCGGGTGCTCCGGTTTCCTCCCACATGCCCAAGACTTGCAGGTTGATAGGTTAATTGGCCATTATAAATTGACCCTAGTATTGGTAGGTGGTAGGGAAATATATAGGGACAGGTGGGGATGTTATTCGAATATGGGATTCGTGTAGGATTAGTATAAATGGGTGGTTGATGGTCGGCACAGACTCGGTGGGCCGAAGGGCCTGTTTCAGTGCTGTATCTCTAAACTAAAAAAAGTTCTATATCTGTCGACATTCTCCCTCTGACTTCAGATCTCTCTGTGTCTTCAATCCACCCTTTCTTATTTCTCCCTCTGTCTTCATTACTCCATCTGCATTCAGTTCTATTTCAGTGATCAGTGAACCCTTTCTTCATTTCTCCCTCTGTCTTCATTACTCCATCTGCATTCTGTTCTCTTTCTGTGATCTGTCCACCCTTTCTTCATTTCTTCCTCTGTCTTCATTACTCCATCTGCATTCAGTTCCCTTGCTGTGATCAGTTCATCCTGTTTTCAGTTCTCTCTCTGTCTTCATTACTCCATCTGTCTTCAGTTCTCTTTTTGTGATCAGTTCACCCTGTCTTCAGTTCCCCCTCTGACTTCAGTTCTCCCTGTCGACTGTCTCCCTCTGACTTTATATCTCTCTGTGCCTTCAGTCCACCCTTTCTTCATTTCTCCCTCTGTCTTCATTACTCCATCTGCATTCAGTTCTCTTTCAGTGATCAGTGAACCCTTTCTTCATTTCTCCCTCTGTCTTCATTACTCCATCTGCATTCAGTTCCCTTGCTGTGATCAGTTCATCCTGTTTTCAGTTCTCTCTCTGTCTTCATTACTACATCTGCATTAAGTTCTCTTTCTGTGATCAGTTCACCCTTCCTTCATTTCTCCCTCTGTCTTCATTACGACATCTGCATTAAGTTCTCTTTCTGTGATCAGTTCACCCTTCCTTCATTTCTCCCTCTGTCTTCATTGCTCCATCTGCATTCAGTTCTCTTTCTGTGATCAGTTCACCCTGTCTTCAGTTATGTCACTGACTTCAGTTCCCTCTCTGTCGACATTCTCCCTCTGACTTCAGATCTCTCTGTGTCTTCATTCCACCCTTTCTTATTTCACCCTCTCTCTTCATTACTCCATCTGCATTCAGTTCTCTTTCAGTGATCAGTGAACCCTTTCTTCATTTCTCCCTCTGTCTTCATTACTCCATCTGCATTCAGTTCCCTTGCTGTGATCAGTTCATCCTGTTTTCAGTTCTCTCTCTGTCTTCATTACTACATCTGCATTCAGTTCTCTTTCTGTGATCAGTTCACCCTGTCTTCAGTTATGTCACTGACTTCAGTTCCCTCTCTGTCGACATTCTCCCTCTGACTTCAGATCTCTCTGTGTCTTCATTCCACCCTTTCTTATTTCACCCTCTCTCTTCATTACTCCATCTGCATTCAGTTCTCTTTCAGTGATCAGTGAACCCTTTCTTCATTTCTCCCTCTGTCTTCATTACTCCATCTGCATTCAGTTCCCTTGCTGTGATCAGTTCATCCTGTTTTCAGTTCTCTCTCTGTCTTCATTACTACATCTGCATTCAGTTCTCTTTCTGTGATCAGTTCATCCTGCCTTCAGTTCTCCCTCTGACTTCAGCTCTCTCTCTGTCAACAGTTTCCCTCTGACTTTAGATCACTCTGTGCCATCATTCCTCTCTTTCTTCATTTCTCCCTCTGTCTTCATTACTCCATCTGTCTTCTGTTCTCTTTTTGCGATCAGTTCACCCTGTCTTCAGTTCCCCCTCTGACTTCAGTTCTCTCTGTCGACAGTCTCCCTCTGACTTTATATCTCTCTGTGTCTTCAGTCCACCCTTTCTTCAAATCTCCCTCTGTCTTAATTACTCCATCTGCATTCAGTTCCCTTGCTGTGATCAGTTCGTCCTGTTTTCAGTTATCTCTCTGTCTTCATTACTCCATCTGTCTTCAGTTCTCTTTTTGTGATCAGTTCACCCTGTCTTCAGTTCCCCCTCTGACTTCAGTTCTCTCTGTCGACAGTCTCCCTCTGACTTTATATCTCTCTGTGTCTTCAGTCCTCCCTTCCTTCAGTTCTCCCTCTGACTTCGGCTCTCTCTCTATCAACAATTTCCCTCTGACTTTAGATCTCTCTGTGACTTCAATCCACCCTGTCTTCATTTCCACCTCTGTCTTCATTACTCCGTCAGCATTCAGTTCTCTTTCTGTGATCAGTCCACCCTGTCCTCATTTCCCCCTCTGTCTTCATTACTACATCTGCATTAAGTTCTGTTTCTGTGGTCAGTTCACCCTTCCTTCATTTCTGCCTCTGTCTTCATTGCTCCATCTGCATTCAGATCTCTTTCTGTGATCAGTTCACACTGCCTTCAGCTCTCCATCTGACTTCAGCTCTCTCTCTGTCGACAGTCTCCCTCTGACTTTAGATCTCTCTGTGTCTTCAGTCCACCCTTTCTTCATTTCGCCCTCTGTCTTCATTTCTCACTCTGCATTCAGTTCTCTTTCTGTGATCAGTCCACCCTTTCTTCATTTCTCCCTCTGTCTTCATTACTCCATCTGCATTCAGTTCTCTTTCTGTGATCAGTTCATCCGGTCTTCAGTTCTCTCTCTGTCTTCATTACTCCATCTGCATTCAGTTCCCTTGCTGTGATCAGTTCATCCTGTTTTCAGTTCTCTCTCTGTCTTCATTACTCCATCTGTCTTCAGTTCTCTTTTTGTGATCAGTTCACCCTGTCTTCAGTTCCCCCTCTGACTTCAGTTCTCCCTGTCGACTGTCTCCCTCTGACTTTATATCTCTCTGTGCCTTCAGTCCACCCTTTCTTCATTTCTCCCTCTGTCTTCATTACTCCATCTGCATTCAGTTCTCTTTCAGTGATCAGTGAACCCTTTCTTCATTTCTCCCTCTGTCTTCATTACTCCATCTGCATTCAGTTCCCTTGCTGTGATCAGTTCATCCTGTTTTCAGTTCTCTCTCTGTCTTCATTACTACATCTGCATTAAGTTCTCTTTCTGTGATCAGTTCACCCTTCCTTCATTTCTCCCTCTGTCTTCATTACGACATCTGCATTAAGTTCTCTTTCTGTGATCAGTTCACCCTTCCTTCATTTCTCCCTCTGTCTTCATTGCTCCATCTGCATTCAGTTCTCTTTCTGTGATCAGTTCACCCTGTCTTCAGTTATGTCACTGACTTCAGTTCCCTCTCTGTCGACATTCTCCCTCTGACTTCAGATCTCTCTGTGTCTTCATTCCACCCTTTCTTATTTCACCCTCTCTCTTCATTACTCCATCTGCATTCAGTTCTCTTTCAGTGATCAGTGAACCCTTTCTTCATTTCTCCCTCTGTCTTCATTACTCCATCTGCATTCAGTTCCCTTGCTGTGATCAGTTCATCCTGTTTTCAGTTCTCTCTCTGTCTTCATTACTACATCTGCATTCAGTTCTCTTTCTGTGATCAGTTCATCCTGCCTTCAGTTCTCCCTCTGACTTCAGCTCTCTCTCTGTCAACAGTTTCCCTCTGACTTTAGATCACTCTGTGCCATCATTCCTCTCTTTCTTCATTTCTCCCTCTGTCTTCATTACTCCATCTGTCTTCTGTTCTCTTTTTGCGATCAGTTCACCCTGTCTTCAGTTCCCCCTCTGACTTCAGTTCTCTCTGTCGACAGTCTCCCTCTGACTTTATATCTCTCTGTGTCTTCAGTCCACCCTTTCTTCAAATCTCCCTCTGTCTTAATTACTCCATCTGCATTCAGTTCCCTTGCTGTGATCAGTTCGTCCTGTTTTCAGTTATCTCTCTGTCTTCATTACTCCATCTGTCTTCAGTTCTCTTTTTGTGATCAGTTCACCCTGTCTTCAGTTCCCCCTCTGACTTCAGTTCTCTCTGTCGACAGTCTCCCTCTGACTTTATATCTCTCTGTGTCTTCAGTCCTCCCTTCCTTCAGTTCTCCCTCTGACTTCGGCTCTCTCTCTATCAACAATTTCCCTCTGACTTTAGATCTCTCTGTGACTTCAATCCACCCTGTCTTCATTTCTACCTCTGTCTTCATTACTCCGTCTGCATTCAGTTCTCTTTCTGTGATCAGTCCACCCTGTCCTCATTTCCCCCTCTGTCTTCATTACTACATCTGCATTAAGTTCTGTTTCTGTGGTCAGTTCACCCTTCCTTCATTTCTGCCTCTGTCTTCATTGCTCCATCTGCATTCAGATCTCTTTCTGTGATCAGTTCACACTGCCTTCAGCTCTCCATCTGACTTCAGCTCTCTCTCTGTCGACAGTCTCCCTCTGACTTTAGATCTCTCTGTGTCTTCAGTCCACCCTTTCTTCATTTCGCCCTCTGTCTTCATTTCTCACTCTGCATTCAGTTCTCTTTCTGTGATCAGTCCACCCTTTCTTCATTTCTCCCTCTGTCTTCATTACTCCATCTGCATTCAGTTCTCTTTCTGTGATCAGTTCATCCGGTCTTCAGTTCTCTCTCTGTCTTCATTACTACATCTGCATTCAGTTCTCTTTCTGTGATCAGTTCACACTGCCTTCAGCTCTCCCTCTGACTTCAGCTCTCTCTCTATCGACAGTCTCCCTTTGACTTTATATCTCTCTGTGTCTTCAGTCCACCCTTTCTTCATTACGCCCTCTGTCCTGATTTCTCAATCTGCATTCAGTTCTCTTTCTGTGTTCAGTTCACCCTGTCTTCACTTCTCCCTCTGTCTTCATTACTCCATTTGCATTCAGTTCTCTTTCAGTGATAAGTCCACCCTTTCTTCATTTCTCCCTCTGTCTTCATTAATCCATCTGCATTCAGTTCTCTTTCTGTGATCAGTTCATCCTGTCTTCAGTTCTCTCTGTCTACATTACTACATCTGCATTCAGTTCTCTTTCTGTGATCAGTTCATCCTGCCTTTAGTTCTCCCTCTGACTTCAGCTCTCTCTCTGTCGAACTTCTCCCTCTGACTTTAGATCCCTCTGTGTCTTCAGTCCACCCTTTCTTCTTTTCTCCCTCTGTCTTCATTACTCCATCTGCAGTCAGTTCACTTTCTGTGATCAGTCCACCCTGTCTTCATTTCTCCCTCTGTCTTCATTACTACATCTGCATTAAGTTCTCTTTCTGTGATCAGTTCAGCATTCCTTCATTTCTCCCTATATCTTCATTGCTCCATCTGCATTCATTTCTCTTTCTGTGATCAGTTCACCCTGTCTTCAGTTCTCTCACTGACTTCAGGGCGGCACAGTGGCACAGTGGTTAGCACTGCAGCATAACAGCTCCGGGGACCCGGGTTCGATTCTGGGTACTGCCTGTGCGGAGTTTGCAAGTTCTCCCTGTGTCTGCGTGGGTTTCTTCCGGGTGCTCCGGTTTCCTCCCACATGCCCAAGACTTGCAGGTTGATAGGTTCATTGGCCATTATAAATTGACCCTAGTATTGGTAGGTGGTAGGGAAATATATAGGGACAGGTGGGGATGTTATTCGAATATGGGATTCGTGTAGGATTAGTATAAATGGGTGGTTGATGGTCGGCACAGACTCGGTGGGCCGAAGGGCCTGTTTCAGTGCTGTATCTCTAAACTAAAAAAAGTTCTATATCTGTCGACATTCTCCCTCTGACTTCAGATCTCTCTGTGTCTTCAATCCACCCTTTCTTATTTCTCCCTCTGTCTTCATTACTCCATCTGCATTCAGTTCTATTTCAGTGATCAGTGAACCCTTTCTTCATTTATCCCTCTGTCTTCATTACTCCATCTGCATTCTGTTCTCTTTCTGTGATCTGTCCACCCTTTCTTCATTTCTTCCTCTGTCTTCATTACTCCATCTGCATTCAGTTCCCTTGCTGTGATCAGTTCATCCTGTCTTCAGTTCCCCCTCTGACTTCAGTTCTCCCTGTCGACTGTCTCCCTCTGACTTTATATCTCTCTGTGCCTTCAGTCCACCCTTTCTTCATTTCTCCCTCTGTCTTCATTACTCCATCTGCATTCAGTTCTCTTTCAGTGATCAGTGAACCCTTTCTTCATTTCTCCCTCTGTCTTCATTACTCCATCTGCATTCAGTTCCCTTGCTGTGATCAGTTCATCCTGTTTTCAGTTCTCTCTCTGTCTTCATTACTACATCTGCATTAAGTTCTCTTTCTGTGATCAGTTCACCCTTCCTTCATTTCTCCCTCTGTCTTCATTACGACATCTGCATTAAGTTCTCTTTCTGTGATCAGTTCACCCTTCCTTCATTTCTCCCTCTGTCTTCATTGCTCCATCTGCATTCAGTTCTCTTTCTGTGATCAGTTCACCCTGTCTTCAGTTATGTCACTGACTTCAGTTCTCTCTCTGTCGACATTCTCCCTCTGACTTTAGATCTCTCTGTGTCTTCATTCCACCCTTTCTTATTTCACCCTCTCTCTTCATTACTCCATCTGCATTCAGTTCTCTTTCAGTGATCAGTGAACCCTTTCTTCATTTCTCCCTCTGTCTTCATTACTCCATCTGCATTCAGTTCCCTTGCTGTGATCAGTTCATCCTGTTTTCAGTTCTCTCTCTGTCTTCATTACTACATCTGCATTCAGTTCTCTTTCTGTGATCAGTTCATCCTGTCTTCAGTTCCCCCTCTGACTTCAGTTCTCCCTGTCGACTGTCTCCCTCTGACTTTATATCTCTCTGTGCCTTCAGTCCACCCTTTCTTCATTTCTCCCTCTGTCTTCATTACTCCATCTGCATTCAGTTCTCTTTCAGTGATCAGTGAACCCTTTCTTCATTTCTCCCTCTGTCTTCATTACTCCATCTGCATTCAGTTCCCTTGCTGTGATCAGTTCATCCTGTTTTCAGTTCTCTCTCTGTCTTCATTACTACATCTGCATTAAGTTCTCTTTCTGTGATCAGTTCACCCTTCCTTCATTTCTCCCTCTGTCTTCATTACGACATCTGCATTAAGTTCTCTTTCTGTGATCAGTTCACCCTTCCTTCATTTCTCCCTCTGTCTTCATTGCTCCATCTGCATTCAGTTCTCTTTCTGTGATCAGTTCACCCTGTCTTCAGTTATGTCACTGACTTCAGTTCCCTCTCTGTCGACATTCTCCCTCTGACTTCAGATCTCTCTGTGTCTTCATTCCACCCTTTCTTATTTCACCCTCTCTCTTCATTACTCCATCTGCATTCAGTTCTCTTTCAGTGATCAGTGAACCCTTTCTTCATTTCTCCCTCTGTCTTCATTACTCCATCTGCATTCAGTTCCCTTGCTGTGATCAGTTCATCCTGTTTTCAGTTCTCTCTCTGTCTTCATTACTACATCTGCATTCAGTTCTCTTTCTGTGATCAGTTCATCCTGCCTTCAGTTCTCCCTCTGACTTCAGCTCTCTCTCTGTCAACAGTTTCCCTCTGACTTTAGATCACTCTGTGCCATCATTCCTCTCTTTCTTCATTTCTCCCTCTGTCTTCATTACTCCATCTGTCTTCTGTTCTCTTTTTGCGATCAGTTCACCCTGTCTTCAGTTCCCCCTCTGACTTCAGTTCTCTCTGTCGACAGTCTCCCTCTGACTTTATATCTCTCTGTGTCTTCAGTCCACCCTTTCTTCAAATCTCCCTCTGTCTTAATTACTCCATCTGCATTCAGTTCCCTTGCTGTGATCAGTTCGTCCTGTTTTCAGTTATCTCTCTGTCTTCATTACTCCATCTGTCTTCAGTTCTCTTTTTGTGATCAGTTCACCCTGTCTTCAGTTCCCCCTCTGACTTCAGTTCTCTCTGTCGACAGTCTCCCTCTGACTTTATATCTCTCTGTGTCTTCAGTCCTCCCTTCCTTCAGTTCTCCCTCTGACTTCGGCTCTCTCTCTATCAACAATTTCCCTCTGACTTTAGATCTCTCTGTGACTTCAATCCACCCTGTCTTCATTTCCACCTCTGTCTTCATTACTCCGTCTGCATTCAGTTCTCTTTCTGTGATCAGTCCACCCTGTCCTCATTTCCCCCTCTGTCTTCATTACTACATCTGCATTAAGTTCTGTTTCTGTGGTCAGTTCACCCTTCCTTCATTTCTGCCTCTGTCTTCATTGCTCCATCTGCATTCAGATCTCTTTCTGTGATCAGTTCACACTGCCTTCAGCTCTCCATCTGACTTCAGCTCTCTCTCTGTCGACAGTCTCCCTCTGACTTTAGATCTCTCTGTGTCTTCAGTCCACCCTTTCTTCATTTCGCCCTCTGTCTTCATTTCTCACTCTGCATTCAGTTCTCTTTCTGTGATCAGTCCACCCTTTCTTCATTTCTCCCTCTGTCTTCATTACTCCATCTGCATTCAGTTCTCTTTCTGTGATCAGTTCATCCGGTCTTCAGTTCTCTCTCTGTCTTCATTACTACATCTGCATTCAGTTCTCTTTCTGTGATCAGTTCACACTGCCTTCAGCTCTCCCTCTGACTTCAGCTCTCTCTCTATCGACAGTCTCCCTTTGACTTTATATCCCTCTGTGTCTTCAGTCCACCCTTTCTTCTTTTCTCCCTCTGTCTTCATTACTCCATCTGCAGTCAGTTCACTTTCTGTGATCAGTCCACCCTGTCTTCATTTCTCCCTCTGTCTTCATTACTACATCTGCATTAAGTTCTCTTTCTGTGATCAGTTCACCCTTCCTTCATTTCTCCCTATATCTTCATTGCTCCATCTGCATTCATTTCTCTTTCTGTGATCAGTTCACCCTGTCTTCAGTTCTCTCACTGACTTCAGGGCGGCACAGTGGCACAGTGGTTAGCACTGCAGCCTCACAGCTCCGGGGACCCGGGTTCGATTCTGGGTACTGCCTGTGCGGAGTTTGCAAGTTCTCCCTGTGTCTGCGTGGGTTTCTTCCGGGTGCTCCGGTTTCCTCCCACATGCCCAAGACTTGCAGGTTGATAGGTTAATTGGCCATTATAAATTGACCCTAGTATTGATAGGTGGTAGGGAAATATATAGGGACAGGTGGGGATGTTATTCGAATATGGGATTCGTGTAGGATTAGTATAAATGGGTGGTTGATGGTCGGCACAGACTCGGTGGGCCGAAGGGCCTGTTTCAGTGCTGTATCTCTAAACTAAAAAAAGTTCTATATCTGTCGACATTCTCCCTCTGACTTCAGATCTCTCTGTGTCTTCAATCCACCCTTTCTTATTTCTCCCTCTGTCTTCATTACTCCATCTGCATTCAGTTCTATTTCAGTGATCAGTGAACCCTTTCTTCATTTCTCCCTCTGTCTTCATTACTCCATCTGCATTCTGTTCTCTTTCTGTGATCTGTCCACCCTTTCTTCATTTCTTCCTCTGTCTTCATTACTCCATCTGCATTCAGTTCCCTTGCTGTGATCAGTTCATCCTGTTTTCAGTTCTCTCTCTGTCTTCATTACTCCATCTGTCTTCAGTTCTCTTTTTGTGATCAGTTCACCCTGTCTTCAGTTCCCCCTCTGACTTCAGTTCTCCCTGTCGACTGTCTCCCTCTGACTTTATATCTCTCTGTGCCTTCAGTCCACCCTTTCTTCATTTCTCCCTCTGTCTTCATTACTCCATCTGCATTCAGTTCTCTTTCAGTGATCAGTGAACCCTTTCTTCATTTCTCCCTCTGTCTTCATTACTCCATCTGCATTCAGTTCCCTTGCTGTGATCAGTTCATCCTGTTTTCAGTTCTCTCTCTGTCTTCATTACTACATCTGCATTAAGTTCTCTTTCTGTGATCAGTTCACCCTTCCTTCATTTCTCCCTCTGTCTTCATTACGACATCTGCATTAAGTTCTCTTTCTGTGATCAGTTCACCCTTCCTTCATTTCTCCCTCTGTCTTCATTGCTCCATCTGCATTCAGTTCTCTTTCTGTGATCAGTTCACCCTGTCTTCAGTTATGTCACTGACTTCAGTTCCCTCTCTGTCGACATTCTCCCTCTGACTTCAGATCTCTCTGTGTCTTCATTCCACCCTTTCTTATTTCACCCTCTCTCTTCATTACTCCATCTGCATTCAGTTCTCTTTCAGTGATCAGTGAACCCTTTCTTCATTTCTCCCTCTGTCTTCATTACTCCATCTGCATTCAGTTCCCTTGCTGTGATCAGTTCATCCTGTTTTCAGTTCTCTCTCTGTCTTCATTACTACATCTGCATTCAGTTCTCTTTCTGTGATCAGTTCATCCTGCCTTCAGTTCTCCCTCTGACTTCAGCTCTCTCTCTGTCAACAGTTTCCCTCTGACTTTAGATCACTCTGTGCCATCATTCCTCTCTTTCTTCATTTCTCCCTCTGTCTTCATTACTCCATCTGTCTTCTGTTCTCTTTTTGCGATCAGTTCACCCTGTCTTCAGTTCCCCCTCTGACTTCAGTTCTCTCTGTCGACAGTCTCCCTCTGACTTTATATCTCTCTGTGTCTTCAGTCCACCCTTTCTTCAAATCTCCCTCTGTCTTAATTACTCCATCTGCATTCAGTTCCCTTGCTGTGATCAGTTCGTCCTGTTTTCAGTTATCTCTCTGTCTTCATTACTCCATCTGTCTTCAGTTCTCTTTTTGTGATCAGTTCACCCTGTCTTCAGTTCCCCCTCTGACTTCAGTTCTCTCTGTCGACAGTCTCCCTCTGACTTTATATCTCTCTGTGTCTTCAGTCCTCCCTTCCTTCAGTTCTCCCTCTGACTTCGGCTCTCTCTCTATCAACAATTTCCCTCTGACTTTAGATCTCTCTGTGACTTCAATCCACCCTGTCTTCATTTCTACCTCTGTCTTCATTACTCCGTCTGCATTCAGTTCTCTTTCTGTGATCAGTCCACCCTGTCCTCATTTCCCCCTCTGTCTTCATTACTACATCTGCATTAAGTTCTGTTTCTGTGGTCAGTTCACCCTTCCTTCATTTCTGCCTCTGTCTTCATTGCTCCATCTGCATTCAGATCTCTTTCTGTGATCAGTTCACACTGCCTTCAGCTCTCCATCTGACTTCAGCTCTCTCTCTGTCGACAGTCTCCCTCTGACTTTAGATCTCTCTGTGTCTTCAGTCCACCCTTTCTTCATTTCGCCCTCTGTCTTCATTTCTCACTCTGCATTCAGTTCTCTTTCTGTGATCAGTCCACCCTTTCTTCATTTCTCCCTCTGTCTTCATTACTCCATCTGCATTCAGTTCTCTTTCTGTGATCAGTTCATCCGGTCTTCAGTTCTCTCTCTGTCTTCATTACTACATCTGCATTCAGTTCTCTTTCTGTGATCAGTTCACACTGCCTTCAGCTCTCCCTCTGACTTCAGCTCTCTCTCTATCGACAGTCTCCCTTTGACTTTATATCTCTCTGTGTCTTCAGTCCACCCTTTCTTCATTACGCCCTCTGTCCTGATTTCTCAATCTGCATTCAGTTCTCTTTCTGTGTTCAGTTCACCCTGTCTTCACTTCTCCCTCTGTCTTCATTACTCCATTTGCATTCAGTTCTCTTTCAGTGATAAGTCCACCCTTTCTTCATTTCTCCCTCTGTCTTCATTAATCCATCTGCATTCAGTTCTCTTTCTGTGATCAGTTCATCCTGTCTTCAGTTCTCTCTGTCTACATTACTACATCTGCATTCAGTTCTCTTTCTGTGATCAGTTCATCCTGCCTTTAGTTCTCCCTCTGACTTCAGCTCTCTCTCTGTCGAACTTCTCCCTCTGACTTTAGATCCCTCTGTGTCTTCAGTCCACCCTTTCTTCTTTTCTCCCTCTGTCTTCATTACTCCATCTGCAGTCAGTTCACTTTCTGTGATCAGTCCACCCTGTCTTCATTTCTCCCTCTGTCTTCATTACTACATCTGCATTAAGTTCTCTTTCTGTGATCAGTTCAGCATTCCTTCATTTCTCCCTATATCTTCATTGCTCCATCTGCATTCATTTCTCTTTCTGTGATCAGTTCACCCTGTCTTCAGTTCTCTCACTGACTTCAGGGCGGCACAGTGGCACAGTGGTTAGCACTGCAGCATAACAGCTCCGGGGACCCGGGTTCGATTCTGGGTACTGCCTGTGCGGAGTTTGCAAGTTCTCCCTGTGTCTGCGTGGGTTTCTTCCGGGTGCTCCGGTTTCCTCCCACATGCCCAAGACTTGCAGGTTGATAGGTTCATTGGCCATTATAAATTGACCCTAGTATTGGTAGGTGGTAGGGAAATATATAGGGACAGGTGGGGATGTTATTCGAATATGGGATTCGTGTAGGATTAGTATAAATGGGTGGTTGATGGTCGGCACAGACTCGGTGGGCCGAAGGGCCTGTTTCAGTGCTGTATCTCTAAACTAAAAAAAGTTCTATATCTGTCGACATTCTCCCTCTGACTTCAGATCTCTCTGTGTCTTCAATCCACCCTTTCTTATTTCTCCCTCTGTCTTCATTACTCCATCTGCATTCAGTTCTATTTCAGTGATCAGTGAACCCTTTCTTCATTTATCCCTCTGTCTTCATTACTCCATCTGCATTCTGTTCTCTTTCTGTGATCTGTCCACCCTTTCTTCATTTCTTCCTCTGTCTTCATTACTCCATCTGCATTCAGTTCCCTTGCTGTGATCAGTTCATCCTGTCTTCAGTTCCCCCTCTGACTTCAGTTCTCCCTGTCGACTGTCTCCCTCTGACTTTATATCTCTCTGTGCCTTCAGTCCACCCTTTCTTCATTTCTCCCTCTGTCTTCATTACTCCATCTGCATTCAGTTCTCTTTCAGTGATCAGTGAACCCTTTCTTCATTTCTCCCTCTGTCTTCATTACTCCATCTGCATTCAGTTCCCTTGCTGTGATCAGTTCATCCTGTTTTCAGTTCTCTCTCTGTCTTCATTACTACATCTGCATTAAGTTCTCTTTCTGTGATCAGTTCACCCTTCCTTCATTTCTCCCTCTGTCTTCATTACGACATCTGCATTAAGTTCTCTTTCTGTGATCAGTTCACCCTTCCTTCATTTCTCCCTCTGTCTTCATTGCTCCATCTGCATTCAGTTCTCTTTCTGTGATCAGTTCACCCTGTCTTCAGTTATGTCACTGACTTCAGTTCTCTCTCTGTCGACATTCTCCCTCTGACTTTAGATCTCTCTGTGTCTTCATTCCACCCTTTCTTATTTCACCCTCTCTCTTCATTACTCCATCTGCATTCAGTTCTCTTTCAGTGATCAGTGAACCCTTTCTTCATTTCTCCCTCTGTCTTCATTACTCCATCTGCATTCAGTTCCCTTGCTGTGATCAGTTCATCCTGTTTTCAGTTCTCTCTCTGTCTTCATTACTACATCTGCATTCAGTTCTCTTTCTGTGATCAGTTCATCCTGCCTTCAGTTCTCCCTCTGACTTCAGCTCTCTCTCTGTCAACAGTTTCCCTCTGACTTTAGATCACTCTGTGCCATCATTCCTCTCTTTCTTCATTTCTCCCTCTGTCTTCATTACTCCATCTGTCTTCTGTTCTCTTTTTGCGATCAGTTCACCCTGTCTTCAGTTCCCCCTCTGACTTCAGTTCTCTCTGTCGACAGTCTCCCTCTGACTTTATATCTCTCTGTGTCTTCAGTCCACCCTTTCTTCAAATCTCCCTCTGTCTTAATTACTCCATCTGCATTCAGTTCCCTTGCTGTGATCAGTTCGTCCTGTTTTCAGTTATCTCTCTGTCTTCATTACTCCATCTGTCTTCAGTTCTCTTTTTGTGATCAGTTCACCCTGTCTTCAGTTCCCCCTCTGACTTCAGTTCTCTCTGTCGACAGTCTCCCTCTGACTTTATATCTCTCTGTGTCTTCAGTCCTCCCTTCCTTCAGTTCTCCCTCTGACTTCGGCTCTCTCTCTGTCAACAATTTCCCTCTGACTTTAGATCTCTCTGTGACTTCAATCCACCCTGTCTTCATTTCTACCTCTGTCTTCATTAATCCATCTGCATTCAGTTCACTTTCTGTGATCAGTCCACCCTGTCTTCATTTCCCCCTCTGTCTTCATTACTACATCTGCATTAAGTTCTGTTTCTGTGATCAGTTCACCCTTCCTTCATTTCTTCCTCTGTCTTCATTGCTCCATCTGCATTCAGATCTCTTTCTGTGAACAGTTCATTCTGCCTTCAGTTCTCCCTCTGACTTCAGCTCTCTCTCTGTCGACAGTCTCCCTCTGACTTTAGATCTCTCTGTGTCTTCAGTCCACCCTTTCTTCATTTCGCCCTCTGTCTTGATTTCTCACTCTGCATTCAGTTCTCTTTCTGTGATCAGTCCACCCTTTCTTCATTTCTCCCTCTGTCTTCATTACTCCATCTGCATTCAGTTCTCTTTCTGTGATCAGTTCATCCAGTCTTCAGTTCTCTCTCTGTCTTCATTACTACATCTGCATTCAGTTCTCTTTCTGTGATCAGTTCACACTGCCTTCAGCTCTCCCTCTGACTTCAGCTCTCTCTCTGTCGACAGTCTCCCTCTGACTTTATATCTCTCTGTGTCTTCAGTCCACCCTTTCTTCATTACGCCCTCTGTCTTGATTTCTCAATCTGCATTCAGTTCCCTTTCTCTGATCAGACCACCCTTTCTTCATTTCTCCCTCTGTCTTCGTTACTACATCTGCATTCAGATCACTTTCTGCGATCAGTTCACCCAGTCTTCATTTCTCCCTCTGTCTTCTATACTCCATCTGTCTTCAGTTTTCTTTTTGTGATCAGTTCACCCTGTCTTCAGTTCTCTCTGTGACTTCAGTTCTCTCTCTGTCTTCATTACTACATCTGCATTCAGTTCTCTTTCTGTGATCAGTATACCCTTTCTTCATTTCTCCCTCTGTCATCTTTAATCCATCTGCATTCAGTTCTCTTTCTGTGATCAGTTCACCCTTCCTTCATTTCTCCCTCTGTCTTCATTGCTTGATCTGCATTCAGTTCTCTTTCTGTGATCAGTTCACCCTGTCTTCAGTTATGTCACTGACTTCAGTTCCCTCTCTGTCGACATTCTCCCTCTGACTTCAGATCTCTCTGTGTCTTCATTCCACTCTTTCTTATTTCACCCTCTCTCTTCATTACTCCATCTGCATTCAGTTCTCTTTCAGTGATCAGTGAACCCTTTCTTCATTTCTCCCTCTGTCTTCATTCCTCCATCTGCATTCAGTTCCCTTGCTGTGATCAGTTCATCCTGTTTTCAGTTCTCTCTCTGTCTTCATTACTACATCTGCATTCAGTTCTCTTTCTGTGATCAGTTCATCCTGCCTTCAGTTCTCCCTCTGACTTCAGCTCTCTCTCTGTCAACAGTTTCCCTCTGACTTTAGATCACTCTGTGCCATCATTCCTCTCTTTCTTCATTTCTCCCTCTGTCTTCATTACTCCATCTGTCTTCTGTTCTCTTTTTGCGATCAGTTCACCCTGTCTTCAGTTCCCCCTCTGACTTCAGTTCTCTCTGTCGACAGTCTCCCTCTGACTTTATATCTCTCTGTGTCTTCAGTCCACCCTTTCTTCAAATCTCCCTCTGTCTTACTTACTCCATCTGCATTCAGTTCCCTTGCTGTGATCAGTTCGTCCTGTTTTCAGTTATCTCTCTGTCTTCATTACTCCGTCTGCATTCAGTTCTCTTTCTGTGATCAGTCCACCCTGTCCTCATTTCCCCCTCTATCTTCATTACTACATCTGCATTAAGTTCTGTTTCTGTGGTCAGTTCACCCTTCCTTCATTTCTGCCTCTGTCTTCATTGCTCCATCTGCATTCAGATCTCTTTCTGTGATCAGTTCACACTGCCTTCAGCTCTCCATCTGACTTCAGCTCTCTCTCTGTCGACAGTCTCCCTCTGACTTTAGATCTCTCTGTGTCTTCAGTCCACCCTTTCTTCATTTCGCCCTCTGTCTTCATTTCTCACTCTGCATTCAGTTCTCTTTCTGTGATCAGTTCATCCTGCCTTTAGTTCTCCCTCTGACTTCAGCTCTCTCTCTGTCGAACTTCTCCCTCTGACTTTAGATCCCTCTGTGTCTTCAGTCCACCCTTTCTTCTTTTCTCCCTCTGTCTTCATTACTCCATCTGCAGTCAGTTCACTTTCTGTGATCAGTCCACCCTGTCTTCATTTCTCCCTCTGTCTTCATTACTACATCTGCATTAAGTTCTCTTTCTGTGATCAGTTCACCCTTCCTTCATTTCTCCCTATATCTTCATTGCTCCATCTGCATTCATTTCTCTTTCTGTGATCAGTTCACCCTGTCTTCAGTTCTCTCACTGACTTCAGGGCGGCACAGTGGTTAGCACTGCAGCCTCACAGCTCCGGGGACCCGGGTTCGATTCTGGGTACTGCCTGTGCGGAGTTTGCAAGTTCTCCCTGTGTCTGCGTGGGTTTCTTCCGGGTGCTCCGGTTTCCTCCCACATGCCCAAGACTTGCAGGTTGATAGGTTAATTGGCCATTATAAATTGACCCTAGTATTGGTAGGTGGTAGGGAAATATATAGGGACAGGTGGGGATGTTATTCGAATATGGGATTCGTGTAGGATTAGTATAAATGGGTGGTTGATGGTCGGCACAGACTCGGTGGGCCGAAGGGCCTGTTTCAGTGCTGTATCTCTAAACTAAAAAAAGTTCTATATCTGTCGACATTCTCCCTCTGACTTCAGATCTCTCTGTGTCTTCAATCCACCCTTTCTTATTTCTCCCTCTGTCTTCATTACTCCATCTGCATTCAGTTCTATTTCAGTGATCAGTGAACCCTTTCTTCATTTCTCCCTCTGTCTTCATTACTCCATCTGCATCTGTTCTCTTTCTGTGATCTGTCCACCCTTTCTTCATTTCTTCCTCTGTCTTCATTACTCCATCTGCATTCAGTTCCCTTGCTGTGATCAGTTCATCCTGTTTTCAGTTCTCTCTCTGTCTTCATTACTCCATCTGTCTTCAGTTCTCTTTTTGTGATCAGTTCACCCTGTCTTCAGTTCCCCCTCTGACTTCAGGTCTCCCTGTCGACTGTCTCCCTCTGACTTTATATCTCTCTGTGCCTTCAGTCCTCCCTTCCTTCAGTTCTCCCTCTGACTTCGGCTCTCTCTCTATCAACAATTTCCCTCTGACTTTAGATCTCTCTGTGACTTCAATCCACCCTGTCTTCATTTCTACCTCTGTCTTCATTACTCCATCTGCATTCAGTTCCCTTGCTGTGATCAGTTCATCCTGTTTTCAGTTCTCTCTCTGTCTTCATTACTACATCTGCATTCAGTTCTCTTTCTGTGATCAGTTCATCCTGCCTTCAGTTCTCCCTCTGACTTCAGCTCTCTCTCTGTCAACAGTTTCCCTCTGACTTTAGATCACTCTGTGCCATCATTCCTCTCTTTCTTCATTTCTCCCTCTGTCTTCATTACTCCATCTGTCTTCTGTTCTCTTTTTGCGATCAGTTCACCCTGTCTTCAGTTCCCCCTCTGACTTCAGTTCTCTCTGTCGACAGTCTCCCTCTGACTTTATATCTCTCTGTGTCTTCAGTCCACCCTTTCTTCAAATCTCCCTCTGTCTTAATTACTCCATCTGCATTCAGTTCCCTTGCTGTGATCAGTTCGTCCTGTTTTCAGTTATCTCTCTGTCTTCATTACTCCATCTGTCTTCAGTTCTCTTTTTGTGATCAGTTCACCCTGTCTTCAGTTCCCCCTCTGACTTCAGTTCTCTCTGTCGACAGTCTCCCTCTGACTTTATATCTCTCTGTGTCTTCAGTCCTCCCTTCCTTCAGTTCTCCCTCTGACTTCGGCTCTCTCTCTGTCAACAATTTCCCTCTGACTTTAGATCTCTCTGTGACTTCAATCCACCCTGTCTTCATTTCTACCTCTGTCTTCATTACTCCATCTGCATTCAGTTCACTTTCTGTGATCAGTCCACCCTGTCTTCATTTCCCCCTCTGTCTTCATTACTACATCTGCATTAAGTTCTGTTTCTGTGATCAGTTCACCCTTCCTTCATTTCTTCCTCTGTCTTCATTGCTCCATCTGCATTCAGATCTCTTTCTGTGAACAGTTCATTCTGCCTTCAGTTCTCCCTCTGACTTCAGCTCTCTCTCTGTCGACAGTCTCCCTCTGACTTTAGATCTCTCTGTGTCTTCAGTCCACCCTTTCTTCATTTCGCCCTCTGTCTTGATTTCTCACTCTGCATTCAGTTCTCTTTCTGTGATCAGTCCACCCTTTCTTCATTTCTCCCTCTGTCTTCATTACTCCATCTGCATTCAGTTCTCTTTCTGTGATCAGTTCATCCAGTCTTCAGTTCTCTCTCTGTCTTCATTACTACATCTGCATTCAGTTCTCTTTCTGTGATCAGTTCACACTGCCTTCAGCTCTCCCTCTGACTTCAGCTCTCTCTCTGTCGACAGTCTCCCTCTGACTTTATATCTCTCTGTGTCTTCAGTCCACCCTTTCTTCATTACGCCCTCTGTCTTGATTTCTCAATCTGCATTCAGTTCCCTTTCTCTGATCAGACCACCCTTTCTTCATTTCTCCCTCTGTCTTCGTTACTACATCTGCATTCAGATCACTTTCTGCGATCAGTTCACCCAGTCTTCATTTCTCCCTCTGTCTTCTATACTCCATCTGTCTTCAGTTTTCTTTTTGTGATCAGTTCACCCTGTCTTCAGTTCTCTCTGTGACTTCAGTTCTCTCTCTGTCTTCATTACTACATCTGCATTCAGTTCTCTTTCTGTGATCAGTATACCCTTTCTTCATTTCTCCCTCTGTCATCTTTAATCCATCTGCATTCAGTTCTCTTTCTGTGATCAGTTCACCCTTCCTTCATTTCTCCCTCTGTCTTCATTGCTTGATCTGCATTCAGTTCTCTTTCTGTGATCAGTTCACCCTGTCTTCAGTTATGTCACTGACTTCAGTTCCCTCTCTGTCGACATTCTCCCTCTGACTTCAGATCTCTCTGTGTCTTCATTCCACTCTTTCTTATTTCACCCTCTCTCTTCATTACTCCATCTGCATTCAGTTCTCTTTCAGTGATCAGTGAACCCTTTCTTCATTTCTCCCTCTGTCTTCATTACTCCATCTGCATTCAGTTCCCTTGCTGTGATCAGTTCATCCTGTTTTCAGTTCTCTCTCTGTCTTCATTACTACATCTGCATTCAGTTCTCTTTCTGTGATCAGTTCATCCTGCCTTCAGTTCTCCCTCTGACTTCAGCTCTCTCTCTGTCAACAGTTTCCCTCTGACTTTAGATCACTCTGTGCCATCATTCCTCTCTTTCTTCATTTCTCCCTCTGTCTTCATTACTCCATCTGTCTTCTGTTCTCTTTTTGCGATCAGTTCACCCTGTCTTCAGTTCCCCCTCTGACTTCAGTTCTCTCTGTCGACAGTCTCCCTCTGACTTTATATCTCTCTGTGTCTTCAGTCCACCCTTTCTTCAAATCTCCCTCTGTCTTACTTACTCCATCTGCATTCAGTTCCCTTGCTGTGATCAGTTCGTCCTGTTTTCAGTTATCTCTCTGTCTTCATTACTCCGTCTGCATTCAGTTCTCTTTCTGTGATCAGTTCACCCTGTCCTCATTTCCCCCTCTATCTTCATTACTACATCTGCATTAAGTTCTGTTTCTGTGGTCAGTTCACCCTTCCTTCATTTCTGCCTCTGTCTTCATTGCTCCATCTGCATTCAGATCTCTTTCTGTGATCAGTTCACACTGCCTTCAGCTCTCCATCTGACTTCAGCTCTCTCTCTGTCGACAGTCTCCCTCTGACTTTAGATCTCTCTGTGTCTTCAGTCCACCCTTTCTTCATTTCGCCCTCTGTCTTCATTTCTCACTCTGCATTCAGTTCTCTTTCTGTGATCAGTTCATCCTGCCTTTAGTTCTCCCTCTGACTTCAGCTCTCTCTCTGTCGAACTTCTCCCTCTGACTTTCGATCCCTCTGTGTCTTCAGTCCACCCTTTCTTCTTTTCTCCCTCTGTCTTCATTACTCCATCTGCAGTCAGTTCACTTTCTGTGATCAGTCCACCCTGTCTTCATTTCTCCCTCTGTCTTCATTACTACATCTGCATTAAGTTCTCTTTCTGTGATCAGTTCACCCTTCCTTCATTTCTCCCTATATCTTCATTGCTCCATCTGCATTCATTTCTCTTTCTGTGATCAGTTCACCCTGTCTTCAGTTCTCTCACTGACTTCAGGGCGGCACAGTGGCACAGTGGTTAGCACTGCAGCCTCACAGCTCCGGGGACCCGGGTTCGATTCTGGGTACTGCCTGTGCGGAGGTTGCAAGTTCTCCCTGTGTCTGCGTGGGTTTCTTCCGGGTGCTCCGGTTTCCTCCCACATGCCCAAGACTTGCAGGTTGATAGGTTAATTGGCCATTATAAATTGACCCTAGTATTGGTAGGTGGTAGGGAAATATATAGGGACAGGTGGGGATGTTATTCGAATATGGGATTCGTGTAGGATTAGTATAAATGGGTGGTTGATGGTCGGCACAGACTCGGTGGGCCGAAGGGCCTGTTTCAGTGCTGTATCTCTAAACTAAAAAAAGTTCTATATCTGTCGACATTCTCCCTCTGACTTCAGATCTCTCTGTGTCTTCAATCCACCCTTTCTTATTTCTCCCTCTGTCTTCATTACTCCATCTGCATTCAGTTCTATTTCAGTGATCAGTGAACCCTTTCTTCATTTCTCCCTCTGTCTTCATTACTCCATCTGCATTCTGTTCTCTTTCTGTGATCTGTCCACCCTTTCTTCATTTCTTCCTCTGTCTTCATTACTCCATCTGCATTCAGTTCCCTTGCTGTGATCAGTTCATCCTGTTTTCAGTTCTCTCTCTGTCTTCATTACTCCATCTGTCTTCAGTTCTCTTTTTGTGATCAGTTCACCCTGTCTTCAGTTCCCCCTCTGACTTCAGTTCTCCCTGTCGACTGTCTCCCTCTGACTTTATATCTCTCTGTGCCTTCAGTCCTCCCTTCCTTCAGTTCTCCCTCTGACTTCGGCTCTCTCTCTATCAACAATTTCCCTCTGACTTTAGATCTCTCTGTGACTTCAATCCACCCTGTCTTCATTTCTACCTCTGTCTTCATTACTCCATCTGCATTCAGTTCCCTTGCTGTGATCAGTTCATCCTGTTTTCAGTTCTCTCTCTGTCTTCATTACTACATCTGCATTCAGTTCTCTTTCTGTGATCAGTTCATCCTGCCTTCAGTTCTCCCTCTGACTTCAGCTCTCTCTCTGTCAACAGTTTCCCTCTGACTTTAGATCACTCTGTGCCATCATTCCTCTCTTTCTTCATTTCTCCCTCTGTCTTCATTACTCCATCTGTCTTCTGTTCTCTTTTTGCGATCAGTTCACCCTGTCTTCAGTTCCCCCTCTGACTTCAGTTCTCTCTGTCGACAGTCTCCCTCTGACTTTATATCTCTCTGTGTCTTCAGTCCACCCTTTCTTCAAATCTCCCTCTGTCTTACTTACTCCATCTGCATTCAGTTCCCTTGCTGTGATCAGTTCGTCCTGTTTTCAGTTATCTCTCTGTCTTCATTACTCCGTCTGCATTCAGTTCTCTTTCTGTGATCAGTCCACCCTGTCCTCATTTCCCCCTCTATCTTCATTACTACATCTGCATTAAGTTCTGTTTCTGTGGTCAGTTCACCCTTCCTTCATTTCTGCCTCTGTCTTCATTGCTCCATCTGCATTCAGATCTCTTTCTGTGATCAGTTCACACTGCCTTCAGCTCTCCATCTGACTTCAGCTCTCTCTCTGTCGACAGTCTCCCTCTGACTTTAGATCTCTCTGTGTCTTCAGTCCACCCTTTCTTCATTTCGCCCTCTGTCTTCATTTCTCACTCTGCATTCAGTTCTCTTTCTGTGATCAGTTCATCCTGCCTTTAGTTCTCCCTCTGACTTCAGCTCTCTCTCTGTCGAACTTCTCCCTCTGACTTTAGATCCCTCTGTGTCTTCAGTCCACCCTTTCTTCTTTTCTCCCTCTGTCTTCATTACTCCATCTGCAGTCAGTTCACTTTCTGTGATCAGTCCACCCTGTCTTCATTTCTCCCTCTGTCTTCATTACTACATCTGCATTAAGTTCTCTTTCTGTGATCAGTTCACCCTTCCTTCATTTCTCCCTATATCTTCATTGCTCCATCTGCATTCATTTCTCTTTCTGTGATCAGTTCACCCTGTCTTCAGTTCTCTCACTGACTTCAGGGCGGCACAGTGGCACAGTGGTTAGCACTGCAGCCTCACAGCTCCGGGGACCCGGGTTCGATTCTGGGTACTGCCTGTGCGGAGGTTGCAAGTTCTCCCTGTGTCTGCGTGGGTTTCTTCCGGGTGCTCCGGTTTCCTCCCACATGCCCAAGACTTGCAGGTTGATAGGTTAATTGGCCATTATAAATTGACCCTAGTATTGGTAGGTGGTAGGGAAATATATAGGGACAGGTGGGGATGTTATTCGAATATGGGATTCGTGTAGGATTAGTATAAATGGGTGGTTGATGGTCGGCACAGACTCGGTGGGCCGAAGGGCCTGTTTCAGTGCTGTATCTCTAAACTAAAAAAAGTTCTATATCTGTCGACATTCTCCCTCTGACTTCAGATCTCTCTGTGTCTTCAATCCACCCTTTCTTATTTCTCCCTCTGTCTTCATTACTCCATCTGCATTCAGTTCTATTTCAGTGATCAGTGAACCCTTTCTTCATTTCTCCCTCTGTCTTCATTACTCCATCTGCATTCTGTTCTCTTTCTGTGATCTGTCCACCCTTTCTTCATTTCTTCCTCTGTCTTCATTACTCCATCTGCATTCAGTTCCCTTGCTGTGATCAGTTCATCCTGTTTTCAGTTCTCTCTCTGTCTTCAGTTCTCCCTGTCGACTGTCTCCCTCTGACTTTAGATCTCTCTGTGTCTTCAGTCCTCCCTTCCTTCAGTTCTCCCTCTGACTTCGGCTCTCTCTCTATCAACAATTTCCCTCTGACTTTAGATCTCTCTGTGACTTCAATCCACCCTGTCTTCATTTCTACCTCTGTCTTCATTACTCCATCTGCATTCAGTTCCCTTGCTGTGATCAGTTCATCCTGTTTTCAGTTCTCTCTCTGTCTTCATTACTACATCTGCATTCAGTTCTCTTTCTGTGATCAGTTCATCCTGCCTTCAGTTCTCCCTCTGACTTCAGCTCTCTCTCTGTCAACAGTTTCCCTCTGACTTTAGATCACTCTGTGCCATCATTCCTCTCTTTCTTCATTTCTCCCTCTGTCTTCATTACTCCATCTGTCTTCTGTTCTCTTTTTGCGATCAGTTCACCCTGTCTTCAGTTCCCCCTCTGACTTCAGTTCTCTCTGTCGACAGTCTCCCTCTGACTTTATATCTCTCTGTGTCTTCAGTCCACCCTTTCTTCAAATCTCCCTCTGTCTTACTTACTCCATCTGCATTCAGTTCCCTTGCTGTGATCAGTTCGTCCTGTTTTCAGTTATCTCTCTGTCTTCATTACTCCGTCTGCATTCAGTTCTCTTTCTGTGATCAGTCCACCCTGTCCTCATTTCCCCCTCTATCTTCATTACTACATCTGCATTAAGTTCTGTTTCTGTGGTCAGTTCACCCTTCCTTCATTTCTGCCTCTGTCTTCATTGCTCCATCTGCATTCAGATCTCTTTCTGTGATCAGTTCACACTGCCTTCAGCTCTCCATCTGACTTCAGCTCTCTCTCTGTCGACAGTCTCCCTCTGACTTTAGATCTCTCTGTGTCTTCAGTCCACCCTTTCTTCATTTTGCCCTCTGTCTTCATTTCTCACTCTGCATTCAGTTCTCTTTCTGTGATCAGTTCATCCTGCCTTTAGTTCTCCCTCTGACTTCAGCTCTCTCTCTGTCGAACTTCTCCCTCTGACTTTAGATCCCTCTGTGTCTTCAGTCCACCCTTTCTTCTTTTCTCCCTCTGTCTTCATTACTCCATCTGCAGTCAGTTCACTTTCTGTGATCAGTCCACCCTGTCTTCATTTCTCCCTCTGTCTTCATTACTACATCTGCATTAAGTTCTCTTTCTGTGATCAGTTCACCCTTCCTTCATTTCTCCCTATATCTTCATTGCTCCATCTGCATTCATTTCTCTTTCTGTGATCAGTTCACCCTGTCTTCAGTTCTCTCACTGACTTCAGGGCGGCACAGTGGCACAGTGGTTAGCACTGCAGCCTCACAGCTCCGGGGACCCGGGTTCGATTCTGGGTACTGCCTGTGCGGAGTTTGCAAGTTCTCCCTGTGTCTGCGTGGGTTTCTTCCGGGTGCTCCGGTTTCCTCCCACATGCCCAAGACTTGCAGGTTGATAGGTTAATTGGCCATTATAAATTGACCCTAGTATTGGTAGGTGGTAGGGAAATATATAGGGACAGGTGGGGATGTTATTCGAATATGGGATTCGTGTAGGATTAGTATAAATGGGTGGTTGATGGTCGGCACAGACTCGGTGGGCCGAAGGGCCTGTTTCAGTGCTGTATCTCTAAACTAAAAAAAGTTCTATATCTGTCGACATTCTCCCTCTGACTTCAGATCTCTCTGTGTCTTCAATCCACCCTTTCTTATTTCTCCCTCTGTCTTCATTACTCCATCTGCATTCAGTTCTATTTCAGTGATCAGTGAACCCTTTCTTCATTTCTCCCTCTGTCTTCATTACTCCATCTGCATTCTGTTCTCTTTCTGTGATCTGTCCACCCTTTCTTCATTTCTTCCTCTGTCTTCATTACTCCATCTGCATTCAGTTCCCTTGCTGTGATCAGTTCATCCTGTTTTCAGTTCTCTCTCTGTCTTCATTACTCCATCTGTCTTCAGTTCTCTTTTTGTGATCAGTTCACCCTGTCTTCAGTTCCCCCTCTGACTTCAGTTCTCCCTGTCGACTGTCTCCCTCTGACTTTATATCTCTCTGTGCCTTCAGTCCACCCTTTCTTCATTTCTCCCTCTGTCTTCATTACTCCATCTGCATTCAGTTCTCTTTCAGTGATCAGTGAACCCTTTCTTCATTTCTCCCTCTGTCTTCATTACTCCATCTGCATTCAGTTCCCTTGCTGTGATCAGTTCATCCTGTTTTCAGTTCTCTCTCTGTCTTCATTACTACATCTGCATTAAGTTCTCTTTCTGTGATCAGTTCACCCTTCCTTCATTTCTCCCTCTGTCTTCATTACGACATCTGCATTAAGTTCTCTTTCTGTGATCAGTTCACCCTTCCTTCATTTCTCCCTCTGTCTTCATTGCTCCATCTGCATTCAGTTCTCTTTCTGTGATCAGTTCACCCTGTCTTCAGTTATGTCACTGACTTCAGTTCCCTCTCTGTCGACATTCTCCCTCTGACTTCAGATCTCTCTGTGTCTTCATTCCACCCTTTCTTATTTCACCCTCTCTCTTCATTACTCCATCTGCATTCAGTTCTCTTTCAGTGATCAGTGAACCCTTTCTTCATTTCTCCCTCTGTCTTCATTACTCCATCTGCATTCAGTTCCCTTGCTGTGATCAGTTCATCCTGTTTTCAGTTCTCTCTCTGTCTTCATTACTACATCTGCATTCAGTTCTCTTTCTGTGATCAGTTCATCCTGCCTTCAGTTCTCCCTCTGACTTCAGCTCTCTCTCTGTCAACAGTTTCCCTCTGACTTTAGATCACTCTGTGCCATCATTCCTCTCTTTCTTCATTTCTCCCTCTGTCTTCATTACTCCATCTGTCTTCTGTTCTCTTTTTGCGATCAGTTCACCCTGTCTTCAGTTCCCCCTCTGACTTCAGTTCTCTCTGTCGACAGTCTCCCTCTGACTTTATATCTCTCTGTGTCTTCAGTCCACCCTTTCTTCAAATCTCCCTCTGTCTTAATTACTCCATCTGCATTCAGTTCCCTTGCTGTGATCAGTTCGTCCTGTTTTCAGTTATCTCTCTGTCTTCATTACTCCATCTGTCTTCAGTTCTCTTTTTGTGATCAGTTCACCCTGTCTTCAGTTCCCCCTCTGACTTCAGTTCTCTCTGTCGACAGTCTCCCTCTGACTTTATATCTCTCTGTGTCTTCAGTCCTCCCTTCCTTCAGTTCTCCCTCTGACTTCGGCTCTCTCTCTGTCAACAATTTCCCTCTGACTTTAGATCTCTCTGTGACTTCAATCCACCCTGTCTTCATTTCTACCTCTGTCTTCATTACTCCATCTGCATTCAGTTCACTTTCTGTGATCAGTCCACCCTGTCTTCATTTCCCCCTCTGTCTTCATTACTACATCTGCATTAAGTTCTGTTTCTGTGATCAGTTCACCCTTCCTTCATTTCTTCCTCTGTCTTCATTGCTCCATCTGCATTCAGATCTCTTTCTGTGAACAGTTCATTCTGCCTTCAGTTCTCCCTCTGACTTCAGCTCTCTCTCTGTCGACAGTCTCCCTCTGACTTTAGATCTCTCTGTGTCTTCAGTCCACCCTTTCTTCATTTCGCCCTCTGTCTTGATTTCTCACTCTGCATTCAGTTCTCTTTCTGTGATCAGTCCACCCTTTCTTCATTTCTCCCTCTGTCTTCATTACTCCATCTGCATTCAGTTCTCTTTCTGTGATCAGTTCATCCAGTCTTCAGTTCTCTCTCTGTCTTCATTACTACATCTGCATTCAGTTCTCTTTCTGTGATCAGTTCACACTGCCTTCAGCTCTCCCTCTGACTTCAGCTCTCTCTCTGTCGACAGTCTCCCTCTGACTTTATATCTCTCTGTGCCTTCAGTCCACCCTTTCTTCATTTCTCCCTCTGTCTTCATTACTCCATCTGCATTCAGTTCTCTTTCAGTGATCAGTGAACCCTTTCTTCATTTCTCCCTCTGTCTTCATTACTCCATCTGCATTCAGTTCCCTTGCTGTGATCAGTTCATCCTGTTTTCAGTTCTCTCTCTGTCTTCATTACTACATCTGCATTAAGTTCTCTTTCTGTGATCAGTTCACCCTTCCTTCATTTCTCCCTCTGTCTTCATTACGACATCTGCATTAAGTTCTCTTTCTGTGATCAGTTCACCCTTCCTTCATTTCTCCCTCTGTCTTCATTGCTCCATCTGCATTCAGTTCTCTTTCTGTGATCAGTTCACCCTGCCTTCAGTTCACTCTCTGTCTTCAGTACAACATCTGCATTCAGTTCTCTTTCTGTGATCAGTCCACCCTTTCTTCATTTCTCCCTCTGTCTTCATTACTCCATCTGCATTCAGATATCTTTCTGTGATCAGTCCACACTTTCTTCATTTCTCCCTCTGCCTTCATTACTCCATCTGCATTCAGTTCTCTTTCTGTGAATAATAAACCCTTTCTTCATTTCACCCTCTGTCTTCATTACTCCATCTGCATTCAGTTCTCTTTCCGTGATCAGTTCATCCTGTCTTCAGTTCTCCTGCTGACTTTAGTTCTCTCTGTCGACAGTCTCCCTCTGACTTTATATCTCTCTGTGTCTTCAGTCCACCTTTTCTTCAGTTCTCCCTCTGACTTCAGCTCTGTCTCTGTCAATACTTTCCCTCTGACGTAAGATCTCTCCGTGTCTTCAGTCCAACCTTTCTTCATTTCTCCCTTTGTCTTCATTACACCATCTGCATTCAGTTCACTTTCTGTGATCAGTCCACCAGTCTTCATTTCTCCCTCTGTCTTCATTACTACATCTGCGTTCAGTTCTCTTTCTTTGATCAGTTCACCCTGTCTTCAGTTCTCTCACTGACTTCAGTTCTCTCTCTGTCGACATTCTCCCTCTGACTTTAGATCCCTCTGTGTCTTCAGTCCACCCTTTCATACTTCTCCCTCTATCTTCATTACTCCATCTGCATTCAGTTCCCTTTCTGTGATCAGACCACCCTTTCTTCATTTCTCCCTCTGTCTTCATTACTCCATCTGCATTCAGTTCTCTTTCAGTGATCAGTCCACCCTTTCTTCATTTCTCCCTCAGTCTTCATTACACCATCTGCATTCTGTTCTCTTTCTGTGATCAGTCCACCCTTTCTTCATTTCTCCCTCTGTCTTCATTACTCCATCTGCATTCAGTTCTCTTTCTGTGATCAGTTCATCCTGTCTTCAGTTCTCTCTGTCTTCATTACTACATCTGCATTCAGATCTCTTTCTGTGAACAGTTCATTCTGCCTTCAGTTCTCCCTCTGACTTCAGCTCTCTCTCTGTCGACAGTCTCTCTCTGACTTTAGATCTCTCTGCGTCTTCAGTCCACCCTTTCTTCATTTCGCCCTCTCTCTTGATTTCTCACTCTGCATTCAGTTCTCCTCCTGTGATCAGTCCACCCTTTCTTCATTTCTCCCTCTGTCTTCATTACTCCATCTGCATTCAGTTCTCCTTCTGTGATCAGTCCACCCTTTCTTCATTTCTCCCTCTGTCTTCATTACTCCATCTGCATTCAGTTCTTTTTCTATGATCAGTTCATCCGGTCTTCAGTTCTCTCTCTGTCTTCATTACTACATCTGCATTCAGTTCTCTTTCTGTGATCAGTTCACACTGCCTTCAGCTCTCCCTCTGACTTCAGCTCTCTCTCTGTCGATAGTCTCCCTCTGACTTTATATCTCTCTGTGTCTTCAGTCCACCCTTTCTTCATTACGCCCTCTGTCTTGATTTCTCAATCTGCATTCAGTTCCCTTTCTCTGATCAGACCACCCTTTCTTCATTTCTCCCTCTGTCTTCGTTACTACATCTGCATTCAGATCACTTTCTGCGATCAGTTCACCCAGTCTTCATTTCTCCCTCTGTCTTCATTACTACATCTGCATTCAGTTCTCTTTCTGTGTTCAGTTCATCCTGCCTTCAGCTCTCCCTCTGACTTCAGCTCTCTCTCTATCGACAGTCTCCCTTTGACTTTATATCTCTCTGTGTCTTCAGTCCACCCTTTCTTCATTACGCCCTCTGTCCTGATTTCTCAATCTGCATTCAGTTCTCTTTCTGTGTTCAGTTCACCCTGTCTTCACTTCTCCCTCTGTCTTCATTACTCCATTTGCATTCAGTTCTCTTTCAGTGATAAGTCCACCCTTTCTTCATTTCTCCCTCTGTCTTCATTAATCCATCTGCATTCAGTTCTCTTTCTGTGATCAGTTCATCCTGTCTTCAGTTCTCTCTGTCTACATTACTACATCTGCATTCAGTTCTCTTTCTGTGATCAGTTCATCCTGCCTTTAGTTCTCCCTCTGACTTCAGCTCTCTCTCTGTCGAACTTCTCCCTCTGACTTTAGATCCCTCTGTGTCTTCAGTCCACCCTTTCTTCTTTTCTCCCTCTGTCTTCATTACTCCATCTGCAGTCAGTTCACTTTCTGTGATCAGTCCACCCTGTCTTCATTTCTCCCTCTGTCTTCATTACTACATCTGCATTAAGTTCTCTTTCTGTGATCAGTTCAGCCTTCCTTCATTTCTCCCTATATCTTCATTGCTCCATCTGCATTCATTTCTCTTTCTGTGATCAGTTCACCCTGTCTTCAGTTCTCTCACTGACTTCAGGGCGGCACAGTGGCACAGTGGTTAGCACTGCAGCCTCACAGCTCCGGGGACCCGGGTTCGATTCTGGGTACTGCCTGTGCGGAGTTTGCAAGTTCTCCCTGTGTCTGCGTGGGTTTCTTCCGGGTGCTCCGGTTTCCTCCCACATGCCCAAGACTTGCAGGTTGATAGGTTAATTGGCCATTATAAATTGACCCTAGTATTGGTAGGTGGTAGGGAAATATATAGGGACAGGTGGGGATGTTATTCGAATATGGGATTCGTGTAGGATTAGTATAAATGGGTGGTTGATGGTCGGCACAGACTCGGTGGGCCGAAGGGCCTGTTTCAGTGCTGTATCTCTAAACTAAAAAAAGTTCTATATCTGTCGACATTCTCCCTCTGACTTCAGATCTCTCTGTGTCTTCAATCCACCCTTTCTTATTTCTCCCTCTGTCTTCATTACTCCATCTGCATTCAGTTCTATTTCAGTGATCAGTGAACCCTTTCTTCATTTCTCCCTCTGTCTTCATTACTCCATCTGCATTCTGTTCTCTTTCTGTGATCAGTTCATCCTGTTTTCAGTTCTCTCTCTGTCTTCATTACTCCATCTGTCTTTTGTTCTCTTTTTGTGATCAGTTCACCCTGTCTTCAGTTCCCCCTCTGACTTCAGTTCTCCCTGTCGACTGTCTCCCTCTGACTTTATATCTCTCTGTGCCTTCAGTCCACCCTTTCTTCATTTCTCCCTCTGTCTTCATTACTCCATCTGCATTCAGTTCTCTTTCAGTGATCAGTGAACCCTTTCTTCATTTCTCCCTCTGTCTTCATTACTCCATCTGCATTCAGTTCCCTTGCTGTGATCAGTTCATCCTGTTTTCAGTTCTCTCTCTGTCTTCATTACTACATCTGCATTAAGTTCTCTTTCTGTGATCAGTTCACCCTTCCTTCATTTCTCCCTCTGTCTTCATTACGACATCTGCATTAAGTTCTCTTTCTGTGATCAGTTCACCCTTCCTTCATTTCTCCCTCTGTCTTCATTGCTCCATCTGCATTCAGTTCTCTTTCTGTGATCAGTTCACCCTGTCTTCAGTTATGTCACTGACTTCAGTTCTCTCTCTGTCGACATTCTCCCTCTGACTTTAGATCTCTCTGTGTCTTCATTCCACCCTTTCTTATTTCACCCTCTCTCTTCATTACTCCATCTGCATTCAGTTCTCTTTCAGTGATCAGTGAACCCTTTCTTCATTTCTCCCTCTGTCTTCATTACTCCATCTGCATTCAGTTCCCTTGCTGTGATCAGTTCATCCTGTTTTCAGTTCTCTCTCTGTCTTCATTACTACATCTGCATTCAGTTCTCTTTCTGTGATCAGTTCATCCTGCCTTCAGTTCTCCCTCTGACTTCAGCTCTCTCTCTGTCAACAGTTTCCCTCTGACTTTAGATCACTCTGTGCCATCATTCCTCTCTTTCTTCATTTCTCCCTCTGTCTTCATTACTCCATCTGTCTTCTGTTCTCTTTTTGCGATCAGTTCACCCTGTCTTCAGTTCCCCCTCTGACTTCAGTTCTCTCTGTCGACAGTCTCCCTCTGACTTTATATCTCTCTGTGTCTTCAGTCCACCCTTTCTTCAAATCTCCCTCTGTCTTAATTACTCCATCTGCATTCAGTTCCCTTGCTGTGATCAGTTCGTCCTGTTTTCAGTTATCTCTCTGTCTTCATTACTCCATCTGTCTTCAGTTCTCTTTTTGTGATCAGTTCACCCTGTCTTCAGTTCCCCCTCTGACTTCAGTTCTCTCTGTCGACAGTCTCCCTCTGACTTTATATCTCTCTGTGTCTTCAGTCCTCCCTTCCTTCAGTTCTCCCTCTGACTTCGGCTCTCTCTCTGTCAACAATTTCCCTCTGACTTTAGATCTCTCTGTGACTTCAATCCACCCTGTCTTCATTTCTACCTCTGTCTTCATTACTCGATCTGCATTCAGTTCACTTTCTGTGATCAGTCCACCCTGTCTTCATTTCCCCCTCTGTCTTCATTACTACATCTGCATTAAGTTCTGTTTCTGTGATCAGTTCACCCTTCCTTCATTTCTTCCTCTGTCTTCATTGCTCCATCTGCATTCAGATCTCTTTCTGTGAACAGTTCATTCTGCCTTCAGTTCTCCCTCTGACTTCAGCTCTCTCTCTGTCGACAGTCTCCCTCTGACTTTAGATCTCTCTGTGTCTTCAGTCCACCCTTTCTTCATTTCGCCCTCTGTCTTGATTTCTCACTCTGCATTCAGTTCTCTTTCTGTGATCAGTCCACCCTTTCTTCATTTCTCCCTCTGTCTTCATTACTCCATCTGCATTCAGTTCTCTTTCTGTGATCAGTTCATCCAGTCTTCAGTTCTCTCTCTGTCTTCATTACTACATCTGCATTCAGTTCTCTTTCTGTGATCAGTTCACACTGCCTTCAGCTCTCCCTCTGACTTCAGCTCTCTCTCTGTCGACAGTCTCCCTCTGACTTTATATCTCTCTGTGTCTTCAGTCCACCCTTTCTTCATTACGCCCTCTGTCTTGATTTCTCAATCTGCATTCAGTTCCCTTTCTCTGATCAGACCACCCTTTCTTCATTTCTCCCTCTGTCTTCGTTACTACATCTGCATTCAGATCACTTTCTGCGATCAGTTCACCCAGTCTTCATTTCTCCCTCTGTCTTCTATACTCCAACTGTCTTCAGTTTTCTTTTTGTGATCAGTTCACCCTGTCTTCAGTTCTCTCTGTGACTTCAGTTCTCTCTCTGTCTTCATTACTACATCTGCATTCAGTTCTCTTTCTGTGATCAGTATACCCTTTCTTCATTTCTCCCTCTGTCATCTTTAATCCATCTGCATTCAGTTCTCTTTCTGTGATCAGTTCACCCTTCCTTCATTTCTCCCTCTGTCTTCATTGCTTCATCTGCATTCAGTTCTCTTTCTGTGATCAGTTCACCCTGTCTTCAGTTATGTCACTGACTTCAGTTCCCTCTCTGTCGACATTCTC
The DNA here is from genome assembly GCF_036365525.1 of Heterodontus francisci. NCBI lineage: Eukaryota > Metazoa > Chordata > Chondrichthyes > Heterodontiformes > Heterodontidae > Heterodontus > Heterodontus francisci. The sequence continues at coordinate 827,811 of NW_027141885.1, forward strand.
CCTCTGACTTCAGATCTCTCTGTGCCTTCATTCCACTCTTTCTTATTTCACCCTCTCTCTTCATTACTCCATCTGCATTCAGTTCTCTTTCAGTGATCAGTGAACCCTTTCTTCATTTCTCCCTCTGTCTTCATTACTCCATCTGCATTCAGTTCCCTTGCTGTGATCAGTTCATCCTGTTTTCAGTTCTCTCTCTGTCTTCATTACTACATCTGCATTCAGTTCTCTTTCTGTGATCAGTTCATCCTGCCTTCAGTTCTCCCTCTGACTTCAGCTCTCTCTCTGTCAACAGTTTCCCTCTGACTTTAGATCACTCTGTGCCATCATTCCTCTCTTTCTTCATTTCTCCCTCTGTCTTCATTACTCCATCTGTCTTCTGTTCTCTTTTTGCGATCAGTTCACCCTGTCTTCAGTTCCCCCTCTGACTTCAGTTCTCTCTGTCGACAGTCTCCCTCTGACTTTATATCTCTCTGTGTCTTCAGTCCACCCTTTCTTCAAATCTCCCTCTGTCTTAATTACTCCATCTGCATTCAGTTCCCTTGCTGTGATCAGTTCGTCCTGTTTTCAGTTATCTCGCTGTCTTCATTACTCCGTCTGCATTCAGTTCTCTTTCTGTGATCAGTCCACCCTGTCCTCATTTCCCCCTCTATCTTCATTACTACATCTGCATTAAGTTCTGTTTCTGTGGTCAGTTCACCCTTGCTTCATTTCTGCCTCTGTCTTCATTGCTCCATCTGCATTCAGATCTCTTTCTGTGATCAGTTCACACTGCCTTCAGCTCTCCATCTGACTTCAGCTCTCTCTCTGTCGACAGTCTCCCTCTGACTTTAGATCTCTCTGTGTCTTCAGTCCACCCTTTCTTCATTTCGCCCTCTGTCTTCATTTCTCACTCTGCATTCAGTTCTCTTTCTGTGATCAGTCCACCCTTTCTTCATTTCTCCCTCTGTCTTCATTACTCCATCTGCATTCAGTTCTCTTTCTGTGATCAGTTCATCCGGTCTTCAGTTCTCTCTCTGTCTTCATTACTACATCTGCATTCAGTTCTCTTTCTGTGATCAGTTCACACTGCCTTCAGCTCTCCCTCTGACTTCAGATCTCTCTCTATCGACAGTCTCCCTCTGACTTTATATCTCTCTGTGTCTTCAGTCCACCCTTTCTTCATTACGCCCTCTGTCCTGATTTCTCAAGCTGCATTCAGTTCCCCTTCTCTGATCAGACCACCCTTTCTTCATTTCTCCCTCTGTCTTCGTTACTACATCTGCATTCAGATCACTTTCTGCGATCAGTTCACCCAGTCTTCATTTCTCCCTCTGTCTTCTATACTCCATCTGTCTTCAGTTTTCTTTTTGTGCTCAGTTCACCCTGTCTTCAGTTCTCTCTGTGACTTCAGTTCTCTCTCTGTCTTCATTACTACATCTGCATTCAGTTCTCTTTCTGTGATCAGTATACCCTTTCTTCATTTCTCCCTCTGTCATCTTTAATCCATCTGCATTCAGTTCTCTTTCTGTGATCAGTTCACCCTGTCTTCAGTTCCCTCTCTGACTTCAGTTCTCTCTCTGTCGACATTCTCCCTCTGACTTGAGATCTCTCTGTGTCTTCAGTCCACCCTTTCTTCATTTTTCCCTCTGTCTTCATTGCTCCATCTGCATTCAGTTCTCTTTCTGTGATCAGTCAACAATTTCTTCATTTCTCCCTCTGTCTTCATTACTCCATCTGCATTCAGTACTCTTTCTGTGATCAGTCCACAATTTCTTCATTTCACCCTCTGTCTTCATTCCCCCATCTGCATTCAGTTCTCTTTCTGTGATCAGTTCATCCTGTCTTCATTTCTCCCTCTGTCTTCATTACTCCATCTGCATTCAGTTCTCTTTCTGTGATCAGTCCACACTTTCTTTATTTCTCCCTCTGTCTTCATTACTCCTTCTGCATTCAGTTCTCTTTCTGTGATCAGTCCACCCTTTCTTCATTTCACACTCTGTCTTCATTCCTCCATCTGCATTCAGTTCTCTTTCTGTGATCAATTCATCCTGTCTTCAGTTCTCTCTCTGTCTTCATTACTACACCTGCATTCAGTTCTCTTTCTGTGATCAGTTCACCCTGTCTTCAGTTCTCCCTCTGACTTCAGCTCTCTCTCTGTCGACAGTCTCCTCTGACTTTATATCTCTCTGTGTCTTCAGTCCACCCTTTCTTCATTTCTCCCTCTGACTTGATTTCTCAATCTGCATTCAGTTCTCTTTCTGTGATCAGTCCACCCTTTCTTTATTTGTCCCTCTGTCTTCATTACTCCATCTGCATTCAGTTCTCTTTCTGTGATCAGTTCACCCTGCCTTCAGTTCACTCTCTGTCTTCAGTACAACATCTGCATTCAGTTCTCTTTCTGTGATCAGTCCACCCTTTCTTCATTTCTCCCTCTGTCTTCATTACTCCATCTGCATTCAGATCTCTTTCTGTGATCAGTCCACACTTTCTTCATTTCTCCCTCTGCCTTCATTACTCCATCTGCATTCAGTTCTCTTTCTGTGAATAGTAAACCCTTTCTTCATTTCACCCTCTGTCTTCATTACTCCATCTGCATTCAGTTCTCTTTCCGTGATCAGTTCATCCTGTCTTCAGTTCTCCTGCTGACTTTAGTTCTCTCTGTCGACAGTCTCCCTCTGACTTTATATCTCTCTGTGTCTTCAGTCCACCCTTTCTTCAGTTCTCCCTGTGACTTCAGCTCTGTCTCTGTCAATACTTTCCCTCTGACGTAAGATCTCTCCGTGTCTTCAGTCCAACCTTTCTTCATTTCTCCCTTTGTCTTCATTACACCATCTGCATTCAGTTCACTTTCTGTGATCAGTCCACCAGTCTTCATTTCTCCCTCTGTCTTCATTACTACATCTGCGTTCAGTTCTCTTTCTTTGATCAGTTCACCCTGTCTTCAGTTCTCTCACTGACTTCAGTTCTCTCTCTGTCGACATTCTCCCTCTGACTTTAGATCCCTCTGTGTCTTCAGTCCACCCTTTCATACTTCTCCCTCTATCTTCATTACTCCATCTGCATTCAGTTCCCTTTCTGTGATCAGACCACCCTTTCTTCATTTCTCCCTCTGTCTTCATTACTCCATCTGCATTCAGTTCTCTTTCAGTGATCAGTCCACCCTTTCTTCATTTCTCCCTCAGTCTTCATTACACCATCTGCATTCTGTTCTCTTTCTGTGATCAGTCCACCCTTTCTTCATTTCTCCCTCTGTCTTCATTACTCCATCTGCATTCAGTTCTCTTTCTGTGATCAGTTCATCCTGTCTTCAGTTCTCTCTGTCTTCATTACTCCATCTGTCTTTTGTTCTCTTTTTGTGATCAGTTCACCCTGTCTTCAGTTCTCCCTCTGACTTCAGCTCTCTCTCTGTCGACAGTCTCTCTCTGACTTTAGATCTCTCTGCGTCTTCAGTCCACCCTTTCTTCATTTCGCCCTCTCTCTTGATTTCTCACTCTGCATTCAGTTCTCCTCCTGTGATCAGTCCACCCTTTCTTCATTTCTCCCTCTGTCTTCATTACTCCATCTGCATTCAGTTCTCCTTCTGTGATCAGTCCACCCTTTCTTCATTTCTCCCTCTGTCTTCATTACTCCATCTGCATTCAGTTCTTTTTCTATGATCAGTTCATCCGGTCTTCAGTTCTCTCTCTGTCTTCATTACTACATCTGCATTCAGTTCTCTTTCTGTGATCAGTTCACACTGCCTTCAGCTCTCCCTCTGACTTCAGCTCTCTCTCTGTCGATAGTCTCCCTCTGACTTTATATCTCTCTGTGTCTTCAGTCCACCCTTTCTTCATTACGCCCTCTGTCTTGATTTCTCAATCTGCATTCAGTTCCCTTTCTCTGATCAGACCACCCTTTCTTCATTTCTCCCTCTGTCTTCGTTACTACATCTGCATTCAGATCACTTTCTGCGATCAGTTCACCCAGTCTTCATTTCTCCCTCTGTCTTCATTACTACATCTGCATTCAGTTCTCTTTCTGTGTTCAGTTCATCCTGCCTTCAGTTCTCCCTCTGACGTCAGCTCTCTCTCTGTCGAAAGTCTCCCTCTGACTTTATGTCTCTCTGTGTCTTCAGGCCAGCATTTCTTCATTTCTCACTCTGTCTTCATTACTCCATCGGCTTTCAGTTCTCTTTCTGTGATCAGTCCACCCTTTCTTCATTTCTCCCTCTGTCTTCATTACTCCATCTGCATTCTGTTCTCTTTCTGTGATCAGTTCACCCTGTCTTCATTTCTACCTCTGTCATATTTACTCCATCTGCATTCAGTTCTCTTTCTGTGATCAGTTCACCCTGTCTTCAGTTCTCTCTCTGATTTCAGTTCTCTCTCTGTCGATTTTTCCCCTCTGACTTGAGATCTCTCTGTGACTTCAGTCAACACTTTCTTCATTTCTCCCTCTGTCTTCATTACTCCATCTGCATTCAGTTCTCTTTCTGTGATCAGTCCACCCTTTCTTCATTTCTACCTCTGTCAACTTTACTCCATCTGCATTCAGTTCTCTTTCTGTGATCAGTTCACCCTGCCTTCAGATCTCCCACTGACTTCAGCTCTCTCTCTGTCGACAGTCTCCCTCTGACTTTAGATCTCTCTGTGTCTTCAGTCCACCCTTTCTTCATTACGCCCTCAGTCTTGATTTCTCAATCTGCATTCAGTTCCCTTTCTGTGATCAGACCACCCTTTCTTCATTTCTCCCTCTGTCTTCATTAATCCATCTGCATTCAGCTCTTTCTGTGATCAGTTCATCCTGTCTTCAGTTCTCTCTGTCTACATTACTACATCTGCATTCAGTTCTCTTTTTGTGATCTGTTCACCCTGTCTTCAGTTCTCCCTCTGACTTCAGCTCTCTCTCTGTCAGCAGTCACCATCTGCCTTTAGATCTCCGTCTGCCTTCAGTCCACCCTTTCTTCATTTATCACTCTGTTTTCATTACTCCATCTGCATTCAGTTCTCTTTCTGTGATCAGTTCACCCTGTCTTCACTTTTCCCTCTGTCTTCATTACTCCATCTGCATTCAGTTCTCTTTCTGTGATCAGTTTACCCTTTTTTCACTTCTCTCTCTCTCTTCATTACTTTATCTGCATTCAGTTCTCTTTCTGTGATCAGTTTACTCTTTCTTATTTCTCCCTCTGTCTTCATTACTCCATTTGCATTCAGTTCTCTTTCTGTGATAAGTCCACCCTTTCTTCATTTCTCCCTCTGTCTTCATTAATCCATCTGCATTCAGTTCTCTTTCTGTGATCAGTTCATCCTGTCTTCAGTTCTCTCTGTCTACATTACTACATCTGCATTCAGTTCTCTTTCTGTGATCAGTTCATCCTGCCTTTAGTTCTCCCTCTGACTTCAGCTCTCTCTCTGTCGAACTTCTCCCTCTGACTTTAGATCCCTCTGTGTCTTCAGTCCACCCTTTCTTCATTTCTCCCTCTGTCTTCATTACTCCATCTGCATTCAGTTCTCTTTCTGTGATCAGTCCACCCTTTCTTCATTTCTCCCTTTGTCTTCATTACTACATCTGCATTCAGTTCTCTTTCTGTGATCAGTTCATCCTGCCTTCAGTTCTCCCTCTGACTTCAGCTCTCCCTCTCTGTCGACCTTCTCCCTCTGATTTTAGATCCATCTGTGTCTTCAGTCCACCCTTTCTTATTTCTCCCTCTATCTTCATTACTTCATCTGCATTCAGTTCTCTTTCAGTGATCAGCCCACCCTTTCTTCATTTCTCCCTCTGTCTTCATTACTCCATCTGCATTCAGTTCAATTTCTGCGATCAGTCCCACCTTTCTTCATTTCTCTCTCTGTCTTCATTACTCCATCCGTCTTCAGTTCTCTTTTTGTGATCTGTTCACCCTGTCTTCAGTTCTCCCTCTGACTTTATATCTCTCTGTGTCTTCAGTCCACCCTTCCTTCAGTTCTCCCTCTGACTTCGGCTCTCTCTCTGTCAACAATTTCCCTCTGACTTTCGATCTCTCTGTTTCTTCAGTCCACCCTTTCTTCTTTTCTCCCTCTGTCTTCATTACTCCATCTGCAGTCAGTTCACTTTCTGTGATCAGTCCACCCTGTCTTCATTTCTCCCTCTGTCTTCATTACTACATCTGCATTAAGTTCTCTTTCTGTGATCAGTTCACCCTTCCTTCATTTCTCCCTATATCTTCATTGCTCCATCTGCATTCATTTCTCTTTCTGTGATCAGTTCACCCTGTCTTCAGTTCTCTCACTGACTTCAGGGCGGCACAGTGGCACAGTGGTTAGCACTGCAGCCTCACAGCTCCGGGGACCCGGGTTCGATTCTGGGTACTGCCTGTGCGGAGTTTGCAAGTTCTCCCTGTGTCTGCGTGGGTTTCTTCCGGGTGCTCCGGTTTCCTCCCACATGCCCAAGACTTGCAGGTTGATAGGTTAATTGGCCATTATAAATTGACCCTAGTATTGGTAGGTGGTAGGGAAATATATAGGGACAGGTGGGGATGTTATTCGAATATGGGATTCGTGTAGCATTAGTATAAATGGGTGGTTGAATGTCGGCACAGACTCGGTGGGCCGAAGGGCCTGTTTCAGTGCTGTATCTCTAAACTAAAAAAAGTTCTATATCTGTCGACATTCTCCCTCTGACTTCAGATCTCTCTGTGTCTTCAGTCCACCCTTTCTTCATTTCGCCCTCTGTCTTGATTTCTCACTCTGCATTCAGTTCTCTTTCTGTGATCAATCCACCCTTTCTTATTTCTCCCTCTGTCTTCATTACTCCATCTGCATTCAGTTCTATTTCAGTGATCAGTGAACCCTTTCTTCATTTCTCCCTCTGTCTTCATTACTCCATCTGCATTCTGTTCTCTTTCTGTGATCTGTCCACCCTTTCTTCATTTCTTCCTCTGTCTTCATTAGTCCATCTGCATTCAGTTCCCTTGCTGTGATCAGTTCATCCTGTTGTCAGTTCTCTCTCTGTCTTCATTACTCCATCTGTTTTCAGTTCTCTTTTTGTGATCAGTTCACCCTGTCTTCAGTTCCCCCTCTGACTTCAGTTCTCTCTGTCGACTGTCTCCCTCTGACTTTATATCTCTCTGTGCCTTCAGTCCACCCTTTCTTCATTTCTCCCTCTGTCTTCATTACTCCATCTGCATTCAGTTCTCTTTCAATGATCAGTGAACCCTTTCTTCATTTCTCCCTCTGTCTTCATTACTCCATCTGCATTCAGTTCCCTTGCTGTGATCAGTTCATCCTGTTTTCAGTTCTCTCTCTGTCTTCATTACTACATCTGCATTAAGTTCTCTTTCTGTGATCAGTTCACCCTTCCTTCATTTCTCCCTCTGTCTTCATTACGACATCTGCATTAAGTTCTCTTTCTGTGATCAGTTCACCCTTCCTTCATTTCTCCCTCTGTCTTCATTGCTCCATCTGCATTCAGTTCTCTTTCTGTGATCAGTTCACCCTGTCTTCAGTTATGTCACTGACTTCAGTTCTCTCTCTGTCGACATTCTCCCTCTGACTTTAGATCTCTCTGTGTCTTCATTCCACCCTTTCTTATTTCACCCTCTCTCTTCATTACTCCATCTGCATTCAGTTCTCTTTCAGTGATCAGTGAACCCTTTCTTCATTTCTCCCTCTGTCTTCATTACTCCATCTGCATTCAGTTCCCTTGCTGTGATCAGTTCATCCTGTTTTCTGTTCTCTCTCTGTCTTCATTGCTACATCTGCATTCAGTTCTCTTTCTGTGATCAGTTCATCCTGCCTTCAGTTCTCCCTCTGTCTTCAGCTCTCTCTCTGTCAACAGTTTCCCTCTGCCTTTAGATCACTCTGTGCCATCATTCCTCTCTTTCTTCATTTCTCCCTCTGTCTTCATTACTCCATCTGTCTTCTGTTCTCTTTTTGCGATCAGTTCACCCTGTCTTCAGTTCCCCCTCTGACTTCAGTTCTCTCTGTCGACAGTCTCCCTCTGACTTTATATCTCTCTGTGTCTTCAGTCCACCCTTTCTTCAAATCTCCCTCTGTCTTAATTACTCCATCTGCATTCAGTTCCCTTGCTGTGATCAATTCGTCCTGTTTTCAGTTATCTCTCTGTCTTCATTACTCCATCTGTCTTCAGTTCTCTTTTTGTGATCAGTTCACCCTGTCTTCAGTTCCCCCTCTGACTTCAGTTCTCTCTGTCGACAGTCTCCCTCTGACTTTATATCTCTCTGTGTCTTCAGTCCTCCCTTCCTTCAGTTCTCCCTCTGACTTCGGCTCTCTCTCTGTCAACAATTTCCCTCTGACTTTAGATCTCTCTGTGACTTCAATCCACCCTGTCTTCATTTCTACCTCTGTCTTCATTACTCCATCTGCATTCAGTTCACTTTCTGTGATCAGTCCACCCTGTCTTCATTTCCCCCTCTGTCTTCATTACTACATCTGCATTAAGTTCTGTTTCTGTGATCAGTTCACCCTTCCTTCATTTCTTCCTCTGTCTTCATTGCTCCATCTGCATTCAGATCTCTTTCTGTGAACAGTTCATTCTGCCTTCAGTTCTCCCTCTGACTTTAGCTCTCTCTCTGTCGACAGTCTCCCTCTGACTTTAGATCTCTCTGTGTCTTCAGTCCACCCTTTCTTCATTTCGCCCTCTGTCTTGATTTCTCACTCTGCATTCAGTTCTCTTTCTGTGATCAGTCCACCCTTTCTTCATTTCTCCCTCTGTCTTCATTACTCCATCTGCATTCAGTTCTCTTTCTGTGATCAGTTCATCCGGTCTTCAGTTCTCTCTCTGTCTTCATTACTACATCTGCATTCAGTTCTCTTTCTGTGATCAGTTCACACTGCCTTCAGCTCTCCCTCTGACTTCAGCTCTCTCTCTGTCGACAGTCTCCCTCTGACTTTATATCTCTCTGTGTCTTCAGTCCACCCTTTCTTCATTACGCCCTCTGTCTTTATTTCTCAATCTGCATTCAGTTCCCTTTCTCTGATCAGACCACCCTTTCTTCATTTCTCCCTCCGTCTTCGTTACTACATCTGCATTCAGATCACTTTCTGCGATCAGTTCACCCAGTCTTCATTTCTCCCTCTGTCTTCTATACTCCATCTGTCTTCAGTTTTCTTTTTGTGATCAGTTCACCCTGTCTTCAGTTCTCTCTGTGACTTCAGTTCTCTCTCTGTCTTCATTACTACATCTGCATTCAGTTCTCTTACTGTGATCAGTATACCCTTTCTTCATTTCTCCCTCTGTCATCTTTAATCCATCTGCATTCAGTTCTCTTTCTGTGATCAGTTCACCCTTCCTTCATTTCTCCCTCTGTCTTCATTGCTTCACCTGCATTCAGTTCTCTTTCTGTGATCAGTTCACCCTGTCTTCAGTTATGTCACTGACTTCAGTTCCCTCTCTGTCGACATTCTCCCTCTGACTTTAGATCTCTCTGTGTCTTCATTCCACTCTTTCTTATTTCACCCTCTCTTCATTACTCCATCTGCATTCAGTTCCCTTGCTGTGATCAGTTCATCCTGTTTTCAGTTCTCTCTCTGTCTTCATTACTACATCTGCATTCAGTTCTCTTTCTGTGATCAGTTCATCCTGCCTTCAGTTCTCCCTCTGACTTCAGCTCTCTCTCTGTCAACAGTTTCCCTCTGACTTTAGATCACTCTGTGCCATCATTCCTCTCTTTCTTCATTTCTCCCTCTGTCTTCATTACTCCATCTGTCTTCTGTTCTCTTTTTGCGATCAGTTCACCCTGTCTTCAGTTCCCCCTCTGACTTCAGTTCTCTCTGTCGACAGTCTCCCTCTGACTTTATATCTCTCTGTGTCTTCAGTCCACCCTTTCTTCAAATCTCCCTCTGTCTTAATTACTCCATCTGCATTCAGTTCCCTTGCTGTGATCAGTTCGTCCTGTTTTCAGTTATCTCTCTGTCTTCATTACTCCATCTGTCTTCAGTTCTCTTTTTGTGATCAGTTCACCCTGTCTTCAGTTCCCCCTCTGACTTCAGTTCTCTCTGTCGACAGTCTCCCTCTGACTTGATATCTCTCTGTGTCTTCAGTCCTCCCTTCCTTCAGTTCTCCCTCTGACTTCGGCTCTCTCTCTATCAACAATTTCCCTCTGACTTTAGATCTCTCTGTGACTTCAATCCACCCTGTCTTCATTTCTACCTCTGTCTTCATTACTCCATCTGCATTCAGTTCTCTTTCTGTGATCAGTCCACCCTGTCTTCATTTCCCCCTCTGTCTTCATTACTACATCTGCATTAAGTTCTGTTTCTGTGATCAGTTCACCCTTCCTTCATTTCTGCCTCTGTCTTCAATGCTCCATCTGCATTCAGATCTCTTTCTGTGAACAGTTCATTCTGCCTTCAGTTCTCCCTCTGACTTCAGCTCTCTCTCTGTCGACAGTCTCCCTCTGACTTTAGATCTCTCTGTGTCTTCAGTCCACCCTTTCTTCATTTCGCCCTCTGTCTTGATTTCTCACTCTGCATTCAGTTCTCTTTCTGTGATCAGTCCACCCTTTCTTCATTTCTCCCTCTGTCTTCATTACTCCATCTGCATTCAGTTCTCTTTCTGTGATCAGTTCATCCAGTCTTCAGTTCTCTCTCTGTCTTCATTACTACATCTGCATTCAGTTCTCTTTCTGTGATCAGTTCACACTGCCTTCAGCTCTCCCTCTGACTTCAGCTCTCTCCCTGTCGACAGTCTCCCTCTGACTTTATATCTCTCTGTGTCTTCAGTCCACCCTTTCTTCATTACGCCCTCTGTCCTGATTTCTCAATCTGCATTCAGTTCCCCTTCTCTGATCAGACCACCCTTTCTTCATTTCTCCCTCTGTCTTCGTTACTACATCTGCATTCAGATCACTTTCTGCGATCAGTTCACCCAGTCTTCATTTCTCCCTCTGTCTTCTATACTCCATCTGTCTTCAGTTTTCTTTTTGTGATCAGTTCACCCTGTCTTCAGTTCTCTCTGTGACTTCAGTTCTCTCTCTGTCTTCATTACTACATCTGCATTCAGTTCTCTTTCTGTGATCAGTATACCCTTTCTTCATTTCTCCCTCTGTCATATTTAATCCATCTGCATTCAGTTCTCTTTCTGTGATCAGTTCACCCTGTCTTCATTTCCCTCTCTGACTTCAGTTCTCTCTCTGTCGACATTCTCCCTCTGACTTGAGATCTCTCTGTGTCTTCAGTCCACCCTTTCTTCATTTTTCCCTCTGTCTTCATTGCTCCATTTGCATTCAGTTCTCTTTCTGTGATCAGTCAACAATTTCTTCATTTCTCCCTCTGTCTTCATTACTCCATCTGCATTCAGTACTCTTTCTGTGATCAGTCCACAATTTCTTCATTTCACCCTCTGTCTTCATTCCCCCATCTGCATTCAGTTCTCTTTCTGTGATCAGTTCATCCTGTCTTCAGTTCTCTCTCTGTCTTCATTACTACATCTGCATTCAGTTCTCTTTCTGTGATCAGTTCATCCTGTCTTCAGTTCTCCCTCTGACTTCAGCTCTCTCTCTGTCGACAGTCTCCCTCTGACTTTATATCTCTCTGTGTCATCAGTCCACCCTTTCTTCATTTCTCCCTCTGTCTTCATTACTCCATCTGCATTCAGTTCTCTTTCTGTGATCAGTCCACACTTTCTTCATTTCTCCCTCTGTCTTCATTACTCCTTCTGCATTCAGTTCTCTTTCTGTGATCAGTCCACCCTTTCTTCATTTCACACTCTGTCTTCATTCCTCCATCTGCATTCAGTTCTCTTTCTGTGATCAATCCATCCTGTCTTCAGTTCTCTCTCTGTCTTCATTACTACATCTGCATTCAGTTCTCTTTCTGTGATCAGTTCACCCTGTCTTCAGTTCTCCCTCTGACTTCAGCTCTCTCTCTGTCGACAGTCTCCTCTGACTTTATATCTCTCTGTGTCTTCAGTCCACCCTTTCTTCATTTCTCCCTCTGACTTGATTTCTCAATCTGCATTCAGTTCTCTTTCTGTGATCAGTCCACCCTTTCTTTATTTGTCCCTCTGTCTTCATTACTCCATCTGCATTCAGTTCTCTTTCTGTGATCAGTTCACCCTGCCTTCAGTTCACTCTCTGTCTTCAGTACAACATCTGCATTCAGTTCTCTTTCTGTGATCAGTCCACCCTTTCTTCATTTCTCCCTCTGTCTTCATTACTCCATCTGCATTCAGATCACTTTCTGTGATCAGTCCACACTTTCTTCATTTCTCCCTCTGCCTTCATTACTCCATCTGCATTCAGTTCTCTTTCTGTGAATAGTAAACCCTTTCTTCATTTCACCCTCTGTCTTCATTACTCCATCTGCATTCAGTTCTCTTTCCGTGATCAGTTCATCCTGTCTTCAGTTCTCCTGCTGACTTTAGTTCTCTCTGTCGACAGTCTCCCTCTGACTTTATATCTCTCTGTGTCTTCAGTCCACCCTTTCTTCAGTTCTCCCTCTGACTTCAGCTCTGTCTCTGTCAATACTTTCCCTCTGACGTAAGATCTCTCCGTGTCTTCAGTCCAACCTTTCTTCATTTCTCCCTTTGTCTTCATTACACCATCTGCATTCAGTTCACTTTCTGTGGTCAGTCCACCAGTCTTCATTTCTCCCTCTGTCTTCATTACTGCATCTGCGTTCAGTTCTCTTTCTTTGATCAGTTCACCATGTCTTCAGTTCTCTCACTGACTTCAGTTCTCTCTCTGTCGACATTCTCCCTCTGACTTTAGATCCCTCTGTGTCTTCAGTCCACCCTTTCATACTTCTCCCTCTATCTTCATTACTCCATCTGCATTCAGTTCCCTTTCTGTGATCAGACCACCCTTTCTTCATTTCTCCCTCTGTCTTCATTACTCCATCTGCATTCAGTTCTCTTTCAGTGATCAGTCCACCCTTTCTTCATTTCTCCCTCAGTCTTCATTACACCATCTGCATTCTGTTCTCTTTCTGTGATCAGTCCACCCTTTCTTCATTTCTCCCTCTGTCTTCATTACTCCATCTGCATTCAGTTCTCTTTCTGTGATCCGTTCATCCTGTCTTCAGTTCTCTCTCTGTCTTCATTACTACATCTGCATTCAGATCTCTTTCTGTGAACAGTTCATTCTGCCTTCAGTTCTCCCTCTGACTTCAGCTCTCTCTCTGTCGACAGTCTCTCTCTGACTTTAGATCTCTCTGCGTCTTCAGTCCACCCATTCTTCATTTCGCCCTCTGTCTTGATTTCTCACTCTGCATTCAGTTCTCCTCCTGTGATCAGTCCACCCTTTCTTCATTTCTCCCTCTGTCTTCATTACTCCATCTGCATTCAGTTCTCCTTCTGTGATCAGTCCACCCTTTCTTCATTTCTGCCTCTGTCTTCATTACTCCATCTGCATTCAGTTCTCTTTCTGTGATCAGTTCACACTGCCTTCAGCTCTCCCTCTGACTTCAGCTCTCTCTCTGTCGACAGTCTCCCTCTGACTTTATATCTCTCTGTGTCTTCAGTCCACCCTTTCTTCATTACGCCCTCTGTCTTTATTTCTCAATCTGCATTCAGTTCCCTTTCTCTGATCAGACCACCCTTTCTTCATTTCTCCCTCTGTCTTCGTTACGACATCTGCATTCAGATCACTTTCTGCGATCAGTTCACCCAGTCTTCATTTCTCCCTCTGTCTTCATGACTACATCTGCATTCAGTTCTCTTTCTGTGATCAGTTCACCCTGCCATCAGTTCTCCCTCTGACTTCAGCTCTCTCTCTGTCGACATTCGCAATCTCACTTTAGATCTCTCTGTGTCTTCAGTCCACCCTTTATTCATTTCTCCCTCTGTCTTCATTACTCCATCTGAATTCAGTTCTCTTTCTGTGATCAGTCAACCCTTTCTTCATTTCACCCTCTGTCTTCATTACTCCATCAACATTCAATTCCCTTTCTGTGATCAGTTCATTCTGTCTTCAGTTCTCTCTCTGTCTTCATTACTACATCTGCATTCAGTTCTCTTTCTGTGATCAGTCCACCCTTTCTTCATTTCACCCTCTGTCTTCATTACTCTATCTACATTCAATTCCCTTTCTGTGATCAGTTCATCCTGCCTTCAGTTCTCTCTCTGTCTTCAATACTACATCTGCATTCAACTCTCTTTCTGTGATCAGTTCACCCTGCCTTCAGTTCTCCCTCTGACTTCAGCTCTCTCTCTGTCGACAGTCTCCCTCTGACTTTATATCTCACTGTGTCTTCAGTCCACCCTTTCTTCATTTCTCCCTCTGTCTTCATTACTCCATCTGCATTCTGTTCTCTTCCTGTGATCAGTCCACCCTTTCTTCATTTCACACTCTGTCTTCATTCCTCCATCTGCATTCAGTTCTCTTTCTGTGATCAGTTCATCCTGTCTTCAGTTCTCTCTCTGTCTTCATTACTACATCTGCATTCAGTTCTCTTTCTGTCATCAGTTATCCCTGCCTTCAGTTCACTCTCTGTCTTCAGTACTACATCTGCATTCAGTTCTCTTTCTGTGATCAGTCCACCCTTTCTTCATTTCTCCCTCTGTCTCCATTACTCCATCTGCATGCAGTTCTCTTTCTGTGATCAGTCCACACTTTCTTCATTTCTCCCTCTGTCTTCATTACTCCATCTGCATTCAGTTCTCTTTCTGTGATCAGTCCACCCTTTCTTCATTTCACCCTCTGTCTTCATTCCTCCATCTGCATTCAGTTCTCTTTCTGTGATCAGTTCATCCTGTCTTCAGTTCTCTCTCTGTCTTCATTACTACATCTGCATTCAGTTCTCTTTCTGTGGTCAGTCCACCCTTTCTTCGTTTCACACTCTGTCTTCATTCCTCCAACTGCATTCAGTTCTCTTTCTGTGATCAGATCACCCTGCCTTCAGTTCTCCCTCTGACTTCAGCTCTCTCTCTGTCGACAGTCTCTTCTGACTTTATATCTCTCTGTGTCTTCAGTCCACCCTTTCTGCATTTCTCCCTCTGACTTGATTTCTCAATCTGCATTCAGTTCTCTTTCTGTGATCAGTCCACCCTTTCTTTATTTGTCCCTCTGTCTTCATTACTCCATCTGCATTCAGTTCTCTTTCTGTGATCAGTTCACCCTGCCTTCAGTTCACCCTCTGTCTTCTGTACTACATCTGCATTCAGTTCTCTTTCTGTGATCAGTCCACCCTTTCTTCATTTCTCCCCTGTCTTCATTACTCCATCTGCATTCAGTTCTCTTTCTGTGATCAGTCCACACTTTCTTCATTTCTCCCTCTGCCTTCATTACTCCATCTGCATTCAGTTCTCTTTCTGTGAATAGTCCACCCTTTTTTCATTTCACCCTCTGTCTTCATTACTCCATCTGCATTCAGTCCTCTTTCTGTGATCAATTCATCCTGTCTTCAGTTCTCTCTCTGTCTTCATTACTACATCTGCTTTCAGTTCTATTTCTGTGATCAGTTCATCCTGCCTTCAGTTCTCCCTCTGGCTTCAGCTCTCTCTCTGTCGTCAGTCTCCCTCTGACTTTATGTCTCTCTGTGTCTTCAGGCCAGCATTTCTTCATTTCTCACTCTGTCTTCATTACTCCATCGGCTTTCAGTTCTCTTTCTGTGATCAGTCCACCCTTTCTTCATTTCTCCCTCTGTCTTCATTACTCCATCTGCATTCTGTTCTCTTTCTGTGATCAGTTCACCCTGTCTTCATTTCTACCTCTGTCATCTTTACTCCATCTGCATTCAGTTCTCTTTCTGTGATCATTTCACCCTGACTTCAGTTCTCTCTCTGATTTCAGTTCTCTCTCTGTCGATATTTCCCCTCTGACTTGAGATCTCTCTGTGACATCAATCAACACTTTCTTCATTTCTCCCTCTGTCTTCATTACTCCATCTGCATTCAGTTCTCTTTCTGTGATCAGTCCACCCTTTCTTCATTTCTACCTCTGTCATCTTTACTCCATCTGCATTCAGTTCTCTTTCTGTGATCAGTTCACCCTGCCTTCAGATCTCCCACTGACTTCAGCTCTCTCTCTGTCGACAGTCTCCCTCTGACTTTAGATCTCTCTGTGTCTTCAGTCCACCCTTTCTTCATTACGCCCTCAGTCTTGATTTCTCAATCTGCATTCAGTTCCCTTTCTGTGATCAGACCACCCTTTCTTCATTTCTCCCTCTGTCTTCATTACTCCATCTGCATTCAGTTCTCTTTCTTTGATCAGTCCACCCTTTCTTCATTTCTCCCTCTGTCTTCATTACTCCATCTGTCTTCAGCTCTCTTTTTGTGATCCGTTCACCCTGCCCTCAGTTCTCCTGCTGACTTTAGTTCTCTCTGTCGACAGTCTCCCTCTGACTTTATATCTCTCTGTGTCTTCAGTCCACCCTTTCTTCAGTTCTCCCTCTGACATCAGCTCTGTCTCTGTCAATACTTTCCCTCTGACGTAAGATCTCTCCGTGTCTTCAGTCCAACCTTTCTTCATTTCTCCCTCCGTCTTCATTACTACATCGGCATTCAGTTCTCTTTCTGTGATCAGTTCACCCTGCCATCAGTTCTCCCTCTGACTTCAGCTCTCTCTCTGTCGACAGTCGCAATCTCACTTTAGATCTCTCTGTATCTTTAGACCACCCTTTCTTCATTTCTCCCTCTGTCTTCATTACTCCATCTGAATTCAGTTCTCTTTCTGTGATCAGTTCATTCTGTCTTCAGTTCTCTCTCTGTCTTCATTACTACATCTGCATTCAGTTCTCTTTCTGTGATCAGTCCACCCTTTCTTCATTTCACCCTCTGTCTTCATTACTCCATGTACATTCAATTCCCTTTCTGTGATCAGTTCATCCTGTCTTCAGTTCTCTCTCTGTCTTCAATACTACATCTGCATTCAGCTCTCTTTCTGTGATCAGTTCACCCTGCCTTCAGTTCTCCCTCTGACTTCAGCTCTCTCTCTGTCGACTGTCTCCCTCTGACTTTATATCTCACTGTGTCTTCAGTCCACCATTTCTTCATTTCTCCCTCTGTCTTCATTACTCCATCTGCATTCTGATCTCTTCCTGTTATCAGTCCACCCTTTCTTCATTTCTCCCTCTATCTTCATTACTCCATCTGCATGCTGTTCTCTTTCTGTGATCAGTCCACCCTTTCTTCAGTTCTCCCTCTGACTTCAGCTCTGTCTCTGTCAACACTTTCCCTCTGACTTAAGATCTCCCTGTGTCTTCAGTCCAACCGTTCTTCATTTCTCCCTTTGTCTTCGTTACTCCATCTGCATTCAGTTCACTTTCTGTGATCATTCTACCCTGTCTTCTTTTCTCCCTCTGTCTTCATTACTATATCTGCATTCAGTTCTCTTTCTGTGATCAGTTCACCCTGCCAACAATTCTCCCTCTGACACCAGCTCTCTCTTTGTCCAAAGTCGCAATCTCACTTTAGATCTCTCTGTGTCTTCAGTCCACCCTTTCTTCATTTCTCCCTCTGTTTTCATTGCTCCATCTGCATTCAGTTCTCTTTCTGTGATCAGTTCACCTTGTCTTCAGTTCTCTCTCTGACTTCAGTTCTCTCTCTGAAGACATTCTTCCTCTGACTTTATATCTCTCTGTGTCTTCAGTCCACCCTTTCTTCATTTCTCCCTCTGTCTTCATTACTCCATCTGCATTTAGTTCTCTTTCTGTGATCAGTTCACCCTGCCTTCCGTTCTCCCTCTGACTTCAGCTCTCTCTCTGTCTACAGTCTCCCTCTGACTTTATATCTCTCTGTGTCGTCAGCCCACCCTTTCTTCATTTCTCCCTCTGTCTTCATTACTCCATCGGCATTCTGTTCTCTTCCTGTAATCATTCCACCCTTTCTTCATTTCTCCCTCTGTCTTCATTACTCCATCTGCATTCTGTTCTCCTTCTGTGATCAGTTCACCCTGCCTTCATTTCTCCGTCTGACTTCAGCCATCTCTCTGTCGACAGTCTCCCTCTCACTTTAGATCTCTCTGTGTCTTCAGTCCACCCTTTCTTCATTTCGCCCTCTTTCTTGATTTCTCAATCTGCATTCAGTTCTCTTTCTGTGATCATTCCACCCTTTCTTCATTTTCCCTCTGTCTTCATTACTCCATCTGCATTCTGTTCTCTTTCTGTGATCTGTTCACCCTGCCATCGGTTCTCGCTCTGACTTCAGATCTCTCTCTGTCGAAAGTCGCAATCTCACTTTAGATCTCTCTGTGTCTTCAGTCCACCCTTTCTTCATTTCTCCCTCTGTTTTCATTGCTCCATCTGCATTCAGTTCTCTTTCTGTGATCAGTTCACCCTGTCTTCATTTCTCCCTCTGTCATCTTTACTCCATCTGCATTCAGTTCTCTTTCTGTGATCAGTTCACCCTGTCTTCAGTTCTCTCTCTGACTTCAGTTCTCTCTCTGAAGACAGTCTTCCTCTTACTTTCTATCTCTCTGTGTATTGAGTGCACCCTTTCTTCATTTCTCCCTCTGTCTTCATTACTCCATCTGCATTCCGTTCTCTTTCTGTCATCAGTTCATCCTGTATTCAGTTCTCTCTCTCTGTCTTCATTACTACATCTGCATTCAGTTCTCTTTCTGTGATCAGTCCACCCTTTCTTCATTTCACCCTCTGTCTTCATTACTCCATCTGCATTCAGTTCTCTTTCTGTGATCAGTTCATCCTGTCTTCAGTTCTCTCTCTGTCTTCATTACTACATCTGCATTCAGTTCTCTTTCTGTGATCAGTTCACCCTGCCTTCAGTTCTCCCTCTGACTTCAGCTCTCTCTCCGTCGACATTCTCCCTCTGACTTTATATCTCTCTGTATCTTCAGTCCACCCTTTCTTCATTTCTCCCTCTGTCTTCATTACTCCATCTGCATTCTGTTCTCTTCCTGTAATCAGTTCACCCTTTCTTCATTTCTCCCTCTGTATTCATTACTCCATCTGCATTCTGATCTCTTTCTGTGATCAGTTCACCCTGCCTTCAGTTCTCCGTCTGACTTCAGCCATCTCTCTGTCGACAGTCTCCCTCTCACTTTAGATCTCTCTGTGTCTTCAGTCCACCCTTTCAGCATTACTCCATCTGTCTTCAGTTCTCTTTTTGTGATCAGTTCGCCCTGCCTTCAGTTCTCCCTCTGACTTCAGTTCTCTCTGTCGACAGTCTCCCTCTGACTTTATATCTCTCTGTGTCTTCACTCCACCATTTCTTCAGTTCTCCCTTTGACTTCAGCTCGCTCTCTGTCAATACTTTCCCTCTGACTTAAGATCTCTCTGTGTCTTAAGTCCACCCTTTCTTCATTTCTCACTGTCTTCATTGCTCCATCTGCATTAAGATCTCTTTCTGTGATCAGTTCTCCCTGTCTTCAGTTCTCTCTCTGACTTCAGTTCTCTCTCTGTCGGCATTCTCCCTCTGACTTGAGATCTCTCTGTGTCTTTAGTCCACACTTTCTTCATTTCTCCCTCTGTCTTCATTACTCCATCTGCATTCAGTTCTCTTTCTTAAATCATTCCACCCTTTCTTCATTTCTCCCTCTGTCTTCATTACTCCATCTGCATTCTGTTCTCTTCCTGCAATCAGTCCACCCTTTCTTCATTTCTCCCTCTGTCTTCATTACTCCATCTGTCTTCAGTTCTCTTTTTGTCATCAGTTCACCCTGTCTTCAGTTCTCCCTCTGACTTCACTTCTCTCTCTGTCTTCAGTTCTCCCTCTGACTTTTGATCTCTCTGCGTCTTCAGTCCACCCTTTCTTCATTTCTCCCTCTGTCTTCATTGCTCCATCTGCGTTCAGTTCTCTATCTGTGATCTGTCCACCCTTTCTTCATTTCTCCCTCTATCTTCATTACTCCATCTGTCTTCAGTTCTCTTTCTGTGATCAGTTCACCGTGTCTTCAGTTCTCCCTCTGACTTCAGTTCTCTCTGTCGACAGTCTCCCTCTGACTTTAGATCTCTCTGTGTCTTCAGTTCACCCTTTCTTCATTTCTCCCTCTGTCTTCATTACTCCATCTGTCTTCAGTTCTCTTTTTGTGATCAGTTCACCCTGTCTTCAGTTGTCCCTCTGACTTCACTTCTCTCTCTGTCTTCTGTTCTCCCTCTGACTTTAGATCTCTTTTTGTCTTCAGTCCACCCTTTCTTCATTTTTCCCTCTGTCTTCATTCCTCCATCTGCATTCAATTCTCTTTCTGTGATCATTTCACCCTGTCTTCAGTTCTCCCTCTGACTTCAGCTCTCTCTCCGTCGACAATCTCCCTCTGACTTGTGACCTCTCTGTGTCTTCAATCCACCCTTTCTTCATTTCTCCCTCTGTCTTCATTACTCCATCTGTCTTCAGTTCTCTTTCTGTGATCAGTTCATCCTGTCTTCAGTTCTCCCTCTGAATTCATTTCTCTCTCTGTCTTCAGTTCTCTCTCTGTCTCTGTTCTCCCTTTATCCTCAGTGCTTCCTCTTTCTTCATTCAGCATTTAATATGTATGGTATTAAGCTAGCACTAGGGACCATGCAGTTAATTATCACAATTTAGTAAGGATTTAATAAGTATTTATTTATTTTAAATTAATTTATTAATTAGTGCTTGAAATGTCAATTGGAGGGGTGAATTGCTTCACCTGTAAGATGTTGGAAGTCCATGACGCATCCAGCGTTCCAGACGACTGCGTCTGCAGGAAGTGCACCCAGTTGCAGCTCCTCACATACCGCATGGATCCGTTGGAGCGGCCACTGGATACACTTAGGCGCATGCAGGTTGCGGAAAGCGTCACAGACAGGAGTTTTAGAGAAGTGGTTACACCCAAGGTGCAGGCAGATAGATGGGTGACCGCGAGGACGGGCAGGCAGTCAGTGCAGGAATCCCCTGTGGCTATCTCCCTCTCTAACAAGTATACCGTTTTGGATACAGTTGGGGGGATGGCCTATCAGGGGAACACAGCAGCAGCCAGAGCAGTGGCACCACAGCTGGCACTGTTGTTCAGCAAGGAGGGACAAATCGCAGAAGAGCAATAGTTATAGGGGACTCTATAGTCAGTGGCACAAATAGGCGCTTCTGTGGACGTGAAAGAGACTCCAGGATGGCATGCTGCCTCCCTGGTGCCAGGGTCAAGGATGTCTCTGAACGGACAGGGGGTATTCTGAAAGGGGAGGGTGAACAGCCAGAGGTTGTGTTACACATCGGTACCAATGACATCGGCAGGAAGAGTGACGATGTCCTGCAGGGGGAGTTTAGAGAGTTAGGTAGAAAGTTAAGAGACAGGACCTCTAGCGTTGTAGTCTCGGGATTGCTCCCTGTGCCATGTGCCAGTGAGGCTAGAAACAGGAGGGTAATGCAGCTAAACACATGGCTGAACAGCCGGTGTAGAAGGGAGGGTTTCAGATATCTGGACCATTGGGATCTCTTCAGGGACAGATGGGACCTGTACAAGAAGGACGGGTTGCATCTAAACTGGAGGGGCACAAATATCCTGGTTGTGAGGTTTGTTAGCGTCACTTGGAAGGGTTTCAACTAGTGTGGTGGGGGGTGGGAACCAGAGCAGTGGTACAGCAAGTGAACTAAATGAAGGGAAACTAGGAAATAAGCCCAGTAAGACTGAGAGGAAGAGCAGGTGTTGATGTTGTGGAGCACAGCGGGACTGGTGGTCTGAAGTGCATTTGTTTCAATGTGAGAAGTATAACAGGTAAGGTAGATGAACTTAGAGCTTGGATTAGTACTTGGAACCATGATGTTGTTGCTATTACAGAGACTAAGTTTAGGGCAGGACAGGATTGGAAGCTAAATGTTCCAGGATTTGGAAGCTTCAGGCGGGATAGAGGGGGATGTAAAAGGGGTGGGGGTGTTGCATCACTTGCTAAGAACAATATCACAGCTGTACTGCAGGAGGACACCTCGGAGGGGTCGTGCAGGGAGGCAAACAAGCGTGAAGCTCAGGAATAGGAAGGGTGCAGTCACGATGTTGGGGGATTATGACAGGCCTCCCAACAGCCAGCAGGAGGTAGAGGAGCAGATATGTAGACATATTTTGGAAAGATGTAAAGGTAACAGGGTTGTCGTGGTGGGTGATTTTTACTTTCCCTATATTGACTGGGACTCACTTAGTGCTAGGGGCTTGGATGGGGCAGAATTTGTGAGGAGCCGCCAGGAGGGCTTCTTGAAACAATATGTAGATAGTCCAACTTGTGATGGGGCCGTACTGGACCTGGTATTGGGGAATGAGCCCGGCCAGGTGGTTGAAGATTCAGTAGGGGGGCATTTCGGAACAGTGGCCATAAATCCGTCAGTTTTAAGGTACATGTGGATAATGATAAGAGTAGTCCTCGGGTGAAAGTGCTAACTTGGGGTAGGCTAATTATAACAATATAAAATACATGGACAGGATGGGAGTAGAGGGATACGGCCCCCCGAAGTGAAGCAGGTTTTAGTTTAGGCAGGCGAAAAGATGGGTGCAGGCTTGCAGGTCCAAATGGCCGGTTCCTGTGCTGTACTGTTCTTTGTTCTTTGTTCTTTGCATTAGGCAGGAACTGAAGAATTTAGATTGGGGGCGGCTGTTTGAGGGTAAATCAACATCTGACATGTGGGTATCTTTCAAACGTCAGTTGATTAGAATACAGGACCAGCATGTTCCTGTGAGGAAGAAGGATAAGTTTGGCAAGTTTCGGGAATCTTGGATAACGCGGGATATTGTTAGCCTTGTCAAAAAGCAAAAGGAAGTATTCGTAAGTGCTGGAAGGCTAGGAACAGACGAATCCCTTGAGGAATATAAAGACAGTAGAAATGAACTTAAGCAAGGCGTCAGGAGGGCTAAAAGGAGTCATGAAAAGTCATTGGCCAACAGGTTCAAGGAAAACCCCAAGGCTGCTTATACGTATATAAAGAGCAAGAGGGTAACTAGGGAAAGGGTTGGCCCACTCAAGGACAGAGAAGGGAATCTATGTGTGGAGCCAGAGGAAATGGGCGAGGTAATAAATGAGTACTTTGTATCAGTATTTACCAAAGAGAAGGACTTGGTGGACGATGAGCCAAGGGAAGGGAGTGTAGATAGTCTTAAACATCTCCTTATGAAAGAGGAGGAGGTGTTGGGTGTCTTGCAAAGCATTAAGGTAGATAAGTCCCCAGGGCCTGATGGGAACTACCCCAGAATACTGAGGGAGGCAAGGGAAGAAATTGCTGGGGCCTTGACAGAAATCTTTGCATCCTCATTGGCTACAGGTGAAGTCCCAGAGGAGTGGAGAATAGCCAATGTTGTGCCTTTGTTTAAGAAGGGTAGCAAGGATAATCCAGGAAATTATAGGCCGGTGAGCCTTACGTCAGTGGCAGGGAAATTATTAGAGAGGATTCTTCGGGATAGGATTTACTCCCATTTGGAAACAAATGGATTTAGAGCGAGAGGCAGCATGGTTTTGTAAAGGGGAGGTCGTGTCTTACTAATTTGATTGATTTTTTTGAGGAAGTGACAAAGATTATTGATGAAGGAAGGGCAGTGGATGTTATCTATATGGACTTCAGTAAAGCCTTTGACAAGGTCCCTCATGGCAGACTGGGACAAATGGTGAAGGCACATGGGATCAGAGGTGAGCTGGCAAGATGGACACAGAATTGGCTCAGTCATAGAAGACAGAGGGTAGCAGTGGAGGGTGCTTTTCTGAATGGAGGGATGTGACTAGTGGTGTGCCGCAGGGATCAGTGCTGGGACCTTTGCTGTTTGTGGTATATATAAATGATTTGGAGGAAAATGTAGCTGGTCAGATTAGTAAGATTTGTGGACGACACAAATGTTGGTACAGTTGAGGATAGTGTTGAGGATTGTCAGAGGATACAGCAGGATATAGATCGGTTGGAGACTTGGGCAGAGAAATGACAGATGGAGTTTAATCCTGACAAATGTGAAGTAATGCATTTTGGAAGGTCTAATGCAGGTGGGAGGTATACAGTAAATGGCAGAACCCTTAGGAGTATTGACAGGCAGAGGGATCTGGGCGTACAGGTCCACAGGTCACTGAAAGTGGCAACGCAGGTGGATAAGGTAGTCAAGAAGGCATTCGGTTGGCTAATCTCGGATTGTTTTCACTTGAACGACAGATGTGGAGGGGCGACATGATCGAGGTTTGCAAAGTTATGTGTGGATAGTCAGAAGCTTTTTCCCAGGGTGGAAGAGTCAGTTACTAGGGGACATAGGTTTAAGGTGAGAGGGGCAAAGTTTAGAGGGGATGTGCGAGGCAAGTTCTTTACACAGAGTGTGGTTAGTGCCTGGAACTTGCTGCCGGGGGCGATGGTGAAAGCAGGTACGATAGCAACGTTTCAGAGGCATCTTGACAAATACATGAATAGGATGGGAATAAAGGGATACGGTCCCCGGAGGTGCAGAAGATTATAGTTTAGGCAGGCATTAAGATCGGCGCAGGCTTGGAGGGCCGAATGGCCCATTCCTGTGCTGTACTGTTCTTTGTTATTTGTTCAAATTTGCCGCAGCAAATATCCATAAAATGGCCACAAATATCCTTTAAATGCACAAAGCAAACTTTACTTAAAGCTGCCATTGCTAAAATCACTTAAATGATAATCGCTAAAAACAATTATTGAACGTAGCATTTTAAGAGATATTTTCTGTGACCATTTTAATTGATATAAGTTGTTTTCATTGTAAGTGTTATTTGCTGTGTTTAGTTCGCATTTTTAGAGATAATTGTTGTCACTTTTTTGTGATATTTACGGTTACTTGTTTAAATGATATTTGCTTTGAACATTTCCAGAGATATTTTGTGTGACCATTTTGGTTGATATATGTTGTGTTCATCGTAAGTGATATTTGCTGTAAACATTTTAAGTGATATTTCCTATGGCTACTCCATGCGATATTTGTTATGCCCAGTTAAGTGTTATTCATTTTGACCATTTTAAGTGATCTATTCTCTGTTCATTTTAAGGGATATTTGTGATCATTTTGTGCAACATTTGCTGTGACCATTGTAAGTGATATTTGACCATTTTAAATAATAGTTGCTGTGACTTTTCTTCAGGGCATTTACCGTCTCCTGTTTAATGAATATTTGTGACCATTAAACGAGATAGTTATTGCAATCATTTCAAACAATATTTGCTCTGCACATTTTAAGTGATATTTGCTGCGACAATTTTGATTGACATTTGTTTGGAAAATTTTAATTGATATTTGTTTTGACCGTTGTATTCAGTGCTTGTGATATTTGCTTTGAATATTTTAAGCGATATTTCCTGTGACCATTTAAAATTACATTTTCTGTGGCGAATCAATGTGATATTTCCTGCGTCCATTTAGTGTTTTTCGTTTTTATCATTTCAGTGATATTCGCAATGGCAGTTTTAAGTGATGTTTGCTTTATCCATTGAAAGGATATTTGTGAGTACTTTACGGGATATTTGCTGTGAAAACTTTGAGTGCTATTTTCTGTGATCATTTCAAGTAATATTTGCTGCAACCTGTTTAAATAATATTTATTGTGACCATTTTAAGTGATATTTGATACGATCAGTTTAAGTGATTTTTCTTTGGTCATTTTATGCTGACGACAGACGACAGATTCCGAATTCACAGCAGCAATTTACGATATCGCTAAGCTAGTGATGGAGCATTGGCTGAGCATAAAATGAGGTGGGCTAGATTTCTGATGCTCGAAATGCTTCAGTTTTTCACATTATTTCATGAATCTAACAATTACAGCAAAGGCATATTTCACCACATTCTTCAACTGCTCCCGAAACTTAGTCTGCGCCACTGCATAAATACAAGTGTTTGTGCAGCAACTCAGGAGCTGAAGCATGACTCCCATTTGTTGTACATAAAAAGGTATATATACAGACTGATCTCCCATACTCCACATTCGGATCCATATAGAATACACCATAAACATTGCCCACAACAGTATGAAATTCCCCGAGATGGCAAACAATAAAATGATAGACTTCCTTCGGCTCTCCATCTCTGGGTCTCTGGGACTGTACCCATTGTTGTGGCTCCGAAGTCTCCAGCGGGCTCTACTGGTCACTAAAATGCATTTGACAGTTAAAGAATTGAGCAGTAGAACGAGGACAAATGGAACACATGGGGTTAGAATGTGGTGAAGTGTCTCAATTATCGCCCACATCCGGGATTGTGCAACCTCTTGTGTTACAAAACAAAACCATGGAAGGATCAGCATCATATATTCATTCCTGAACATAAAGTACCAGAAAATATTCTTTAAACAGCTCAGCACAGTCACTGTTCCCAGAACCACAGGCGCCGTTTTCTCGTTGCAATATTTACTTTTCAGCTTCTGGCAACAAATGACCACAAATCGATCAAAGGTGAAAGTGACGGTGAACCAGACAGAACAGTCTGTGGCTGCATAAAGCAGGACGGCGTGAATATTACATACACGGAGGTTCCACATGAAAAGAAGCTGTTCCCGAAAGACAATTGGAATCTGCCTCAGCATCAGGTCAAGGATGATGACCAGTAGATCTGCCGCTGCCATGGCCACCAGGTATTGAGTGACACATTTGGAGAGACCACACTTTTTCCGAGACAGGACCACAATTGTCACCAAATTAACTGTGAGGAACAGAAATAAACAGGAAATTATACATCACTCTGAGCAAAGCTATTAGTTTGACTGAACAGTGAGAACGATTTGCAACTGTATATCCAGTGATGTACTGAAATGTACAAACTAAACTCAAAGTGTACAAAGCTGTAGTCCTCATCACCCTTCGGTATGATGGCGAGTCATGGGTCCCAGATGGCCATCATGTACGCCTTCTAGAGCGCTTCCATCAGCGCTGGCTCTGCATCATCAAGACACACTGGCAGGACCAGATCACATGCATTGAAGTCCTGGAAATAGCAAACATCACCAGCATTGAGGCCATTCTCCGGCAAAACCACTACGTTGGGTGGGTCACATTGCCCAGACGGTCAACAGTTGCCTGACCAAGATCGTGTTGCACGGATAACTGACCACTGGTAAACGGAACAGAGGAGCCTCATGTAAATGTTTCAAGGATACCCTGAACAAGTGTGTGTGCTACACCGACCATCAGCAGTGGAAAGGGCAGGCCATAGATCGTGATGCCTGGATATGCTGCACTGGGTGTGTTACAAGAGTACATCCATTTTTTGGTGTGAAATATGTTTCAAGGACTTACATTTGAATTATTAACATTGATTCATTATGAATCTTGAAGAGATGCTGAACTTTGTGGGTTTTTAAAAAAATAAGTCACCAGAAGCTTCCTGGATTTGGCTTGTAAATAATTCTTAATGTAAAGCACTAGTCTGTGGATAATCACACAAAAGACATTGCTTTTAATTTGGGGAGATGTTTACGAAGAAGTGATAGGTCCTGATTCATTCAGGTCCAGAGGCTTCACTTAGGAACATAGGAGTAGGAGTAGACTGTTCATCCGATTGAAACTGCCCCGACATTCAATGTAATCATGGCTCATCACCCCCTTTGTTGTTGCATCTCTGTTTAAAAAGGCAGCGAAGGATAGACCAAATAATTACAGGCCAGTCAGTCTAACCTCAGTAGTGCGCAAATTATTGGAATCTATTCTGCGCGACAGGATAAACTGTCACTTCGAAAGGTGCAGGTTAATTAAGGATTGTTTTTTTATATTCATTCAAGGGATGTGGGCGTCACTAGCTATGCCAGCATTTATTGACCATCCCTAATTGCCCTTCAGAAGGTGGTGGTGAGCTGCCTTCTTGAATCGCTGCAGTCCATTTGGGGTAGGTACATCCACAGTTCTGTTAGGAAGGGAGTTCTAGGATTTTGACCAAGCGACAGTGAAGGAACTGTGATATCGTTCCAAGTCAGGATGGTGTGTGACTTGGAGGGTAACTTTCAGGTGGTGGTGTTCCCATGTATTTGTTGCTCTTGTCCTTCTAGTTGGAAGTGGTCGCGGGTTTGGAAGGTGCTGTCTAAGGAGCCTTGGTGCATTGCTGCAGTGCATCTTGTAGATGGTACACAATGCTGCCACTGTGGGTCGGTGGTTAAGGGAGTGAATGTTTGTAGATGGTGTGTCAATCAAGTGGGCTGCTTTGTCCTGGATGGTGTCGAGCTTCTTGAATGTTGTTGAAGTTGCACCCATCCAGGCAAGTGGAGAGCATTCCATCACACTCCTGACTTATACTTTGCAAATGGTAGACAGGCTATGGGGAGTCAGGAGGTGAGTTACTCACCTCAGGATTCCCAGCATCTGACCTGCTCTTGTAGCCAAGGTATTTATATGGCTGGTCCAGTTCAGTTTCTGGTCAATGGTAGCCCATAGGATGTTGATAGTGGGGGATTCAGCGATGGTAATGCCGTTGAATGTCAAGGGGCGATGGTTGGATTTTCTCTTGTTTGAGATGGCCATTGCCTGGCACTTGTGTGGTGTCTATGTAACTTGTCACTTATCAGCCCAAGCCTGGATATTGTCCAGGTCTTGCTGCATTTCTGCACGGACTGCTTCAGTATCTGAGGAGTCACGAATGGTGCTGAACATTGTGCAATCATCAGCGAACATCCCCACTTCTGACCTGATGATTGAAGGAAGGTCATTGATGAAGCAGCCAAAGATAGTTGGGCCTAGGACACTACCCTGAGGAACTCCTGCAGTGATGACCTGGAGCTTGACCTCCAACAACCACAGCCATCTTACTTTGCGCTCGGTATCACTCCAGCCAGCGGAGGGTTTTCCCCCTGATTCCCATTGACCTCTGTTTTGCTAGGGCTCCTTGATGGCGTACTCGGTCAAATGCTGCCTTGATGTCAAGGGCAGTCAATCTCACCGGACCTCTTGAGTTCAGCTCTTTTCTCCATGTTTGAACCAAGGCTGTGATGAGATCAGGAGTTGAGTGGCCCTGGCGGAATCCAAACTGAGCGTCACTGAGCAGGTTATTGCTAAGCAAATGTCGCCTGACGGCTCTGTTGATGACATCTTCCAACACTTTACTGATGATTGAGAGTAGGCTGATGGGGCGGTAATTGGCCGGGTTGGACTTGTCCTCCTTTTGGTGTACAGGACAGACCTGGGCAATTTTCCACATTGCAGGGTAGATGCCAGTGTTGGAGCTGCACTGGAACAGCTTGGCTAGGGGTCCGGCAAGTTCTGGAGCACAGGTCTTCAGTACTATTGCCGGAATATTGTCAAGGCCCACAGCTCTTGCAGTGTCCAGTGCCTTCAGTCGTTTCTTGATATCACGTGGAGTGAATCGAATTGGCTGAAGTCTGGCATCTGTGATGCTGGGGACTTCAGGCGGAGGCTGAGATGGATCATCCACTCGGCACATCTGGCTGAAGATTGTTGAAAATGCTTCAGCCTTATCTTTCGCACTGATGCGCTGGGCTCCCACATCATTGAGGATGGGGATATTTGTGAAGCCACCTCCTCCAGTTAGTTGTTTAATTGTCCACCACAATTCTCGACTGTATGTGGCAGGACTGCAGAGCTTAGATCTGATCCGTTGCTTATGGGATCGCTTAGCTCTTTCTATCGCATGCTGTTAAGCAGTTTGGCATGCAAGTAGTCCTGGGTTGCAGCTTCACCAGGTTGACACCTCATTTTGAGGTATGCCTGGTGCTGCTCCTGGCATGCCCTCTTGCACTCTTCATTGAACCAGGATTGGTCTGCTGGCTTGATGGAAATGCTAGAGTGGGGGATATGCCGGGCCATGAGGTTACAGATTGTGGATGAGTACAATTCTGCTGCTGCTGATGGCCCACAGCGCCTCATGGATGCTCAGTTTTGCATTGCTATATAGGTTCGAAATCTATCCCATTTAGCACGGTGATAGTGCCACACAACACGATGGACGGTATCCTCAATGTGAAGGCGGGACTTCGTCTCCACAAGGACTTGCGGTGGTCACTCAAAGAACAAAGAACAGTACAGCACAGGAACAGGCCATTCGGCCATTCAAGCTTGCGCTGATCTTGATGCCTGCCAAAATTAAACCTTCTGCACTTCCGGGGAACGTATCCCTTTATTCCCATCCTAGTCATGTATTTGTCAAGATGCCTCTTAAACGTCGCTATCCTACGTGCTTCCACCACCTCCCCCGGCAGCAGGTTCCAGGCACTCACCACCCTCTGAGTAAAGAACTTGCCTCGCACATCACCTCTAAACTTTGCCCCTCTCACCTTAAACCTATGTCCCCGAGTAACTGACACTTCCACCCTGGGACAAAGCTTCTGACTATCCACTCTGTCCATGCCGCTCATAGCTTTGTAAACTTCTGTCATGTCGCCGCTCCACCTCTGTCGTTCCAGTGAAAACAATCCGAGTTTATTCAACCTCTCCTCATAGCTAATGCCCTCCAGACCAGGCAACATCCTGGTAAAACTCTTCTGTACCCTCTCCAAAGCCTCCATGTCCTTCTGGTAGTGTGGCGACCAGAATTGCACGCAATATTCCAAGAGTGGCCTCAATAAGTTCTGTACAGCTGCAGCATGACTTGTCAATATTTATACTCTATGCCCCGACCGATGAAGGCAAGCATGGCGTATGCCTTCTTGACTACCTTATCCACCTGCATTGCCACTTTCAGTGACCTGTGGAACTGTGCGCCCAGATCCCTCAGCCTGTCCATACTCCTAAGGGTGCTGCCATTTATAGTATACTTCACACCTGCATTAGACCTTCCAAAATGCATTACCTCACATTTGCCAAGATTAAACTCCATCTGCCATTTCTCTGCCCAAGTCTCCAATCGATCTATATCCTGCTGCATCCTTTGACTATCCTCATCACTATCCACAACTGCACCAAGCTTTGTGTCATCCACAAACTTACTAATCAGACTAGCAACATTTTCCTCCAAATCATTTATATATACTACAAAGAGCAAAACTTTCAGCACAGTTCCCTGTGGAACGCAAGTAGTCACATCCCTCCATTCAGAAAAGCACCCTTCCACTGCTGCACTCTGTCTTCTCTGACTGAGTCAGTTCTGTATTGATCTTGCCAGCTCACCTCTGATCCCATGTGACTTCACCTTTTGTACCAGTCTGCCATGCTGGACCTTGTCGTCAAAGGCTTTACTAAAGTCCATATAGATAACATCCACTGCCCTTCCTTCATCAATCATCTTCGTCACTTCCTCAAAAAACTCAATCAAATTCGTGAGACACTACCTCCCCTTCACAAAACCATGCTGCCTCTTGCTAGTAAGTTCGTTTGTTTCCTAATGAGAGTAAATCCTGTCCCGAAGAATGCTCTCCAATAATTTCCCTGCCACTGACGGAAGTCCCCCCAGCCTATAATTTCTTAAATTATCCTTGCTAACCTTCTTAACCAAAGGAACAACATTGGCTATTCTCCAGTCCTCTGGGACCTCACCTGTAGCCAATGAGGATGTAAAGATTTCTGTCAAGGTCCCAGCAATTTCTTCCCTAGCCTCCCTCAGTATTCTGGGGTAGATCCCATCAGGCCCTGGGGACTTATCTACCTTAATGCTTTGCAAGACACCCAGCACATCCTCCTTTTTGATATGTGATGACTGAGACTATCTACACTCTCTTCCCTCGGCTCATCTTCCACCAAGTCCTTCTCTTTGGTGAATACTGATGCAAAGTGCTCATTTAGTACCTCGCCCATTTCCGCTGGCTCCACACATAGATTCCCTTCTCTGTCCTTGAGTGGGCCAACCCTTTCCCTAGTTACCCTCTTGCACTTTATATCCGTCTAAGGCGCCTTGGGATTCTCCTTAATCCTGTTTGCCGATGGCTTTTCATGACCTCTTTTCGCCCTCCTGGCTCCTTTCTTAAGTTCCGTGCTACTTTCTTTATATTCCTCAAGGGCTCCGTCTGTTGCCAGCTTTCTAGCCCTTACCAATGCTTCCTTTTTCTTTTTAACGAAGGTCACAATATCCCTCGTAATCCAAGCTTCCTGAAACTTTCCAAAATTATCCTTCTTCCTCACAGGAACATGCCAGTACTGGATTCCAATCAACTGACGTTTGAAAGACTCCCACATGTCAGATGTTGATTTACCCTCAAACAGCCTCCCCCAATCTAAATTCTTCAGTTCCTGCCTAATGTTGTTATCATTAGCCTTCCCCCAATTTAGCATCTTCTCCCGAGATCTACTCTTATCCTGATCCACAAGGACCTTAAAACTTATGGAATTATGGTCACTGCTCCCGAAATTCTCCCCTACTGAGTGTTTGACCACTAGGCCGGGCTCATTCCCCAATATCAGGTCCAGTACAGCCCCATCCCCAGTTGGACTATCTACATATTGTTTCAAGAAGCCCTCCTGGATCCTCCTTACTAATCCTGCCTCATCCAAGCCCCTAGCACTAACTGAGTCCCAGTCAATCTAGGGGAAGTTAAAATCACCCACCACAACTACCCTGTTACTTTTACATCTTTCCAAAATCTGTCTGCATATATGCTCCTTTACTTCCCACTGGCTGTTGGGAGGCCTGCAGTAAACCCTCAACATCGTGACTGCATTTTCCTATTCCTGAGCTCCACCCATATTGCCTCACTGCATGACTCCTCCGAGGTGTCCTCCCGCAGTACAGCTGTGATATTCTCTTTCACCAGTAATGCAATTCCACAACCCCTTTTACATCCCCCTCTATCCCAGCTGAAGCTTCTCAATCCCGGAACATTTAGCTGCCAATCCTGTCCTTCCCTCAACCAAGTCTCTGCAATAGCAGCAACATCAGAGTTCCAAGTACTAATCCAAGCTCTGAGTTCATCTGCCTTACCTGTTATACTTCTCGCATTGAAACAAATGCACTTCAGACCACCAGTCCTGCTGTGCTCCGCAACATCACCCTGCCTGCTCTTCCTCTTGGTCTTACTGGCCTTATTTACTCGATCGCCCTCAATTATTTCACCTGTTGTCCGACTGCTCTGGTTCCCACCCCTCTGCCACACTAGTTTAAACCCTCCCGACTGACACTAGCGAACCTCCAGCCGGGATATTTGTGCCCCTCCAGTTTAGATGCAGCCCGTCCTTCTTGTACAGGTCCCACCAGTCCCTGAAAATATCCCAATGGTCCAGATATCTGAACCCTCCCTTCTACACCAGCAGTTCAGCCACGTGTTTAGCTGCACCATCTTTCTTTTTCTAGCCTCACTGCCACGTGGAACAGGGAGTAATCCAGAGATTACAACACGAGAAGTCCTGTCTTTTAACGTTCTACCTAACTCCCTAAACTCCCCCTGCAGGACCTAGTCACTCTTCCTGCCTGTGTCATTGGTACCGATGTGTACCACAACCTCTGACTGTACAACCGCCCCCTTCAGGATGCCCCCTGTCCGTTCAGAGACATCCTTGCTCCTGTCACCAAGGATGCAACCTACCATCCTGGAGTTTCTTTCACATCCACAGAAGCGCCTATCTGTGCCCCTGATTATAGAGTTCCCTATAATTATTGCTCTTCTTGGCTTTGTCCCTCCCTGCTGAACAACAGTGCCAGCCCTGGTGCCACTGCTCTGGCTGCTGCAGTTGTTTTCCCCTCAACGTTCATTCCCCCCACCAACAGTGTCCCAAACGGTATACTTGTTATAGAGGGGGATAGCCATAGGGGATTCCTGCACTGACTGCCTGCCCCTTCTAGCGGTCACCCATCTATCCTCCTGTACCTTGGATGTAACCACTTCTCTAAAACTCCTGTCTATGACGCTTTCTGCCACCTGAATGCTCGTAAGTGCATCCAGTTGCTGCTCCAACTGATCCATGCGGTCTGTGAGGAGCTGAAACTGGGTACACTTCCTGCAGATGTAGTCGTCCGAAACACTGGGAGCATCACGGACCTCCCACATCTCACAGGTGAAGCACTTTACCCCTCTAACTGACATTTTTAGCACTGATTAATAAATTAATTTAAAATAAATAAATCTTAGAATGTTACTCAAATGAGGCCATTTGGGTAGAACTTAAAAACAAAAAGTGGCAATCAGCTGGATGCATGTGTACTACAGGCCTACAAACAGTCAGGATGAGATAGAGGAGCAGGTATGTCGGCAAATCTCAGAGAGGTGTAAAAATAATAGGGTAATAATAGTAGGGAACTTCAACTTCACCAATATTAACTGGGGTAGTCTTAGTGCAAACGGCTTAAAGGGGCAGAATTCTTAAAATGCATACAAGAGAGCTTTTTGACCCAGGATGTAGAAAGTCCTACAAGAGAATGTTGCAGAGGAGATTTACTAGGATGTTGCCTGGTATGGAGGGAAGGTCTTACGAGGAAAAGCTGAGGGACTTGAGGTTGTTTTCATTGGAGAGAAGGAGGAGGAGAGGTGACTTAATAGAGACATATAAGATAATCAGAGGGTTAGATAGGGTGAATAGTGAGAGTCTTTTTCCTCGGATGCTGATGGCAAACACGAGGGGACATAGCTTTAAGTTGAGGGGTGATAGATATTGGACAGATGTCAGAGGTAGTTTCTTTACTCAGAGAGTAGTAGGGGCGTGGAACGCCCTGCCTGCAACAGTAGTAGAGTCGCCAACTTTAAGGGCATTTAAGTGGTCATTGGATAGACATATGGATGAAAATGGAATAGTGTAGGTCAGATGGTTTCACAGGTCGGCGCAACATCGAGGGCCGAAGGGCCTGTACTGCGCTGTAATGTTCTTTAAAAAAAAGGGGCAGTACTGGACCTAATCCTTGGTAATGAAGCAGGTCAAGTGATAGAAGTGTCAGTGGGGTAGCATTTCAGGGATAGTGACAATAACTCTGTAAGATTTAAGGTAGTTATGGAAAAGGACAAAGATGGACCAGAAATAAAGGTACTGAATTGGGGGAAACCCGATTTCAATATAATAAGACAGATTCTGGCCAAAGTGGACTGAGAGCAGCTACTTGTAGGAAGGTCTACGCCAGACCAGTGGGAGTCATTCAAAGAGGAATTTGTGGGACTTCAGAGCCAACATGTACCCATTAAGGTGAAGGGTAGGTCCAACATGTCCAGGGAACCCTGGATGTCAAGGGATATAGAGAATAGGATCAGGCAAAAAGGAGGCTTATGGCAGATACCAAGCGCTGAAAACAGCGGAGGCACCAGAGGAGTATAGAAAGTGCAGAGTGGTACTTACAAAAGTAATTAGGAGAGCGAAGAGGGGACATGAAAAAACACTGGTTGGCAAGATAAAGGAAAATCCCAAGGCGTTTAATAAATATATTCAGGGTAAGAGGAAAGGCAGGGAAAGAGTAGGGCCCATTAGGGACCAAGGTGGCAATCTGTGTGTGGAGTCAGAGGACATAGGTGAGGTTTTAAATGATTACTTTTCATCTGTCTTCACTATGGAGAAGGATGATGTAGGTGTAGAGATCAGGGAGGGGGATATACTTGAACATATGAGCGTTGAAAGGGAGGGAATATTAGTTTTTTTAGCGGGCTTAAAAGTAGATAAATCCTCAGGACCAGATGACATGTATCCCAGGCTGTTAGGTGAAGCAAGGGAGGAAATAGCAGGGAGTTTTAAATTTTAAATCCTCTCTGGCCACGGGACAGGTACCAGAGCGCTGGAAAACAGTGAATGTGGTACCATTATTCAAGAAGGGTAGTAGGGAAAAACAGGTAATTACAGGCCGGTAAGTCTAACATTAGTGGTTGGGAAAATATTGGAAAAATTCTGAGGGGCAGTATTAATCTCCACTTGGATGGGCAGGGATTAATCAGGGATAGTCAGCATGGCTTTGTCAGGGGGTGATCGTGTCTAACTGAATTGACTGAATTTTTCGAGGAGGTCACAAGATGTGTCGATGAGGGTGTTGGAGAAATTTTCTGAGCTTTGCGAATTATTACATAACTTTGTAGAAGCAGAAAAGCAGGACACAGCTTGTCGCTAATCTAACCACAACCAACGGTCATAAATTGTAGACAGAGCAGCTAACCACAATCAGACATTACGGCCAGATATGGTGTCTGGAGTGGGCATTGAATTAAGGAACTAGCTTGTTATTGTTGAAACTGATGTTTCGCTGACCTCGGACCCTGCATGGAGCACCGTTACGTAGGCAGTCTTGTGGGTGCTTATCTAATTGTGAAACTGTTAGCTCTGCCTTTGTTTATACTATATAAGTCCACGGCGATCTGTAGCTCTTTGGGAGTAGCTCTGGACCGCATTTAGGTAAGGTGTGCCCCCCCATGATATCATGCAATAAAGGGTTTGATTCTCAACGTCTGAGTCCGGAGAATTTGTTCAACAATTGGGCACAATCAGGATTTTCTTCAACAGTTTGGCGTAGTCGGCAGGATCCCTGACTTCACGGGATCCAAAAGAACCTATTGAAGAAATAATTGACAGGATCAGGGGTAAGTCAACTTTTCTGCGACCCTGATATCCCAATCACCCAGCCTGAGCCGGAATTAAGAGGACAACTGCGTCCCACGTGAAGGCTAGGAATTAAGTGGGCGAAGGGAACAAAGGGGTCAAGGAAGAATTGGCTGAAACCTGATCAGAAAAGATCTAAAATTCAGCGAAGGGAAGTTGAAAAGGAGGTAAGTGGAAAATCCAGTAAAATGTGGCGAATTCGGTGTGGTAGTAGTACCAAATTCCGGGAATTTGGTGATCCTAATTTGAGTTTGCACGAGCTGTTCCTCCACCGGGTGGAGTAAAGAGGCTGTGGGACAGAAGGAGTTAGGACAACCGTCTGGGACGGTGAACGACTGGGGCTGTAACTAAACTGCCAAATTGACCCGACAGGCACATGATCGTTGCTCCTGAGTACACGAGCCGGAATCTGGCCCCAGAGAGAGAGGCTGTGGGACGGAGGGAGAACGAAAGAGCGTTCGCCTGAGAGAGAGGGGTGTGCCAGTTAGCTGACCTTGAGAATTTAACATTAACTGCGCCTGTTCGTATCCTTGTGTCTATTTGTTTGTTGTGTCTTGTTTGTTTTCCTGTGTTTTAATGCTACTTGATTCATATAAAAGAACTCGTAAATTTAGAAGGTTTTGAGAAAGTAGAAGTAAGAGTGGACTCAACGGCTTCCAAGAAGGAAGGGTTGCCCCCAGGGACAAGTAAACCATGTCCTCTGGAGAAAGGCGACCCACGTCCGTTTGCCCCCTCGAAGGAGACGCAGAAGCGCCACGGTAAATATGTGTTTTAAAGATAGGAATGTGTGAGAGTAAAAACAAGTAACTGTGTCTTTGATTCGACTGTGAGAATGTCGGAAGCTTCCGCGAATGAATTGAATAACTGGGAAGAACAGCTTGTATTCTGCAGAACTGACTGTCGTTAACTCTTTGTTGTCTGGCTTTAATGTTAAAAGCATGAGTCTATTAAGTTGTTTGGAATTGAATGAGTGTGAAAAGTGATTGTTGAGTGTGTTCATTTCGATTTAAGATTGTGCACCCAGGAATGGGATATAAAATTGAATTATATTTTAAGTTAAAGTTTTATTTTTAGTTGGTTTTGCAACTGTAAAAAGGCAATGAACAATTTTCTGAGGGATAAGCTGCAGCCTTGAAGGTCTGAAGATGTCTGGCAGAAATCTAATTTGGGGTTTGGAACATTGATTTAATTGGAAGCTCTGCTATTGTTTTATTTTACAGTCTAAATTTGAAAACATGTTTCACTGACTGTTATACTGTTTTAAGGGAAAGAAAGGATAGAAAAGGAGATATAGGAAAGATTCTGTCTGTTTAAAAAGATTAAAGTTTGTGTAAGGACCTAGTGTTAAGTCTTTTGTTGTAAGAATGTTAAATAACTTTTTCTTTAGTTTTTGGTTTTATTACAGTCATTTGAAAAGGCGCCTGAAGAAAGAGCAAGAAAATGATGTAATTTACCTATCTTTTAAAATAAGCACGTGCTATTCTGTTCTGTGTGTAGTTAATAAGTATTATAAGTTAATAAGTATGAATTGAATTAATACTGTTAAGGTTAATTGACCTGTTTAAGTTGAAGAACTGGAAATGTCATTTGCAACCACAATGAACTTTCAAGTTTAGCATGTCGAGTTTTGGAGGAGTCTTAAGTTCTGGACAGAGGACTCACTCATATAACATCGGCAGTTTTGATTTTTAAATATTATTGCAATGAATTGGAATTGGAATCATCTTTGTCGTAAAATTCCTTGGATTAGGAATCTCTGACAAGAGATACAAAAAGTTTGGAAACAATTGGAGTTTAATCTAAAATGCTGTCTTTCCTGATGGAGATGCTTTCCTTTGAAGTTGAAATATGTTACACATGATTTTGTTGTTTTTAAACCCTAAGGATACCAAAAGGATTGAAAAGGTTTACAATAGATAGTTCTTTTCGATCAGAAAAGAAAGGTTTTGTAAAGTGACGTAGCTGAGATTGTTTTGCTCTGCCCCCTTGGAGACAAACAAAGAACTTAACTCCCTGCAGCTTTTTGCATTGCTGAGAGTCAAATTTATACATATTGGACGTTGCCAAATTTTACATTTCTAAGTTGACAGATAGAATTGGACAAATTAACCCATTGGGCTCAGGGGCAGAGCCACAATGGATTCTTTTTTAGCAGGTGACGGCAGGTTCCAAGGCCACATGAAAACTGATGCCACAACAAGAGATCCAGCAGTTTTGAGAATTTAAAACTTAATTGCAGACATCAAATATCATAGCATCTTTATCAATGAGACAAAATGCTTGAGAAGAAAAGATAGTTGCAAGCATTTCTGTCCTTAACGTACAAAAAGTACAACCAAGTCTGGGCATAAGAAATTGAAATCAATAACAAAATTTAATTGATATGAGTGGTTATTTAAAGCACTAAAAGGGAAATTTATCTGATATTTAAGAGGACAATCAAAGTTTTAGAAAATAACAAATCTGTGGTTTACTGTGTTGGACATTAGCAATGGGTTCTGGTCCATACAGTTGGCACAAGAGTGTCAAAATAAATTTGCATTTACGTTCAAGGGACAACAGTACATCTGGACGTGTCTCTCCCAGGGATTTTATAATAATCCATCGATATTCCACCTTTCTTCAGAAGGTTAGAGTGAAAGTTAAGCTGAAAATTGCACCGATAATGAAGGAAAACGTTTCTTATTTGGGAATAATAATAACACAGGGAAAGCATGAGACAGAGCAAAAGTGTGTGCAGACAATCCTCGAACTCCCCTAGCACAAGATATTAAAGCTCTAAAAAAAAGGACTGTTCCTATTTCTGGTTATGAGATTAAACAGACAATAAGCACCAACCCCCACGGTTAACCCCACATCCGCATTACCGACGAGTAAGGTTACGACCCAACAGCCACAAGTGACTGGTCTCCCTTGCCCGGTCTTGACTACAGGACTAGAAAATAGACATGTGATAATAAAACCTAATAAAATTGTATATGATAATATAACGCTTGAGTTGGTACCGGTAATATTGATTTTCTCAGATATCCAGCTACCTGACTGGTGCCCTGAGAATACCCGAGAGTTGTACAAGGTATTACTGTAACAATTGTTGAGACAGGAATTTGGTAATGCGAAAATAATAAAGGGAAAGAGACATAAACGCAGTTTAGTGAATGACGCAGCCACAGTCTTTAATACGGGAACTTCAATTGTCAATTCTATAGATTTGGAAAATGTGGACCAGAAGGTTAGAACTCTCAGTCAGCTAGTAAAGGATATTGTTTTTAAAAAAGGAACAAAAGGCACAGAAGTGGTGTAGCTAAAGTAGGACAGGATCTGTCAAAAACAGTGACAGGACTGGTGAGAGTACGGGAAGGTCATGCTCATACTATTAATGATATCATAGAAAAGGTAAAGGAGGTCCATGACATTTCAAATAATGAAAGTGTTTGTAGTACATATGGTCCGTGGATGTTAGAACAAACGAAGGAAAATTGGAGGCAAATTGATGCAGGA
Organism: Heterodontus francisci; assembly: GCF_036365525.1. Taxonomy (NCBI): domain Eukaryota; kingdom Metazoa; phylum Chordata; class Chondrichthyes; order Heterodontiformes; family Heterodontidae; genus Heterodontus; species Heterodontus francisci. The sequence goes on from NW_027141885.1 coordinate 867,453, forward strand.
CAGGTACCAGTTTGGATCAATTACACCCAGTTGGAGGACTTAGCTAGTCACACAAATGATAAAATTATCAGGTGCCAACTCAGAAAACTTAAGGTATGGAAAGGTCAGGAATGTGTAAATACAGGATCTATGAGTATTGGAGTAGTGTTGGGAATACCTGTAATTCTGAGAGATAAGTTAGCGATACAATTACATGAAGTAGAAAATATAGAAGTGATAAGGGGAAAAGATTACATAAAATACAATGATATTTTACCCTATGTTATGGAAATTGGAAAAGAGGTAATTGGACCAACATTGTCCATTGTCTGAGTGTAGTCTGGAAAACCAGGTGATCAGATGTCCTCGTCCTGTATATAAAACGGCAGAATCAAAAATGCGGATTTAATACCACTGTAAATTGCACCATGGAGACTAGGAAAGCATTGTCAGGACTAACCCATGTGGCCTATATGGGAAAGGGGAGATATTGCTTAACCACCACAGCGAAGGAGTACCAGTATGGACATAAACGGACTTGTCCGGTGAGCAACAGTACATTTTGGTTCAACCCACAAATACCAACCCGAGTAGGGAAAATGGAGCTGGTACAGATCCATGAGCAAAAGACAGAAACGATAACTGTGACAGAAAGTATTAAGGAGGAGTTGACAAATTATCTCCGAGGATATGAATATACTATTCAGCCATTGCTCACACGCTTGGGTAAAGAGAGACAGCAGCTGGAAGCCATTGCAAGCTGGAACAACAGTCGAAGATGCTACAAGATGAGATTGACAAGATAAATTATTCTACCTGGCAGGAGGACTTATGGAACTGGGGGTCAAACGTGCAGATACACACCTGGTTTAGAATTATCTCCCGTGTCCTGACAGTGGTTTTGGGTATCATGGCGTCATATGTGACAGACTTAATTTGGCAACTTAAGAAATTGATTAGGCAATGCAAGAGGATGTATGAACACAGGTTGGACAGCTACCCGAAAAGCATTTAGTGTTCGAGCTTGCTCTGTAAAAGGAGGGACAATTAGTTATGCCATTAGAGGGTAATTGGATAACCTTCTCATATGTACTTAAAGTGAGCAAATGAATGATCAATGTACTTTATGAAATTGTATTATGTTTGTACAATCGATTATGTAACAATGATGTTTAAATGACATGGTAAATGTACAAGTGTACCACCTTTTATGTTGTAAACAAGTGATTGAAGCCCCTGCAAAACTTATGCCTTTACAGAGTTCCCGCTGCCCCCTTGTGATATAAGCAGGCGACGTATTGAGTGCGACCCCTCCGAGTGTTGAAGGCTGTTGCGAGACAAAGAGAGACCATTAAAGGCACCGAGGTGGGATCAAGGTAAGGATTCTTAAAAGGGTTGTAGAAAAGTCAAGCGGGGACTGTGAGATCAGAATTTTAGAATTTTAAGAACAGAGTTTATGGGGACATTTAAGCTGAGATTAATCAATCATGTATTGCTAGCTTGGCCTTGCGGCTGCTACAGCGCGATGGTAGGAAAGATATAATGCTGCAATGACTACTTTAAATACCTCTCCCCTCCACATACGATTATATTGTGTTATCATGGTATGATAAAAGGAGGGATTGTTGGAGAAATTTTCTGAGCTTTGCTAATTATTACATAACTTTGTAGAAGCAGAAAAGCAGGACACAGCTTGTCGCTAATCTAACCACAACCAACGGTCATAAATTGTAGACAGAGCAACTAACCACAATCAGACATTACGGCCAGATATGGTGTCTGGAGTGGGCATTGAATTAAGGAACTAGCTTGTTATTGTTGAAACTGATGTTTCGCTGACCTCGGACCCTGTATGGTGCACCGTTACGTAGGCAGCCTTGTGGGTGCTTATCTAATTGTGAAACTGTTAGCTCTGCCTTGTTTTATACTATATAAGTCCACGGCGATCTGTAGCTCTTTGGGAGTAGCTCTGGACCGCATTTAGGTAAGGTGTGCTCCCCCATGATATCATGCAATAAAGGGTTTGATTCTCAACGTCTGAGTCCGGAGAATTTGTTCAACAATTGGGCACAATCTGGATTTTCTTCAACAGAGGGTAAAGCAGAAGATGCAGTATACAAGGATTTCAGTAAGGCTTTTGAGAAGGGTAAGCATGGAAGATTGGTTAAGAAAGAAAGAGCCCATGGGATGCAGGACAATTTGGCAAATTGGATCCAAAATTGGCTTAGTGGCAGCAGGCAGAGGGTAATAGTCAAGGGCTGCTTTTGCGATTTGAAGCCTATGACCAGTGCTGTACCACAGGGATCCGTGCTGTGACCCTTGCTGTTTGTAGTGTTCATTAAAGATTCAGACATGAATATAGGAGATATGATCAGTAAGTTCGCAGATGACACGAACATTGGTGGTGTTGTAAATCGTGAAGTGGAAATCCTTAGATTACAGGGAGATATAGATGGGCTGGTAAGATCCGCGGAGCAGTGGCAAATTGAATGCAATCATAAAAACAGTGAGGTAATGCATTTTGGAGAACTAACAAGGCAAGGGAATACACAATGGATGATAGGACCCAAGGAAGTACAGAAAGTCAGAAGGACCTTGGTGTACCTGTCCACAGATCACTGAAGGCAGCCGCACAGGTAGATAAAAAAGAACAAAGAACAAAGAACAAAGAACAAAGAAAATTGCAGCACAGGAACAGGCCCTTCGGCCCTCCAAGCCTGCGCCGATCCAGATCCTCTATCTAAACATGTCGCCTATTTTCTCAGGGTCTGTATCTCTTTTCTTCCTGCCCATTCATGTATCTGTCTAGATACATCTCAAAAGACGCCATCGTACCCGCATCTACCACCTCCGCTGGCAACGCGTTCCAGGCACCCACCACCCTCTGCGTAAAGAGCTTTCCACTCATATCCCCCCTAAACGTTTCCCCTTTCACGTTGAACTCGTATCCTCTAGTAATTGAATCCCCCAGTCTGGGAAAAAGCTTCTTGCTATCCACCCTGTCTATAACTCTCATGATTTTGTACACCTCAATCAGGTCCCCCCTCAACCTCCGTCTTTCTAATGAGAATAATCCTAATCTACTCAACGTCTCTTCATAGCTAGCGCCCTCCATACCAGGCAACATCCTGGTGAACCTCCTCTGCACCCTCTCCAAAGCATCCACATCCTTTTGGTAATGCGGCGACCAGAACTGCACGCAGTATTCCAAATGTGGCCGAACCAAAGTCCGATACAACTGTAACATGACCTGACAACTCTTGTACTCAATACCCCGTCCGATGAAGGAAAGCATGCCGTATGCCTTCTTGACCACTCTATTTACCTGCGTTGCCACCTTCAGGGAACAGTGGACCTGAACACCCAAATCTCTCTGGACATCAATTTTCCCCAGGACTTTTCCATTTACTGTATAGTTCACTCTTGAATTGGATCTTCCGAAATGCATCACCTCGCATTTGCCCTGATTGAACTCCATCTGCCATTTCTCTGCCCAACTCTCCAATCTATCTATATTCTGCTGTATTCTCTGACAGTCCCCTTCACTATCTGCTACTCCACCAATCTTAGTGTCGTCTGCAAACTTGCTAATCAGTCCACCTTTACTTTCCTCCAAATCATTAATGTATATCACAAACAACAGTGGTCCCAGCACGGATCCCTGTGGAACACCACTGGTCACACGTCTCCATTTTGAGAAACTCCCTTCCACTGCTACTCTCTGTCTCCTGTTGCCCAGCCAGTTCTTTATCCATCTAGCTAGTACCCCTTGGACCCCATGTGCCTTCACTTTCTCCATCAGCCTGCCATGGGGAACCTTATCAAAGGCCTTACTGAAGTCCATGTATATGACATTGACAGCCCTTCCCTCATCAATCAACTTTGTCACCTCCTCAAAGAATTCTATTAAGTTGGTAAGACATGACCTTCCCTACACAAAACCATGTTGCCTATCACTGATAAGCCCATTTTCTTCCAAATGGGAATAGATCCTATCCCTCAGTATCTTCTCCAGCAGCTTCCCTGCCACTGACGTCAGGCTCACCGGTCTACAATTACCTGGATTATCCCTGCTACCCTTCTTAAACAAGGGGGCAACATTAGCAATTCTCCAGTCCTCCGGGACCTCACCTGTGTTTAAGGATGCTGCAAAGATATCTGTTAAGGAACCAGCTATTTCCTCTCTCGCTTCCCTCAGTAACCTGGGATAGATCCCATCCGGACCTGGGGACTTGTCCACCTTAATGCCCTTTAGAATACCCAACAATTCCTCCCTCCTTATGCCGACTTGACCTAGAGTAATCAAACATCTGTTCCTAACCTCAACATCCGTCATGTCCCTCTCCTCGGTGAATACCAATGCAAAGTACTCGTTTAGAATCTCACCCATTTTCTCTGACTGCAAGCATAACATTCCTCCTTTGTCCTTTGGTGGGCCAATCCTTTCTCTAGTTACCCTCTTTCTCCTTATATATGAATAAAAGGCTTTGGGATTTTCTTTAACCCTGTTTGCTAAAGATATTTCATGACCCCTTTTAGCGCTCTTAATTCATCATTTCAGATTGGTCCTACATTCCCGATATTCTTTCAAAGCTTCGTCTTTCATCAGCCGCCTAGACCTTATGTATGCTTCCTTTTTCCTCTTAGCTAGTCTCACAATTTCACTTGTCATCCATGGTTCCCTAATCTTGCCATTTCTATCCCTCATTTTCACAGGAACATGTCTCTCCTGCACGCTCATTAACCTGTCTTTAAAAGCCTCCCACATATCAAAAGTGGATTTACCTTCAAACAGCTGCTCCCAATCTACATTCCCCAGTTCCTGCCGAATTTTGGTATAGTTGGCCTTCCCCCAATTTAGCACTCTTCCTTTAGGACCACTCTCGTCTTTGTCCATGAGTATTTTAAAGCTTACGAAATTGTGATCACTATTCCCAAAGTAGTCTCCTACTGAAACTTCAAACACCTGGCCGGGCTCATTCCCCAACACCAGGTCCAGTATAGCCCCTTCCCGAGTTGGACTATTTACATACTGCTCTAGAAAACCCTCCTGGATGCTCCTTACAAATTATGCTCCATCTAGACCTCTAACACTAAGTGAATCCCAGTCAATGTTGGGAAAATTAATATCTCCTATCACCACCACCCTGTTGCTCCTACATCTTTCCATAATCTGTTTACATATTTGTACCTCTATCTGACGCTCGCTGTTGGGAGGCCTGCAGTACAGCCCCAACATTGTTACCGCACCCTTCCTATTTCTGAGTTCTGTCCATATTGCTTCATTGCTCGAGTCCTCCATAGTGCCCTCCTTCAGCACAGCTGTGATATCCTCTTTGACCAGTAAAGCAACTCCTCCACCCCTTTTACCTCCCTCTCTATCCCGCCTGAAGCATCGATATCGTGGGATAGTTAGTTGCCAATCATGCCCTTCCCTCAACCAAGTCTCGGTCATAGCAATAACATCATACTCCCAGGTACTAATCCAAGCCCTAAGTTCATCTGCCTTACCTACTACACTTCTTGCATTAAAACGAATGCACCTCAGACCACCAGTCCCTTTACATTCATCATCTGCTCCCTGCCTGCTCTTCCCCTTAGTCACACTGTCTTCATTATCTAGTTCCTTACAGGCTTTTGTTACTACCTCCTTACTGTCAACTGAACCTCCTCAATTGGTTCCCATCCCCCTGCCACATTAGTTTAAACCCTCCCCAACAGCGTTAGCAAAAGCACCCCCAAGGACATTGGTTCCAGTCCGGCCCAGGTGTAGACCGTCCAATTTGTAATACTCCCACCTCCCCCAGAACCGGTCCCAATGTCCCAAAAATCTGAACCCCTCCTTCCTGCCCTATCTCTCAAGCCACGCATTCATCCTGACTATTCTTTCATTTTTACTCTGACTATCACGTGGCACTGGTAGCAATCCTGAGATTACTACCTCTGAGGTCCTACTTTTTAACTTGGCTCCTAACTCCCTAAACTCTGCTTGCAGTACCTCATCCCGTTTTTTACCTATATAATTGGTGCCTATGTGCACAACGACAACTGGCTGTTCACCCTCCCCCTTTAGAATGTTCTGCAGCCGATCTGAGACATCCCTGACCCGTACACCTGGGAGGCAACATACCATTCGGGAGCCTCGTTTTCGACCACAGAACCGCCTATCTACTCCCCTTACAATAAGGTGGTTAGGAAGGCATATGGAATACTTGCCTTTGTTAAATGAGGCATAGAAGATAAGAGCAGGGAGGTTATGATGGAGCTATATAAAGCGCGAGTTCGCCACAGCTGGAGTACTTTGTACAGTTCGGGTCACCACACTATAGGAAGGATGTGATTGGACTGGAGAGGGTGGAGAGGAGATTCACCAGGATGTTGCCTGGTCTGAAGCATTTCAGCAATGAAGAGAGACTGGATCGGCTGGGGTTATTTTCCTTGGAACAGAGAAGGCTGAGGGGGGGCATGATTGAGGTGTGCAGATTATGAGGGGCATTGATATGCTCAAGAACCAGGGGGCACAGATTTAGGGGGATTTCATTAACCAGTTATTCACCCAGAGGGTGGTTCGAATCTGGAACACCATGCCTGAAGAGGTGGTGGAGTCAGGAACTCTCAGAACATTTAAGAAGTACTTGGATGAGCACTTGAAACGCCATAAAATACAAGGCTACAGGCCAAGTACAGGAATATGGGATTAGAATAGTTGAGTGCTGTTTGGCCAGCTTCGACACGATTGGCCGAAGGGCTTGTATTTGTGCTGTTTAACTCTGTGACTCTATGACTAAGTAACAAGGAAGATAGATATGGGTAATAAAAACAAGAAATGCTGGAACCATTCAGCAGGTCTGGCAGCATCTGTGAAAAGAGACGCAGTGTTAAAGTTTAGCACTGAGTGTGGATCTCAGGATGTGGCGAGTGTAGCAGTCCGAGGAACGTTATATTTCTCGGATATACCTGTGATCCTGGGTGGATTAACAAGGTAAAAGAGACAAACGGAAATCCCGTCGGAGAGACGAGCAGAACTTCTTCAAGGTCGGCATTCCTGGAAGAGAAGTGGCAGTGAATTAACACTAAAATAAAAGCAAAATACTGCGGATGCTGGAAATCTGATAGAAAAACACGATATGCTGGAACGAATCAGCAGGTCTGGCAGCATTTAGAACATAGAACAGTACAGCACAGTACAGGCCCTTCGGCCCACGATGTTGTGCCGAAACATTAACCTACTCTACGATCAAACTACCTACTTACCCATCATTCTACTATCATCCATGTACCTATCCAAGAGTCGCTTAAACGTCCCTAATGCATCTGCTTCGACTACCACCGCTGGCAGTGCATTCCACGCACCCAGCACTCTCTGTGTAAAGAACCTACCTCTGACATCTCCCTGAAACCTTCCTCCAATCACCTCAAAATTATGCCCCCTGGTGATAGCCCTTTCCGCCCTGGGAAAAAGTATCTGGCTATCCACGCTATCTATGCCTCTCATCATCTTGTACCCCTCTACCAAGTCACCTCTCATCCTTCTTCGCTCCAATGAGAAAAGCCCTATCTCCCTCAACCTTTCTTCGTAAGACATGCCCTCCAGTCCAGGTAGCATCCTGGTATATCTCCTCTGCACCCTCTCTTAAGCTTCCACATCCTTCCTATAATGAGGCAACTAGAACTGAACACAATATTCCAAGTTTGGTCTAACCAGGGATTTATAGAACTGCAGCATAACCTCACGGCTCTTAAACTCAATCCCTTTGTTAATGAAAGCCAACACACCATATGCCTTCTTAACAACCCTATCAACTTGGGTGGCAACTTTGAGCGATCGATGGACATGGACCCCAAGGTCCCTCTGTTCCTCCACACTACCAAGAATCCTGTCTTGAAGCCTGTATTCTGCTTTCAAATTCGACCTTCCAAAATGAATCACTTCGCACTTTTCCAGGTTGAACTCCATCTGCCACTTCTCAGCCCAGCTCTGCATCCTGTCAATGTCCCGTTGCAACCAAAAACAGCCTTCCACATTATCCAGCAATCTTCGTGTCATCGGCAAACTTGCTACCCAGCCTTCCACTTCCTCATCCAAATCATTTATAACAATCACAAAGAGCAGAGGTCCCAGAACAGATCACTGCGGAACACCACTTACCAGCGAGCTCCAGGCTGGATACTTTCCATCTACTAACACCCTCTGTCTTCTATGGGCCAGCCAATTTTGTATCCATACAGCAAACTTTCCCTGAATCCCATACCTCCTTACTTTCTGAATGAGCCTACTAGGGGAACTTTATCAAACGCCTTGCTAAAATCCATATACACCACATCCACTGCTCTTCCTTCATCAATGTGTTTTGTCACAACTTCAGATAATCCAGTAAGACTTGTGAGGCATGACCTGCCCCTCACAAGGCCATGCTGACTGTGTCTAATCAAACCATGCTTTTCCAAATAATCAGAAATCCTGTCTCTCAGAATCCTCTCCAATAATTTGCCCACCACCGACGTAAGACTGACTGGTCTATAATTCCCAGGGTTATCCCTATTCCCTTTCTTGCACAAAGGAAAAACATTTGCCATCCCCCAATCATCTGGTACTACTCCAGTGGACAGTGAGGACGCACAAATCATCGCCAAAGGCGCAACAATCTCTTCCCTCGCTTCCCGTGATAACCTTGGGTATATCCCTTCTGGCCCCGGGGACTTATCTGTCCTTATATCATTCAACATTTCCAGCACATCCTCCCTCTTAACATCAACCTGTTCGAGCATATTAGCCTGTTCCACGCTGTCCTCACAAACGACCAGATACCTCTCACTAGTGAATACTGAAGCAAAGTATTCATTTATGACCTTCCCTACCTCCTCCGACTCCAGGCACAAGTTCCCTCCACTATCACTGATCGGCCCTACACTCACTCTGGCCATCCTCTTGTTCCTCACATACGTGTAGAACGCCTTGGGATTTTACTTGATCCTACCACAATGACTTTTTCATGTCCCCTTCTAGCTCTCCTAAGTCCATTTTGCAGCTCCATCCTGGCTACCTTGTAACCCTCCAGAGCCCTGTCTGGTCCTTGGTCCTCAACCTTAAGTAAGCTTCCTTCTTCCTCTTGACTAGCTGTTCATCATCTCTTGTCATGCAAGGTTCCTTCACCCTACCGTCCCTTCCTTGCCTCGTCGGGACAAACCTATCCAGCAGTTGCAGCAAGTGCTCCCTAAAAAACCTCTTCATATATGTCGTGCATTTCCCTGAGAACACCTGTTCCCAATTTAAGCTAACCAGTTCGTGCCTAATAGCATTGTAATTCCCCCTCCCCTAATTAAATATTTTCCCATGCCGTCTACTCCTGTCCCTCTCCATGACTATAGTAAAGGTCAGGGAGTTGTGATCACTATCACCGAAATGCTCTCCCACCGAGAGATCTGCAACCTGGCCTGGTTCGTTGCCAAGCACCAAGTCCAACATAGCCTCCCCTCCAGTCGGCCTATCTGCATATTGAGTCAGGAAACCTTCCTGGACTCACCTGACAAAAACTGCTCCTTCCAAACTATTTGCACTAAGGTGGTTCCAATCAATATTAGGGAAGTTGACGTCACCCATGACAACAACCCTGTTACTTCTGCACTTTTCCAAAATCTGCCTCCCAATCTGTTCCTCCATGTCTCTGTTGCTATTGGGGGGTCTATAGAAAACTCCCAATAAAGTGACTGCTCCTTTTCTGTTTCTGACTTCCACCCATAATGACTCAGTAAACAAACCTTCCTGGACGACCTCCCTTTCTGCAGCTGTGATACGATCCCTGATTAGCAATGCCACTCCCCCACCTCTTTTACCTCCCTCCCTATTCCTTTTGAAACATCTGAACCCCGGAACATCCAACATCCATTCTTGCCCCTGTGATATCCAAGACTCCGTAATGGCCACAACATCGTAGTTCCAAGTACTGATCCATGCTCTAAGTTCATCACCCTTATGCCTCACACTTCTTGCGTCAAAATAGACACACTTCAACCCATCATACTGGCTGCAACTTTGCCCTGTCAACTGTCTGACCTTCCTCTCAGACTCTCTGCACTCGGTATCTGCCTGCTCAACAGCTATCCCATCCACTTATCCGTAGCTCCGGTTCCCACCCCCCTGCCAAACTAGTTTAATCCTTCCCGAAGAGCTCTAGCAAACCTCCCGCCCAGGATATTGGTGCCCCTCCAGTTCAGATGTAACCCGTCCTTCTTGTGCAGGTCCCACCTTCCCCAGAAAGTATCCCGATGATCCACATATCTGAAGCCCTCCCTCCTACATCAGCTCTGTAGCCACGTATTTAGCTGGTCGCCACTCTACCAGAAGGACGTGGAGGCTTTGGAGAGGGTACAGTGGAGGGTGACCAGGATGTTGCGTGGTCTGGACGGCATTAGTTATGAGAAGAGGTTGGAAAAACTCGGATTGTTTTCACTGGCACGACGGAGGTGGAGGGGCGAAATGATAGAGGTTCACAAAGTTATGAGCGGCATGGACAGAGTGGATAGTCAGAAGCTTTTTCCCAGGGTGGAAGATTCAGTTATTAGGGGGCATAGGTTTAAGGTGCGAGGGGCAATGTTTCGAGGGGATGTGCGAGGCAAGTATTTTACACAGAGGGTGGTGAGTGCCTGGAACTTGCTGCCAGGGGAGTTGGCGGAAGCAGATACGATAGCGAAGTTTGAGAGACATCTTGACAAATATATGAAAAGGAAGGGAATAGAACAAAAAAAACTAAGAACAAAGAACAGTACAGCACAGGAACAGGCCTTTCGGCCCTCCAAGCCTGCGCCGATCTTGATGCCTGCCGAAACTAACACCTTTTGCACTTCCGGGGCCCATATCCCTCTATTCCCTTCCTATTCATATATTTGTCAAGATGTCTCTTAAACGTCGCTATCGTATCTGCTTCCACCACCTCCCCTGGCAGCAATAGAGTGATTTGGGCCCCGGAATTGGATCGGCGCAGGCTTGGAGGGCCGAATGGCCTCTTCTTGTGCTGTATTGTTCTTTGTTCCTTGCACTCGCTCCCTGTTTCTGGCCTCACTAGCACGTGGCACCGGTATCAATCCTAAGATTACTACTCTGCTCGTGCTGCCTTTTAGCTTCCAACCTAACTTCCTATATTCGCTTTTCAGGTCCTCGTCCCTTTTCCTAGCTATGTCATTGGTACCAATGTGTACCACGACCTCTGGCTGCTCCCCCTCCCCCTTAAGAATCCTGTAGACTCGATCCGAGACATCCCTGACCCTGGCACCCGGGAGGCAACATACCATCCGGGAGTCTCGGTCGCGACCACAGAATCTCCTGTCTGTTCCTCTAACCATTGAATCTCCTATCACTATCGCTCTCCTATTCTCCCCCCTTCCCTTCTGAGCCACAGAGCCAGGCTCAGTGCCAGAGACGTGGCCGCTGTGGCTTTTCTCTGGTAGTATGTCCCTCCGAAGCGGATCCAAAATGGTATACATATTATTGAGGGGAACGGCCACAGGGGATCCCTGGACTGTGCGCCTATACCCTTTCCCTCCCCTGACGGTCACCCAGCTACCTTTATCCTGTAACGTAGGTGGCACTACTTCCCTATAACTGCTCTCTATCACCCTCTCAGCCTCCTGAATGAATCGAAGTTCATCCAGCTCCAGCTCCAGTTCCCTAACGCGGTCTGTGAGGAGCTGGAGTTGGGTGCACTTCTCACAGGTGAAGTCAGCAGGGACACAACTGGTGACCCTTACCTCCCACACCCTGCAGGAGGAGCATGAAACTGCCCAAGCTTCCATCCCCTCTGCTCTAAATTGACAGCAGAGATTTAAAAAAATAAAAATAAATAAATAAAGGAAAACCTTACCTCACCAAAGCCTCCACTCAAGAGTCCTTTTTTTTGGTTACAGGAGGAGGATGGGTGGGAGACACGACACGTGCAGTGTTTCGGGTTTAGCCACTGCCCGAATATATAAGTTTACTTACCCAGCAGTCCCCGTGACCACCGAATCAAGAGGTAAGTACTTTGTACTGAAACTTACCTTCCCAGCTGCCCCCTCGCTCGCACTATCGCTGAACAAAAAGAAGCTGCCGAATCGAGAGGTAAGTACTTTCTACTGAAACTTCTGTGAAAAGAGAAGCAGGGTTAAAGCTTAGCACTGAGTGTGGATCTTAGGATGCGGCGAGAGTAGCAGTCCGAGGAACGTTGTATTTCTCGGAGATACCTGTGATCCTGGGTGGATTAACAAGGTAAAAGAGACAAACGAAAATCCCTTCGGAGAGGCGAGCTGAACTTCTTCAAGGTAGGCATTCCTGGCAGAGAAGTGGCAGTGAATTAACACTAAAATAAAAGCAAAATACTGCGGCAGGAAGATATTGATGGCCGGGTCAGATGGGCAGAATAGTGGCAAATGGAATTCAACCTGGAGAAGTGTGAGGTGATCAATGAGAAAATACTGAGCAATGCCAGGCTTGTGAGGGACCTTGGAATGAATGTCCACGGGATCCCTGAAGGTAGGTCAGGTCGATAAGGTGGTTAAGAAGGTATATGGAATCCTTTCCTTTATCAGCCGATGCA